>NW_004567118.1:17403605-17432640 GCF_000260355.1 Condylura cristata | reverse complement strand
CATAATGCCTAACTACTAATAATCAACAATTAGCAAGGATTTAGCAAACAGGAAGGAGAAAGTGACAATAAAGCAAACCAGATTGCACAGACCAGGGCAAAGGGCTTCAGTGAGAAAGCCATGAAATACAGATTACTTGGGGCTGACATCCAGCACCAAATGACTTCCAGGCATTACCTCATCTAATCTGCCCAACCTCATATGAAGTAGGGCTACTCTATCCTCCACACAGATAGGAAAAGGGAGGTCTACAGTCAGGACTGGGAAGGCAAGAAGCCAAGGAACAAACTTGGTTGGCTGTCTCAGCCACCATTCACTCACTCATCAAAGGAGATGCCCCTGGCCCCCAATCCCAGCGCTAACACTGCCGTGCACACACATAGACATCACATATCCTTTCTGTCTCAAACTGCTGGCAACAAAGTGCACACAGTGGCTGAAAGAGAGGGACAGAAGCAGATCCTGAAATACCAGGGATTAACATTCACAAGACTCCAGGAACTAGTGCATAGCTGGGGAATAAATGTGTGAAGCAAAAAGTATGTCTCGTGGGAAACAGGCATGGCTCTGCTTCGGTGGAGGGACCCTGGGCAGGCTTTTTATAAGCTGCATCACCGTCATGGGCTGCCTCCAGTCCCTAGAGGGTGATTCCTACTTCCTCCTCCTCTAGTTCTCTTAAATAAAAAAAAATATGCAACGTTCAAGTGAAAGTTCATTCACTGTACAACAGAACAATCCTGACAGAAGCTCATATTAGAAGAACATGAGGAAGATGAAAAAGACATCCTATGGTAATCTGAAATAAATACACCCACATCCTCACTCTTCAAAGCAAATCAAACAAGCTACCTACTGAAAAAAGCTTACCTATCATCCTAAAGACACAGTCCTTCATTTCAAGAAGGGAAGTCCCCAAGTGTTTTTACTGTGAAAGAATTTAGAGAAAACATTAGATCTACAATGAGATTCAAAGAGGTGAGGATAAATCACAAGGTAGAAAAGTGAGATTACAGAGCTAAGAAAACCACTGAGGACTCAAAAACCCCAATATTGCAGAATTAACACAGGAATTAGAAATAGTATCACAAAAGAAATGTATTCAAAGTCAAAATACTTGCCAAAAAAAAAAAGGTATGCACATGGTGTTACTAGAAGCTATGCATATAAACACAGGAGAGACAACTGTCTACCAAAGAAAAGTGTTGTTCCTAAAGTTCAAAATCCAAGTCCAGAAGTTGAGACACGGTTACAGATGAAAAGCCACTCAGGTTGACAAGCTGGAAGGTTAGGAAGAGTGGGGGGCACTTGAACATCACCCTCAAAGCAGAGGAACCATGCCAGCAACTGCCTCTCCCGGGTTTCCTACCTAAAGACTAACAGCTGACCCCCGGACCCCCACTAAACCTGGAGAGCTAAGCTCTGTTATTATCTCACTCCTCCTCTCTGTCCCTCCCCAATCTTTTGACCTCAGACTTCTTCCCTTCATGCAGTTTATTCTTCCAACTGCCAGAAATGTCACCACATTCCTACTAGAATCCTTAATCTCAAAGTCTGTCCTTAATCTTGGCATTTCCTTTGTCCTTTATGAGACTCACTGATGAATCTGCACCAGGCCAAACTGTCTCTACTTTCTCTGCTTTCACATCTGGACAATAAGCACTGACACACAAAATCACATCTTTTGGGGCAGCTCTCCCTAAAGGAGCTCCCTGTACAGCAGAGTCCACGCAGACCCAGAATCGTACGCGCAGTCAGAACACAAAGCAGGTGTTCTCCATTCTCCCTTCCTCTGGGCTGCTGTCCTGCTCACACATGTACATGTGACACCTCTCCTGCCCTTTCTTCATCCACTGACCCACTGGTTTAAAACAAATCCTTTGATTTCCCCCAGATCAGGGACGTTGGGTCCCCACAGTGCTATTATTTTCTCTGTATTGGAACCTTTCCTTCTGGCCCTTGCCCTCATTTCCACAGGTAAAAAGCCCTGTTCTTCAGTTACAGGACACCGGGCATATACTTCTAGCAGTAGTTCAGAAATGAGTTTTAATTGTGTACCTGACAACAACTGAACACATTTCCATAAAACTCAACTTACTTTATCATTCTGATTTTAGGAAATTATTTGTTATGATACATCAGTTGGAAGAAATCATGTGTTTCAAGGGAAGGAAATTACTGGTTAAAAAATAAGTGTTTTTTAAAAGGTGCAAACACCACACAACTATACAATTGTGCTCCTAGGTGCCTATCTTAGAGAAATAAAGATTTAAGTACACACAAAGCCCCATTTTAAAAAAAAAAGGTGTTTTTTACCACTATATTTCTCAAGTAAAGCTTTCCCTCAAAAAAAAGAAAAAGAAAAAAGACAAGAAAGAAAGAAAATTAGAAAATTATATTAATTGTTTGGACTACTAAAGTCAAGGCTAGTATAAAATTAACTTTAGGGAAAGAGTGTAAAGCAGAAGAACAGACTGCTGGAGGCCAAGAGCACACTCCCCAGACCAGGGGTCCACAGGCCAGGAGCTTGGCCTGCAAGCCCCACCTATACGCAAAAAAAGACAAGAATCAGCCTGCAGGCATATGAAGTACTATGGAAAGACTGAGTCACCCAAAATGTTGCAGAAGGTCTATCGTGGGTGCGCCAAGTGGGTCAACTCCCAGCATGGGCCCAACAGAACCAGACCCACCACAGGGGCCCAGCCTAAATCACTGCCCACAGGCACATGTGCTAAAGGAACGATTAGTTTTAAGCCACAGATTTCTGGAGTGTAGCAACACTGCTGGAACGCAAACAAAACCTCTTAGGGGAATGATCACTGGAAACAGAGACGCAGGACTGTATTTAATTTTTCCTGAAACACCCTGGGAATAGAGTCAATCTACAACAAGAACATTTGGATCCACCCTATGAGAAGTCATGAGACAAAGCAGACAAAACACTGGTGAGGCCTTAGACTGAGGCCTATCTGCCCGCCTGTTTAGTACACAAGGGCTTCCTGGAGTGTGGCCAGCCCCCTTCACCTGTTCTCTGCTATCAGTGACATGAACAGTCGGCAGAGTGCAAGGCCTGTAAGATCGATGTATTTACTATTTGGTCCCTCTAATCAGAAGTTTCTCTACTTCTGATATAAAGGTTTAGAAAGATATAAATAACAAGTTATAGCTAAAAAACTCCAGTAATCATGTATTAATTTCAGATCTACATGCAACATGTATGAAAACTAAGTATGTTAGGTCACATAGATGATCTTGAAAAGACAAAAAACACACTCCATAGTCTATCACAAAGATCAGATATCAAACAAATGCTGTCTTCAAAGTGATCTATTTCAAAATTACAATCATAAAATATGTTATTAAGTAAGACTTAAATGACAGGTTCAAGTCAATTGACTTATGACTATCAAACTTAGAATATGGTAAATTATCACAATCCCTCTAAAAATTTATCTGTAAATTCAATAAAGAACAAATTTTAAATTCTAATAGGCGTTCTACAGTTTCAAGATAGTAGTTAGTTAGGTTATTTGGGTCAGACAACTCTGCTTGGGAAAAAAATGCTGGATTTGTGGGTGATATCAAGTTAAAAGTGCTAGACATTTGAAAGAACAGCTAGGAACCCCAAGGTCACTTTCGGAAGGAAAACCATGAATCACAGAAGTAGAATATGGAAGTTCCCAAGTCACACTGTGAATAACATACAGATCTTTCATCTTGGGTTCTTGTTCCAAGATTGTGGGGCCATAAGGCCCCATCAGGCCTTTGAGGCCTGACAGGGTTCAGAGCAACAAAGGTAAGGGAGAGGGGAAGAGATGGCGGAGATCCACCCACTGTGAAGGGAGGGCATCAGAAGGCTGCTCCAAAGGAAAAGAGCACACCAGCTCTCTCATCATAGCCACAAAGGGCAGCAGAGAAGGTAGCCCCCATGCTGAAAGGAACAGGAGAGAAGGGGAAAAGAGAGCCAAAGACAAAGGGAGAAAAACCAAGTCATAGCCACAGAAGCATCTTGCAGAAACAGGGCACCTCAGGAACCCTGAAGAACTGAAAGTGACCCATGGGAATCCATCTGGCAGTGCCCTCAGGCAAAGGTGGGAACAGACGAAAGCCTCTCTGAGAGAAAAAACATCCACCCTGGTCAAAGAGCCCAGGAGAATGTTTCATAGGGACTGTTTCAGTAACAGTCAAAGGTATTCAGACATGAACAGAAAAAAAGACAAGAACAAGAATCAATAAAAACAATAAAGGCTGTAAAAAGACACAGTCAGACTTCAGAAACTGAATAATCAAACACAGGTTTTCAAACAACTATGTTTACCACATGTAAATAAATGACAAACTTGAATATAACAGCAGGAACAGAAAACTAGAAAAAGTGAGGGAGCACGTGTTAAATGAACCAAACACAGTTTCTAGAAAGGGAAACACGGTAACTAAAATGAAAAATTCCATAGACATGCTTGGCAGCAGGCTGAACACAGCAAAACAAAGTGTAAACTGGAAGATGGAGCTGAACAATTACCCAAAATGCAGCATACAGAGAGAGAAAACCTGGATCAGGCCTGGGATGCATGCACTTGGCCTGGGAGCATGAAAGGAGGCACCCTCACAGGCAGTGTTGCAGGAGATATGGCTGATACTCCCAAACTGTAAATGTCACCAGATATCCGCAGATAGCTAAAATGAAATCCACACCTTAATAAAGTATAATGAAACTCAAGGAAGCCAGCTGTAGAAAAATACCTTAAGGCAATGAGGCAAAAAAAAAAAGAGAGAGAGAGAGATTATTCAAAGGGACATAAACTAGATTAGAGCTAATTTCTCTGGCACAGAAATCAGCAGAGTATGGTATCTCTTCAGAGAGTTGAAAGAAAACGCATGCCAACTTAAGAGTCTACATCCAATGCACATGATCTTCAAGAATAAAAGCAAAAATATAAGAAAAAAGACAAAAATTCTATCATTTTTTCACAACATGCCTCTATCAGGTTAAATTGCAAATACAAAGAGACCTAAAAGTAAAAACGTGAAGCCACTGAAGGACCAAAATGCGGGTTGAACTCTTAATAACTTGGGTCTGTATCTCAAAAATCTATAGGAAATAAAGACTGATGCATTAAAAAAAAACTATAAGAAAAAACAAAAATTCTAAGTAAAGTTAAAAGACAGGTAGTAAATAAGCAAAAATTTGCAATTAAAAAAATTCACAGATAAGAACTTACAACAATCTACTAAAAATGAAGGCAGATAGCTCAACTTAAGAGGAACAAAAGCTATAACAATTAAAAATTCAAATGGCTGGAAAGGGACCAGAAAATGTTATTTTTATAAATAGGCCACTAACCCAAGGCCACTCACACAAGGATTATTTTAAGGAAAAGCAGACACAAAAATTATGTATAGCTTAAATGCTCCCTTTGTAAAGAAAATGTACACTTAAAGAGGGAAGCTTTAAAGTGTAAAGGTGTCTCCCTCTCCAATAGGTAATTAGTTAAGAGGAAGCTTAACTAAAAGCCACGCATACAGTTCTGGCTCACTTTCCATAACCTAGACCAACCCTAACCCCTTTTCCTTTGTTTAGACTAAGATGATATATACGCCCCTAAAATTTAACCACCTCCTTGAGCTGCTCATCCTGTTTCTCCCATCTAGTACAAACTGCTCTTTTCATGTTAATCTGTCTTTTGTTGGTTTAATTTCCAGGACCCCAGCCAGGGAACCTAGGAGATCAGATGAAGTATTTTTCATTCCCTTACAGGCACTTACATATTAAAAAATTAACAACTTTGCTTAGAAAGACATGCAAATCACACAACCTTGAAATGCCATGCCCACCCATCAGGCTGGGAATACCCCTCAGCAGAGTGGCTGCTGGGACCACACTGTGAAGGCCAGAGCGGGAAAGCGCAGTGCCACTCAGGGTCCTTTGCCTGAGATATCTCACTTCTAGGATTCTGTTCAAAGACAGACAAGTAAAATGTGCAATGACATGACATATGTAAGATTTTTTTTATTGTGACACTAAATTTGTAATTACAAAGAATGAAATCAAGCCAAATGTCTATCAACATGGCACAGAATGAAAAATTACAGCACAGCCACACAAAGAGACATATAATTGGGGAAGACACTGCAGTTGTGAAAATAAATGTATTTGATATTTATAAACTGCAACTGTGGCTGACGGTGTGCTTATCATAGGGATCACACGGTAGGTGTATGATTAATTTTTAAACACGGCCAAACTGTTTTCTAAATTAGCTGCACCATTTTGCATTCCTGCGTACCAAGTGTGAGAGTTCAACATGCTGCACATCCTAGTCAATGCTGGATAGAATTGGTATTTTTATTTCTTTAAAAATATTTATTTTATTTATTTATGCACACAAGAACTTGAGTATAGACTAGAAGTGCAGGGGATGAGAGGATTCACCAGACACTGAGTGGGGAGCAGAACAGGTGGATCTACTAAAATACAATGCTGTGGGGAGCAGCGGGCAAGACAGGGGAAGTAAGTATTTTTAATTTTAACCATTCTAATAGCCATTTGGTAATGGCTCAATGTGACTTTACTTTGCATTTCCCTAATGACATTTAACACATTTTCATGTGATTATTTCCCATTCATACATTATCTCTGGGGACTTTTTAAAGTTCTTCAGAGTTCTTTCCATATTGAACAACAAAAGTGGTCTCATCAGATACATAATTTGCATGTATTTTCTCCTGGGACTTGTCTTTCTATTCTCTTAAGACTATTATTTGAAGACAGATATTCTTAATTTTCATCAAGCCCATTATTTCCTATTTTTTTGGTACATGGATTGTGTTTCTGGTGTCTTCTGTAAGAAACCTTATATGTCTAACCAAATGGCACAGAGAGTTTTTGGTAAATTTCGTTGTATAAATTTTATATTTTAGGTTTCTAATCCATTTTGAGTTAATTTCTATATGATAGGGGTGGGGCAAAGCTTATTTCTTTTTTAAATTTATGATCAGTAGTTGGGAAGATTTTACATTCCATAATAAACTACCTCTATACCAGGACTTATTATGTTTAAATTTATATTGTTCATTATTTTTATCTGTAAAGTACCTTCAAAAGACATGTTTCCAGATAAGCTATATACCTTCTTCCTACACATGTGTACAAATATTAAAAATAAGGGAGGGAAGCATTAGTTAACAATGTTGGGTTTCTGACACAGAAAAACCAAGCCCAGGAAGCCTGAGAGGTAGGAATGGCACAAGAAGAGACAGTAGACGCTTTCGGGCCTAAAACACTATCAAGACTATGAGCTGGGAAATACATAAATTGCAAGAGGTGACAGGTAAGCTCTTAACCCTGGCTGCCCCTCACATAAAATACGCTAGCTTTTATCTCCACTCCTTCACATTAAAATGCAGCTATACACAAGCACATACACCTAAGTGGCAGGGTAGGCTGATGGCATGTTTTGCTCATGGTGAATAGTATCAGAAAGCTTCTCTGTCTGCAATAGATAGCTCTATGTAAATAGTAAAAGAGAGAAAAACAGAAATAAGTAAAGATTGCAGTATTTCTACACACTGGCCTACAGTTCGAAAACGCTCTGGTGACGCAGTGACACAACTAAGGAAACATCTCACAAATCATCCTGTCCATCCCCTTTTCCTGTTACCTCACCCCTGCGCTGCTTTCAGCTGATTGCACAAGTGTTGTTTGCTCAGACGGGTTTTTTCCCTAGCAGTAATATAAGATCAGGATATAAGATATACTTTAACACACATTCTGTATCTGTTCATGTTTATGAATGCGACAGAAGTATAATTAAAGGCCATTTTCAAAATATGTTTATCAACCTCGGCTTTTTAAATTTAAACAAGATCATTTAAATTTTTTAAAAAGTTGGGTGTTTCCTTGAAAACTGTAGTTTCCATCAACCTCTTCTTTCAGAAAAAAAAATTGAAAAACTTGGGGGATTAAAAAAAACTATCTCCAGGCCAAGTATAGAAGGACAGAGAAGTTATATGGGACTAAGCTAAACCTGAAAAGGTAGCAGAATGTACCCATCACCACCACAATGATCAGCTCCAGGATGCGCTGTGAAATTCAACCGCTCCTACACTCCACAGAACTTCCCAGGCCCAGCTTCTCACAGCATGCAAGTCATCTCACTCTGAAAAATTCTTTTAATGCCATGACCGTATCAAATCATTCTGCGAAAAGGCCACAAAGACCACTGTGTCACTTAGTAAATGCTTACTACATCTGTGATGTTCTCTCTCCCCACCAGATCCAATGCAAGGATCAGAACTGTCCCTAGCTGTCTCTGTATACAGGTATAACCAAGTCCCCTATACCCCCAGGGAGCTGTAAGCAGCTTGACCTATTAGCTTAAAGTCATGTTTTGCTAATATTTGGTTATAAATCACTAGGGATTATTCTGTCACTGATATGACACTGTTGAAATTTGAAAACCTGAATTCCCTTCTTACTCTACTGCTAAAGCAACTAATTGAAGGCCTAAACAAAAATGTGGTTAACATACTCATTCTGCTTTTCTCTTTCTGAAAAACAATACCCATAGCTTTAAAGTCAGTAAGCAAGAGAAAATCTCAAGTTTCTCATATTTACAAATTGCTGAATTTTCTCCTTATAGTAGAAAGACAAGCTCCCCAAACAAGACTTTGATCATACTGCAACCTGCCTAGACAGGCTGTCTCACTACCCAAAGGCTCTGTTTCCTTCAATTCAGAAAGGGACACAGACTTCTGATCTATAGAACTCCAAATAGTATAGTTCTCCAGGGGTTGTGTAGGGCAAAAAAAAAAAAAAAAAACAACAGATAAAGATTAGAAATCACTAGTAAACAAGCTGGTGCCACCTTTCATACACAAGGTAGCCATGAGCCCATGAGCTATCTACCATGGAGACCAAGGGTGGTCAGGCCCCAATGGGAAGACTTCGCCTTTGTCAACCTCAATTTCATCACTTAGAAGGGGAAGAAAGTCTTGATATTGTCAGCATTCTGCAAGATTGACCACAGGGTCTTTGTTAGTCCCTTAACCAGCACACCAGGGCCCCAAAGCAACGTAAAGGGCCTCATAAAGTTTCAGAAGCAACCACACATACAAGCCCTATGCTCTCAAGTCAAAATACGAACATGAGCTGTTCTCTTCTAATTCAAGCCAATCCATCTCCAATATCGAACTTTCTTGTCCTCTCATAGATCCTATAATGAAGAGACTGCCAAAGCATGTGTTTTAGGTTATGAACACTCATAGATTGACTAGTGCTGTGTCTTTACTACTTACAAAATAGCTGAGTTTCTGAGAGGAGTCACTGGAGAATGGTAAATACAAGTCAGTCACTGGCTGATGGTGTACTCACTATAAGTTGTGGTTTCCACTGATAAAAGCTCCCAATGAGTCTGTAAAAGAAAAAGGAAAACGGAGCCAAATGTTGACTGCATGCCAGGGTAGAGTAAATGTTCCATTTACTCCTGTTCCTCTGGAACATTCCATTTCATTCCCTAATAATCCTATAGTCTTGTGCATTCCATTCAGAAGATATTTTGATAAATTCTTATCCTGATTAAGCAAAGATTAAATCACAGTGCCCCTTTAAGTGCTGTGGTTATGTAATTATAACAATGTAAGGAGTTACATAAGTATTTGAACTTCAAAGTTCTCTCTACCCTTAAATGGTTTTTCATATCTAGTTTGGCCAATCTACCAATTAATCTTTTGTTCCTTTCTCTATTTGAAAAACATTTCAAGGGTTTCATTTTTAAACTTTGTATGTATGAGCAAGGAACAGCTACCTGACAATAATGATGCCTTGGAAAAAAAGCAAAGAATTACAAGCAGGAGGCACTTATGTTATGCTTATTATCAGCAAGTCCTACTCTAAAACTTTACTAGATTCACTCAATTCTCATATCAACTCATTGGGGTAGTTCCCTAAATTCCATGGGAAGCCCCAGGGGAAAAGCATTTGCAGAGTTACATGTGTAAGTCATTACTTGATTACTTCCTGTTTTTCTGTGGGTCACCAAAATGACACATGTGCTGTCCAGGCTGAGGCCAACAGGCTTCAGGAGCACCAGGTGTAGGTGTAGGGGACATAGGAAATTACCATGAAGGTCATATAATGGGAATAAAAGAACACTTAGCATTCAACACTATTTATAGTAAAATACCAGGGCCTCCCTGGTGGCATAGGGGTTCAGTCTCAGTGCTATCATGCTATCACAGCTGTAGCCTGAATTCAATCCCCAGCCAGGGAGGTGACCCACATATGGGACAGCAGACCTCTCCTATCTTTCCCACTACTCAACTCAGCAGTGTTTTTAAGTAGATCCACCTATTCTTTCTCACCTCCCACGCCTCTTGCCTATACCCCAATTCTTCTATGCATAAATAAAAAAATCTTTTTTAAAAAAAAAAAGTAAGATACCCCTAGATTTGGCCATTCTACATGTTTTGACCAAACTGGAACAAAGATACAACAAAATGCTATGGGCAAATAAATAAAGCCCTTAAAACTGGTCTTTTAATATGGAATTACCAAAACAATCTTTTAATTTTCATACTTTTAATACTGGACTTTAATCAACTACATTATAGCTGAACATTTAATAAGAATAGGCCAACTTTTTTATTTTACAGTGGTTTTGTTTTTCACTTTTTATCTTTTCCTTTAAATACAATGTGTAATTTATAGCTTTTAAAAATATACTAAGGCCTAATACTCTTTAGAAAATAGTCCATGATCAATTCATTAAACAAAATCCTTTCCTTTTCTTGCTTCACATGAAAGAGTCTACACTAGTCCTTTTGAAGAACTAGCCTGTATCTAATAAAGACTTCAACCTCAGGCTACATTGTATAAGTGACTTCTTGGGGGAAATTTGAAAAAAAAAATGGAAGTGGCAATCACCATTCTCATATTTAATAGCATGCACTGCTCAGGACTTTCTACATGATGAAATATTTAGCAAGAAAACTACAACTTGGGATTTATCAAGTAATCTGACTTCAGATATTCATACTTATCAATAAATCATGACTTCTCATATCCTAAAATCTAAGCACTCACATAGTATCTTCCTTGATATTAAGTTTACAAACATGTTTTATAGAAACTCTGTGAAAGCAGAAAATAAATTAAAGGGTATGACCAAAGACTCAAGAGAGGGGAAACCTGAGATTATTAACAGGACAGAAGTGGTCCGCATGACTCATTACAGCACCTACTCTCCCAGAACAGCAGCTCTGCTTAAATTGAACAAGATACTTGTCTACCTTAACGCAGAGTTGGCTTTTGTGATAGACAACACACGGATTGCCAAGAAGGTAAAATATTGGAAATAAAAAGCTACTTGGCACTGAACACTATTAAGAGTAAATTAACAGTGTATTAATCTTCTGTGTATTCCCAAAAATCTTGGCATCCAGAGAACAGAGGAGAATGCAAGTTGCTGAGGCAACTTCCTCATCACCCCTACCTGCTCTGCTCCTTATTGATTACCACACAGCCTCTTTCTGCCTAGTCCATCAAGGTTATCTAAATATACCCCTATGCAGGAGATAATCTTTGTATTCCTTAGAGTAAGTGTCAAACAAGTAATTCTCTGCATATAAATCACATTTTAATGGTATTAAATATAGAATGATTCAAGGAAACAAACTATAAATATGTAAGAAGAAATTAGCATAAGAAAGTCAAGTACTCTAAGAATGAAAAGAAATACATCTAAAACTAATTAAAATGGAAATGAAACTAATGTCCTTTTTGGCATATTTTACTATACACAAACAAATTAGTGGAAAGCAAAAAACAAAATAAATGTGCATCAATCGGTCGATCGTCTTCAGCGCACAGGCCTTTATCACAAAGCAGACATAAGAAAAATTATAAAGGTGGGGAAGGAACTTCTGGATGGCATATGAAAGGAAGTGTGTTTATGTTACTTTCTTAGATTTGTAATTCAAGGTTAAAATGATCAGGCAACTGTGCGAAGTGCACACTAAGTGCCATGGGAAGGGTTAGTGGGAGACAGAGCATCATGCCTGCTGCGTGGAGAGTGGCAACAGGGACGGGGGCTTACCGCAGCTCACTCATGGTCCTTCCACAGATGGGGTTGGGGGGTTCTCAAATGTTTGACACAGGATAGGGACATGGGATAGAAGGGCAAAACTGTAACATCAGATTAAAGTCTCAATGTCAGGATGAGTTTATGCTTTCTTCTTCAATGTGAGTTAATGAAGGGTTAGGGATAAAATTAATGTGGCAATCATCATGCAGACACAAATATAATGAGGACAGAAACCCAAAGACTAATTACAAAATGCTAGATTATCCTGGAGGCAAATAATGGAAGTTTGAATTAACAGAGTGGCAGCAGAAACAAATATGACTTCCAACTTAAGATATCCTAATCTAAAATAGCAACTTTTCCAAGTATCTCTTACGTTAATACAAAAACTAAAGAATTGTTTATACTAGTAGTAATTTATGTGCAAACAAGTCAATGTTTATACTATGGAGATAATTTTCCTAATATCAGCATTCCTCCTAATAACAAGGGTAGTGGGACAATAAACACATTTAGGAGCCTATAACATCATTACTGATTATTTCATTACCCTGCAGAAGATTTTCAGACTCAGTTTCCATACCTGTGATATCAGAGTAACCTAGTACTTAGGCTTGGAGACAAAGACAACAGGATTATTCCTATACTAGGGCCCCAGAACACAGCATAAACTCAAAATCAACTGTATCTGATGTTTACAGCCTGGAACTGGAAGTGTTTTACACTGTCTCTCTCACTCTCTCTCACTCTCTCTCTCTCTCTCTCTCTCTCTCTCACACACACACACACACACACACACACACACACACACACACACACACAAATTGTAGGAAGATTTAAGTTTAGGTTCCTAAGAGAGTTTATACACTTTTAACATTTCCATTTTGGCCACAAGTCTGGAATTTTAGGCTTCTGATTCTCATAAACTCACTAAATATATAGACTCATATGTATACATTTCTCAGTATCAGACCAAACTAAATGTTGGCATGCTATTAATCCTCAGAATAATAAGTGCAGTCATAGTGAAACCTAGCTAAGATTATTACATGTTCAAAAAAACCCTAAGAATAATGCTCCATATTACTGGCTGTATCTTTTGTTATGATTAAAAAGCTTCTAATACCTTCATCTTAAATTGTCCCCAAAGAGTAGTTTTTCTGCAAAGCATCATGAAATATAATAACACCATGTACTGCATCTTGAGTTGTGAGTGATGGAAGTACTGCGAAAGAATGTAGTTTTTAAAAGAAAAGGCTTTTGCACAGCTGCCTGTAATAAAATAACCAAACCTTGCAGCAAGGGTTGATTAGATAAAGACAAATATAGTAACACGTGCATAGAGTCTGAAATAGCTCTGAGGAAAAACTGTTACAGAGGACATTTCTATGACTGTCCTGACAAGCAATTTTTAATAATTAAATGTACCCATGCATGAATGTGCACATTTTTAATATAGAAGTTATTTATAATACTCCCTTACAACTTCAACCATTCAAGTGAATTTTTATTTTAAACTATCAAATGCTAACAGTAAAGCTATCGCTTTGAAATGATTTAAAATCAAAAGTATAAAATTAAAATTAAATAATGCCTTTTTAAAAAAAATCTCAAATTAGGCTAATTGGCTCATGAATTGAGGCACTGTAAATTGAGCAGTTCTATTTAAAAAAATAATTAAAGGACAAGCTCTACATTCTAACATGGTATCTTCCATTTTACAAGAATTAAATATAATTAAATTTAAATAACACTAACCAAACATTTTATTTCAGTTTCATTTAATTTTAGAAACAAAGATTGATCTTTTGTAATATATGGACGCATTTGAAATTGCTTTTGGCTAGTCTATTAAAGTTAGTGAGGCTGAAACTGCAAAACAAATATATATCTACCCAGATTGTAGCAATTAAGCTTACAGCTTATTTAGTGGCATGAAATAACACTTCATAAAATTTGTTCTAAAATAACAGTTGTTAATAAAAATACAACCATTACTAAAGAACAATTTGAAGCTCTTGCACTTCTTTCTTATAATGAGTTGACAGGTAGGACTTCTATTGGTCCCCATCTCCACTTCTGTTCCATAACCATATCCGTGTGAGTCTAATTCTGGAATTTCTGTTCTGTATATCTGTTCACACCAGTATCATGACACCTTCATTTATGTACTTCACAACTGTAGTCTTGAAATCAAGCACTGTAATTTCTTTAACCCTGCTCTTTGCATTCCCACATAAATTTAGGACTTGCTGTTTCATACAGAAGAAAAAAGGTCTCTAGGATTTTAACTAGGACTACACTGAGTGTATATATCAGTTTTGGGTGAATTAACTTCTTTATACTACTGTCTCTTCTGACACAAAAACATGTTATCTCTCTCCATTTATTTAATTATATTTTCCTTCATATCTTTCTAACATGTTTGATAGCTTTGAGTGAAAAGATCTTGTATGTATCTTGTTAAATTTATTACTAAATACTTCAGTTTTTAAATGCTACTGTAAAGGTAGTCACCTTTAAATTTTCATTTTGCAACTATTCACTTTAGTTAAAAAAAAAAGTGTAGGTGATTTTTCTATATGGATCTTACATGAAGAAACTTCTCAATTCACTCAAGATTCTCTCTGAATACGCTGATGGCACCTGTACAAAGTTTTAATTCTTTGCAACCAACACGTCTTTTAGTTCTTCCTCTGGCCTTCCTATACTGGCTAGAACCTACAGTGAAATGCAGAGCAAAAGTGGTAAGAGTTGGTATGTTTGCTTTGTTTCCACTATTAATGGGAAAAGGTTCCATTCTCATTAATTATATATACTGGCTGCAGGCCTTCATCAGACAGAGGAAGTACTTTGTATTCTAATTTATAGTCTTATAGATCATTTATTGAACTAACATTAGTTTAGAACAATGTTCTAAAAAAATCTAATTTTCATCCACCACCAAACAACTGGCTTCCAATTGCCATTTCACTCATCCAAATTTTGCTTCAAATCACAAATCAATGTTGAATTCTATCAAAATTTTTCTGCAAATATTAAAATATGTGACTTCTCTTTTATTCTGCTAATATGACTAATTATACTGATTGGTTTATAAATGAGATAAACCCCCACAAGTTTTATAAATATAAACATATTTTTATATGTATGTTTATTGATTAGTCACTGAAGACTGCATCCATAGTACTGTTCATTTAATTCAATATAAAGTTAAGCAATTTAAACAGAATAAGTAACAGAGCTAGACTCCTCATAAGCAAGGAATTGGTGGAACAATGTAGTCAGATCTTCAAGCTCCTGACATACATCTGTGCATTCGAGGCTGTCCATAGTCCTGCACCCTCACCTCTACACCTCACCTTGTTGGAATTTCAGACAGAGGAAGTAAACAACAGAAGAGGAAACACAACCACAGACTTCTAATTCAAAGAAGCAAATGTAAACCCAAAGAATGCTACAGTCCATTGACCTTTTTCACAGTGCTATTCCTGATGAACACCCATCAAGAGCTTGTGTTACACATCAGGCCAATCAGTTTACCCCGCTACACTAACACCAGAACTTTAATATATTTTTGGCTTTTATGTGCTAAGACTGTGTTAAGAATTTACATTATCTATTTTCATGGGGGATGCTGGTCTATAGATTCTTCCTTTTACTGACTAGTCTAGCAGTAACATGAATCTCATAAAGTAAATCAGGAGGGATTCCCTCTATTTTCTAAAAGAAGTTAGGCAGTATTGGTAATATATCCTCATTAAATGGTTGATAGATTTTACTTTTTACTAGTGAAGCCATTTGGTTTTGTGGGGAAAAAATTAATTACAAATGTAATTCCTTAAAAAAGTTATAGAAGTATTCAGACTTTCTATTTCTTCTAGTGTCAGTTATGGTGATTCTGTGCCTTTCAAACTGGTAAAATTCCTGGCATAAAGATTTCATTGTGATTCTCCTACTATCCTTTAACAACTTTAAAATGTGTCTGATGAGATATCTTTTAGACTGATTTTGGTAATTTGTCTCCATTTTGCTTTATTTTTTGTCTCTGGATTACCAGAATACCTAAAAATGTTAGCTATTTTTCCTCCATATTTTCATAGAATAGCCTTCTGGTTTTACTGATTTTTCTTTATCGTTTAAAGCATAATCTTTTCTGATTTTTTTCCAACATAGTTTAGTTCACTGATTCTAGATCTTTCTTTTTTCCTGATGCAAGATTTTAAAGATCTAAATTCGCAGAGCTACCTTAGCTACATCCCACAAATTAATATGCTTTCATTTTCATTACATTCAAAATATTTCTAATTGTTCTTATGATTTCCTCTTTGATCCACCAATATATTTTTTAAACTGTTCTTTTAATTTCCTGCTATCTGGAGACTTTGTATATATTACTCAATTACTAATTTAATTATATTGGCTTAGAGAACTTAGTACAATTATATCCATCTTTTAAAGTTTATTGAGACTTATTTATAGTCCATCTTTCCATCTAACTTTATGAATAGTCCAAGCATAACTTGAAAAGAATGTGAATTCTTTCACTGGGTGGGGTTGTATGCTAGGTTCAAATAAGTGAAGTTGTTTTATTGTGCAGTTCAAGTTTTCTATATCCTCATTCATTTACTCCATAATTCTACAGTCTCCAGCAAAAACTGGGGCTTCATTATTTTTCCTTTTAATTCTGAACATTTTTGCTTCAGGTATTCTGAAGTTCTGTTATTACTGTTGTATGCACAGTTGTGATTTTTATGTCTTATTAGTAATTTTACTCTTTTATAATCATAAAACATCCCTGTTTATCCCTGGTAAGATATATTGTGCTGAAGTCCAAGTTTTCCAGTGTTAATGCAGCATCCCAAATAGCATGTCACTTCCATCCTCCTAGATTTGTCTACATCTTTATCAATCAATATAATTCTTATACAACAGCATTTAATTCATTTAATGGAGTCTTGTTAAAAAGTTGCTGCCTTTTAATCTCATTGTACAGAAAACTTATATTCTGTATAATTAACAATCTGGAGCACATCTTCAGTTAACAAGAATGTTTTGAAGGCTGTTAGTTCTGAAAATGCATACAACTAAGTGGAGTGGTTATCCATCCAGCACAGAATGCTGGGTTAAAAAAAAAAAAGTATGTTTATCTTTGGACTTTGTTGACAATACTTATTTCATCCAGTGTTAAGAAACTTCTGATGTCAGTTTGACACTTTTTCATACATAGACACCTTATTTCTCTTCTTCTCTGACAAATTTTACAAACCGTTTTAATCCTTGGAGCTCTGAAATTGCACAAATACACACTACAGATGCTGGCTTTTTAAAATATAAAGACATTCCTGTCTTTTCTGCCTCTGGGAATTATCTTCCCTTACTTTTTGATAATTGTCTCCCCATATTTTTTTTCTCTAACTTGCATTAATGTCAAATCTTACTATTTCCCATGTATCTTTTGCACTTTTTCCTGTCTTGGCGCTGTATTTTAGAAGAGTACTTCAATTTTATTTTCTCATATTTCTATTAACATTTTAAATTCAGCAGCTCCTTTCAAAAAATACATCTAATGTTCTTTTTAAATAATATCATTGTATCTATACAAGCTGTTCTCTAAAGCTCAACTCTTTTTTCTTTCATTTGTCAGTTTTTCTCATATATGCAAAGACCCTCTGGTTGTCTCCCCAATTACAAAGAAACAGACTAGAAAGTGCTCTCCTCTGCTTGTATTTCAATTGGTCCATTTTAAGGAAGTTACCTTTCCTAACTGGAAATTCTGAAATTTGTGTTGGACAAATAAGCAAACTTTACCTGATGTGAATAAAAAAGAACCTGATTATTGAATAGTAGACACCAAACAAAGAATAAGGAGGTTTTTCGTGATTAAATTTAGTTTCATGTCTAAAGAACTTTTGTCTATTTTGCCTGAGAATACATGCCAGCTGTCCTTGCATTAAGAGAGAGTGTGTGTGTGTGTGTGTGTGTGTGTGAGAGAGAGAGAGAGAGAGAGAGAAACAAACTGGGAAAGTGGGCTGTCACACATTGCTCTACACCACAATCTTATAAACAACCCTTCAGTTGTACCTTGCTTTTGGAACCTCAGATAGGAGCTACTAGCCCCTCTCAAACAGCTGCTGACTCTGAATTCCCCCTGAGATTTTCTCTTCCTCTACTTCTTGTTTTTTTTCCCTGAAAAACTGCTTTCCACTTATTTGGAGAACCCCTTGCAGTACATCAAGGTTAGAGCTCTTCAATTTGCCTCATCTCCTGTTTGCTAATGACTCCTCTCCCTGTGCTTTGCTATCAGTAATGGACTGGTTGTTTTTTTGTTTGTTTGTTTGTTTTTCTTTTCTTTTCTTTTACCCTGCATGCTTTCTTTTGGGCAATGGCAAGTGACAATGTTCAGTGCCTACTCCACTTTCTTAACTAGAGCCTTAATAAATTTCAAGTTTATAATGAAAAGCTATAATAATCACACGTGAAAGTAAACAGCATAATGAAATGTCATGTGCTGATGACTAGCTTTCAAGAATATTTTAAGCAAATAAAGTGTGATGGTTTGTGGACTCTACAAAAACAAACTCTGTTGAGCAAAGTCCTCTGTGACTGACCTATATGGGTAAGAATGACATAATATCTAGGAATCGCTTTGTATGTATAAGTGTGTCAAATTATTTGGTTTTCTAATAAAGTCAAGAGTTCCTTATAGTATCATTTACAAGACATTTAACAAAATAATTGCCCAGAAGAGGGCACAGGCCTCATGGAACCAATCTTCTTCAACAAGAGGAGTCCAAGAGTCAGGTGTATGAGTATTCCTAGGTTTCAGGGCATGTGAAGCAATAGGCTCAGGCAACTCTGATTTACCCACCAATTACAGAATATGTAGAACACCCTCTTTCTTCATAGCATCTTCATAAGTTACTTAAAAGGCATATGTTGTAATAGAAATGTTCTATAAGATAGATCTCACACTTTACTTAAAATTGTTTAAGCCAGATCTTAGAAAAACTCTCAAGTGTGTATCAGATTGCTTGTAGACTTGGTTTCCCTTTCAGGGATAATTTGGTGAGAAATTTGAAAAGCACAAAGCCCTGCAGCAAAACCAAGACACCAGTATATACTGCAAGGTGCTTGACTGCCAGTCCAGACAGCTGCAAAGGAAGTACCACCTTAACCCTGAAATGCTAAGATTCAGATTTAGTAAGGTATGCACCAGAAAGGTACCCTAGTTTACAAACGTAAAAGGCCATACATGGGATAGGTAGCACACATATGTTACTTGAGAACTTAAAAAAAAAATTCTTAAAAAGTCATCAAATATAAACCTTATGCCAGGCTTTGTACTAATATATATATCACCAAATTCACTTTACAAAGAAAAGCACAAATACCTAAATATCTGCCATACAATTAGTTTATAACTTAAAGCCAACCTTCACAATGTCAGATTTTTCTAGTCTTGTACTTCAAACAATCATTTCCTCCCTTTTCATGGTGTCTTGTTATTGTTTAATGGCTATAAAAGCAAAATAGATTAATGACTTTCAACTGCCTGTATCTTCCATTCCTCTGGTCTCAGCTACTTGCATCCCCTCTGCATTCCTCCACTAAGGGAAAGTGGGCAGGAAGCTACCTCCAGGAGTACACACCCTCTTCTCTTGGCAGTGGGAAACGTAAAGAGACCGACTACCATATCCAGAAGTTCAAGAGCACCTGGGTCTTGCATGGGTGACATCTAACTGCCTTTGCTTTGGTGCACTGGGTACCAGGCAGGCAGGGCAAAGGGGTTCATGAAAGGAAATCATCCCCCTTATGATTCTCTTTTACCCACTCTGTGAAACACCTTCTTTCTTTTAAAGAAACCACAGCTTTTCCATGCCTGTTCTTGGGAAAAGGATTATAGTGTGGTTTGGCTGGTTCCTGACTCTCTAACCCATAGCTAGCACAGTCTGTCAGACTCACTGGTCTATTCCATTAACTCCCACCTTCCATGATGCATTACTCTGGTCTGCCAACATCTACTACAAATGGCTATGAAGACACCCTTTATTTAGAAAGGTAAAAATGAAGACCAGACCCAAAATCCATGGAGTCAACTACCTCAACAACATACCATGTACCACTATATACCATTAAAAGCTTATTTACACAGAGACACTTTCATACTTGAAAGAAAAATACTCACTTTGTATTAGATTAGGTTGCAGTATTATTCCATGTATCCCCCATTTCTGTGATGTTACATACTACAACATAACTACTTTTGTACTGAGAAGGCCTCAAAATTTAAAAGTGTCAGCAAACCCTAGAAATGTATGAAGACAACACACATACATTTACACTGAGGAAAGTATACTTCATGTATGTGTTTTTAAAAACCCCAAACACTTTTGTGTTTTATGCTAATATACCAGTGGCAATTATTTCCATCTTCTTCCGTCGTAAATCCACAAATGTTCAGTGGACACATGAAATAATACTGCAACCTTATTTCTACAATGTGAGGAATCTTAACTATATTCAAAAACATTGTATATAACACAACAACCAGGTACAGAGAGAACAGAAGCACACTCTTAATCAACAAAAATGTGAAGCAAAATGCCAAGCTGACTACGTTCCACCTGGTTTATACTACTGAGGTAAAGAGACAATGCACATAAATAAACCATTTCTGATGTCCGAAGCTGTTCCTCTAAACGCCCTCATAAAAGATGGATCTGCTACTATAACACAAACACTAAGCTGACCAAAAGGCTGAGTGCAAGACAAGCTAAAGTCAGAGAGTGACACACAAAACCTTGCAGTGACAGATCGAAATGTAAATGTTCACATTTTTCATTTTATCAATTCATGCTCAGATTTAGAAAGAAACGAATTTCTTTTCAATGCATAATTCTTCCAATAATTTTTTAATTTTAAAGAAAATACGCATCCAGGGATAAAAATATATTTCATTCTATATGAATGAATTTTAAAATGTAATACTCCAAGCTGAATCTTGTTTAACCATCTCTTACTTCTAACCATAAAACTGTCACTTTAAATTATAAGTGAAAATAAATTACTTTTTAATAAATTACAGAACATAAATATTCAGTGGAGAAATGTCTTATTTCAGTTACCTCTTTACTATACACATCATTTAATGATGTGTAACTAACTGGCTTTAAACCCTAGGGCATAGAGAAATATTCGAAAACTTTACGTACAATTCAGCAAACAGAAAAACACTACCAAAACCCTTTGTGGCTCTATGCAGATGTGCAAAAGCCAGTCTTCCAAAGAGAAACAGAGGGCCACAAGGCAAGTCTCCCTTCAATGACGGCTGAAACTGCCACTCACTAGGTCACAGAAGCAACCGGATACACTTTCTAATATTACAAGTTCACTTTAAATTTGAAAAGGATATGCTTCCTTAGTCAATCAGTTCTTGTGAAAGTGGCAAGCAACCAAAACTGACTGATTAGCATAAGGAAAAGAAGGATTTCTGGGAGGCTTTTTGAGAATGAAGGGAGGCTCTCAAAGGTAACACGCCAACTGCAGGGAAGACCCAGGGCAAGGACACAGCAGGGCGGTGCCATGGAGCTCCACTGGCCTTCAGAGTCCTGTGTAAGAGCCCCACCACGGGGAACTCAGGCTTCCAGGCCCAAGAGTAGAGTGTGGGGCGTGTCCCTCCCTAGAGGGAACAGACCAAGTCTCCTCATGGAACCTGGTATGTTTTCATAAGGGGGATAGATCCTGTGCAGTCAATTGTCAACAGTTAGCAATGTCAGTCAATTGTCAACAGTTTAGCAACATCAAAATATTTCTCCTATAATTAATAACTAGGTGAATTTAAGCCACAGTTAGAGTCATGGTTCTTGCAGGACTCAAAAGGAGAAGTGTTCTCTCTAGATAATAAGGAATGAAAACCTTCTGTGTGGGCTTTCCCTAGAAGTTCTGCTCAATTCAGACTGTGATAAATATGAATAAAGAATTCATCCACACACTCAAAGGCCACGTGTGGAACCTGTCAAATCAAACCCACCCACTCATACACAATATCAATAAATTCACAAACTGGTATTAATCATTTTGAAATGTAGATAAGATTTGTCTCGACATTTTTCAAAAGATCTAAAATTTCAGGAACGTTAAACACTTATAGAGGATTCAATTGGACATTACTACCTTCCAACCTGGAAAAAGTGATCTAATTTGATCAAATTACTTGATCTTATTTTACAAGCTTGTTCTTACCAAAAATAAGATAAAGTTCCAACATTCGAATATGATCAAACTCCTTGAATTAAAAAAGCTAATGTATAAAATGAAATCCATATCCCTAGAAGAATGGAATACTGATAGTTCAAAGGGATAGAATATGCAAATCTTTATAGAAACACTTCAAGGCATACCATAAAATAGTATTTTAAGTTCTCCTTCAAATACCCAGTATTACAAAGTTTGGAAATACCACTTGGTATTTAGCTGGAAGGATTTTTGTTTGTTTGTTTGCTAGGAATGATGCAAAATATAAATGTGAACTTATAGCAGCAATCATCCAAACCCAATCATAAAATACAACAAATTAAATACAAAAGAGTTTGCTTCCAAATGGTATCTGTGGTATGTGCATTTGCTCACAGAGACAATTAATTCATGCAGCTGGTGCTAACCTTCACTAAGTTTCAATCAAAGCTTGACAGCTACCAGTTTTATTTCACACAGAGTAATTATAGCAAATGGCATTCAGGCTTAATGTTCTGCCATTTCTTTTTTTCTTTCTGGAATGTAATCAACAAGATATTAAGATTGCTTCTGCTTAGCTTTCCTTTAATCTTCACACTGACAAAAATAAATATTCAATCATAAGGCATTTAGTGGAAAGTCTAGGTGAGGAAAGAAGACAACATTCAGTTGTATAACAATTACTTCAACAAATGATATATTTAGAGCTTTACTTAATAATGTCCTTTCATAATGAAATACAAAATCTTCACTATGCTCATTTTATAGAGTTCCTCACGTTTCGACATACATTCTATTAGCATGTTGAGTATCAGGTGTGAAGTGCTTTTTTTTATGTTCAACAAGGAAACATCACACAGCTCCCTTGAAGATGATGTTATTCTAAAATCGGTGCTCCTCCACATTCTTTGCATATGGTATGACAACTAAAACAGACCAGATAACAGGCATATGGTCCAGAGTTAATAGACCATGTGCTTAACTAATTAAAGCACTTAAAATGGTACTTTTCACAACCTAATATATTTTTTGAACTACATTCTACAAGCTAATTTAAACTCCTCACACCTGTATTTGTTGAAGTGAACTTGGGCTTCTCTTTGAAAATGTTGCCACATACATGTCCTTTGTCACTGTTCTGAACCAGCCAGCAGACCTCAGGAGCCCCATGATCTGGAAGCTCTGGATATGGGCCCCCAAGTGTCCCAGGAGAAATGGAACATAAGTGGCAGCACTGTCCCCACCTGTCGAGTCCATCAGGACACCCAGTCTGTCATCCCAGATCACCCTCACCTGTTCTAATGGCCTTTTGGTTTAGCTGTCCTCTCCCTCTGAGTTCTGTCATCGCCAACTAAAGTAAAACATATTTTATTTACTTATCTCTTCCTCTTCAAATGTAAGCTCCACAAAGACAGGATTTGGTCTTTTTTGTTTACTGCTGTATTTTTTTCAGGCACTGTAAGAGCCTCACCCCCAGTAAAGAGGTAACAAAGGAGATGAAAGATGAATACGCCTCACAGACCTATACATCAAAGAATACTTGTCTGGAAAGTCAGGTAGGAAATGCTAGTCATAAACCATATTCTCAAGAAAGGGAAGAGCAAAAGTCTGAGTACAAGACAATTACCCTTGAACAACTGTACCTCAATAATGAGGAAGAAGCTGGTCACAGAATAACATTAGCTGTGTTTCTTTGCTGCTGGAAGTGGAAATCAATTTTGACTTACATGCACAGAAAAAGAATTTGTTAAGGTGATAGACAAGGCTCCCACGACACCAGCAGGTAGCCTTACCACCCTGACTTCTGGCAGCCAGGCTTCGAACTCATATCCCTCCCCAGAAACATCTGCTAACAGCCACCTCCCAAATTCATACAGCAGAGACCCTCATACTAGAAAAAAAGGGGTTCAGATGCTATTAAGTCAAAGAACAACAACAAGAAGACTGAGTACACAGTAGCATAAACACACTTCACTTGGAATAAAGCCCAAAGAAAAACCTCTGATGAAATGTAGGTATTTGTTAATGTCTTCATTCCAGGAAGTTCCACCATATCTGACTAGTAAAAAATTCTAGTGAAATGACTATTCATATGTGTGAGAACAGTTTAAAATTAATACACTAAACTTCAGATATTTGAACAGCAATTGAGATTTCAGAAATAGCAACCAGCATTAGAAATGTGAACTTTATGGTTTTAAAAGAAAGGTACCAAACTGAAGTATTTCAAATGCTTTGTGTCTTTAAAACTCAAAGTACTTTTAAATAACTTGCATGTGTGCACATTCATGCAAGCAAATCAGCAAAAAAGTGACACAGGGACCCAAATAATAGAGATCGGGAGAGAGGATGGCTCCAGTGACAGAGCAATCACTGACTCAGGAAAATTCTGCTGTATGCATTTAAAAAGGGCCTGAGCTCTTTTACCCATACTCTGATTCCTTTCACAACTTTAACTGTATGTAGATACAAGAACTAAATTAATTCCTGAATCTTCACCTACCTTCTCTTCTTTCTTCTAAGAAGTATGAGAGGGCTGGTCAGGTATGCTAAGGTTGAAAAGAGACAGTCTGTTCCTCCCCAACCTCCTCAGGATGAAAAGATGGGCACAAAAGGCCTCTTAAGGGCTGCTTTAATCAGAGCAGAAACGGTTTTTACATGCTCCCTGGATTCTGAATAATTTGTCCCCAAAGGCCACTAAAATCATCAAACTACAATGAAAGCAACAAAAACAGAACACAAATGTGCTAAACACACCTATTATCCAACAGAAACTAATCCAAAGAACATGTAAACATAATTTCTAGGTATGTCTCCTAATAGACCCAGAAAATAAAGCATTTAAAGAAGGCCAATTGACTTAATTTAATGAACATTTACTAAGTATCTACTGTTTAACAATCACTGGGCTAGATACTACTGGCAAAGTCAACAAAATGGAGCAACTCTTTCACTGGTTAGTACTAAAAATGGCAAGGACACAGGACAACTAATGGCACAGCCAGAGATGAAATCTGTTAAATTAATTAAAAAGGCACCATTACACCGTAATGGCTCTAATGACCGGGTGGTATACTTAAGTCAACCCAAAATCTAAGGTGCAAATGTGTACAGGCTATGAAATCAAAACACTAAGGATGAACAATCACAAACAAGTAGGCTAACGCTATAGTTAATCAAGTAACAATATAACAACCCCAGCTAATGTCAACCTCAATGATTAAAAATAGGAAGTTTTCCCACTAAGATGGTACAAGAACGGATATACATTTACACCACCACTATTCAACATGGCATTGGAAGCCTGGCTATATCAATTAGACAAGAGAAGGACATAAAAGAATCCAAATTGGAACAGAAGTAAAGCTATCATTATTTGCAAGTGACGTGATAACATTTATACAAAACCCTAAAGGCTCCATTAAAAACTAAATGAAATAAATTAGTTTAGCAAAGTAACAGGTTACAAAATCAATTTACAAAATGCAGTTGACTTTATGAAAACAATTAACTAGAAGAGGAAGAAATCAAGTGGGGGGGGGATCCGTTTAAACTGCACCAAAAAGAATTCATTCATATACAATGAAAACGAACAGGCATTGTTTTTTTTTTTTTTAAATCACAGAAAGAAATGAGAAGATACCCTCTGCTCATACAAATTCAATTCTCTCCTTATCAAAGTTTCAGTAGTATTCACCAAAGAAGTGGAACAAACATTACTGAAATTCATACAGAACCACAAAAGACCCGAAACAGCCAAAGCAATCTTGGCAGGAAAAAGGAAGAATGGCAGCATCACACTCCAGACATCAAAATACACCGCACAGGTGTAATAACCAAAATAGTGCTGAAACAAACACATAGACATACAAAAAAAGAAAAGAAATGAGAATTGAGAAATAAATCCACACCTATATGGACAGTTAACCTGTGACAAAGATGCCAAAAACATATATTGGAAAAAAGAAAGTTTCTTCAATAAGCAGTGGCTAGGAAAACTGGACAGCCACACACAAAGAACGAAATTAGGTCACAATCTCACATAGTACATAAGAATTAACTTAAAATGGAAAAAAGACTTGGATGTAAGGCTTGAAACACAAAATGCATAGAAGAAAACAAATCACTCAACAAGATAGGATTCGACTGTCTTTGTGGATTCATGTCCAACAGCAAGAAAAATGAGAGAATATAAACAATTGGGACACCATCAAACTATAAAATTTCTACACAGTGAAAGAAACTATCACTGAAACACAATAGATATCCTGCTACTAAATGGGAGAAAATATTTGCATTCCATGCATCTGACAAGTAACTGCTATCAAAGATTTACAAAGACTCATTATAATGCAACAAAAAGAAAACAAATAACCCAATTTAAAAAAAAAAAAAAAAAACTGGGCAGAAGAGCTAAGTAGGCACTTGTCCAAAGAAGCCATACATCTGACTAAGAAGCACTTGAAAACAATGCTCATCATCAATTACTGTCAGGTAAATGCAAATAAGATCTCAGACCTGTGAGAATGGCTCATATCAAGAAACTAGCAACCATTGGTGTTAGTAAGGATATAGATTAAAAAGAACACTCCTACACTATTGATAAGAATGCAGATTAGTTCAATCCCTCAGGAAAAGTGTGGAGATTTCTTAAAATATTAAAAATGCAC
The DNA here is from genome assembly GCF_000260355.1 of Condylura cristata. NCBI lineage: Eukaryota > Metazoa > Chordata > Mammalia > Eulipotyphla > Talpidae > Condylura > Condylura cristata. The sequence continues at coordinate 17,405,654 of NW_004567118.1, read as the reverse complement.
CTATTATATGATCCAGAAATTCCACTTCTAGGTATCTACCAAAAATTTAAAAAAAAATTAATTAGAAGTGATACAGTCAATCCTGTATTCACTGTAGCACTATTTACAACAGCCAAGCATGGAAACAACCTAAGTGCCCAAACACAGAGGACTGGATTAAAATGTGGTATACATACACAGAAAGATACTATTCAGCTATAAATAAAAAAGAGAGAGAGAGAGAAGTTTCACTTGCAACAACATGAGGGAAATGGAGAAAAATATGCTAAGTAAAAATAAGTCAGAAGAGATAATGTTGTCATTTACTTGTGGAATACAGAAAAACAAAACCAAGGGTTGGACAAAAACAAAACAATAACAAACTCTAGAAATCTGACTATGGAACTGAGGCTGCCACAAGGGAGAGGGAGGATAAAAACAGAGTGAGAAGGAAGCACAAGACTACAAGGACAACGGTATCTTATCTTAGTGGTGGGTGTGGTGCAGTAACAAGTACTTGAAAGGGGAGATGCTATACCTTTAAATCATGTACAGTGTTGTAAAGCAATGTGACATCAAGTTTAAAAAAACCCACTACTTCAACAACCAAGCTTCCAAGCTGAAAAGAAGATTCATAATGCCCCATATCTAACAGGGTGATTATGACCATATCTCCAGACACTTCCTCTGCATCTGAAATGCTTGTGACCAAGTGAATTATTAACAGGTCAAAGAATAAATTAATTTCAGTGCATTGGAAATTATGTTCATGAAATGAAAAGTGGCCTTGGTGACATTGCATCACTATTTCTAGACAGCACACTTGAATATCAAACAAATCTCATATTATGGAGATGTGCCAAAAGCCAGTGACCTAGTTTCATTAGGGTGGGAAAGGAATAGCAATCTGTCCTTTGAGAGCATTACCAAAATAGCCTCAGGCTTTTTGAAAAGTTTTAAATAGTTTTTCCATGCAAGGACAAAAATAATAACCAGGGCCAATATCAAGTAAGAATTACCTAAGATACCTATGTATCTCCATAAATTAATATTAGCTCTCAGGTTATTTGCATTTCAATATTTAGAAAAGGATCATTAGAACTAATTTTTTTTCTTCCAACATCTTATAATTGCCCACTGTACGCAACTATAGCGCCAATAGTTGACCAAAATTATTTTTATTTTTGAGACATTCTTGACTAATGAGATTGGCTGACTTTGCCAATGCCCTATCGAAAGAAAAATGTAAGTAATTAAACACGAAACTCTTTCTTGGTATCTTGATATTACTTGTACATAAAGAATGTACATACATAGAATTACTGATCTTGTACATGATACAATGGTAACCAAATCTGGCACAATGTACAAAAACCAGGAACAATTGCTTGAGCGCAAGAAACAAGTCTAAGAGATACTGGGCCTTTGAGACACTGTGTGGTTTTCTCCCTGCGGTAAAGAATATGAACACAGGATAGAAGGCATTACATGACATGCGCAAACTATAACAAAGCAACTCAAAGGACAGAAAATAACAGGTTGAGTAAATTACATTAGACAAATGATAATTAAACAAGGATCTCATGGTATCAAGATAAGGTAAGACAGAATTGAAGTTTGTATAAACATTTAATAGGAAAATTGGGGCATTTCATACTGATAAAATAGTACAAACCAAAATAAAAATGTGTGACCTCTCTAGGTATCTTAACCATAGAACAAAATTAAAGAAAAATCTGATCAGAAAACATGAAACTAACAGAAATGAACTGCAATGGATATATTAACATATATGTTTGCAAAGTAGACAAAACCTGACAAAGAATATGATTAACAAAATATGTATGTCTAAATGTTATAAACAAAACAGATCATGATTATCAAATGTCACTGTACAGATTAACCAAAAATTGGCCAATGCAATTATTTATTATACAAAATAAAACTGCAATCACTTCCTAAGTATTGTGACAGAGTCATTAGCTGAACATGTTATAATGAAACTAAAAAGTATTAATAGGAAACAGGAAATACCAAATATAACTTGAAAACTAAAAAAAAAAAAAAAAA
>NW_004567118.1:17394235-17403505 GCF_000260355.1 Condylura cristata | reverse complement strand
ATGGCTCATTTTCACAATAGACCTGAGGTTTAAAAAAAAAAAAAAAAACCCACAGCTACTCCAATTCTTCAGTTAAAAATTAAATATGAATAGTTCTGTGAAAAAGCAAATCAAGAGAAAGAAAACAATAACACTAGTTAAGGAATTAATAAGGAAAAAGCAAATACAACAGGAAAACAAAAGATCATAATATGATATTAAAAAGGAATTGTGAAATGTCAAAACATACAAACATACAAATAAATTCAGTACAAAATTACAAGAAAATAGTAACTCCAATATTATTTTGAGTATTCCAGAAACTAAATATATACAAGTAAGGCTTCCAAATACTTTTTTAAATGCTAATACTTAACTGGTTCAAAATCTGATGACATAAAAAGCAAACCTTGAAACGAATCTCATCTGTAAAAATGGACACAAAAAATACCATTTCACTATAGGTATAATGGATCCAGAAATACCATTAAGTATTAAAAAGTAGATACATACTCATACCAAAACCATGTATGTATAGTTCATTCCAGGAAATCTAGAATCTTTCTATAATAAAAAACTTATCTAAATGATTAAAGTATCAAAAATTTCAACATTATCAATATGCCAAGATGTTACCTTCACACACATCTCTTTGGAGATGCATGTATCAAAGCAAAAGTCAAGAGACTACTTTATGGTCAAATACTACAAGTTACTCTATGAGCTATAAATAAGATAAGGAGAGCTGCCTAAAATATCATGAAATTAAAAACAAGTCCCCGACAGTAACCTATTTTTAGGAAAAACATCTATGTATATATGTATTAATATGTCAGTAGATGCATTTAAAAATCTAAAATGACAGGTATCAAGCCATTAGTAATAATTACTTACTAGAATGAATATGTCCCTATTGTGTGAGTCAAAAATTAAGTGACATGTGATAACATAAGCAACCCATTTTAAGAAATCCTTCAATTAATAAAAGACTAATTCAACTGTCAAAATCCTCAATGTTGTCTCCCATTATTATTTTGCATTTCTAAGCACATATTACTAGGGTTTATATTTTTTCCTTTGAAAAATTAGTAACACTATTTTTGTGTTCAAATGCTTTGGGATGACATTGTAAAGTAATTCCATCACTTTCCTATTTACTGGGGTTACAAAAGTTTTGTACAGAAGATTTTAACACAGAGACACAGGCTCTGGGGGTGGGGGCAATTCAAGGTTTTCCCACTGGAGGAGGCATGGTGCAATATGCAGATAATTTTATAGAGATGAGATATCAGGAAAGACAGAGCTGCAGACGGCAGAAGTGGAGGAGTTGGGAAAGAATAAAATTTAGAAAGAACAGAACTCACTCTTAGCAACTGACTACAGGCTACACACACACACACACACACACACGTATGTGTATATAGGCACATATATTGTCATGAGTTGTAACCACAGGGATCCCTGGAATATATTCACAAAGTGCCACTATAGAAGGAAATAAATAGAAGGGTAAGCGAGACATAACTATAAACATATTCTAGTTTGGCAGCATAATCTTAAATGCAGTGAAAAACTTAATAAAAACCAACTTAATATATATACAGAAAAGATAAGAAATCTAAACGTGAGGAGGACTTTTTTCAGCTCTACCACAATAATGTTCACCTCTGAATGAAAAATAACTAAAAACTAATGAAGCTGTTCCAAAGAAAGGTTATCCTTTCAATCACTGATGCATATGGCTTTTAAGACTGAGCATATCAAGCATTGGTGAAGACATGAGAGTTACTGGAACTCATCATTACTGGCCGGAACTCTCATAGACAATGTGCAATCACATTAGAAACCTAACTGGGCAGATTATTAACAATGTAAGCATATACTTATCACAGAAGCAATTATAGTCCTAGGTATTTACTCAAGATAACTGAATGCCTATATCCATGCATGCAGAGGCTAATATGTTTTTGTTGCAGCTTTACTCAGAGTACCCCAAAACTAGAAATAAAGCATCTCTATCATTTGTGTAAACAGATAATCACGCTGTGATAGTCATATAATATGGTACCATCCAGCAATAAAAAGGAATTACTATTGAAACTGACTACAAGATGAGAATCAAAATATTTATGCTGAATGGAAGTAAAACAAAGGTTTAAAATTCTAGAAAATGAAAACTATAGTGATAAAGGTGGATTAGTGATTACATGAAAAAACTTATGGTGGTGATACATATGTTCATGATCTTCTTGACTATGGCTATGATTTCAGGGTATATATATGTTAGGTATATATATATATGTGTCAAAACATCAAATCCTATGCTAAAAACATGCAGATTAATATATACATCAGTATAAACTTAGAGCTTATAATTAAAAAGAAACATTACAGCAAATGATCATGCAGTAACGATAGCAACAGCACTGCTGATGTGCCAGGTGCTATTATAAGAATACATACTGTCCTCACCCATTCTCCCAAAGGTCCTGTGGAATATTATTATCTTTATTTTACCAAAGAAGGAAACGGAGAAAATAACTTGCCTAAAGAAATACAGTTTAATGAGGGCGGTAGGGTCCAAATCCAGAGGTGTTTTGCCCAAGGGCTTCTCTGTGAACCATGACTCAGCTCACAGGAAAGAGGTGGCGCATCAGTTACCCAATCACAATGCCACTGCTGAGCAGGTATGGGCACGCAGTGTGTGCAACTGAAAAGAATGTCATCGTAACTGCTCTGAACAAGAGTCCTGCTATCGCTCAACTGGATACATGTGCTATACCATGCTCACAGGCACATATGGGCAAGTATGGGCAGTGCACACCAACTGTACATATCACAAACACTAGATACTAAACACAGTTACCAAATGGGTGTTTGTGAAAAGCAAATTCAGTTTTATTCTAAAAAGAGAGAAATGAACTATCACTCTTCCCAATTTAAATAGGCAGAACTCACTTACCTTCCTTTATGAACGCTTTTATATATTTCATTCAATTATTCTCAGACATCTGTTCTCTACACAGATTCAAGTGTTTCTTGAAACTAGTTAGTTTGATATATAAAATGAATGCTATAGAATATTAAAATGAAAATAAGATTGCTTTTATTATAGTTGGGCAATAGGAAAATAATATACTGCTCACAAAATAAATGATCTGATTTGTTAAAATACCAAGTTATCAATTATTCTAAAAGAAATAGAAGAATTAGAATAAATACTATCAGTCTGTTGTAACAAGTTAAATCACTCAGAACCAAAATCATTAATTCAATTGTATTATATAATGTAGACAAAGTAATCAAGTCTATCCTCTCCTTTCCCCCACCAAAACACATAGCTGAAATATTCCTATATAGTAATTCTCCAATTTACTATGTATAGCCACTCTCTGAAGTTAACTTCACTCTCTCTTCTCCAGGCGCAGTAATTCTCAAGCTCAGTAATAATGACTGAATCTACTGGGGACCAAGTCCTGGGATCTTACACTCTGGAACAGGAGAGATAGTCTCTGGCTTCATGAAGCTTCAAAGGTCTGTAGCGCTTTACAATTTGCATTTAAATTTATGATCAAGTTTGAATTAATTCATGACAAATTGTGAGGTTTAGATCAAGGTAAATTTAAATTTTTTTACATATAGATGTTCAAGTTTCCAACACCGTTTTTATGTCCACTCAATGCACCTTTGTCAATATTTGTCAATATTTACACGGGACTATTTTTTAATTCTGTTTGTATTCCACTGAGCAATGTGCTGATTACTGCACCAAATTACACTGGGTTTGCTGGGATAAATACTTAATTTTCCTTAATCGAAGAATGTCCTTCATTCCAAAAAAATTCTAGATATAGAGGTTAACAGTTCTTTCCTTTCAGAACTTTAGAAATGTTATTCCTCAGACTTCTGGACTTTGTTGTTACTGATGAGGAATCTAGTCACTGAGTCACTACTTCTCTACAAAAAGTATCAATCCTATTTTCCTCTGACTTTAAAGATATTTTGTGCCTATGTTTTAGTTTTAAGTAGACTGAGTATGTGGATTTCCTTGCGGCATGTCTTGTTTGGGAGTCACCCAGCTCCTTAAAACTTGACATCAGTGTTTTCACCAAAGCTGCAAAACCTTCAACCATTATTTCTTGAAATATTTATTCCTGAATTTCTCTTTTCCTTCTGGAACTCTTATGACACATATGAACCTTTCAATAATAATCCATCCATAGGTCAATTCACTTATTTGCAGACTCCTTTCTTCTTGTTACTCATGCTGAACAATTTCTATTGATCCATCTTCAAGTTAACATACTTTCTTCTGTCATGTCTATTTTGAAATCCTGTCTAACCACTCTTTTTTAAATGTGAGACATTGTATTATTCAGTCCTAAAACATCTATTTGTGGGTATTTTCTTTTTCTTTTCTGAGGCATTCTATATTTCAAATTTTTTCATGTGGCATATGGCTTAAAACTAAGGCCCAAAATTGTGTGCTGCCTATTAGCTAAGGAAGCCAGATAGACAACAAATGGCATAACCCGTCCCCCTCCCCACTTTAGTCCCATGGATAGGTCCTCTACACAAACAACCTTCCTCATTAAGATCAGGCATGGTTCCTACAGCCCTGGAGAGTGAGTTTCAGTTCCTGCCATTCTGTGGAATTATTCAAACAAAACAATCACAGTCTTCCCATAGGAACTGGGATACCCCACGTTCTTAGTACAAAACCTGCCTCCCACATTCTGTTTTTTCACTGTTCCCAAGTATAAGCTTTCACTGTTTCTGTGGGACACACAGTGTCCAGTTGCTTGAGAAGAAAGCTGCTTGGAATAAAGGATTTTTCCACCCTCAGAATTCTGGGAATTTGCGGGCTTGAATGCCACTGCTACTATGTTCATTTCCAGTTTCTCAAGTCTGAACTAGAGGGTTTCTCTGGAATTTTTTCTGTGTCAATGTCCACTTTTTAATTCCTTTATATTAGGCCAGTGGATGATATGGGGGTTGAGGGAGGGAGGGGGATACCACAATTCTATTTTCAGTTGAGACCACTGCTCCTAAATTTCACATCTGTACAACCACTTACTTCATTAATAATGCCTTGGATAGTTTATGATTATTTTTCACCAACTGTATCTAAAATAATATTCAAAACCTGTCTTTTTCATAGCATTCCGGACCTCAGTTAAAGGGGCCTCTCTTTAATTACTCCAGTCAGAATTTTTGGAACTGTTCTTTACACTCCTCATACTCATCTAATCTGTCAAGAGATTCTTCAAAATCCAACCACACAGCACTGTCTACCAACATCCCAGGCCATGTCCTATCAGACTGAACCTGAACTACACCAACAGACCCCCAGCAGAAACAGCTCCTACCTCTAAACCCTACTGCTGCCTAGTGACCAGACAAATCTTTACAAGTTTTAAAGTCACATGTGGCTCTGCGGACCACCTGTTGGGCTCCTTCCTCCCATACTGCTTCTCTAATATTCTTTATCACGCTCACTCTCCTACAGGCTACAGATACAGTGATGGGCAAACATTCCAGATGTGCTCCCCTCTTAAGTCCTTTAGCCTTGGAGATCCCTCTCAGAAATGTTCTTCCTATTTTGTGTCTTAAACCCAGTGTAACATACTCAATGAGGGTTCCTCTGACCTTCGTACTGAAAAATGTAAACCCCCACCGCTCTTGAGAATGCATCCCCATTTTCTTTTCCTACAGAACTCAGGACTTTTGCTGCAAGTCACAACTAACTATCTGCCTTGTGTACTGTACTGGTATAGTGTAGGCTTCAAGGCAAAAGTGATGTTTCCATGGGTGCTGACAGCTGTATCACCACAGCTTTATTCCTACTATCTACAATAGTACAAGGTTCAGCAAGGGTAAATGAACAAATATGCCTGAACACTGTGCGTGAGCAGGAGGAGAACAGGAAGAAAGGTTTGTCCACCTGCAGGTCTTATAAACCTCAGCTGAAAACTGGTAGAACCCACACTATTTTTTCTACACTCATAATTCCTACTTATAAATTGACTTATGTATCTGCTTAATCCCAACAACTTTGTAGTAATAGGCGGACATGTTACTTATAAACATGCTTAATCTCTTCTGCCAGGATTCAGACAGACCATTCCAAGGCAGCACTGCTGAATCATGTGTTTGTGCATGCACACACACATATACATTGCATGTACACACACAAACACTTATCATATATATATTTACTAACAGCAACTAACAAAATGGTTTGTACACATTGGGAAGTCAACAAATAATTCTTAACTCTAATTAAGTTAAGCAGTCACTGAATTACATTTTAAAGGCTTTGCAGTGTGTACATGTACATATATGAGGTGTGTTAATAAATGTACTAGACTTCAAAGAGCAGACAAGTGTGGGCCCCTACAGAGGTCACTAAGAAACAATCCACTAAATCCCGCAGTGCTGTCCATTGTTCACTCAATGGTAAATGCCTGGCATTATATAAGCCTCTTAAGAAAAGCAGTCTTATTTATAGTTATAGTTTTCTTCTTCCTGAAATAGTATGACCTTACTAATCAGATTTGGCACAGAAAGGTCCTTTGCTATTTATGAAAATCAAATTCCCCCTCGCAGGATAAAGATGAGTCACTGCTGAGAATATTCAAAAGAATAAGCTCAGATTTTAATGTAAATTCTAAGAGGATTTCAACAGAGATTATAAACAAGACTTTCCAAAATGACTAGTGTTCAACACACACACAATTGAAAATTTCATCATTACATTACTAATACCATGAAACAGGGTTCTTGGACACCATGCCGAAACTGCCTTGCTGCTGGACAGAGAGAGACAGGGCTGCCCCAAATCCCTCACCTTCGGGGGAAAAAGAAACACAAAATTGGAAACTCAAGCTCTGATGATGAAAGCAGAGTGCTCTAATTTTCCTTTTTATTTAATTTGGGTAATGGTGAATGGCAATAATTATTACAGATTATTCTCCAAGAAAAGAATGCTCAAACTGTGTCCACAGTTAAGTAAAAAACTACCACCCTAAAGTTATCATCACCCAAAGTGGTATAATATTAAATGCCATCAAGTGAAATGAAAAATAGGGAATGGTCCACGGAGAATTTTTGGCACAATTTTTAACATAAGGAATTTAAATTTTAAAAGTCAGGGAATCATTCAGTTAAATTCCAAATGTGTAAACCACAGTAAAATAATTTGCCTGAGTTGTTAGAGAAAAAAAGAAAAGTGTCATGAAAAACAGAGAAATGGAAGTTATGTGTAGATTTAAAAAAAAAAAACTCACATTATCTAACTAAATGCAAAGTGTAGATCTTGAATCGGGAAAGCAAAACAAAGAAACAACTACAAACAACATTTTGAAACACATGTGGAAATTGGAACATGGATTGTGTATTAAATGATGTTGTATACTAAATTAACGTTAATCCTGTTAGGTGTGATAGTAATGCTGTATAATGTAACAGTCCAGGAATATTAAAAGGTTCACCTGGCTATTCTGAAATGATTCAACAAGAAAAACTGAACTGCCTGTGAAAGAAGGAATGGGAAAGGAGAAGGGGGTGGGAGAGACAGATCTTGGTGAAGGCTGTAAAGACAATCATTTTACAGCCTTTCAAATTTTCTAAAGTGTGATGTTTCCAAAATAAAAGCTGCAGAGAACCAGAGAGCCCTGATGTTTTGTTCACAGTGGTACACTCCAGCACTCAACATTATCTTAGGTATAATAAGGTTTCTTAACGCAATCTTCCAGAAGAGGCAGAAAATAAAGGTGAAAAGTGAGGGATTCTGCAAATATCTGTGAAAATTTAAAGAAATTTTCTAAACTGTTAAATAAAATAATCCAAATCCTCTCAATTTGTTTTAATTAGGTCTTATAAATGTGTTACACAGGAGAGTTGTTTGAGATGCTGTTTCTAAAGAGATCTTTTGTTATGCTACTGGGAGCAGTAGAGAGAGCTTAGGAAGAAGGCAGGAAGGTTGTCTGCTTTCTTAAACACAAAAATAGTGGAGCTGAGAGTAGGCTATGCAGTGTAGGCTATGCGGTGTACGAAAGTGACAATATGATATGGAACATTGTAGGAATGTCCTAGGGTAAAAACTTTAATTATTTTTAAATTGGTTAGTTTTAAATCATAAACACTGTCAAAATTTTATGTTATAAAATTTTAATAATCAAATATGCATGTATAATACAAATAAAAGCAATGGTTTAAGGGTAAGACAGTAAATTACATTTCATCTTTGAATAATACCTGGTAATTATTTTTAAAAGTTCACTTTTTAATTGTTTCTACATTCATTTACACCTTCCTTTTCACTAACCATGTTTTTACTAGTCATTTAACAGTAATCACCTTTTTAACAAAGGAAAAATGAAATACTTATCTACTAGTTGCATTATAGTAATGCTCCATTAATATGTAAACATTCATTAGGATACTATCTCTTCAAAACATTCACTTAGAATTTAGCTTGTTTCATTTTAATAAAATTTACAAAATATATTTTAAAAGTAATGCTGCTATTCAGGCTCAAGTTCAAGTTGAAAAAAAAGAAAGCTAAATGCTATTTTTTGATCAATTATTTCGCAGTAAACTGTTATTACACAAGGGCCAAAGTGATAATGACACCAAGAGCATCAGATTAACTCCACTGTCTTCCTCAGATACACAATAAATCCAAATTGAGAACGACAGTCTGATTTTGGGTCAAGTTTTAATGCTAAGTGCCTGTAACAACTAAAAAGAATTATTCATCAGACTTAAATAAAATATTGTCTTTTAGAATGGATGTTTTCCTATATTTTACTTAAGATATTTATTTCATCCATAAAAGAGTTATTTTCCCACAATATTCTTCCACACTTGAATTCTTCCACTTATTTTCTACATTGTTGACTGAACACAGCTATGATTTTCTCAAACAGATGAAAGGCTGCTGACAATGAAAGAAGTCTCACTGACAAAGGTCATATCTCCCCAGGAGTCCCAACTGGTTGCTCAGAAGTGCACCTTTAACAGGAAGCAAGTAAGGCAGGAATCTCCTTTAGGCTGAAAGCAATCCACCAAGCAGGGGATAAACAATTAGGTATAATTTGCTGTATCTATTTTAGAAAGCTTTTTATAATAATTAACAGAAATGGCTACAGCCAAACAGGACATTTCAGAGATGCTATTAGGCATAGCACACTCACCAATTGAAAACAGCTTAAAAAAAATAAACCCTAAAGTTTTCATATGACAGTCATCTATAAAAAGGGAAGAAGAGAGATGGAAATGGCAAAA
>NW_004567118.1:17392173-17392764 GCF_000260355.1 Condylura cristata | reverse complement strand
ACGTGAGTTCGATTCCCACCTGCCCCAGAAGAGATCCACATGGTGTGGCAGACCTCTCCTGACCCGCCCGCTGCTCCCCTCAGCAGTGTACTTGGCCAGTCTGCCTGTTCTGCTCCCCACTCTGTCTCTGGTGAATCCTCTCACCCTCCACATCTCTGGCCTGTACCCCAGTTCCATATGAATAAATAAATCTTAAAAAAAAAAAAAAAAAAGAAGTGTTGTTTCTGAAGGCTGTTACCATAACCTTGGTGGCTTGGACCAACCAAATTTACTTTCTCATTGTCTGGAAGCCAGAAGTCCAAAATCAAGATATTGGCAGGATTGGAACTTTCTGGAAACTCTGAGGAAGAATTGTCCCAGACCTCTCTCCTAGCTTTGGCAGTCAATAATACTTGGCTTTCCATGATACGTAAGTACATCTCTACAATCTTGATTCTTGTTCAAAGGGTCTTCTCTTCTTTGATTAAAACACTTGTCATTTGATTTAATGTTCATTCAGATAATCCTGGACAATCCCATTTCAAGATTCTTAATTACATCTGCAAAGATGTTTTCTTACAAACAAAATCACATTCTTAAGTTCCAGAATGG
>NW_004567118.1:17376628-17392073 GCF_000260355.1 Condylura cristata | reverse complement strand
TATCATTCAATTACAGTTCCTACATGTCTATAGTTAAATCCTAATTACCAATAAATGCTTGCTTCTTAATAGAACTTCAGAAACATGTCACATCATCCTTTTTTAGTTACCTGATCATTCTTTTCAATTAGGTCAATTTTCTAGAACATCTTTCTTTTATAGTATTTTCATTAGTCACTGTGTAGGTATGGCAAAACAAACAAAAAAATGCATTACCTAAAAGAATGTCACTTTCATGGGTGACCAAATTAGAAAACTTAATGAGTCTTACACATAAATCTGGGTGGAAAGCTTCAGCTTGAATAAGTAATGTTTTAATTTCTACCTTTATATCCTAATCAGGCTAAATACTCTGATCAATGAACATACAATTTTAAACGATTCACATACAAACATGCCTAAAGTGTCCAACACTGCCTTTTAATTTTTCACTGTTACTGTTACACATGAAGTTATACATGTGCACATCTCAGAATAAAGTCTACTTTTTAAAAGAACAAATTCACAACATGAAAATATCTACAAATTCTCACGTCAGATAAAAGGACAAAAATTTCAGATTTATTGGGTGGTGTAAGGTTTCATTATCACCACTGGAAAAAGTGCCATCTTAAATGGGTCTTCCCAAAGAAGCAGGCTTTTTTGGCAATGACCCAAAAAATCAGCCCTTCCTCAGCTCTACCTTAAGGCTACTACTTACTCACCCCACCTGTGCTGTTGCAGAAAAACACAAGAAAGGTGGCATGAAGCTGGGGGAGCTCCACCACCCCTACAGACACATTCATGTGTGTGCACACACGTGAACAGTGCACATACATGCAGGCGCACACACACTGGGTCTGACTGTGTGCATGGCTCTGTGAGCACAAGTTTATATGCTCACATAAAAGTTTCAAAATAATAGTGCGATCCTTCAGGAATAATGTAACTGGTAAAATAATTCACAAATAAGAAATGCTATGGAAAAGGAAACAGGAAAAAAAAGAAGAAAGAGAGGCAGAAAGCGAGCAACAGCCAGCATAACTATCATCTTCACACCTATCTAGAGAAGCCAAAAGACCAAGTTGAATAAGGACATTGCTACAGAAGCGTTAGTCAGTGCTGCCTTTTCAATTTACACTCTTCTAGTGCATGCCCATATGAGAAATAAATCAAGAGAAGAACGTGAGATGAACATGAACAATTCATACCTCCTCCAGGAATAATGGCCAACTTTGTTTCAACGAGACCCATTTTTGCAGAGGAAGCTGAAAAGAAAATTAAGTAAGATCTGTATCAACAAATTCAAATAAAGTGACTTAAGCAGTTCATAAGCAAAAAAAATTCTCTTGGTTAATAAGTTTCCGCAAAAATGTTTTAAAAAAAGATCACTTCAAAAATCATGTATTTGATAGAAATAAGTAATCACTCTCAATGCTGTATCTTAAGAGTCATACATTTTCTGTTAAAAGTTGTTTAATGCAAAAAGACCAGGGTTATGGCTACGTTATGCCAGGTCATGCATAACTTAGACTTAGATCGCATGCATAAGACTTAGATCCCACTAAGCAGTCGGGATCAGAACAGGCTGACAAGTATGAATTCCTGAGCAGCATGCATAGTCCTCCAGCTCAAACAGCTTAATATGTCATATCAGATATGGCAATTTTTCAAGACCCAGTCTCGTTACTTTTGACAACTGATTTCACCATTCTGCCAGGTGGCCTGGGGTCCTCTTTCCATGTTTATTTTCACAGCTACTGACATTTTATGTCTCCCATTCTAGAGGAGGAAGCTAATCTAAAAAGGCCAAGACCTAAGATCCAACCTCAGTTCTGTCTGACCCAAGTCCCCGCCCTTGCTCCTACTGCAGACACAATTAAAACACTTTTCTGGACTGGGAATTTCAAGTACATCAGATTCAACCAGTGACTTTTTCAAAATAGTCTATTCAACAGAAAAAGAATAGGGTATTTGAAATTATCTGAAGCATAAACAAAATGTTCATGTCATTTTTAACAGTTATGTTTTAATTCTCACCTGCTACTCTTATATCACACGCTAGCGCCAGTTCAAGACCACCACCTAAAGCCAGTCCATCTATTGCTGCAATCGTTGGCACTGGAAGATTAGCTGAAATAGAAAGAAGATGTTATTCTTCCTCTGTAAGATTGCTACCTTACTATATAATGAGATTTTTCTAAATTACAACATACAAATTTCATTTTCACAAATAGTTCAAAAACTGAATGGTTAATTAATTTGACTATAAAAATGTGAAGTTAGGCTGATCAACCTTAATATGTAAAGTGCATGTGTGGATATTAAAAAGGTGCCATTTCATTTATTCTCATAACAAAAAGTAAACGATAACTGTGTGACATGACAGAGGTGCTAGGTTATGCCATGTGGTAATCATACTGAAATATATGTTTCAAGTCAGTACATCATACACCTTAAACTTGTACAATGCTGTATGTCAAGTGCATCTTGATTTTAAAAGCAAATAAAAATTAATTAAAAGGTATCATCCTGGAAAAATCTCTTTTCCATAGGTCTTTGAATACATGAAATTCTACAGAGTGGACCATTCCTTACCCTTTTAAAATATATACAAATTTGTTAAAGTGCAGTGTCTTAGTCACCAATGAAGGAATTGCTCTCATTTGTCCTAAAGAGTAAAGTCTGAAAAGCCTGGGAGGAGTATCCATAGATGCTGCCACCTCAGGCAGAAGCTTTCTTGGGAGAGCAGGGATGCAGGAGCTTTAGGAAGGGGTATGTTTCACTATTTGAACCTGTCTATGAATGTAAAGAACAGGACATGTTCAAAGGTGCTCCAGGTAATGACCTTTACTATATACTTAGTTAAAAAAAGGAGAAAAGAAAAGCAGCTGTGTCAATATTTACAGTCAAGAAAAAGTTTAATGAAGAAATGTACTATTTTGTTTGACGAAAAGAAAATTCCATCAAGGTAAAAACAAGCTAAATTGAATAGGTCCCAAAGTTACCTTAAGCCACTGCAAATACAATGGAATTACTTTACCAGGTCTCAATGCTTCTTCCTTCCTACAAACCAGATCTCACAATCAGAGATAAGAAAGATGACGTGTAATCAAAATTCTCATGAGCAGGGCATCTCAACTGACCTCCTTCACTTGCTACCTGCCCCTCCAATGCATCTTCCCCATTTTCTATGGGGTGATTTTACTAAAATGTAAATATAATCATAGTAACAATGGCTTGTTCCAATTCAGGATAAAAATGGAGAAAACCTTTAGGACACCACAGAAGAATTTGTTGAACTAAATCCTACCTGCATCCCAAGTTCTTCTCTAACTCAGACACAGCCTCCACATTTCCAGCCCAAATTACAAGTAACTCCAGAGTCAATTCCTTCCAAACCTGTGTGCAAACTGCCTTTCTGCTGAATGCCTAAGTAATTCCTACCTACCCTTCAAAATACTGCTCAGAAGTCTCGTCTTTCATGTTTCCATGGCACTCTGGCTTATTTCTCTAGTAGGGTTCAGTACCAGAATGCCCATCCTGTAACAACTTAACAATATCTTCCTTCTTACCTCTTGGATTAAAAACTCAAGGTTTTTCACTGCCACTTCTCTACTACATTAAACCTGCATTCACCCTACTTATCTTTTCATTATAGGTGTAACTCAGAGATACTGCAGGTTTAGATCCAGACCACCACAATAAAGTGGTGGCTCAGCAGGTTAAAGCACAGCACTAAGAAACTAAGCCATTTCAACATGAGTTCGATCCCCACCCCAGAGGTGACCACATGGCGGAGCAGACCTCTCCTGACCTGCCCGCTGCTCCCCTCAGCAGTGTATTTCACCAGTTAGCCTGTTCTGCTCCCCACTCTGTCTCTGGTGAATCCTCTTACCGCCCCTGCACCTCTGGCCTGCACCCCAGCTCTGTATGCATAAATAAATAGATCTTTAAAAGAAAGTGAATCAGAAGATTTTTGGGGGGTTCCTGTACATCTATGGTTACACTATAATTCAGTCTATTTTAAGTGTACAACAGCATTATGTCTAAAAAATTGTACATGCCCTTCATGAAACATAGTGCAGTCACATAAAGTAAGCAAATGCTGTTAAGAAAAAGGTACCAATAGATTTGCTTAATTTGAGGTGCCCATAAACCTTCAATATATAATCAAGAAGATGTGATCTATCCACACAATGGAATACTATTCAGTTAGGAAGAAAAATGAAATGCTGTCATTTTCAGCAAAATGGAGGGAGTTTAAGAGAACTGTGTATTTTGAAAAGCAAGTCAACACAGTGAAAACAAATACTGAACATTTACATAACAGATAATTTGATAAGGTATAACACTTAGAAAACTAATCAACATCAATAAACACCATGAAGGCTCTGACTGGTTCAGAGAGACAAAGAAGAAATGAACAAGGAGATATAAGGAATAGCGGGAGGTTGGTAAGAATAAATCATTATCTACAAAGCTCAATAAAACAGAGCATACCTGTATTAACTTCTCTCATTTAAAGGTTTAAAAAAGAAATAGTCCTACAGAACTACAGAAAAGACAAACTACACAACATCCCCAAGCTGGAGAGGGCCCAGAAGGGCACAAGTTGCTCTCTCTTTGCAGGTGAAACACTGATACACTAAGTGCTTCACATCTACAGCAAGTTGGTTCTTCAGAAAGAGAAAGAACAAAGGCCCAAATATATATACTGGTGAGTTTAGTGTTAAAGCAACCTAAGGTTGAAAATTACAACCTAAGATTCCCCTTAGATTTTCCCCTAACATGAAAACAAGTGGACTTAATACACATGAAAAAAGAATTTTTTCTTCATATCAACATGTACGATGAAAATACAGACTACTAAATAAAAGTGTTGACGAAACAAAGTTAATAATAAATGACAAAGATAATCTTCCTTAAGCCCTGAACATAAAAGAAAAAGCAGAGGAAAAGTAGAATCCTGGTCATTTGTAATGTTCTTTCTACTGCAACACAAAGAGAACTGACTCACAAGGAGTTGACAAAGCTATGTTCTTCACTTTTATTAGGCAGCATTCTCAAGTATAGTCGCAAGTCTATACTTATTTATAAGAATCATAAGATTAGATTTAAAAATCACACTTAAGCAACAGGGAGATAATGTTTCTTAAAAGTAAGAAATGTCAATAGAATAGTGAAAGTACTTAGTACATATTTTTAAAAATCAAGTAAAATTGAGTATTGAAAATGCCCTTCCTTTCCCTTCATTGCAAGAATACTAAGAGATCTGGTGTTTATAAAATAAAGTCATGGGAAACATGTTCAATAAAGAGGTTTCTGGTTCCACAAGACTCAGAATAGGGGGTTTCCACAAAGCAGTGTTGGGAAAGGAGAAATAAACAAATTGCAGTGTGCTGACCTGACAGATAAGAGTTCTAGGAGACAAGTCAAAATTACCAGTTGCACAAGTTTTCTTAATTCTAAAGTCAGAGAATATAACCCATTTTTCCTATCTGCTTAGACCTTTTAGAAGCAATCAAAATTATTTTAAAATGTGATAGCTAAGAACATTAACAACTTTTCTGAAGGGCGTAAAAGTGTTTTAACATACAATTCACATAAAATATAAAACACAAAATGACAAGAATGTGGAGCCTTACACCCTCTCAAATCATTAAATGGGCTACACTACTTAGTATTTATGGATATTAATCAACATACATTGCCATTATATAAATCAGTCTATAAAATTTTCTTTCTAAATAAGTAGAACAGCTTAATTAATATTCAATGAGTAATTAAATTTATACTTATAAATCCCAAGTCTCTAAAGTAATTCTAATTTTTGCCATAAAGATATGTTACTTAGTAAATTGTTTTCAGGAAAATGTGAGTCATCTCAAAGCACAGAATAGTTTCATAGCTATCAAACATGCTTATTTTTACATCCAGTGTTTCTTCTTAATCTGAGAGGAAATGCAATAGAACACCTGTAGAAGGCAGATTTTCAGTTTCAAGGAACTGAGGAATATAAAACTGACAGTTGTGTAAGAGTGCAGTGGAATGAAATAGGAACGGTCATGAGTAATGGCGATGCCCAACAGTGATAGGAAGAAATTATGACTCAATGGTTACGCAACCAATGGGATCAGATACTATTTTGAGTTTGGTACCAGGAAATGAGCCAGGAATGACAAAGAAGATAATAATCCTTTGAAATGCTCCTAAAATATTATTAAAGCAAACAAAGTTTTGCTATTTTAAGAGAAAAAATAGGAGCTGCAAAGGAAGACTACGGTCCACTTCCAAGACTTCCAAAAACATCACTGAGAGCGTTAATAGGTCAGAGGGTCATGAATATGGAGAAACAGGAAGTGAGGGTCTGTCCTCACTTTCACATTCCTAGAAAATATATAACCAATTTGACCATAGAGGAAAAATTGCTAGTCTCAGTAATGATTTTAAATTTGGTTTTACTGTAAGAATGATGTTCTTGTAACAAAATAAAGAAATCCTATTTCAAAAGAAATATATTATAGCTTACGGGAAATCTAACTTAACTAAAATCATTCAAGAAGAATAAAAGCAGGTTAACTGAAATTATAATAAATTCCTAACCACCCTTACTTTCAATTAAAATCTACCCTCAGTTTAATGTACTCTCCCATCACTGACTTTCAAAGGAATCCCAAGAAAATAAAGCCACCAGTGCTCAAAGCCGAGGGACTTACTGTACCTCATCTCTTCTGGAGGCCCCACCCAAGCCCAGAAAAAAGGAATCAGCCTGAAGGTCAACAAACACACCTCACCTCATCACTGGGATGAGGGATGGGTGTTTCAAACTAGAGTCCCTGTTCCCAGGAGTCAGGAAAGTGATCACTGAGAAAAGCAGTTTGATTTTGCTGAGCCTATCACTTAGCCACCTGCCTCATTACCTTTCTATGTTGTTGCCTGTGGATCTAGCAAGTACTATAAAGGACTTACTATGTGTGGCCACTGTCCTGAGGAACTGACAAATATTACTGCAACCTCCTACGACACCAGTCTTCTGACCTCAGAACTATGACCTGCATTATACAAATGGAAACATCAGGCACACAAGAGCTGCTGCCACTTGTCTGGCACAGCCACAGTTTGAGCACAAGTCACCTACCTGGCTCCTGGGTCTTGCTCACTACTTACTACCTACACACCATTCTCAAACCCCATGTCCAGAGTCCCTGAGGAAGACAACACTGTAAGTCACACTTCCATCCTTCCCCACAGACCTAGGACCCTGTATCTGAGGAGAAATGCTGAGACTCCTAGAAGTCAAGAGGACACTGGCTCTGTGCTCTAATTTCACAAGACCTGGAACAACATCGCTCACCAGGTCCACATGGGGGATCCTGCAGGCCCACTGCAAGTGCCAGTCAGTTTACAGTACCTAAAGTGCTGGCAGCAGTTTTCCCTGAGAACCCCCAACCCCTGTATATAAATGCAGAGGAAGGCCAACACTTCCTACCAAACTTCCAAATCAAATAAAGCTCCAGGGAGAAATGCAGGGAAGAGCTGATGGTGAAGTTAAGTCACCACATACACCACTCAGCAGCTTGTCTAGAAGATTTAATACATTTAATGACATCCACCATCTACCAATGTTCCAATTATTGGGAAAAAACTTGGCACTTCAGATACGGTTTGGCATGGCAAATGTAGTTACTCCTATTTTTGATAAAAACATATACTGGAAGTATACTGGTCCCATCTAATCTGTGCGAGATACATTTCTATATACCCAATGAATAAAAGAAAGAAGATAGTACCAAACCCTAAAAATGATGTTTTTACCTATACACACCTACTTATGATAAAGTTTAACTTATAAACTATGTACAGTAAGATTAACAACAACCACTAATAAAATAGAACAATATAATATGGTATAATAAAAGTTATATGAATGTGGTATCCCCCTGCCCAATATCTTATTGTTGTTAGTACTTTCAGACCATGGTTGACTGCGGGCAACAGAAACTGCAGATGAAAAAAAAAAAAACACAGATCAGGGGAGACTAGTGTAGTTTATTTTTACCTGGTCGGAAAAAAAGATGTATAACATCACTGCCCTGCCTCACTAACTCTCAGCATCTATCTATAACCTTGCTATTCACAGTGTGATATGTGAACCAGAAGCATTAGCATCACCTGGAAGTTTGATAAAAATGTGAAATCCAGGTTCACCCAGAAGTACTGAGCCAGGACCTGCACCTTAAGATTCCTCAGGTGAAG
Organism: Condylura cristata; assembly: GCF_000260355.1. Classification (NCBI taxonomy): domain Eukaryota; kingdom Metazoa; phylum Chordata; class Mammalia; order Eulipotyphla; family Talpidae; genus Condylura; species Condylura cristata. The sequence continues at coordinate 17,383,835 of NW_004567118.1, read as the reverse complement.
CACTGCCTACTTCAGCTTATCCAAGAGGATGTGGCACTCTCACGTTCCCACAGGTAACATGCTGACCAACTATGCTGATAGCAATGTTGACAGGTGAAGCAGTAAGAGCCTTAATTCCTGGGGCGTAACTTGTAAGATATTTAAGACATATATATAAGTGTTTGTAGCAGCTTTATGTGTAACTGTCCCAAAATGGGCACAACCCAAATGTCTGTCGTAAGGCACAACTACACAACTGAATACCACCCAACAATAAAAAGAAACCACCAGGACCCCTTGAACCTAGACTTTGTTTGCCTCAGTTTCCTGTTATTGAGCCCCTAGGCTAATAGAATTCCACAAAACCCCAGGTTGCTGCCAATCACCAGTGAGAACAGACTCTGCATTCTGCAGAGGCTTCCTGCTTTGGGGCAATGGTTCCAGAACCACATGAAAACTGATGGCTACAAAGCAAAGATGCAGGAGGCAGAGGACCAGATGTGGAAATGACTTAGTTCTCGTTAGCATGCTAAAATGCACACCAAGGGTGGAGACATAAGATGCTAATGGGGCATGTGACATGAAGAAGCATGTAACCAATCTATGCATGCCCTGGTTTAGCCCCACCTAGAACATTCTATGATGTTACCAGATCAAGACCATGGCTCAGGGCAATTGCCGCCACTTTCCTATTATGTGATCCACAGTATCTGCCCCTGGACTGAAACCAGTTATTCACTTTTTCAAATTCTGTGGAACATGAATTCATAAAAGCCAAAATCTATACCAAGTGCTTACTTTAATATGTGCTATTTATTTTACATCAATAAACACATTTTTTAAAATTCTATAACTGTATTAACAGGAAATTAACGGAGGTACACATTTCATTACATTTATAAACAGGTTAGCTGAGAAATGTAATTTAAAATGGATAAATTAAGTGTTACAGATAAAAGTTCACTTAAAACTACAAAGAAAACACTAGGAGAAAGGACTAAAGAGAAAAACTTTAAACTGAAAATATACCAATTCATTGGTCACAGTAGGACAACAGAATTATCTAAAGAAACAAGGATCAAGTTAATTGCATCAAGCCAAAGAAAGATAAGGATGAACTCAGTCATTTCAAAAAAAAAAAATGAGTATCTGTACTAAGGGCCTTCGCCAATATAAAAATATATTTAAATACATGATTAAAATATATTTAGGGGAAAAATAAAATTATATTACACATAAGAACTTTCCATCTGGAAAACAAGAAAATTTACTGATAAATAACAGTAACTAATATAAGTAATTGATAAATTGGCTAATATAAAAAGAATCCATATACTTAAAAAGCTTTCTATAGATCTACAATAACCAGATTTCAACAGAAATAAGGGGAGAATCCCAATCAAGGAAATAAATGTATTAAAATAGTTAAAGATAAATAACAGGAAAAAATACATGATAAAAACCAATTTGAAGAGAAATAAATTACTTTTTGGGACACTGAAAAATTAATGACCTCTCCTGAAATCAGAGCCATGCACTTCATAAAAGAAAAGGTAAACTATCATAAAAAATAATCACAGATCATTTTTCTCTTTATCCTAAAATCATTTTAAGAATTGATGAATGGAAGTTACCCAAGAAAATCTTCCAGGACAAAAGAAAAATGAAAGGAAGTTAGTACCCTACCCTGTAGATATTGCAAGTTTTTATTTTAAAAGTTACGAGAATTCAACTATGTGGTACATTGAAAGGCAAAATCTGTAATAAAATGTAACAAAGATTAATACAAAAATGGTCTTTGAGTAAATAAGCAATAATTCAATAATGCTATCGAATGCAGGATAAAGAATGTAAAAAGGCAATTTAAAAAAAGGGAAAAGACGAACAGCACAAACATCTGGGAATACAAATTCAAATATTGTGATGCTTTTTTTCCTTAACCTTGACAAATTTAAAATATAGCCACCCAATTGCTGATAGCATATGACAAAACACGTACAATTTTAATGGAAATATAAATTACTGTAATTGTTATGAATATAATATGAATATAATCTAGAAGAATTTATCAAATGTAAGATCGACTGTGATTCTTAAAGCTGCCATTCCATGTTTACAAATCTCTACTATAAAAACACATGCTGAAGTTCCCAGACTTCTGTACAAAAACATCCACTGCTTTATCATAAAAAACAAAATCAGCAAAAGAAAAAAAACAAGATATTCATTAATATTAAGAAATAACTTAAAATTGTGGATAAGACACAATGTATTACCAAGAAGCAACAAATTTAGAAGTATTAATAAGAGTGATATGTGCTGAGATATAAATACTACATCAAAGTTTTTTATTCTAAGGAAATAGTATAATCCTATTTATGTAAAAATACAAAAATATCCAAGTATATAAATCTATAAATGTATTTGTACATTTATAGATTTAAGCTGAAGTTTTATGTCTTATGTCTTATTTCCTAGTAACTACCTTAATATGCTAAATCACCTACACAGTCACTTTTAATTATGAAATATTTTTCAACATTTTTTAAAATTAAATATATCACATGCTGTTTCACAGCAACCAGGTATAAGTGATTATTACCTAATTGTACAAGTATTCTAACCCAAGATTTTATATAAAGACAAGGTGCATTTGAGGTCATTCTTCAGCATGCTAAAAGCAAGATTTAATTGTGCTTACCAATTTCATTAATCACTGATCTTATTTTGGAGACGAAAGGACCAACTTCACTGGAACTCATTTTCACTCTTTCCTTAAGGTCAGCACCTGCAAAGTATTTTATTTACAAATATAATCTTGTTATTAAAAAAAAATAAGGCAATTAAGTTAAAAATTTAAGACTCGTATATAAAATCAAGCTCAACTGAATTTGTTAGAAGTATCATATTTTCTAGATTTCCCTTCCAAGTGACCATCAACAAGAAAATAAAATATCTGTCCATTTATATCCACCATGTGCTACTTGTTTGCTCCATACACACACACACACACACACACACACACACACACCTCTGTAGTCTACTTAGGGAAGTAATCGTTTTCAAACTTTGTGATCTCCAGATTCCCTGGTACTTTGTTCAGATTATATTTAACAACATTTACTATACTATTCATTGTGTTAAATCAAATACCTGCAGCATGCCATTTCCTTGGTTCTCAAAAAGATATTGACAAGTTTACCCACAAATTGCTTTTGATCATCAATGCAAAAAGCCACCCACTGACAAGAACAAGAAGCACATGAGACTCGGTACTATGAAGCTCATTCTGACTTCACAAATGCCCTCCGGGTGACTGGAGACTATGTTAGAGAATCACTGGCTCTAAAGTAGGAGCAAATAGATAATTTCATAATTATGAGTATATCCCAAACTTTGAAACAGAGAAAAATACAGATGAGATTCCTAAAGAGATGATTTTGCTCTTTGGCTCAACATTCTTTTAAATAAAAGTAAACTAAGAAAAGGTAGACCCTATTTAAATTCACAAAGGAGTTACAAAGTCAACTGTGAAACAGAAGGTAGACACTGAGCTATTCGCTTGCATTAGTCCATTATAAACTGAATTGATATAACATCAAGTGTTATTTTGCAGCTGGAATATGCTGAGCACACACACATAAAGCATAAAGCAGAAACCCTACAAACCAGCAGCTCTCAGGTGTCAGTATCACAGCAACTTTCTTGACCATATGGCCAAGAAAACATGGGCAATAACATTCAATTTTTTATTAGCCAAAAAACATAGCAAAAAATTGGAAATAACCTAAATAGCCAGCAAGAGGACTTTAGACATATTTATATAACAGAATGTTGTAGATGTGGCATGAAAATAAAGAAATTAAAGTATAAAGATAGATAACAATGTTATATGGTCTATTACCAGATATATTTATAATAATTGCAGAAAGTTATACTGTCAAATAAATATTTATCTATATCAGTCTTTAAACCTGATGTTGTTTAAGTTGATTTTATTGTTAGAAGTTGATTTTTTTTCCTATGAAAGAGTAAAATTTAGAAAAAGAAAAAACATTAGTAGGGTCAAGAAAATTCTAAACTAGAAAGATAAAAAGATTGTTAAAAGTGATCTTCAACATTTTTTGCTACCACTATTGCTAAAAGAAGCAAAAAAAAAAAAACTCCTTGATATTTCCTTAAATTATAATTCTGTTATAATTATATCCAAAAATTACCATTTAAGTTTAAATAGTTACAAGACCTGCAGTACCCGGCAAACACTGGAATTGTACAATACAAGAGAAATACGTCATTGTCCATGCACCCAGTGGAACCTACATGCCACAGTGACTTAATTCTCAAAATCATCCTAAAACATACAAACAAAACCCCTGCTTTACAATATTACATCATTTATTTTCTCTTCTTTTTTTTTTTAAAGATTTATTTATTTATTCATACAGAACTGGGGTACAGGCCAGAGATGTGGAAGGTGAGAGGATTCACTAGGGACAGAGTGGGGAGCAGAACAGGCAGATCGATAAAGTACACTGCTGAGGAGAGCAGCAGGCGGGTCAGGAGAGGTCTGCCACGCCATGTGGATCTCCTCCAGGGAGGCACGAGGATCGAACTCATGCAGAAGTGGCTTAAGCTTCTTAGTGAGTGCTTTAACCCGCTGTACCACCAGGGAGGGTCCCAAGTCTTTTCTTTATGAACTGATTTCTACTTCACTTTTCTGTAACTGTCTGATAAAACTGGCTTGATGTTGCTTAATATTGATCATGCTATCACCTTTCTTTGCAACAAAATATGTATATAAATTAAATTAATTTTTATTAAAGTTCCTATAACCATGAAGCACAAAATTTAAAAGTTTTCTTCCAGATTGACTTGGCATTAAAAGTATTGTGAACACAAAGCTGATTGAAACATAAGTGTACTACAAACCTGGTAACCATCATTAAAGAGTAAAACTTCCATTAGAAATATATTTCGACCCTCCCTGGTGGCACAGTGGGTTAAAGCACAGCACTAAGAAGCTTAAGCCACTTCCACATGAGTTCGATCCCCACCTGCCCTGGAGGTAACCACATGGTAGGCAGACCTCTCCTGACTCACTCGCTGCTCCCCTCAGCAATGTACTTCCTCGATCTGCCTGTTCTGCTCCCCACTCTGTCTCTGGTGAAGCCTCTCACCGCCCCTGAGCCTTTGGCCTGTACCCCAGTTCTGTATGCACAAATAAATAAATCTTTAACAAAAAACAAAAAAGAAGAAGAAAAGAAATATATCTCAATGATATTAATGGGACCATCTCCTTTCCTTCCATTATTCTTTATCTGTGCATGAAAATCATTTAGTGCTAAAATGAGGCAGGATATATATATGATTTTTATTCATGCAGAGAAACTTTCTCCCATAAACGAAGGAGTTTTAACATCATTACCCAATTGTTTTCACTCCTTTAGAGAGAACTCTGCTGAAAAGTTACATATTAACCATGAAACATTTAACGATTCCAAGACAACTCTATCAAGTTGTCTTTAAATTATGCTGAAAGCAAAGTATTGGAAATTGCCATAAGAACAGGAAGTGTTCTTAAGGAAGTTCCACTTAAGGAAGTGGCTTAAGCTTCTTAGTGCTGTGCTTTAACCCACTGTGCCACCAGGGAGGGTCGAAATATATTTCTAATGGAAGTTTTACTCTTTAATGATGGTTACCAGGTTTGTAGTACACTTATGTTTCAATCAGCTTTGTGTTCACAATACTTTTAATGCCAAATGTATTTTAAAAAACAACTGCCCCTCTCTTTTTTCTGGGGGACGGGGGGAGGCAGGCAATTCAGAGGGGTTTCTCCCTCCTGGAGCAAGGAAGAAAAATAGTACCTGAAATGAATGTCATAAAATGCATGAAGGGCAGCCATGAAGGGAAGATGGCAAAGAGTAATTGTAACCTACAAATCAGCCAGAGAAGCTTTATAAATAAGTACATATGGCAGCTGTGTATCAGCTAAACTATTTGTACCATCTGAATGACTGAAAATAATAGCCCAATCTAAGGGGTCATTGCTTTTAAGGCACTTCCTTCAGAGTGAAGTTGTTAGGTCATATGGAATGCAAAAGATAATCTTTAAAAGCTAGCACCAAATTGTTTTCTGAATTATTTCCACCTCCTTACACTGACACCAGCAGTACATTATCACCAGCTGCCCAGAATTGCTCTTGTTACACATAGCTGTGCCCATCTACTGAAGGAGAATCAGAAGTTGCACTTTCCCCACAGTAAGAAATGAAGTGCCTCACAAGTCTGTCAGTACTGTCCTAGCAGAGATCTAAGTCATTTCTGAACCTGTCCAATTTATGAACATATGCTGTCAATCCTTCATATTTATTCCAAACATGCTTTTTTTCCAATTTTATTCAACCCAAACATCAATCAGAACAAGATAAACAAGTATATCCACACAGCCCAAGCAAATCTTTAACCTTAAAGTAGCACGACATAGAGCTGATTCTATGTGAGTCCTGAGGGGGTTTTCCATAGAAGACCATGAGGTAGATGTCTTGTTTTCCTATACTGCATGATCTTGTGTGGTGATTGTATTGCAAATAAAATGAGAAGGAGTCTTATTATTCTCTGGAAGAACATATGTAATGTTGAAAATATTTTCTCTACAAATGTTTGAGTAGAATGTTTCTCTCTCTGCAGTCATCATGGTCCACTGTACTGTGATTACACAAGTTTTCTACTGTAAAACAGATGAGGTTAAATTTTCTTTCCTATTTCACCTAAATTTCCAAATTCATTTTTGGCATAAATATTCCTAATATTATTTTACCAGTTTAAAACTCTGCAAAATGTATACCTATAATGTCATTTTTCAATCTAAGTATTAATTCTTTGTTTCTTAATCTTTGCTCAATCTTGCCAGAAGTTTCACTATTTGACTTTTCAAAGACCCAGCCTCAGCCTTTATTATCCTATCTTTGTTACCATGTGCTTCCCCCTTCCCCTAAGTTCATGGTCATCTTCACTTACTTCTTCCTACACTAATTGGATTTATTCTAGAGTAGTTGTTCTTGTTGTTTTCCATCTCTTAAATTGGATACTTATTCATTTTGGCATTACTCTTTCCTAAAGCACAATCGTAACTATATTATACAACTTTCAAAAATACTCATCTCAGAATTTGGATCCTAATATGTTATATTTTCCAGTTAAGAATCCTTTGTTCGGCCCTCCCTGGTGG
>NW_004567118.1:17370241-17375503 GCF_000260355.1 Condylura cristata | reverse complement strand
AAAAAAAAAAAAAAAACTGATTCCAGGCATCAACCTATCTCTAAAAGGTTACTTGGCATGACTCTTCTTGTAATGGCACTGCACAAATACAGGGATTAAGAAATTTTGTTCACTGATAATTTTGTTAAAAGGACAGTATATTCTTTGCTCCTAATTGTAAAATATTTTCATTTTTAAATTTAAAAACATCAGTCAAAATGATGAAGCCAATGATTTGAAATCATTCTGTGTCATCTAGCTCCTTCCTATCACCTTTGTATAATACATTCATGCCTTCAACAATTTCTCTTACAAGATATACCAAGTATATGTTCTGCCAAATGGCATGTGAAATGCAAGGATACGCTCACACATCCTTTTTGCAAAATGTGATAGTCCAACTTCTTATCAAAATATTGCATAATGAAGCCCTTCCTACAAAATCACTAGCTGGATGTGAAATCCATTATTTCCTTTTCATAAACCACAGAAATACTGCTCACAAATCATTCTTGAGTTCAAAAAAAATATCATCTAGGGCAGATCATCTGATAGCTAGTAGTCTAAGATTTCATTTATATAGATATGATCTAGTTCATCATATTGATTAGGAACCAAAGATCTGCTGTCTCTTTTCATTATTATTAGCCATCTCATAACTCTGAAATGTCTTCCTTTGTCAACATTTCTACTCTTGGCCATAGAAGAAAAAATATATAAATTTTAAACTATATTCACTAAAATCTAAAAGAAGACTACAATGGTAGTATCTCAAGACTTCATTTATATTTTCTGAAAAGATGAAGCAATTCAGGCCTCCCTGGTGGCTCAGCGGGTTAAAGCACAGCACTAAGAAGCTAAAGCCACTTCTGCATGAGTTCGATTCCCACCTGCCCCAGAGGAGATCCACATGGCGTGGCAGACCTCTCCTGACCCGCCCGCTGCTCCCCTCAGCAGTGTACTTCGTCGATCTGCCTGTTCTGCTCCCCACTCTGTCTCTGGTGAATCCTCTCACCCTCCGCATCTCTGGCCTGTACCCCAGTTCAGTATGAATAAATAAATGAATCTTTTAAAAAAAGGAAAAAGAAAAAAGATAAGGCGATTCTTCAGGCAATGCAATAAAAAAATGTAAAGTGAATACAACAGAAATTATCTGACTATTATACCATCTTTCAAGGCAATACTATCATTAATTCAATTTTCTTACTTTAGTCTTTCTTTACATAGTTGGAAATAATGATGAATAATGATAAAATCACCCCTAAGACAATAAAGTTGCCAATATAAGCATAGAATTAACCCATTACATATCTTAAATTCATAAAAATATTCAATGGACCCACACAGTAATTACAAGAGGAAATGAGTTTTAAATTTCAAGTAAATTTTTCTATTCTTCAGAAAACCTCTAAAAAAAAGAAAGAAAGAAAGTTGTCATATATCAATTCATGCAACTAGAACTATTTTTTAAAAATCTTAGGAAAGAGAAAAGAAACTCAGAAATTAAATCTGGCTCCAGGAGACTTTGGAGAAAAACAAGTTTACTAACCTATCAAAATCTTCTAGACTTTCATATTTAATTTATGAATTACTGAAAAAAGAGGTAAAAGTTCCCACTGAAACAGTGAACTTTCCCTTACTTACTTAACTACACCTATATTTACTTAAAGTAGTGTCAATTTTTGCAGAATTTCTGGACTAGAACGATCCTAAGTCTTATAGTTTAATTCGTGACCAATTCTCCTGTAACTGACGCTTAATATCTACTACCTCATATATTAAAAATAGAAAAAAATGGAGCTTCTTTAGCCTGTATCTACTCTCAAAGGTTGAGATCTTAATTGGTAAGGGATTAAGGCTTAGTCATTATTTTATAGCAAATTTGTAGTCAAAGTTAAGAGTAAAAGAGGAGCACATAATCTTGTTATAACTACCATAATTGTTCCAAAGCACTAGAAATAAATAAACATTGTCTTAAATACTTTTACTTTAGGTTCCCTCATCCAGTATCTGAAACCAACTTTTATTCCAATTAGACATAAAATTTATTTAAAGAAAAAACTCTTAGTTTCCAGATTTACATGTAAGGAAGATGGAAGTTACCACTCTGTCCTAATAGGCTATTTTCAGCATGAAAAAAAATCAGTAACATTACAAAGATTGCTGGAAAGATGAAGTTGAAGTGCAAACTCCTGTCCACAAAACTAAAAAGAAAAGCAGGTAGATACAAAGAATCTCAACATGACAGAACAGAGATTCATGACTGTGGGAACCAGTGCTGAGTAGGAAAACCAGAACTATAATTGATGAGCTGTTGGAGGCTCAGTAGAATTATTGAAGTTTAAAACTCCACGGGAACACAACAACTTTGTGAAATTTACCTCCAGGAACATAAACCAGATTCTCAAAGTAAATATTGGTGGAAAATCCCCTCCTACATCTGGCAGGAGGAAGGAAACAAGACATTTTTTAACTACTACTCTTTTCTTCTTAATAAGGTCTAACCTCAGGGGAAACTAGTTAACCAGAGCTAAGTTGGGGTCTATTAGAGGGGAAAGTAAATATTCAGCCCCCTTTAGTCATCCAGTACCACCTACAAGGAAGAACCCCAAAAATAAAAAAGAAGAACTGAGAAACAATTGTGAAGTTCACAGTTCAGAGGCATGGATTCACTAAATCACAGGCTGTAGGATATTGCCCCTCCCACACACCTCAACATCGCATTACTAAAGCTCTATTCATATCAGATCTTTTAACTAGTATACCGCCTCTGACTCTCAAGGAAAAAAATTACAGGACACACTACAATGCAATTATCATAAACCAACGATACCACAATAAAGGTAATTTATTTACTTCAAAAGTACAAAAACAAAATCTTAAGAGACAAACCAAGCATCAGAACCAGATGTAAAAGAGATGTTAGAGTTATGAAACAAAGAATGCAAAACTACAATGAAGATGCTAAGGGACCTAAGGGGCAAAGAAGCATGTAAGAACAGATGAGCAGTGCAAGGAGAGAGATGGAAATACTAAGAACAAAATCAGTAATAGAGATCAAAAACACTGTATCACAGTTAAACAACGCCTTTGATGAGCTCCTCAAAAGACACAGCTGAGGGAAGAACCTCTCCTTTTTAAATGAAAGAGACATTTATCAGAAAAACAAAAACTTCAGGAATTTGCTACTACTAAACCCCCTCATTCCAACAATTAAAACAACGATCCTTAGAATCTAAACCAAAAGTGGAACGAACACAAAGATGTGAACAAGGAATTAAAGAGAATACAAAGCAGTGAACATCATGGCAGTAGCAGACTTCCACATGTCAATAATCACCCTACACATCAATGGACTAAATAAACACATCAATGGAAGGCACAGAGTAGTATGTTGGGTCAGGAAACAGAATCCAACCTTCTGCTGTCTCTAGGAAACACATCTGCCTTCCGAAGATATAATGAAGAGTTGGAAGACAGTTCTACAAGTGAATAGCACCTAAAAGAAGGCAGGGGTAGCCATGCTAACATCAGATGAAGTAAATTTCCAGCTAAAAAAAGTGACAACTGACATGGATGGACACTGTATAGTGAACAAGGGCACAATACACTAGTAAAACGTAACACTCATCAATATAAACACACCAAATGAAGGCACATCAAAATACATTAGAAAATTATTATCCTCTCTGAGAACAAACATTGGAGAAAATATATATGTGGCAGGAGACTTCAACACCCTCCTCTGACGTACATATCAACAAGATAGAAAACAAACACAGACACAATGGCTCTAAACGAAGCTCTAGGCCACATAGGCCTATCAGACATTTATTGAACACTGCACCACCAAAAACCAAATAAGTATTTTTCTCAAATACCCAGAGATCATTCTCCAGGATCAACCAAATATTGGTTTACAAGAAAACATCAATAAGTACATCATGCCAAGTAGCTTCTCTGACCACAGAGGTATCAAATAAGTCAACCACAAGAAGAAAATAAGGAGATTCCCTCATTGTGTGCAAACTGAACAACACACTACTAAAAGACCATTAGTTTAATTAGGAAATCAAAGAAGAAATAAAAAATACCTTGAGATGAATGACAATGAGGACATAACTCTCCAGAAAGTATGGAACACAGCAAAAGCAGCATTAAAAGGGAAGTATACAGTCGCATAGACCCATATCAAAAATAAGAAAGAACTCAAAGAAACAATCCAATTCCCATCTCAAGGAACTAGAAAAAGAATTTTTAAAAACACAAATGTAGAAATTTTATTTTTAATAATAAAAATTAAAGCAGAAATAAGTGAAACTGAAATTAAAAAGATAATCCAAAAGACTAAGGAAAACAAAAAATAATTTTCAATAAAAAGAAACAAAATAGACAAACCTCTAGCTAGACTCACAAATAAAGAGTAAAAGCACAAAGAAATAAGATCATAAATGAAATAGGAGAAATCACAACAAAGCAGAAATCCAAAGGATAATCAGACATTGCTATAAACATTTATATACAAATAAATTAAACAGTCTAGATAGGAGGACAAATTCTTAGAATTATACAATCACCCAAGGCTGAATGAAAAAATAGAAAACCTGAACAAACAAATTACAAACAAGGATACTGAAACAGTAATCAAAATTCTTCCAAAATACAAAAGCCCAGGACCAGATGGTTTTCACAAGTGACCTCTACAAAACATCCAAAGATGAACTAATCTCTATCCTGCTAAAACTCTTTCAAAAAAACTAAGAAAGGAGTACTACCAAATATATTTTATGAGGCTGACATCACACTAATACCAAAACCAAAGACAACACAATAAAAGAAAACCACAGGCCAATCTCCCTAATGAGCACAGATATTAAAATCCTCAAGAAGAAAAAAAAAGAAAATCTTAGCAAATTGAATCCAACAATTTGAATTACACACCCTGACTCAAGTGGGACTTATTCCAAGGATACAAGGATGGTTCAACAACCAAAAATCAAAATTTTAAAAATATAATCATAGCAATAAGATAAGAATGTACTTAATAAACTCTACAAGTTACAAAATCAATATACAAATATCAGTAGCATGAAGAAAACAAATTTAAGAAAATCATCCCATTTACAACAGTACAAAAAAAAACCCCTAAATATCTGGGATAAGCCTAAGAAAGGAGGTAAAAGAACTACACAAGAAAAACTACAAATCATTGTTAAATAGAAGCCACAAGAAAAACTACAAATCATTGTTAAATAGAAGCCACAAGAAAAACTACAAATCATT
>NW_004567118.1:17359465-17370141 GCF_000260355.1 Condylura cristata | reverse complement strand
TCATTGTTAAATAGAAGCCACAAGAAAAACTACAAATCATTGTTAAATAGAAGCCACAAGAAAAACTACAAATCATTGTTAAATAGAAGCCACAGGTTTTCTATTTTTTCATTCAGCCTTGGGTGATTGTATAATTCTAAGACATTCCTTGTCCACCAACTGGAAGCATCAACATTAACAAAATATCAAAGGCAAATTTACAGATATAAAGCAACTTACGGATTCAATGCAATTCCAATAAAAATCTCAATAGCATTCTTCAAGGAAATGGAACAAATATTGCTGAAATTCACATGAAATCACATACACACACAAAACCTACTAGCCAAAGCTCTCTTCACTAAAAAGAAGAATATGGGTAATATACTTTCAGATTTCAAACTATACTATGAAGCCATAAGACAAAAACAGGCCAACAAAAAGAAACAGATGAAAACAAAATTAGATGCACAGCCCAATGACAAAGAACTAAAAGTCAAGAAATAAAATCACACAAATATGGTCAACTAATCCATGACTAAAGAACAAAGAATATACACTAGACAAGGTACTGGGAAAGTTGGACTGCCACATGCAAAAGAATAAAGCTACACGCCTACCTCACACCATATACACAATTCAACTCAAAATAGATAAGACTTGGATGGAGGACATGAAACCATAAAAATATAGAGAAGAAAACATAGGCAAAACACTCCATGACATAAACTTCAGAAACATTGTTGAGGATTCATCTCCAGAAGAAAAGAAAACAAAGGAGAATATAAATGGCTGGGACAACATCAAACTAGAAAGCTTCTGTGCAATAACCAAAACAAAGATGTGCTTTACTGAATGGGAGAAAATATTTGCACACTATGCAATTGACAGGCAGTAGATATAAGAAATCTACAAAGAGCTCACATAAGTAAGCAAAATCAATCAAAGAATGGAAAGAAAAGCTAAAAAAACACTTCAAACAAGTGAAAATAGCCAACAGGCATATGAAAAAAAAATTCAACATCACTTTATCAGGGAAATGCAAATTAAAACCACAATGAAATACAACTTCACACCTGTGAGAATGGCCCATATTAAAAAACCAGAAACAATATGTGCTGGTGAGGATATGATGAAAATTGAACTCTCTTACACTGCTGACAGGATGTAAACTTGTTCCTCAAAGCACTAAAAATGGACCTCGCACATGACCCAGTGATTTTACTCCTATCAACCTACTCAAAGTACACAAAAGCAATGATTTGAAAAGAAACCTGCACTCCCACTTTTTATTACAATAGCCAAGATAAAGAAACAACCTAAATGCCCTAAAACAGGATAACCAGATCAAGAAGATAAATATACACAATGTAATACTACTCAATGATCAAAAAAAAAAAAAAAAAGATAAATGCATGCCATCTAAGGCAACATGAGTGAGTTGGAAGGGATTACCAAACAAGTTAGAAATAAAACAAAACTTGCAAGCTGACCAGAGATCTGAGGCATGGAAAAGGGGAAGGGGAAAAGAGGAGTTAAAACAGACAGGGAACAGAATAAGGAACTATGAGGAAGGATCATGCAACTATGATGGTAGGAGAACTAGGGGGAACCTACATCTGAAGGAAGAAATAAATACTGTTGAACAATTCAACAATGGTATAAGAAAATAATTTTAAGAAACTAATAATAATAATTTTAAAATCCAAAATAATCCAACAATTTAAAAAAACCTCCTGGAATAAGCAATTAGAACAAGTGTGTAGGATGTAAAGTTATTACATGGAAGTCAACTGCTTTCACAGATACCAATAATTAGCAAGAGGAATCTAAGTTAAAAACATAGTACCATTTCCATTAATATACCCCAAAATGAAATATTTAAGTACAAATATAACAACATATACATAAGATCTATATGAGAAAAACTATTAAACCGATAAAAACAATCAAAGAACTAAATAAATGGACATTCCAAGCTCATGGATAGGAAGACTCTATATACTGTCAAATGATCAGTTTTTCCCAATTTGATTTACAGATGCAATGTAATCCCAATCAAAAGTCAAGCAAGTCATTTTGCATACACATCAACAAATTAATCCTAAATTTTATATGGAGAGAAAAGAACCAGGATAGTCAATCAACACCACAAAACTATACCTACAGTAATCAACAAAGTGTGATATTGGCAAAAACAAACAAATAAAATTTATGAAGGAACAGACTGCAGAACCTAGAAACCTAACAAAGATATTCAAGTGATCTTTGACAAAGGTGCAAAGACAATATGGTGAAACTAAGATAATCTCTTCAATCAATAGTGCTAGACATCCACCTACCAAAAAAAAAATAAATAAATAAATTCAATCCAGACACAGCCTTTACATACTTCACGAAAGTTAACTCAACATGGATCAGGCTTGAATTTCAAATACAAATGTATAAAACCCCTAGAAGGAACATAGGAGAAAACTTCAATTATCTTGGTTATGTACAAAGGTAAGCTCCATGAAAGAAATAATAGATAACTCAGGCTTCATTAAGCTGAAAACTTCTGCTCTGAGAAATACAACACCTAGAGAATAAGAAGATAAGCCACAGAGTATAAGAAAATATTTGCAAAAGACACACTAGAGAAAGGACTGTTATCTTAAAACACACCAATTAGAAAACAAACACCTTAATTAAAAACTGGGTCCAAAACCTTAGCAGACACCCCACCATAGAAGATATAAGGATGGCAAATGTGCGTCTGAAAAGATGCTCCAAATCAGATGCTGTCACTGAAACAGAGTACCAATACACACCAATTTGAAAGGCAAAAATTTGTGAGGCTGACAACATCTAATGCTGGTAGAAATTCAGAATGGTTCAGCCACTATGGATGACAGTTGGCAGTGTTTTAGGCAAATAAGCAGACTTTTACCATATGATCCAGCAAGCATGTTTCTTGGTATTAACCCAAACTGAAAACAAACATCCACACAAAACCCTGCACAAAGATGTTCAGAGCCGCTTTATTCATAATTGCCAAGACTTGGAAGCAACCAAGATGTCCTTCAGTAGGTGAGTAGATAAATAAATTGTGGTACATCCACACAATGGAATATTATTAGCACTAAAAAATCAATGAGATGCTTGGCATGAAAAGACATTGAAAAAGTTTAAATGCTTATCATTAAGTAAAAGGCAGCCACCTGGAAAGGCTATATACTGTTAAGAGTCCAGCACTGTGACACTGTGACAAAGGCACAGCAATGGAGAGAGAAGATCACTGTTGGGAGACAAGCGCCTCCATAGGTCAGGTTTCTAATGTCTTACTGCAGAGTTCAAAGGACCTCATCCTGGCTTCGCCCAGCTATGGTGAGAGGCCACACCACCTCACAGAGCAGCAGCTTTGGGAGCAGCATGGAACAAGAGAATGGTTACTCTTAAGTCCAAGTGCGCTGGAGCAAGAGGAATCCTAAAGGAACTACTCCATGTGGCCATGACCCAAAGGCAGTCTTGTATTTATCAGAATCAAATACAAAAATGGGACAAGTGTGTAGGGAGTATACATATTATAGGGGAGGTAAGTGAGAGTGGAGTGAGCACCTGCTAGTCAAAGCATATTGTCTTTATTTTCTAGTCTTGCCTAACTTTCCACTAATATTTTCAAGTAAGGTATTTTAGCTGATCTTGCTAATCTAGTCATAATGTCTGCCTGCTGTTTGCAGCAGATACTTATTTCCCAGTAAGTCCCTCATACCAGGACTTCTGTCCTTGGGAAAAGGCCTCCTGCCTGACTGTATGCCTACCAAGAACTCTGGGTAGCAAAACAAAAGCCCTGAGAACAAGGAAGGCCAGGGATCCTTGATCAGATCCAAGTGAATGGAATTGGACAGAGAAGAGAAAAGAATGGAGCCTAAGCCAGGGAACAGCATACAACAGCGTACAGACCAGCCTGTCCCCGATTTTTATGTCACCCTCAAGCTAAACATGGTCTTTACTAATTTCCAGGGGATTTTTTAACCTTTTAAACTTTAAAAAAAAAAAAAAGTAAGATAAAGAACTATAAGAGTCCCACAAAGCCTAAAGTATCTGGGGTTTTTTGTTTGTTTTGTTTTTCTAATTTTTTTTTAAAGATTTATTTTATTTGTGCATACAGAACTGGGGTACAGGCCATAAATGCTGATGGTGAGAGGATTCACCAGAGACAGAGTGGGGAGCAGAACAGGCAGATCATCGAAGTACACTGCTGAGGGGAGCAGCAGGCTGGTCAGGAGAGGTCTGCCGCGCATTGTGGGTCACTTCCAGGACAGGCGGGGATCAAACTCATGTTGAAATGGCCTTAGCTTCTTAGTGCTGTACTTTAACCCGCTGTGCCAACAGGGAGAGCCCAAGTATCTGGTTTTTAAAAGAGTATGCCAACCCCTAAACTAACTGGTTCCCAAGGGAATCCTTAAGAGGGTAAATGGCACTGTTAAATACCAACTACCAGAGCAAACTGGTAAAAATGTCGCTTTCTTCTAAATTTTTCAATTCTTTCTCTCTAGCTGCTGGAGCTCTATGGAATCTGACCCGGGGCGAAGGCTGAATTACACTCCCCTGAACTTTAGTAGACCAACTGGGGCAGGTCTAAGTGAGCTGCCCACCCTCTGAGCAGGAGGGTCAATTCTCTGCTCAACCCCACAATGGCAGCTGTGCTTGGCCAAAGCATGCCTGTAATTTAGAAGGGTAAGTTTAATAAGGAGTTGGGTGGCAGGAAACAATTTGAGTAAATCATTCTTCTTAACCCCAAAAGCCACCTACACATGTATTATATGAAAATACAAGCTCATTACTTAAACACAACAATCTGCCAATGTTAATTCCTCAACAAACTTTTTCAATTATTCATCCCACAAATTATTTGGTAAGGCCTTTCAATGGGCCCAACACTGTTCTAGCAATGGACCCCTGTACTAATTCCAGTGAAGGAGCTTATCTGTAGAAGAAGATTGATAATAAACAAGTAAAAAAGTAAATTCAGGAACCAGAAGTGCAAAGATAAAACTAAAAAGGAAAACGTGATGGAGGGTAAGAGGAAGAGGGGCAACTCTCTAAGGAGATGACATGAGCAAAGGCCTTTCCAATACTAGACACATAAGGAATGAAGTTTGAAGATAAAATCTTGTCCAGCAATAACGTGGATTCTAGCACCAAGTGCCTAAACAAGAGGGAGAAAAGTGACAAGAAAAGGTAATGTAGCCAGAGCATGCAAGACCTTGTTCACTGGGTACAGTGCTGCTGTACCAGTAACTACATACTGAGTGGAATTTTCTACAGTTCCCACGCAGAAGTCTAAAGCAGAATGGCAAGGCAACATTCTAGACACTAGAGAATGAGTAGAACCTTTGCATTTCCACAGCCCTTGATTCATGGCTCTTTCCCTGTGTCACTATGACTTTCTTCCCCACCACACTTTCTCCTCAGACTCTGATCCTCCTGTTTCCCTCTTATACAGACACTTGTGTAATGTCATTTATATAATGCTATGTTGTATAACATGGAGCTCACATATAATCCAGGATAATCTCTCCACTCCATCTCAGGATTTTAAATTCATTTTATTCATACATGTGACAGCCCTTTTATTATATAAGGTAACTTATTCAATGATTCCAGAAATTGGGACATGGACATCTTTGGGAGACCATTATTCAGTCAACCTCACACTTTATGTCTGAGGATTACTGAAGAAGAATGTGGTGATCCCTTCATTGATTAATTCATTTGGGCTGCCTTACTAGAAACATAATATAGTGAGGTAAAGATGGAATCAGAAAGGTGAGTCAGAAGATCACTACTCGTATATACTTCCTATTTCTTAAAAAAAAAAAAGTCTCTATAGAGTACACATTATTTAGGTAGTTATCTTCTTAGAAATGGATATAAATTCAGAACTGAATTAGCAAAAGCCAATAATTATTACTTCCTCAGAAAAGCTATGTGTAAGTACTCTGAGTCATTTTTAATGGCATCTCTGCAATGTTCAAATGAAGAAATTAAAATTAATTATAATATTAAAGTTTACATTAAAAAAGAAAAAAGGCCTGGAGTCAATGATCTAAGCAACTAGAAAATGAGTGTGTTAAACCCAAAGTAAACAGAGAAAAGAAAATAAAGACTTCAATGAAACAGAAAAGGGGAAAAAAATTAATGAATCCAAATGCCTGTCCTTATTAAACATCAAGAATAATGTCTTGCCAGAATTTTAAGAAAAAAAGATGTAAAATTATCACATCAAAAATAAGAAGCAACGCCACCATAGATTCAGTAGATACTAAAGTAAAATAAAGGACTATTATGGGCAACTTTATGCCACTAAATTTGAAAACTAAGATAAAGCGGATACTTTCCTTAGAAGGCACAAATTACCAAAATTAAAAAGAAATGATAACTGCATAGTCCTATATCTATTTAAAAAATTAAATTCATATTAGAAATCATTCCACAAAGGAAACTATTAAATCAGATAGCACTGTTGGTGAATTTTACCAAACAACTAAGTAAAAAAATAATATCAGTTCTATAAAACTCTTTCTGTAAAATTCATTTTATGAAACCAGACACAAACAAGAAAAGTAAGGGAAAATAAAAATTACAAATAAATCAATCTCCCACATGAACATAATAGTAAAATCTGTCAACAAAATTTTCGTAATGAATCCAATAATCTGTAAAAATGATAATACAGGGCTCTCCCTGGTGGCACAACAGATAAGGATGCAGCACTGCAAGCTAGTCACAGCTGCTTCTGTGCCAGTTCGATCCCTGGCACTGGAAGTGACCTGCATGGCATGGCAGTCCTCTCCTGACCCGTCCGCTGCTCTCCTCAGCAGTGTACTATGTCAATCTGCCTGTTCTCCCCACTCTGTCTCTGGTGAATCCTCTTACCAGAGGCTTGTACCTCTGCACCTCTGACTTATACCCCATTTTTATATGCACAAATAAATAAAAATCTTTTTTTAAAAAAATGATAATACATCATGACCAAAAGAATCCATTCCAGAAATAAAAACATATTTAATATTTTAAAATTAAACAATTAACCAAATTAAGAAAATGAAAATGAAAAACTGGATGCAAAAAAAAAAATTTGAGAGTTCAAGATCTATTGCTTTTAAAAAAACAAAGTAAGAATAAAAACTTTTTCAATCTTATAAAATACACCTAACTATGAAAAAAACTACAACTATTATTATAATTAATGGTGAACGACTGATGGTCTTCCCCTTGAGGTTGAATAAGGGCAAGAATAGACATTCTCTCCTGTTTCAGTCAGAAGGAATGAAGATTCAAACGATGCCATAAGAACAAAATAAAAGACAAATATACAGCAAAGAAGAAGCAAAACTGTCTTAATTCTTACATGACCTTATCACCTCCATGTAAAACCCCAAGGAATCTTCAAAAAAAGAGAGTCCTAGCTAAAAAGTGAGTTTGACATGGCTGTAGCTACAAAGTCCACATATGATAGTCAACTATATTTTCACATGCTAATAATTAAAAACTGAGTATGCTAGAAATACCAATTACAGTTGTATCAAAAAACATGAAATATTTAGGAATGATTTTAACCAAGTATGTCCAAGATTAGCACAAACCCAAAACTTACTTGTTCACAGTAATAAAGACATTGTAAACAGCACTAAGAACCTGGGTATAATTCATACAGTCAAGTGGTTTTTTAATGTTGCCAACAAGGAAACTCCCCGAACTCCACTGTTTATGGGTTTTTATGGAGTTTTCATTACGTAGGCACAATTGATTAAATCACTGCATATTGCTGAATAGCTCTATCTCTAGTCCCTCTCCCCTCTCTGGAGGTTAGGGGAATGAAGCTGAAATTTTTAATCCTCTATTCGCATGGTTGATGTTTCTGACAACCAGTCCTCATCATACAACTATCTAAGGGCCCTGCCTTGAGTCATCCCATTAGCATACAAATGCTACTCAGGAAATTCCAGCAAAAAAATTCCAGTAAAGAAAAAGCCAAGTTATAGAGTGGTAGAGAAAATTTGCAAAACATTTATCAGATAAAGGCCTCTACCGAGAACACAATATAAAGAATTCTATAATTCACTAACACACCATCCTAATAAAATACAGACAAAAGATCTGATAAACACCTCACAAAAAATTTATATGTATAGATAAGTATCAAAAAAAAGCATATGAAAAGATACTCAAAATCATTAGTCATTAGAGACTGCAAACAAAACCAATGATTTACAACAATATATGTACCAGGCCCTCCTTGGTGGCACTGCGAGTTAAAGCGCAGCACTAAGACGCTAAAAGCCACTTCAGCATGAGTTCGATCCCTGCCAGCCCCGGAGGTGACCACATGGCTCAGCAGACCTCTCCTGACCCGCCCGCTGCTTCCCTCAGCAGTGTACTTCGTCGATCTGCCTGTTCTGCTCCCCACTCTGTCTCTGGTGAATCCTCTCACCCACCGCATCTCTGACCTGTACCCCAGTTCTGTACGAATAAATAAATCTTTAAAAAAAAAAAAAAAAAACAATATATGTACCAATATATGTACCATAGGGTAGCTGAAATATTTTAAATTGACAAATGCAAGGATATAGAGCATTTAGGCCTTTCATACACTGCTAGTAGGAATACAAAATGGCACAGTCACTCTAGAAAGTTAGCAACTTCTTATAAAATGAAACATATAATTATGATTAAACTCAGTAGCTGTACTCTTAAGTATTTTTTAAATTTATTTAGTTATGCATACAAGAACTGGAAGTGTGGGGAGCAAAAGGGTTCCCCAGAGGCAGAGTAGGGAACAGAACAGGCAGATCCACTGAAATACACTGCTGAGAGGAAGAGTCTGCTGTGCCATATGGGTCATTTCCCTGGCCAGGGATCAAACTCATGCTGCAGCGGCTGTGGATAGCTTCACAAGTGCTGTGCTTTAACCCGTTGAACCACCCGGGAGGGCCCTGTACTCTAAGTATTTACCCAGGAAAAATAAAAACATATTCACAAGAAGATGTATATGAGTATACATAGAAGCAATATTTATAAAAGCCAAAATATTGGGCAATCCCAAATGAACAATCAACTTCTATATAAACTATGGTATAGCCATACATATACATTCAGTAATAAAATGATTACTTAGCAATAAATGAAAGTCACACTCAGCAATAAAACTACTAAAACATGTAACATGGATGAATTTCAAAGCATTAAGGTAAGAAAGCCAGCTAAAAATATCACTTACAGTAGAATTCCACTTAGAGTTCTAGAAAACACAAAACTATTGTAAAAATAAGATGAGAGGCTTAAAGGGTCGAGGAGAGAAAGGACTGACTGAACATCAGTACATGAAAGCTTTTTAAGTAATGAACTAGGCTCTACAACGCTACTACAATCACATTTTAAATATAAGTTAAAACTCATCAATTATATACTTAAAACTGGTCAATTTTATTGCAGGTAATTAATAACCCAATAAAACTATATTTATTCCCAAAAAAATGATATACAACAAAAGAACCCTAACTAGCTAAATTAATACAAACTTGTGGATATCTTTACCTTCACATTTTGATATCAAACTCTTTAGAGAATCTCAGTCAAAATTATAAATATAACAAGCTCAAATTCTGAAAAATAGTGAAGAGGTAACTTCATCAGTCAGAGGCTCCCACATATCTACCTACGTCATGACATTCACATCTATGTGAACAATACACTTAACATTTAATAAAGCATGCTG
The DNA here is from genome assembly GCF_000260355.1 of Condylura cristata. Taxonomy (NCBI): domain Eukaryota; kingdom Metazoa; phylum Chordata; class Mammalia; order Eulipotyphla; family Talpidae; genus Condylura; species Condylura cristata. Next base: position 17,360,399 of record NW_004567118.1, on the reverse strand, counting down.
ACAATTTTAGTGAGAAGTTTTCAGTCAGAACACAATTTACTAGAATTCAAAAGCAGAAGCAAAACTACCCTTACTTTTTTAAAAAACCCACAATAGTATAATTCAATGAAACACTCAATTTAGAGTTCTGGATACACGAATCAATTACTAAGAATTGTTTATAACCTATTTGAGAAATTTCAAAGAAAAAATCCTCAGTCTCAGTAATTTCTCATAAAATTTCATTTCAAAATGTTATATGGTTACAACACATATGTTCTTTTCTACTTAATGTTAAAACTCTAAAAGAACAGAAGTAAAGCTATTACTAAGGGTCTTTGTTTATAACCTAGCCAAAATGAGCTTTCATAATTCTGCCTACCTAAATGTTTTAAAATAATTGAATTAATTCAACTTCCCTGTGTGAGAGTGTGTGTGTGTGTGTTTAAAAAAAAAAGAGAGAGAGAAACAGGCAAAAATTTTGAGGGAATAAATAATTTCTAGCATAGATAGAAATAAGAGTATATATTCAGGCCAATCTTTTATATAATCTAGTAACCAGTGTTTGGCAATGAGCTTTGACTATAAACATGGTATTTCTCAGAATTCTAAGAGAAGAACACAGCAATCCATGAACTCAAAGTGGTGTTCTAATCTACAAAACAGTATGTAACAGTGATTCCCAACCTGGACTCAGGACTCAAGCCTAGAGTATGGCATGGTATCTGAAAAGATAAATGTATACGGACTGCTGTCTATAATGGTGATAACCAACTTTTTTACCTGCATCTATTTATTATTGTGGTTAGCAACAAAAAAATCACTGAAATACATTTTATTTCAAAACAGAGTAGTAGTTTAACACAGCACATCTTTCCAATCAATATAAGACCATTTTGATGTGTAACTGCATAAAATTTTAGTTCTTAAAAAGGAGTCCTCATGGCCCTTCCCT
>NW_004567118.1:17351914-17359075 GCF_000260355.1 Condylura cristata | reverse complement strand
GTGGCAGACCTCTCCTGACCCGCCCGCTGCTCCCCTCGTTGATCTGCCTGTTCTGCTCCCCACTCTGTCTCTGGTGAAGCCTCTCGCCTCCCCTGCACCTCTGACCTGTACCCCAGTTCTGTATGCATAAATAAATAAATCTTAAAAAAAAAAAAAGGAGTCCTCATACTCCAAAAGATTATAAGCCACAATACAATAAAGAAAATACTGGTCTAGGAGTCAAAAGTAGATCTAGCTAAGCTGCCATCTTTCACCAGGCAGTTAACTTCACAGGAATTCTATGTAAGAGATGTGTCTGCATTGTTCATAAGGTCTCTCTTTATTCTAAAACGTGTCCTGTCAAATGCTGTAACAATAATTTAGAACACTTAAGCTTTATAGTTTTGGAAACAAAACAAGGTACAACTAGAATACAGATGTACAGAGAAACTTTTGTGGGAACAAAAGAGGAAGAGAGAAAATGAGTAACTATGAATCTAGAGAGGCTACAAGAAAAATCAAAAAATGAGTACAAGGGGCTTTTGAGGAATTTCTGATGATCACTTCAGAGGAGAAATTAAGGTTCTAATTAATGAGATTTGATAAAAATTGTGATTTTTATACAAAGATAGGTTATGATAAACAAATATTCTTTAACGAGGTAGAGAACTTTTTTAATATGGAATTAAACTTAATGTATACACACCATTAAAGACATGCTTGACTCAACTATTTCAAACATACATGTAATAAAAGAACTTCAGAGAAATTCAAAAGAATGATTCTATTATGTACTCAAGGTTACTTCCTAATTTGTCCCAACTTTTGTTACCATTGATCTTTTTCTTTGACAAAACAGAGTAACAATCTTATAAGTTAAAATATAGAAGACTCCTGATCATGTCATGAAAAAAAATCATGTGTGCAGAACAGAGAAAACAAATTTTGTTGACCTTTGAAAATATTTAAGACTAACTTGCTAATCTGATAAAAAGAAATATGCTCCCCAAAAGCAATCTGTGAAAGATAGGTGTAAGCTGTGCTAAAGTACTAGATTATTTTTCAAAGAATGCTTAGAGATGCAAAAACAATGGGCAGCAAAGGACAGGTAAAATGAAAAGAATTCTACCAGCAACCATCCATCATGTTGTAATTACGAAACCTGTTACTAACAAAAGACAGTAAAGATAGTACGCTGAAGGGTTACTCTGCCCTCACAATATCATTATTACTCCTCAAACATTCTTATCATTCCTTTATTATTATTCATAATCAAATATTCATAATATTCCTTAAAAGGCCCACAAGCTGCTCCATAGCTCCCCAATAAGCCTCTCAAAGACCCTCAAAAGGATCTAAGTGCTGCGACCTCAAAAGCCATCAGTCACCTGAAGACAAATTCACCTGGTCCCAAGTCACAGACGGAAGAATCTTAATTGTCTCCGTAAGAATTTTTCAAATTATTTAAGAAAAAAAAAAAACAAATTTTGACATATGCAGAGTGCTTATAGAAGCTGTTAAGAATCATGACAACTGCTGTACTGTGCTTTCCTTACACTGCCACCAGGAAGCCTCTGACAAGCCCACCACATTGACAACATTACTCAGCTGTGACAAATGTAAAAGCAGGTGCTGCACTAGCATAACTGAGTCCCCTAGGCAACAACAACAATAAATCTACACTAGTTTTGAAGTTAAAACTAGTCTTCAGGGCCCTCTCTGGTGGTCTGATAGGTTAAAACACAGCACTGCTAAGCTGGCCACACAGCCACTGCAGCATAAGTTCTACCCACATGGCACAGCAGACCTCTCCTGTCTCACCTGCTGCTGCCCTCATCAGTGTATTTCAGTAAATCTGCCTGTTCTGCTTCCCCTCTGTCTCTCAAGTCCTGCACCTCTGGCCTGTGCCCCAGTTCTTGTATGCATACATAAATAAATCTTTTTAAAAAAATTTAGTATTGACAAAACAGTAAAAACAGACTGAAAGAAACTATTGGTAATAGGATTCAAACCACAGAACACTTTAATGGATAATGGACTCTTACTGAAGAAAACTCAGACTACATTTTACTTTCATAATAAAATATATTTACATACCAGCACAGAATATCCCTGGGACTTCACTCCTGACTATGATAGTCCGCACTTTCTTATCAGATTTTAAAGCATCCACAGATTTTGATAGCTAAATAGGGAGAATAAAGAGAATAGGGTGAAGTCATTTTCAGATTCATGTCAAATGACATCTTAAATTAGAACCAAAATTTAATCCTTATACTCACCATTTTTATGAGATTTTTACTGATAGAATTTTTGGCATAAGCTCTGTTTATTCCAAGTACCACAATTCCTAGTTAAGAGAAAAAAAGCACAAGCACTTGAATTAGTGAGGTGTGAGGGCTCAGGCTCACACACAAAGCTGTTCAACTGGCAGCTCTGCCTCCTCACTGCAAGACATTTATCCTTATCTGTGTGTCTAGATTCTTTTTCAAGATAAGCACATTTAAAGACAAGGCTATCTGCAACATATTTATAACATCAATCCAGAGCTTTATATTCACTGCTTTTTTTCAGTATTTTAGAAAAGAACTTGATGACATCAATGTCCCCTTCAGTTTATCGCTTCCAAATCATCATACCAAAGTTACCTGCCACATTTAACTAAATTTAACTAAGTCATACTAACTAGAGGGAGGCCAGGCTTATAAGGAAAATTCTCAATATTAGCATACTACTTAAAATAAGGTTTCATCCCCTTCAATTATATGTAAAAAAGCTAAAAAAAAAAAAAACGTGCACATTCCACTGTTTTGTATACCAGGTGTTAACACCTCATTTATTCTTTTTGTGGATTTCAATATTTCCAGCTGAGGCTTTATTCATGAGTTCACCTATACAATTTGCTTATAGGCACCTCCATTTAGAAGTCCCACAAGCAAGTCAAAGCTTTCTCGCTCCCATAAATGCGCATCTCTGCCTCCAAACTCCTCATTTTATCAGAGAGCATCATCTAAACAAAGCCTCCAGTTCTAAACACTGCAGTCAGATCAATTCTCTGAAGACAATTCTATGCACAGAAATCAGTCCTGCTTAAAATCCTTTAATTAGTTCTAAAATATCTTAATTCAAAGACTTGGCTATTCAGTCCTATTCAATGTCCTGTCCCAATAAACACAAATTGCTTTTCACCTGTTTGGGGATGGGTATGGAGGTGGGTTGTCATTATTTGTAACTGTAAGGTTAAACTAAAGATAACAAAATGTAAATATGTCATATCTGGGCAATAAATAAATAAATAAATAAATGTACAAACCCATTTTTCAAAGAAAGTACAAAGAACTTTAGCTCTGAGTAGAATAAATTTGCAAAGATCCCAAATAATCTCAGTATACAGAATATCACTATGGAAAACTGATATCTAGTAGGCTCTGCATTAAGTACCTGACTGACCTTGGGTAAGTCCCAATACTACTTACAACAGCAACTACACTAGCTGAGCATTTTAGTATGTGCCAAATACTGTTCCCAGTACTTTTGTTTATGAACTCATAAAATCCTCACAATCCCCCAAAAAGTAAATAGTAGATATCCTTACTGAAGACAGTGAGGCTTGGAAAGGCTAAGTAACTACTGTTAGCTAGTGAATAGCAATCTAACGCCACATTTGAAAAAATGACTTTACCCATTGTTTAAGCTTCAGCTTCCTCATGAAGAAAACCAAGGAGCTGAGACCAGATGTGTTCATTCAAATGTACTCAACACACATTATGGTGCTCAGTCTTCAAGGAACAGAAAGTAGCAAGGGAAAGCAAATGAACAAAATCAAACACTGTATAATTCAAAGTGCTTTTCATGCTATAAATGATACTACAGTAACTTCTAACCATGAAGTGGTCTAGTGCAAGACAGGATAGTAAATGAAAGCTTATCCAAGCATATCCATTTGAGTTGAGATTAGAAGAATGGGTAGGAGTGAGAGTGTGAGGGGCGGTGGGGGTAGGAAGGCTGAAATTCAGGCAGGAGTAATACAGGACAAAATATAAATAGTAAAGGCCCCCATTAAAGTTCCTGTCACTGAGGAGGAGGAGGAGAGAGACTAATGTTGGTGAGGCAGATAGTTAAGGCCCTGTTAAGAATAAGGAGAAACCAGTAAGTGAGCATAAACATACACACATTAATAAAGAAGAAAAAAATTCATTTCTGTATTTGGAGGTCATAACAAAATTATATCAAGCTAAAAGTTACAAGGTAAGAGCTGCCTTTCAGTCAACAGATAAAAGGTCTGGTTGAGGCTAGTAGATTTAGATAAGAAGGAAGTGAAGGAATTCCAGACCTATTTGACAAGTAAAACTGACGAAACAGTTAACAGAAGTGAGAATTGGAAGGAGCTGTTAGAAATGTCTACGAGGTGTTTTACTTCAGCTATTGGAAGAAACTGATGACACTAAATGAGAAAGAGAACTATTGAAGACACCAGGAAGGTGAGAGTTTGGTTTTGAATTAAAATAAATGTGTAGTGCCTCTGAGACATTCCAAGTGGATGACCTCTGAGAGCAGACTCTGGAGGTCTGACTGCTGGGGCTAAAATCCCAATCTGCCCTTTACTAGCTATGAGCCCTGGTGTAAATTACTTAACCTCTCTGATCCTCAGTTTCTTAGTCTGTTAAATGAAGATACTCATGGTTCCAAATTCTGGGACTATTGTGAGGATCAAATAATATGATACATGGAAAGCTCCCAGCAATCAGTATTATCCCTTCTGGCACAAACCAGCTAGAAATACAAGTATCACCACAATACCTTTCAGATATGATACTGTTGGTATTACTACTAAAGGTTAAAGTGCCATTAAAATGCTTCTACCATAGTTAACTTCAGCAGTTTGGGTCCCAGGTCTGAGACCTGATGATTCAGGCACTTCCACCTAAAAGAGTTGGAAATTTGCTCTATTATTTTTTTTTAAAGATTTATTTATCTATGCATACAGAACTGGGGTAGAGGCCAGAGGCACAGGAGTGGTGAGAGGATTCACCAGAGACAGAGTGGGGAGCAGAACAGGCCGACTGACAAAGTACACTGCTGAGGGGAGCAGCAGACAGGTCAGGAGAGGTCTGCCGCGCCATGTGGTCACCTACGGGTCGGGAATCAAACTCGTGCTGCAGTGAATTTAGATTCTTAGTGCTGTGCTTTAACCTGCTGTGCCACCAGGGAGGGCCTGCTCTATTATTTTAAATGAATTATGCAATACCTAACAACTATACCATCAAGTATATCAGTAGGCTACCAACATCCCAAAATGGAATAAAATTTTAGCCTTTTCCAGAAAAGTATTAGCATTTGCAATTGTCCCACTTTATTTCACAATCCAATGACTTCTCTTATAATTCTCTTATAATGCTGTCAATCCCCACTTTCATGTCCCAATACAGAATTATTTTGATTCAAAGTTAGTAAGATCATTTGTAAGAGTATCTTTCTGCTCACTGATGGTATGCAATTTATCTTGGCATGTTATTCCTTCTTCAATTCAGGCTATTTTATTATTTTCTTATCATATACAAATAAATTTGGTCTGTATTTTGCTCCATACTCTATACTTTGAAACTCAGGAAGCAGATTGGAGGAAGGACACTGCTGATTCTCAAAACAAACAATGGTCACAATACTGACTGCATAGGTAATAAAGAAGAAATAAAGGAAATTGGAATTCAAGAAAGGAGTCTTCAGGCCTTCCCTGGTGGCATATCACAGGGATAAGACGCAGCACTCTGAAGCTGTCTGCAGTCACAGCAGTAGTTGTTCAATCCCTGGCCAAGGAGCTAATCCACATGGTGCAGCAGACCTCTCCTGACCCACCTGCTGCACCCCTCAGCTGTGGATTTCAGTAAATCTGCCTGTTCTGCTCCCCACTCTGTCTCTGGTGAATCCTCTCATGTCCCCGCCCTGTACCTCTGGCCTGTACCCCAATTCTTGTATGCATAAATAAATAAATTTTTTTAAAAAAGGAGTCTTCCACCCCCAGTGAGTAGAGACTAGAGACAATTCTAACAATTTCTCCTAACACGGAATATTTACACTCCTGCTATTCTTTACTCTGCAGATCTCTTGAACTTTCTTTTCTAAATTTATTCCTAAGTACTCTAACTTGCACTGCTATCAAAAAGAATAGAGTACTTAGGAATAATGTAATAAAGACTGTTCAAGACTATAAAACATCACTGAAGAAACGAAGGGAAACCTAAGTAGATGACAGCACCTCCCAAACTGATGTGTACAACTTTGTCGAAATTTCAGCTGCCTTTTTGCTAAAAAGCTGAATCTGAAATTCAAATGGAATCACCAAAATCATCTTAAAAAAGAACTAAATTGAAAGATTGAATTGGAAGACTTAATCGGGATACCTCCTGATTTTAAAACTTACTTCAAAGCACAGTCAACAAAACTGAATTCAGAGTCCAGAAATAACACACATATGGTAATTGGTTTCAACAAGAATGCCAAGAGCACTCAATGTTGAAAGAATAATCTTCTTAACAAGTAGTGATGAAACAACTAGAAATTACCACAAAGATTGGAATTGGATCCTTCCCTCACACCATAAACAAGTACTATCTCAAAATGAATTAAAAACACAACTGGACAAGCTAAAACTATTAGGAGAAAACATGAATATAAATTTTCATTATCTTGAATTAGGCAACAGTGTCTTAAAATGACAACAAACATATAAGCAACAAAACAAATATATATATATAAATCAGACTTCAACAAAAGTAGTGAAAAACTACCCAGCGCAAAGGAAAAAATACTTGCAAATCATACATCTGATATAGGGTTAACACCAAAACTACATAAAGAATTCTTACAACTCACAACAAATGACAAAAAAAAAAAAAAAACTGAAAATGAGAAAGAGTATGAATAGGTATTTCTTCAAAGGAAATATTCAAATGGCCAACAAACACATAAAATGATGTTCGACACTATTTGTCATTAGGGAAATGCAAATCAAAACCACAATAAGACATCATTTCACACCCAGTACTGAATAGCTATTGTTTAAAAAAAAAGTGTTAGTGAGGATGTGAAAAAATAGAAACTCTAGTACATTGTTAGTAAAAACACAAAATAGTACAGTAACTGTGGAGAACAGTTTGACAGTTCCTCCAAAAAAAAAAAAAA
>NW_004567118.1:17350923-17351594 GCF_000260355.1 Condylura cristata | reverse complement strand
GAGCAAAACTGCTACTCTCAAATTCTAAACAGGGAGAACAACAAACAGCCACTAAAGAAACTTGGTTACATAACTGTGGTTCTGCTACAAATTACAAATATGGAACCCAGACAGCAGATGAAGGCTTGCTCACCTCCACCAACCATAAGAATTCACAGAGATGAGAGCAGTCTGGGGTTTCTCTTGACCCAGAGTTCTCATAACCCCTGAAGGCGTTAAACATTGAATTGTATGCTGAGAAAATATAAAATGATAAATTTGTATTACCTGAATTTCACCTCAATTAACAAAAAAAGGAAAATAAGCTATAATGGAGAGACCAAACACGAGGCATCTGGGGAGGTTCTGATGAGAGGTGACATTATACAGTCTTCAGGCTGTGAGTAAAACTGGGAAGTAGAATGCTCTAGAGAGAGACGGAGGCTAGTGTCAACATAATTATTATCAATAATATTATAAACTCTGTTTATATACAATCATAGACAAAGCACTGGCAATTATGGCAAGAGTACAAATTAGCTATTATAGACTTTGATGAAGTAAACTAATATCAAACAGAAATTGGAAGATAGAAGATAAAAGAAAAGAACAGTAAAGATTTACTTAGGTGTATCTTTTTTACCTTGGGTTAAGCAACAGTTTCTTATAGATGATCCAAAAACACAGGAACA
>NW_004567118.1:17332863-17350823 GCF_000260355.1 Condylura cristata | reverse complement strand
CCTCTGGCCTGTACCCCAGTTCTGTATGCATAAATAAGTAAATCTTTACAAAAAGAAAAGAAACCATGATGTCCTAAGAGCTAAATTTTACATTTAGAGTAAGTGGAAACATCTAAAATAATAAGTATTTTGTATGCTTTAATTTCCTCTTTTAATCCATTTGAGTACAACTTAAATTTTTTAAAACATTTTATAAAATTTACTTTCATTTGTATTCATTTAAGTCATAAAGAAAAAAATACAGAATATGGTGCCCATTACTAAATGTGCCCTTAGTACCTAATGTACTATTGACATACCTAATGTAACTGATATCCCAGAGAGACTAAGCTTAAGACTCAAAAGATAGTAGTGGTATTCACATTCTAATCACAATCACTCCAGTGCCAATCTACTTTGCAACTGGCTTTCTCAATATTCTGCCTGTCACACCACACTACAGCCTCATTTGCCTTTACATTATTTCCCAACACACCATATATTCTCTGGTATCTGCCTAGAATAATCATGAAACAAGTCCAAAAAAAGAAGAAGTAATTCATCATGCCAGAGAAGCCACAGTGAACTAGGTACTACCTCGTGGGCAATTTGTATCAACGGCTTCATCTATTCTTCACAATAGCTACACAAAGTTGGCATTATTTGTCCTGTTTTACACATGAGAAAGGTGAAGAGAAGTATATGGAAGAACCATCACTAATGTGAAATCCCACTGCTTGTAAGAGATGCTTTGAAACTAGTTTACCTGGCAAAACCCTAAGTTGATCCTCAGAATCTCCTCCTCTCGAGTCTTTCAATCTCTCAACACTGACCTGATTACATGCTCCTTCCAGGTATTACAGTCCATTGCTCCTACCAAACTATTAAAGTCATGACTTTTTAATCCGCACTTATCTTCCTAACTGTACTATACAAGCTAGACAGCAAACGTTACCTAACTCGCGTTGCCCTTCACTTAACAGTATAAGGTGCTAGATAAAAACATAAAAAAAAAAAACAAGACACCGTTCAGGACCCCCATTAGCTTTACCCAACACTGCAAAGTGAAAGGAACTGAATTTCAACAAGAATCCATCCAAATCTCCCCTGGTTTCACAGCCCTTCCTCCAGCACTACAGTATTACTAATGCATCTGTCTCCTCCCACTTAGGTAGCTCAAGGGCAAGATCAATATCACCCTATTCGTGTCCCCAGAGCTTAGTACGGTAAAGGGGAGGCCAACATAATACTAAAAAATATTCAACTGAAGTGGAATACTTCCCCAAAAATAAATTTTATAATATAAAACGAGTACGGGAGGAAACTTCCAGCTAAACAGATTTAAAGATTCTCCAGAAGTGCATTCTCATAGCAACTGCTTAAACTCTTTCCCCCGATCTGAGTGGACAGAAAGCAATTACAGAGGAAGAACAAAACCTGGAAGCAAATACACACACCGGGTTTATTGACCTTGGCTTGTCTAGAGCTGAGGTGGCAAACTGCCTTTCACTCTCCAGCGCTGCGTGGGGTCACTTTTACAGGTAACCTCCTTAATCGTACACCTTTAGGCACCAAAGAGGCTCAATGATGTGGTGGGGGAAGGGAGGAGCTGCCACCCAGGCCCCTGACACACGACCTTGCGACCCTTCCTAGGTCAGGCGGCCCTTACCTCGATTCTCCTCTTCCAGGTATCTCACCCGCAGCTCGTCCTCTGTCTTCGCATCAGAACTGTAGCCCCTCCGCGGGGCCGCCTTCCCGGCAGCGAGCGCCCAACCGCGGGCCCAGATCTCCGGACCGACTCGCGGGCCTGTCAAGGAGCCGGACACCCTCCACCCTGGGCCAAACCGTGCACAGCAAGCGGCCACCCAGCGGGCGCGGCCCGCCTGCAAGGACCCCAAAGCAACGGGCGCCGCCGCCATGTTTTCTGTTTACGGCGTGGGTCTGCGGCTGCCGCCCCGCCCCCGCGCACGCACGCCGCCGCACGCACGCCCCGCCCTGGCCCCGCCCCGCGGCCTCGCCCCCTCCCAGGCCTGGGACTGGACGTGTCCGCTTCTGCTTGCTGGACTGAGTGATGATGTGCAGTGTCATAATGACCTGTTCTTGCAAGGGGGAGAGTTTAAGTATTTCTCCAAGGCTGTGAACTAGTTTAGGGGTACATATTCTATAAGAACTCCCAGGGGTCCTGTGTTAGATGCAAGGGTGAGCTAAAAGGTGTGGTCTCCTGCGGAGCAGCTGGACCGGGTTATTGGTGAAGTCGTTCGCTAAATATTCCTATAATCGTATACTAAGCTTACTATATGGAGTTCAGGAAAGGGGTGAGAATAGCCAGAATGAAAGGGAATCCTCTGAGTAAAATAAGTCCTGGGGCTGGAATGCACAATGTGGTGACTATCGATAATACTCTACTGCATATTTGCAAGTTGCTAAGAGGTAAATCTTTAAAGTTCTCCTTACAAGAAAAAATAATGTGTGTTTATATTTGGTGGTGATGGTAACTAAATACGTGATCATTTAAAAACATACAGATCATTCTATGAACCTAAAATTAATGTTATATGTTAACTAGAACTCAATTTTTTTTAAATCATAATTGTTTTAAAAGAATGGAAATGGATCTTCCACCCATCAACTCCATAAAGCCATCATCTTGAGACAAGAATGGAATCATGGATAAAACTTTCCAATGTCCATGAGGTGAGGTTAAAAACTGGAAGACTTTAGCCAGGACACCTGCTGCCATAAATCCTGTTGGATTTACTGTATTTTTTATTAATTTTTTCCCATTCCTGAGCTACCTCTACATAGTTTATCAAATTGGCTGCCATGGTATAAAAAGCGAGTTACAGACTCAAAAGAAAACCTTCAGAGACCTTGAGATCAGATCAATTCAAATTAGAACTGTGGGCACACAGCCTCGGTGAGATTTACACGAGCTCCACAGGACACCGGGCTGCAGACTGGTGGTAACAACAAGCAACAAGAATGGACGTCAGTCCACTCAGTGCACTCTTCTTGTCTTCTCAGTCAATAAAGTTGAGTTCCTTTGTTCACACACCCCAGTCCTAAAACCTGTATAGACTCCAAGTCCCAGCACGTCAGAAAAACTCTCTCATGCCCAGAGAGATCTGTCCAGAGCTCTTTGTCTTGCTTTTACTGTAATCAACAAGTACTGACTCCTTACCTGCCATCACCAGTGTCTGTGATGTCCTCTTTTATGTCTTGACCAGAGGGTCCCAAGAGCCTTTTCCCCTGCTTGGAAGCAGGACCCTCTAGTCCATCCTTCTGATTTCCAGGGGGTGGAGCAGTGGACAGAGGCAGATCCATCAATGTTTTAAGGACTAGAATCTGACTGAGGTACCTCTGGATCCTCTCACTTGTCCAGTGACAATGTTCACAAGAGGAATTCAGCCACACCCTATATTGAAATGAGTTTTAGACCATATGGCCTTCCCTCAACCAGAAAGGCAGAATATGGGCTTCCTGTGTAAGGTGGCTTCTCAGAGCACCTTGTTTAGAACTTCTCCTACCTGGCTTTTATTAAATCTCAATAACAACTATAAAAAAAGTGTACTTAGGAATATTGTTTGAAAGATATGCTGCTATGGGTTTGCTCCCACTGCTATTTCTTCATTGACTACTTTTCTGAATCCTAATCAAAACTTCCAGCAGTGTTATACCCTCAATTTATCCAAAATGAAAAGAAAAACCCAACTGGATTCCATTACTACATCGGTGTGGGAATTTGGTTGTGGGCACCTTTTAGTCTTATCTTTTGTATGTTGCCACTTGTGAAATTTTTGTTAATGTTTTAAACCAAAAAAAAAAAAAGAGCTTCCTCTTCTACCTGACTCTTTTCCTGATAATCATGTTCACTTTGCTAAGAAACTCAGAATTTTATTTACAGTTCAACTATTACAATTGTCAATATCATGTGTAATTGCTCTGATATCTTTCTGTTGGCTCATCATAGGTTGTAAATTCAAATAAAGATGCTACAGAACCCACTGGTGCTTGATAGGAACTAGAAGCAAAAAGTAAATCACAGGTTGTCTAGGTTATATGAAAAAATAGGATAAGAAAGACGGCTTGTGATTTTAATGAGTGCAAAGCCTGATGGGAAAACAACATGAAGTCACAGACCTCTCCCCTAGTCCTTATTGAAAGCAGTCATGAGTGTGACCCAGTCTGTGAAGAAAACTGAGTCTTAAAAAGTAATGCAAATATGCTTAGTGAAATAAGCCAGAAAGAAAAACAAAAATACCAGATGGTTTCACTCATAGCAGAAGCGTAAAGGACCAGGGGGGAAATAATAATAATAATAATGAACAACTATATACCAAAGACATTTTATGAGGGTGGAGTGAGGAATGGGATCAAAAATGGGGGGGAGAGGGCGGGGAAGGAGTGCACTGGACTATGGTGATGGCACACGGGTGACTTGGTGATGGGAAGCCCACAGGGATTACAATTGAGATGGAAAAGGGCACAAAATGATGTAAAAATAAACTATTATATTAAAATTTTTTAAAAATAATGCAAATAACAAATCTCACCATGACTGTTACAACCACTCGAGAATGACAGCCAATAGAGAACTGTCCAGGTCTGACCGATGTGACATAATTGTTTTGCTTTAAGACATCCAACTTTAAACCAAAGTTATTTGAATACTCTGTGCCCCCATTTCTTCATTTGCAAAAGAGTTAATATGCTGGTTCACTTAATGAATTCTTTATCTTCAACTTCTTCACCTATAAGGTAGAAAGGATTATGCCCACTTTACAGGGTGAATAATTTAAATACAGAAATTACTTGGGACCAGGAGATGGAAGCAGGATGGATGCATTATCTATCATTTATCAATTTCCTTTGTATATTCCAACCATTTAGATATGTGATTTTATTTGATATTCAGAAAACTTTGAAGTTTTCTATTTTGCAGGTGAGAACAGTAAGATCAAGTTTCTTTACCAAGCTTAACAGCAAGTAATCAAACTGAAGTTCAACCCTGATGTACTGTCTCCAATCCCAATGTTATTAATCACTGATTTACACAATAAATATAAAATTGTCTAATAAAATGTGATTCCCTTTGTTTCCTTCTACTTTCAGCAATCGCAATGAGCCAGAGCAAAGAATATGAACAAGAGCAAAATGTGTTTGGAAATGGAAGTGTCTGGAGTGTTGTCCCACAATTACTATTTCTACCCTCTGTTTCCTGGAGCTGGCACCCTTGCCTCCAGCCAGCAGTCAGCTAACCCTTGACGTGTTTATCATGCTTACTTCTAGGTCATATTAAACATGTGCAGTACAGGATGGCAAGCATAGAGTTCTTGAATACAGGCGGCCCCAAACAGCAGAAGTCATCCCTCCCTGAACACAGTTCTATAAATGAACACGTGTGTGTCGCTGGTAAAATAAAAGTGACCTGGTGGCGCAGCGGGTTAAAGCGCAGTACTAAGAGGCTAAAGCCGCTTCCGCATAAGTTCGATGCCCGCCTGCCCTAGTGGTGACCCACATGGCGTAGCAGACCTCTCCTGACCTGCCTGCTGCTCCCCTCAGCAGTGTACTTCGTCCATCTGCCTGTTCTGTTCCCCACTTTGTCTCAGGGGAAGCCTCTCACCGCCCCTGCACTTCTGTCCTGTACCCCAGTTCTGGATGCACAAATAAATAAGTAAATCTTTTAAAATAAATAAATAAATAAAAGTGACCAATATGTTAACAAACACAAATGCATAAATGAAAACAGCTGAACAAGCAGAATATGAAGAACTCTGGACTTTTTGATTAGGAGAGACTATTTGAAAGCTCTTGGGCATGAATCAAAAAGAAAGTATACATTAGTCTCAAATAAAATCCCAAAATTTCTTTGGGACTCTATTCAATGCTTTTGTCAAACATCTTCTTTTCATCAACAGGCAACTATAAACTAGAGACATTTTTCGGTGGGGGAGGAAGAAACTGGGTCAAAATGGGTGGAAAAGCAAGAGAGACTACAGTGATGGTGCAGAGGTGAATAGGTGGTGGGAATTTCTTGGGGACCATACACGAGATGATAAGCATGTGTTGTATAAAAATGAAGACTGATGGGGCCCTCCCTGGTGGCGCAGAGGGTTAAAGCACAGCACTGAGAAGCTAAAGCCACTTCCGCATGGGTTCGATTCCCGCCTGCCCCGGAGGTGACCACATGGCGTGGCAGACCTCTCCTGGCCCGCCCGCTGCTCCCCTCAGCAGTGTGCTTCGTCGATCTGCCTGTTCTGCTCCCCACTCTGTCTCCGATGAAGCTTCTCGCCACCCCTGAGCCTCTAGCCTGTACCCAGTCCTGTGTGCATAAATAAATAAATTAAAAAAAAAACAAACTGAAGACTGATGTAAAAAATACATACATTTTTAAAAAAGAATTAAGCGATCTCAATAAAAGAATTCTGCCAGCAATTCTAATAATATATCATCAAGTATTAAATGGAGCCCCTTTAAAAAAAAAAACTTTTCAAGGTCTCCTCTAGATTGCACAGTGGATTTTTCTCTCCAGAACTTTCTTTCTAACCTGAGTGCTCATCTCTAAGAGGCAGGAATTGATTCTCAAACCCAGAAAGCTCCTTTCCCTGAGTCTTGGGTGTTTACAGGAAGACGCCTGCCTCCAGGACTCTGTCACTAGAGACTATGGATGTAGAATGTAGGATAATATGTGCGTGGGGAAGGTGACAGAGGACACCCTGGCTCCCTCTGCCTTAAAGAGACCGCCTTGCTTGGACCCTGCTTCCCACCCCCACCAACATCAGGGAGGGCCCATCGGGGAGTGCAGACAAAGTCGACTGAGCACCCACTGGCACAGTGTAGTGCCACACAGACGAGGAAAGCAAGTTTTAAATTGCTGAGAGGCACAGCCCTAATAGGTCACAGAGCTGGGTCTCAAATGCTCCACTCCAGAACCTGAGTATTTTTGTTGTTGTTGTTAATTTTTTAGTGACTTTGGTTTACAACGGTGCATGTGATTTTGAGGTACAGGTGCACACTGTTTCAGAATCTGATACTTCAGAAGTCCACCGAGGGGGAGGAGTTTTCAGCACAATGAATTGGCACCGTTCTCCCGCCACCTGCCACCACTTACGGGCAGCCGCCCTGGACTAACTACTGGAAATGAGAGTGGAGCTGAACGCCACGTGACACAGAGGCAGGGCAGTGCTCTTCCTGCTGCAATGACTTATACCCTGGTACCGCTGGAAAGGAGACATAGAGGGAGACATGGAGAAGAGACAACTGAAAGAGACACATGCGTGAGAGACACATGGGAAGAGACAGTGGCAGCTGTTGGTATTTTTGCATCTCTCTTTCTGTCCCAGACTTGCTGGTCCCTTCCACTCCCTTCTTGTGGTTCCCTCCAGAAGGTGCCTTAAGTCTGTGGCAAATTTTCTGGCCTCAGCAGCCCTGCTTTAAGACTGCTGTTTGACTGGGTGTTTGCCCACAAGGGGGATGGGTAACTGGGTGTTTTCTCGGGAACTTAATATCCTCTCTTCTCTTTAGTGTCTATGCACACTAATTTTATTAAAAATCTTTCCTACTACGGGTCTGATTCCTTTGTCTTTATGTGACAGATGACAAAACCCTGTATTACAGTGTGCACCCCTTAAGTTTGGGGGTACATGGTGATCCCTCTGTCATACACTAATGTTACCATACAACCAACCACCAAAGCACCCACAATACTGCACCCCAGCTCACTGACACCCCACTCCATCCATTCCCCACCTTCTCTCTTCCCTACTGGAAAGGTCTAGGCTAAAAAAATGTCCATAAAAATCGTGATATTGGAGACCAACCACTTTGCTCTTTGACTCTCTTTACAGCCCTCAGAGTTACCTCCTTCCCCTCAGGAGGTAAAAGTAGCCTCCTCTGTCAGGCTATCTGGGAAGGATGCCCTCTGTTCATAGTCTTAGACATCATTTACACTTTTCCCTTATGTACTCTTCTGGGGGTGGGAATTTTATTCTGTCCTTTAAATCAACCATCCTTCTGTGGAATAAAGGTTAAAAGAGAATGTATTAGTTCAGGCTGCCACAACAAACACCACAGCCTGGTGCAGGGGTCCAAGAACAGGGTGTCCGCGTGTCTGGTTTCTCCTTAGGCCTCTTTTTTGACTTATGGATGGCCACCTTCTAGCTGTGTCCTCTGTGAGACCACTTCCTTGGTACCTCTGTCTCTCCTAAGGACATCAGCCCCCTCACCCTATGACCTCATTTACCCTTAGTTGCCTCCTTATAGCTTCATGAGACTTGGGGTTTAACATATGAATCTGGAGAGATTCAACTCAGCTCAGGGTAGATCCTTGTGTTCCTTAGTGCCAGGTAAGCAACGCTGCCCAATTCCACCCTTCTTCCTCAGATCGTCACTGCCTCCTTAAATGATTATAGTATTATGAGGACCTAGTGGGAACCCCAGAGTTGGTATGAAGATCAGTTTAAACTGAAGATTCTTGGGAATTAACAGATGCTGACAGAAAACTTCTCAGAGCTTCCCTTATCTGACTAACAGCAGCAAGTTCTGGGAAATAGGCGGCCATAAATTCCCTCTCTAGGGCGGGTCTATTGCCAGGAGACAGTCCAGAAAACCCTACCATAAATCCCCTCTCCAGGGAGTGTCACAGGCCTGAGAAGGAGGAGAAACCTGCTTACACATTATCACAACTTTTCTTATCTCCTTTGCCCTCCTTAAAATCCATTTGTCTTTCCTAGAGAAACAATATGTTCTTCTTTCTTCTCTCTTCTAGAAGAAGTCCTTTCCACACCCTGCCTTTTTGCGGTTCAGGAAGGTTTACAAAACGCTACTTTTTACCGCTGGTTCAGCCAAATGTTTTGTTAGCTCCAATATGTGGACTCACTTTCTCTCTTGTTTGTAATGTGTAGTGGCCCCTGCACACACCAGCATGTGTGCTGAGAGGGCTTCTGAGGCCAAGTCTCCAGTTATGTTAAGTATGTTAAAAGCAGATTTTTCTCCCCTCAGAAAAATGTTCTTGGATCGTATTTATTCTTGCTATTGTTACAGGGCACCCCAATGTGAATTGGGTTGCCTGTCTGTGGGTCTTCACCCGTGCGCTTACGATTCAATCGTATTATGGACACACTTCAAAAGGTTAAATAATGGATTTATTTATAAGGAGAAAGGTAAAGGGATAACCCAGGGAAAGAGGGAGAGAAACACAGGTTAACTAGGATGTCCTACCAGTTCTGCTGACGTGGACTCCACCGGCACGCTGAAAACCGATTGAGCGCCAAAACGATCAGCTGCGAACCACCAGGCCAAGAGACCCCCAGAGCCCACGTGTCCGGTTTTATCCCCACCTGGCTGCTCAGCTCCGCCCTCACGTCCCTGCGTGCTTCTTCTTGGTACTGATGGGATTTGGAGTTCCAGCATCGAGTGGGGGCGGAGTCCGTGAAACCTGTATCTGTTACACTATGTTCATTTTGTTAGTAATATCTGAATGTGGTTTGATATACAGAGTGATCAAACTAAACAACTAGTAGAAATAAAGTCAGACCCAGTAAACATGCTTTGTCTTACCTGCTGCTCTCATGAGAGTTTGTATGAAACAAAGGGTAAGTCTCCCTAGTTGTGTAACTCTTGACACATTCCTATTTTCTCATCTGGAACATGGGCACACGAAGAGCCTTCCTTTCAGGGGTGTGCAGTACCTAAATGATGTAACTTACCTGCATTGCTTGTATATCATAGTGTGTCCACCACCTGCCTTTTACTTCCCTCCACAACGATGCCTGTTGCAGAGTCGTTGATTGCAGTTAGGGGTCCTTAAATGGTTCTGAAAGACACAGAAGCTACTTTGCCTCTGTGTCTTTCATTCTTGTCATTATACCACCACTTTTCTTAGATTTAAAGGACTGTATACTAGAATCAGACAAACTGAGTTAAATCCTATTTTTAAACCTTTCAATGTAAACATATCTTTGTGGGTTCACAGTTTGTGGGTTCTTCACTTATACGCTCTCAACTGTGACAGGACTCAAGCTTAGAGTGCAGCAACAGGTTTATTTACAAATGTAGTTGAAATAAGAAGAGTTTCAAAGACCGCCTGTCCTACCTCAGATAATGTCTGCAGCGTCCTGTAGTCCTACCCAAAACCTGCTCATGCGAGTTGGCATCCCTCAGACAAGAACCTGGCACTGCTGGCATAGTGATAAGCAGCACACTGGGAGCCAACTCCTGGTGGCAGCCAGAGACAGTCACAGGTGGCACTGCAGAGGCAGTACTGCAAGGGCATAGCAGCAATGCAAAGGCTGGACTGGGCAGTGCCAGAAGCCAGACTGGAGTGTGCAGGGGGAACCAGCACCAGGAGTCTGTGCTGGAGAATCACCAGCAGATGTGAAAGCTCCAGCAGAGAGGGGCAGGGGTGGAGTTCACTTACCAACTGCCAATGTTTAACCCACGTCTGTGTAATGAGGCCTCCGTAGAAGCCCGAGTTAGTGCATTGAGAAATGACCTCCAAGATGATGTATACTGGGGATAGAAAACACATTTGCCCTTCTGTTTAGACGTTCACCTCTCCCTATAACTTTTATTTGTGTGTGTGCGTTATATACATGCATATATAAAGGGTGTGTGTGTGGCCTATGTATGGAACTATATGCTTAAAATTTTTGTACCCTATTCTTTGTAGTATGTTTGCTTTTGAAAAGTTAGAAGCTGTTGGCTCAGTGATTTAGTCAAAATTCAGAAACATTTCTATAGCACTTCTCATTTCATTCTCATAATGAACTTTCTTACATGTAGGACCACAAATATTTTGAATCATTAATTAATGATTTAAAATTTTCCAACCTGTAGTGAAGGATAAGAATATTCTCAGTTTCGATTAGGACCCCAAATGTGAGGGTTACATTTACACACAACCTGGCACTCCAAAAGAGTTCCTTTCTCAAGGCACCAGACCAAGAGCAGCTTGTTGCTTGAGACACAGTGTTTATGTTAAGCGACTGAATTTATCAGTAATTCAGGAAATGAGAAGACCTTATCTTCATCAGTAAGATTACTATAGATGTGTCCTTAGAAAAATTCCATGTCATCACTTCCAAAGTCACTTGATAATTGTGTGTCTCCAAAACCTAGTTAAATTAAATTAGGGTGTGGGGACGAGGAAATAAAAAACTCTTCACTTTGAATTTCCATTAATTGGCAATCACCAGACCCTCTGTGTTCTTGTCATATTTGCCATATGTGACATTTCAAGTGACTGACACAGATCCCCACAAGGGTGGAGACTGGATTTTTCCTAAGAAAAAGGTAGTGGTTGTAGTTTAGGAGAAAAGGGAGACAATATTAGCTTTTTGCAGAAAATAATACTTAATCACATTAAAAGAAAAAAGGAGAAAACCCAAACAAATTATTATTATTTTTTTTAACACTCATGAAGTTCCCTTCAAGAATTTAGTATTTTGGGGTCTTAAGACCAAGGGAGAGGGGCTTATTTAGGAAATCCTTGTGATGCATATCTGCCTCTCATTAACCCACCTACCATAACCCAGCAAATGCACTGGAATCTTCTGGCCTTTCCAGTCAAAGGCATTTTTAGTCACAAGAGAAAGCTGACTTCATTTCCTATAAAATATGAAAGTGAGAACATGTATTTTTAACAAGCATATCACTAGGGGTTACAGG
Organism: Condylura cristata; assembly: GCF_000260355.1. Classification (NCBI taxonomy): domain Eukaryota; kingdom Metazoa; phylum Chordata; class Mammalia; order Eulipotyphla; family Talpidae; genus Condylura; species Condylura cristata. Next base: position 17,339,177 of record NW_004567118.1, on the reverse strand, counting down.
TGCAGTCGTTTTATTGGGGAATTTAATTAATTAGGGAAAATGTAACCCAGAGCCACATGTCAGATTTTGGTATGTGGGACTGAGCACTCTTTCAAGTGTGTAGGCACAGTTGGTTTCCAAATTATGTTGAAAAATGTCTGTGATTATCATGTCTGTTCTCAGGATCAACACCTAATTACTGGGAGATCGTAAGAGAGAGGAGAGTGTCTTGTACGTCTCACAGGCCGGTAGCAAGGGTCCACCACATTGCCTGACACAAATCAGATGCTTGAAAATAATTGTTCATCTGATTGCACAAATAAAACTGAAGGACATAGGGCCATCTCCCTCTTCAAATGACTACTTAACTTCAGAAGTATCTCAAGCTCAGCATTTATGTTTAAATTAGAATCATAAAGCAGGTAGTATTAGAATCATAAAGCAGGTAGTATTATTCTGATCTTGTGGTACTAATTTTTACAGATTTGACCATAATTTCTTTAAGTAGATCTTTTTGAACATTTTTTTTTAAATAATTTTTTTTTAAAGATTTATTTATTTATTCATACAGAACTGGGGTACAGGCCAGAGGCTCAGGGGCGGTGAGAGGCTTCACCAGAGACAGAGTGGGGAGCAGAACAGGCAGATCGACGAAGTACACTGCTGAGGGGAGCAGCGGGCGGGTCAGGAGAGGTCTGGCTCGCCATGTGGTCTCCTCCGGGGCAGGCGGCAGGCGGGAATCGAACTCATGCGGAAGTGGCTTCAGATTCTCAGTGCTGTGCTTTAACCCGCTGCGCCACCAGGGAGGGCCTTTTTTGAACATTTTATCCTTCAAAAGTGACCATGAATTACCCAAGGGGATTACAACTGAGATGAAAAAATGCACAAAATGATATAAAAATAAACTATTACATTATCTTTAAAAAAGTGTCCATGAATTAAATGACACTACTTTAAGTTAGACAACTTTTCTGAATCTCAGTTAAATAAGCTAAAAACAACCATTTCAAGCAAAGTTCCCAAATTATTGTATTTTTCAGATTATTTTAACTTAATTTTTAGCTTTAATATCACTCAATTTTGAACTTGGAAGTGTGTTTGAAAAACTTAACTTCTACAGTAGGTAGATTCTTCTGAAAGTAGTTTAGTGTTAATTTAATGCTGTGGTCTTTCATAATATGTTTGAGTTTCTCAGAAGTTCTGCTAGAACTTCCTTGCTAGAAAATGTAACAGTGAATTATCTAGATGTGTTATGTATGCAAATAGAGACAGGGTTCCCAAAGGAGGTGCAGATGGACCACGGATGCAAGAGCACCCAGTATATCAAAACACCACTCATATCAGAATGATTTCCCACTTTCAAGTATCTGGTAAGTTTGCAAAACTGATGAGCAGTTTATATTTCATGAAAGGGGTTCTCAGCACTAGCTGAACATTAGAATTACCTAGAAAGCATTGAAAAAAAGGTAGTAAAAGACAAATTGGTATTTGTTATTTTTTTTTTAAGATTTATTAATTTATGCATACAGAACTGGAGTACAGGCCAGAGGTGCAGGGGCGGTGAGAGCTTCACCAAAGACAAAGCAGGGAGCAGAACAGGCCGAGTGACGAAGTACACTGCTGAGGGGAGAAGCGGGCGGGTCAGGCGAGGTCTGCGGCACCATGTGGTCACCTCCCGGGCAGGGATCAAACTCATGCTAAAGTGGCTTTAGCTTCTTAGTGCAGTGTTTTAATCTGCTGCACCACCAGGGAGGGCCCTCTTTTTTTTTTTTTAAATTGCGTTTCTTTTCCTTGGCTACTTCAAGAAATCTCACTTTTTGATCAATATTCTATGAAACCATCAGCAGCTGACATGACTGAATAGCTCTACTTGTTAGTGGTAATCTGTCATAACCCTGCCAATGTCTTGAAACATTCTGGCCTTTTCAGCAACAAGAGAGAACTCGCTTCATTTCCAGTTAAATATAAGAGTAAAAAAAGGTATTTTTTAAAAGCTCATTGCCGAAGTGCCGTAGGTACCACTACCACAGTTTCACGGAGAAGAGTCGCTGTTTTGGTCCATTTAGCCCTGGTGATGCAGAGAAGAGGAGCTTGTGATCAATGAGGATACTACAAATACCCAGGGCCTTTGATTCCTTGTATAAAGTATATATGACCAAATTACAAGAGTTGGGGTAATCTAAGAACAAACATCAACTCTTGGACAGTTTTACCTCAGTCATGATATGTGAACACAAGTCGGTTCTGTCCAGCCAGGGACGATTTTTGAAACATTTAGAACAAGAACATTTTATCACCACATGATTCTAATTTCCTCTTTTTGAAAGCAGGTTTTGTGTTAATTGTGGACTTAGATTAGGAAAGGAACTATTAAAAAAAAGTGTTGTCAGACATTTTCCCTCATCAAGATCTGAACATATGTCATAGCCATCTAAAGACAGAAATAAAAAGATGAAAGCCAGAAAAACAAGGTTTAAGTTAAGCATCACATTAAGTAAATTTGCCTTTTTGGAAATGAGAGAAATACTTAAAATGGTTTGAGAAATCAGTGCAAAGCTGCACTACTTCTGAAAGGATAGCCTCTCACAGGTTGACTTGGGGAGACACGGGGGTTAAGCCTGCCATTGCGTCCTCCACAGAACACAAAGCATAGCATTGTCTCTTCTTTAAAAATAAACAGAATGTATTTCACAAAGACCAAAATATTTTTTCTGAATTATTCCCTTTTCATTATTCACAAACTTTTTTAGTTTAATGCTTTTTATATACATTTTTGTGTATATGAATACACACAAATTTAAATACACATAGGTATGTAGTTAGCATTTCAAAATTTGAGCTCAGCACTTTCAAATTAATCTTATCAACATAGTATAAGAGGAAACATATCTCATGCAAATTTATCATTTTTACTTTGCAAAAACTAAATAAAGAGCTTTGTAAAATGATCATATTTATAATGTCCTTATGCATTTCAATTACCAAAGATTCCAGGTGACAACATTCATTTATTAACTTAATATTTTATTAGTTATTGATCTTAAAAATCAGTTAGATTAAAATAATGTTTAGTTAAAATAATGTTTAAAGCATAAAATCATTGTTGATTTTAAAAATTAAAAAGATGATGTTTAAAAACCACAGATTTTTAAAATCACAGATGTTTAAAAATCGCAGAGGTAGAATAATCCTTAAAATGATTTTCATCTTAAACTCCAGTATAGCTTGGAGTTTACAGACACCAATCTTTTTATGTAATGGCATTAGTCTTTTGGGGGTGCGGGGCGGTAAATACCTATGTTTGTATTTTCATGTCTTAGCATAGTTTGTGTAAGAATAATTTATCTGACCCTCAAGAAACCAACAGAGGAAATTTAGAAAGTTTTAAATAACAAGGTTAGAGAGAAGACATAGCTATTTTTGAGCTCAAATTTGCCAAACTAATGCAATTTGTCCAAGAATTCTTGTAAAATGGGAACATTACTCATGCTGTACTTAATACAACTCATAAACCTCTGTGTTTTCCAACTAAATTTTAGAACTTTTTAAAACTATGGTTAATGGGATTAACTTTTTAAAATATTTTTTCCCCGCATTTTGCTTCCTCTAGCTGGGGAGTTACTTAGTCATTCTTACACACTATCTCTAGGCCACCTTTCCAAGAGGAGGACTTAAATTGAAAGACATGTACACTGAAAAACTTAAGAGATTTTTACTCACCCTTTTCAGGTGTGTTTGATTTTGGTTTTGATCCTTTGGCCCTGTTTTAAACTGGTGTTTCTTAAATCTCTAGAGACCAAATGAGTCAAAGGATAGTCAGGTACCTCCCACGTGGAGGAGAGGGGGTCAGAAATCCCACCCAAGTGCTTCCACCAGGGGCCAAGCAGCTGCCTGTACTTGACAGCTTAGCTGGGCAACAGTGGGCTCCACTACCAGAAAAGGGTGTTGGGGGACAGGGGACATTGCCATCGGGCAGACTCAGGGCAAGTTTGGTGAGACACCATTTCTTTACTCTGGAATCTCTGCCTGCAACTTTATCTGCCTTCTCTGACTCAGTTTATCTCTTGTGATAATTGCTGTTCTCCCTTGATGGGTGAAATGTGTTAAAACACCTCCCTTATTGAAAGGAATGTGCCTTTGTTTGGCCTTGTTTTTGGAGAATTTGTTTCCAAATGTCCTAAGACTTCAAGAACCTAATTTGCTAAATATTTTCTATGAGATGATGTGTTCTTATCTGGTTTGTGCATTTACTTTCTGAGTTACTTCACCCATTATTTCTTGTTTTATGACTCCACATATTTTCTTTAGGGTGTGAATTAGGCCATATCCTTCCATGACTTGGAAATTTGGTCATTTTCAATTTTATTTCTCCACCCTGTTACTAATATCAACTTCTCGGTTCAAACCAGATAGTTAGGCCACTTGGCATGTTTAGGAGTTGTTGTAAAATATATTCCCAATTATGTCACTGACGTAGTTTTTCCAGGCAGCCAGGTCAGGAAGCAGCTGGGGAGGGCCCAGGTGCTTAACAGTCTTCCCTCAAGGACCCCCTCTTCTCTCCCACCCCCACAAGTTTTGTGGGATGCCAGTGAGCCTCCTTTCTGGGACACCACATCTTCACACAGGAATGACACACTCTCAGGTTCAGCTTGGTCTGCTTCAGGGTGTATCTCTTCATTTTATATGCATCTAGAACCAAGTCTGCTCTGGGCAGCAGTAGTGGTCAGCATTGCTGTCTACTTTCCAGTTACTGCCTCGGTTTGTCATAATGCCCCATATACAGTCACAGCATGTGTGCAAATCGGGTGTCTATTCAGATTCAGATCAGGACAGGTTTTTACCCAAAAAATTTACTTGCTAAAATGAAACTGAAAAGAAAACGTGGTCATCAAAAACAGCAGCTTCAGATGAAGGGAAGAGATACTTAGGGGTGTGAGTGAAGGGCTTGTTTGGGCCATTCAAAGACCATTTTGCTATCATAAGGTTCTTCAGTCAAGTGTTCTGATCTCCCTATGACCTCACCAAGAGGTTGCCAGGGGCCAAAGGCCAGGACTGCCAATACTTTGGGTGGCCTTCTTGCCAGATGGAAGAGCCATTCTTTTTATTTTTTCCTTTATAACATCTGTATCCAACCTCTACCTTCTGAAAATGTCTGAGCATTGTATTGCTGTTTTGGACATTTGAATATTTCTTTCTCGATCACTTTTCATACTTCCCCCCACCCAGGTGCATAATAAGTGATGGAGGATGTTTTAATAATCAACTAATCCCCAGAGTCTCCAGAGAGAGAGAGATAACAGGAGGGAGCTACCACACTCCTGTGGGATGATTCAAATAAAAATAACAACACTATCAAGTCTTGTCCAGGCTCTGTAGCAACTGGAAGTCTCTCACATCACTGGGGACACAGTGCTGAAGAAAAGGATTCAAATCTGAATTAAACACACACTTCCCGTGAGTCTTGTCAATCCCATTCTTTCATTCTCATCCTAAAGGAAAAAGTTATTTTCACATGAAAACTTGCTCAGGTTTTTACCTGTAATAATCAAAAACAGGACACAACCCAACTCTCCTTCTGTGAGTGAGCAGATAATTGGACAGTGCTACAACTAGATCACTGATTTCTGCTTGTCCAAGAAAAGAATCAATCGATACGCATGGCACTCAGGGCAACCTTGACACAGTTTCTGATTGCACGAAACCTGGCTCACAAGATTAAGTGTGGCAACTCCATTGATAATGTTACAGGGCACCCCAATGTGAATTGGGTTGCCTGTCTGTGGGTCTTCACCTGCGCGCTTACTATTCAATCGTATTATGGACACACTCAAAAAATAATGGATTTGTTTATAAGGAGAAAAGTAAAGGAATAACCCAGGGAAAAAGGGAGAGAAATACAACTAGAATGTCCTACCAGTTCTGCTGACTTAGACTCCACCGGCTCTCTGAAAATCGATCGAGAGCCAAAAGGATCAGCTGTGAACCACCAGGCCAAGAGCCCCCCAGAGCCCACATGTCTGGTTTTATCCCAACCTGGCTGCTCAGCTCCGCCCTCACGTCCAGGCGTGCTTCTCCTTGGTATAGGTGGGATTAGTAGTTCCAGTATCTGGAGTGGGGGCGGAGTCCATGAAACCTGGACCTGTTACAATAAGACATCTTATTATTTATTTTTAATTGAAATAACATTGGTTCACAGCCAAGGTTGTGATTGGGGAAACAGTTTTATGACTTAGGGGAATAGTCTCACCCACACTGCCCTCCACCCCTGTATCCTCAATTCTGCATGTATATTTCTAGGGTTTGTTTAGGGTTAGTCTCATCAGGTCCTTTGTTTT
>NW_004567118.1:17306261-17332493 GCF_000260355.1 Condylura cristata | reverse complement strand
AAAAAAAAAAAAAGAACAGTAGTGCTGGAGTGACTGTGCAAACCATTTATCCTTTGGTTCTGTTAATTATGTTTCTTAATATTTGATAAAACCTTTGCAAAGACTATTGAAGCAAGATGGGTTTAAAACATTACAGGGGTCTGCAGTATGCTACCTTATAAGCAGGCAACTGAATACACTGCAACAGGAAGGCCACCTTCAGAAGCCTGTTTTCTACCCACCTGCAACAGTCAATCCCCTTTATCTGCTTTTCATGCCCCTCCCACTCTCTTCCGGTAATCACCATTTTATTTTTATAATCTAATAGTGCTTGTTTTGTTTATTCATTGGCTTTTCTTTTAGGATTTGATGACATTCTTTTTTTTTTTTTCCAAACGAAGAATGTATTTCTTAGTAAAATAATTCATATCTCTATCTGTAAATTCATTGAGTTTAAAAATGCAAAAGCTATGTATAATAGTAACAGAACTTTATCTGTCATTGTAATACACAAGTTATAGTTTCTTTTTTTTTTTTCAGGTTAGTTTATTTTTACATCATTTTGTGCACTTTTCCATCTCAGTTGCAATTCCCTTGGGCTTCCCATCACCAAATCACCCATATATCAAGGATTGGATGACATTCTTTACCCATTTGTTTGAGGTTCCTCATTTTTGTGATGAGTCATGGGACCATGAGCTCTGGATGAAGTTACTCTGCTCTATCACAATGTTCTTCTCTGTGAGCTGTAGGCAAGCTTGAAGGCCTGGTGTCAAAGAGCCCTTCAGGGCAGCTCCCAAGGTGACAAGCTCTTCTTCAACTTGATGTCTGCTGTGCATTTCTGTGCTCCCATGTTACTCATCACTCCCACTGTCAATGGAGTCATCTCCTTTGGTTTTGTGATTGTGCGAGTGTGTGTCCCCTATAGAGTAGATGAGTTTTGACCTGTATTTACTTCCTAAGCTCTTGCTCATGTCTTCCCTACTGTAGACCATGAGTCAGTTTTTCATGTTCCTCTGAGGTTGAAAGTTCTTCATAAATATTGCTTTAATCTCAGAGAGCATTTCTGTAGCATGACCTGGTTTTCCTATTAACTTAGTTGGGATTCTTCCCAACTCCACCCCCAACTGGACACCACCAGCCAAGTGGCCCCAGAGGTCACAGCACAGAATGTCATAGCAGCCAAACTAAACTGCTCCAAGCTCTTCATTTATTAAGTCAACTTAAAACACTGACGGAGAAGCAAGAGAAAAGAAATAGGAGCATGAATAGCCTTAGCAGGCAGGGCAGAGACTCGTGCCCTCTGAGGCCTGGCTATGCAGAGTTCCGGTCTCCTGTCTGTCTCTGCTGCATCCTCCCTCCCTGCTGTGATCATGTTCTGAGGACCAGAGTTCAGGTCTGAATAAAGATACCCCATCAGGAAAGCTGTCCATGGTCAATGCCACCAGGATGGTGGGGCTCCTGCCCAAATGCCATGTAACCTGCTGAGTAGCTACAGATTGTGCTTGCCATTTCTTAAACAGAGGACACAGAGGGCCAGAAAGTCTTTGGACTGAAACCTCATGAATATTTAGTGCCCTGGTACCTCATGTGTATTTCAAATCAAGAATTGAATTCAAGTCTCTTCTCTCTATATCTGTGTTAATACATATACACTGCTTGTTAATTATTTTAGTTCCTATTATTCAAGGATTTTGCCAATGTCTTTTACTCTACCAACTACTTATATATACTTACATCTTAAACTTAGCTCCTTTCCATTTGTTTTCTTGTCTTCTACAGTGGAATTGAATATTAGAAGACATGATGAAGAATGCACATTGCACTCTGCTGGTGCCTCTCACCCTATGCACCTGAATACAGGCTACTGCAGTCACCTTCATGCATGTGGTCCATGGTTGACCTCTATAACATCATAGAGGAACTTGTGAGCATCCTGGTTCACTACCTTAGTTAAGAAAGTCTATGTTACATTTCAGTAACAACACCCATGGCTTAAAAAAAAATTCTTTTTATTTATTTATACATACTAGAACTAGGTCATAGGCCAGAGGAGCAGGGAGTGAGAGAGTTCACCAGAGACAGAGTGAGGAGCAGAACAGGTGGATCTACCATATACACTGCTGAGGGAGCAGCAGGTGAGACCGGAGAGGTCTGCTACGCCATGTGGGTCAGCTCCCTTTGGGGGATTGAACTCATACAGCAGTGGCTGGCAATAGCTTGATAGTGCTGAGACTTTAACCCCTGCACCACCAGAGAGGCCCTACAGTGGTTTTTAAAGCAATGATTTTTTTTCCTACATGTGTCATCATGGGTTGGTGGGAAAGTCGGAGCTCTACTTCATTTAGCCATCTCTTGGGGACCCAGGATGACAGAAACTCCATAGTGCTAAGGTACACACATCAAAACAAGAAGCTTATGCATTAGCTATGGCACGGACTAATGCCATGTAGAGAGCTGAACCTGCAATTAGATACTAGCCCCTGGAGCACCACATAGCTCCAGCTCATGTTCAGCCAGCCTGACTACGAAGCTGGGCACTCTGCATCAATTTCAGGAACAGGAGGAGAATACACCACTCTCCTTGCAGCAGAAAGTGCAAGGAGCCAGGTTTTGGTGAACATTAGAAATGACAAATTCTGTCTTATTTACTTCATTAATTTGTGGGAGTTGTTGAAATATTTTAATATAAGCTATAGACATGACATTTCACCCTTAAATTTTTTGTCTTAGAGCTCTATTAAATAAGGACATCTCACCTCATTTTTTCTTAACGTGTTTACAGTATGACTTGTAGACATAACTTATCTCCAAGTAGTTTAGTATGCATAAAAACTTTTACGTTATAGTCACTTGATAATTATTATAGTGAAAAAAATTATTAATTCCCCAAAAGCTCAAAAATCAATTCAGAGTTAAGTTTTCCAACAATCTCAAACCTTGCCTTTTTGTGAACACACAAATTAAGGATCCAGTTAAGGAATAGACATTGCATTATTACGTGCAGTATAAATTCACTTAACAAAACATAGTCCCTTCCAGTGCCTACCCCCAAAACTTTTTACGTGACTTTTTTACACTTTTCCTGTGCAATTGCTCTCCCTGTTCCTTTAGAAGGCTTCACTCAAGTCAGGTTAGCTATTGTTGACAAAGACTCTTCCCAATGATAGTATAAAACTGACATTGTTCCACAGACCAGAGACACCCTCTGAGTCTTACTCCCCACAATGCCAGCAGTGATTATGATCCACGTGTTACACCCCAGCAGTGATTATACCCCTGCCTTCATTCAGGCTGCATTTCCTCCTTTCCAACTACAAGTACACAGGGTAAGTCATATATTGGCTTCATGTCAGTTTTCTAGCAAGCCTCAAAGAAAAACATTTTAAAAAGCAATATTCCTCTGTATTTGCAACTCCTCCCCTGACATTAACATTTCAAATAAATATGGAGACACCATGAAGATTGAACAAATCAATGGAGAAATGTGGTTGTCTAAAGTTAGCAAGGTAGAAAGTCCACATTGTCTTGAAAATGCCTCTCCTCTCTTCCTCTTGTGGCTGTGCTCTGGCTTTTGTGACACCTTGGGGGCTGCTGGTTCCACTCTTCCCCTCTGGCTTTTCCTGGGTGTTATACAGACTTGCCCTGCTCCTGACCCTGGAAGTCTCCTGGTGCTGTCCTCGATGCTGTCCCCATTGCTCCTGACAAACCCTCCCGGGAAGGTCTGATTCACAGTCCGGGTTTCAGCTGCAACGTACATGGTGGTAAATCACAAATCGCAGGGCTCTTTCAGGAGAAATACAAAGAGGATCCTGTAGATGTCTGTGTATGGGAGGGGAGGTAAAGAGAGAAAGGCAGAGGTGGTGAGCTAGCGGGACTTAATCAGGCTTGACTGATGTGGTTATGGAGGCTGAGTAGACCCAGATCTGCTCTCTGCCAGTTGGAGGGCTGGGAAGCTGGTGCTATAAATTCCAGTCTGAATCTAAGGGCCTGAGAACCAGGAAGCTGATGGTGCAGGTTCAGCCTGAGGACAGAATAGCAGTGACCTCTGTGCCCGTGCTGTGCCAGCCGCCTGGCCGACTGCTTGCCATACCTCTGAATATTTGTACTTTGATTCCCATTTTTGATAAAGAAATGGTAACTAGCTACTTAGAAGAAAAACACCTAAGCATGGTCTAAGCATGGTCCTATAGTCATTGAGGGTCAGAGCTGGTGACTGGTCTCTTGACCAATCCTGCTTCTGATTATAAAACATCTTTAGAGACAATTTTCTAGAAACTGGTACTTTGTGAGGAAGTAATTTTCTGTTGACCTCTGTCTCTTTCTCACTTGGTGTCTAAGTGTACGTGCTCAGGATTTCCTCCTACCCACTCTCTTGTGTCTTTATCTTTTTACCTACCAATCTTTAGTTCTTGTGAATATATTTATATTTTATTTACAAAATACATGTATGTTTATTTACATAAAATATTATATATTTAATTATAGAATAATATCTGTGTAAAATATTTATATTTTTATTTCTTCTTATTGCTTGTTAGCTTTCTAGTCTACATCTCAACATTTCTCTTTATTAATCAATGAGAACACAGAACTGAGCCATAGATTTCATCATGTGAAACATTCTTAGATTAAGGTGTTATGGTTCCTATGGTTTTAAAATCAAACTTACCTAAAAATTAATTATATGGTACATAGACATTTTTCTTCCTAATTTCCTTTTGAAATTTTTTTAAAGATTTACTTATTCATAGCAGAATGGGGTGTAGGCCAGAGATGTGGAGAAGTGAAAGGATTCACCAGAGACAAAGTGGGGAGCAGAACAGGCAGATTGACTGAAAAAGAGCAGTGGGTGACTCAGGAGAGGTCGATGCTATGTGGGTCACCTCCCTGACTGGGGTTTGAACTCAGGCCACAGTGGTGATATAGCATGATAGCACTGAGACTTAACCCCTATGCCACCAGAGAAGCCTCCTTTTGAAAAATTTCAAATCAATGGAGAATTTGAAAAAACAGCTTGTCAACTGGTAAAAGTTAAATTTACAAGTCATTAACATAAATTGCAGGCACACGCATGACACTTCAGCCCAAGTGTTGAGACATGTGTTTCTTAAGAATGAGGAAATTCTCCTATATCCATATGTATCTATTATAAATCCTAACCGTTCTGTAGTAACACCTGTACTTACAATTTCCCAATATCCTGGGTGTGTTGCTTATAGTTTTAGGGGGCTTTTTTTTTTTTCACTATTTAAAACTTACATGTTGCACTTGGTTATACTTCTGTTATCTCTTTTGATCCAAACAATGGCACATTTTTTTTTTTTTTAGGATAGGTTGTTTTCAAAGAGTCCAGTGGGCCAGCTGTCCTGTAGGATGCCTATCCTCTGTCCTGCAGGTGTCTCTGGCTACTCCCTTATAGCTAGGCACAGGTTGCGTGTTTCAGAAGGCAGACAGCAGGTGCTGTCACCTGGGCACTGCTTTCGCTTCTAGAAGGAGGAACCTTAACATTAGTCTATCCCACTGTGGGTACCACTGTTTGATCAATCAATATTGGGAGTTTTATATTTGCTGTTTCACCATTTGCTTGTTTGTTATTATTTGATAGAAATAGAAACACTTCTAGCTGTAGAGGTGAGTGTGTGGTGCATCTCGTACTTTAATTTGCATTTCTCTGGTAAATAAGAAATACTGGAGAATTTTTTCATATGCTCAGTGGCCAATTGGATATCCCTTATGATATATTTGCTCTTTTTTGTGTAGATTTGTAGGAGTTTTCAACATGTTCTGACAGTGACTCTCTTATCAGTTATCTGTGCTTCTCCCTGGCTGTGAGCTGACAATTCACACCTAATGGTGCATTTTGTTGAACAGAAGCTACGAATTTCAGCACAGTTCAGTTCCTGGGGAACTGTTCTTCTCTTGGATGTCTCAGCAATCCTGCTTTCTTGGCCCTTCTCTCTGGACCTGGTAGCCACATGTGACCTTATATAACATCAGGAAAGAGCATTTGAAGGCATTTTCCCCCCTTTTGCTAGCAGAGAAATTGACTTTTGTCAGAAGTTGTGGCCAATTATCCTTTCAAATTTTCACTCACAAATTAGGTCACCACTCTATCCCTAGCTGCAAGAGTGTCTAGGAAAGTCTGATCTTTATGTATGATACAGGCATTACATACTGTATTCTTATAGTAAAGTCAGCTAGAGGAAGTAAAGTGTTACTAAGAAAATCCTAAGGATTTTCTTAGAAGATCCTGTATTTTGTTTATCAATATCATAAGTTTATGTTGGCTTATATGAAAATTTGCATCTAAGTGGACCTGTGAAATTCAAGCCCTCATTCTTCAAGGTCAACTGCATACTCCATTCTTCTCTTTTGAGAAGGAAAGATACTAGAAATAACAGTCACTGGCCAACAAATAAAGTCTGTACAGGAATCGAGCACCAGGGCTTCCTGCTGTTACCAGCCAGTAAGTGGAAGGCACATGAATAACATCCCCTCCCTATTGAAATGCACTGATTATATGTAATATTGAGCTGTTAAATATAATGCCATTGAAATTACATCATGAAACTGACATATGATGATGGGTTACTTGATAAGTGAAATGGGTATGACAAGACCTCCATATGGAATCTCCATATGTGCATAAGTTTTCTCATAAATTTTCATACAGAAGCATTTTTAATGTGGAAAACAGACACTGAGTCCTTTAACACTGGTCACCTTTAGAGGATCCAACGAGAGGGAGGGAAGCCTTAGAACTTTCTTTCTGTATTTTAACCTTGGGTATTTTATATTTTCCTAACTTTAAAACTATTTTAAGAACATTTATTTATATGAACCATGCAGGAGTCAATTCTCTATTGTTTAATAGTGCTTGCATTTCTGAAATGACCTGTTAGGAAACATGAGAAATTCTAACATTTGTCTGGATTGGTGGATTGGTACCTGGTAGGAGGCACCTGAGCTTTATTAAAACTCCACCAAACACTTACTATGCAAAGTTAAAATAAGTTGCTTATGGGCTCCATTTGGTCCTTTTAAAATGTTGTCATCCTAATCCCCCATACCTTAGAATGTGACTGTATGTGGAGATACCGGGTGGGCCCTAATCCAACATGACTGATTAACTTCTATGAAAAAGAAATGAGGGCACAGTCACCCACAGGGAGACAACCAGGTGAGGGTGCGTGGAGAAAATGGCTTGCTAACGGCAAAGGAGAGAGCCCTTAGGAGAAGCCAACCCAGCCTGCATTTGACTTCAGACTTCCAGGGCTGGAAGAAAATACTTTTTTTTTTTTTTTAAGATTTATTTATTTGTGCATACAGACCTGAGGTACAGGCCAGAGGTGCAGAGGCAGTGAGAGGTTTCACCAGAGACAGAGTAGGGAGCAGAACAGGCAGACTGATGAAGTACACTGCTGAGGGGAGCAGCGGGCGGGTCAGGAGAGGTCTGCCGCGCCATGTGGTCACCTCCTGGGCAGGCAGGGATCGAACTCATGCGGAAGTGGCTTTAGCTTCTCAGTGTAGTGCTTTAACCCACTGCGCCACCAGGGAGGGCCCAGAAAATATATTTTATGAAGCCGCTCAGTGGGTGGTGCTTTGTGGTGGCAGCCAGGACAGTCATCTGTGCACCACTCACTCTGCCTCCTGTGAGCTTGGACTGCCACATTTCATTCACCTCATCATGACCATTTCCAAAGAAATTAAGGTTCAAAGAAATTAAGCTGTACTTAAGTTGTACTCAGCAAATTTCAACTACATAGTCTAGTGTCATCATTTACCAGCATTTTGTTTTCAATCAGATCCTCAAAGCTTATTCATCTTTCAACTGAAAGTTTGTACCTTTTTACCATCCTCTCTCCCTGTTACTCCCAACTTTAGCCGCTGGCAACCACCATTCTTCTCTTGGTTTTTGTGAGCTCAGTTTTGGTGTGTCATTGTTCTAATGGGATGCTAAAGATGGCGGGGGGGGAGGAGATTACTGCCTGTTATTTACATTGAAGTATTTTTGATGTGTACTATTTCACTTCTTAAAATTACAATCTTATGTCATAATTCTTTGGTTTTTACCAGCAGAGTAATTCAGTAAAGTGAGGTAAGTTAGTATTTGCCTTACAAATAAGGAAACTGAGGCAAAAGGGATGAGTGACCTAAGTCGTGTAACAGAGGAGGGATGTGCCAAGACCAGATTTGGAGACTTGGTGTCCAGAGGTAGACTTTTTCATCTACCTCTTTGAAACTGTCAGTGGAGTATAAGGTGATTGTCTCAGAGGCTGCTTATGTTCAAGTTTGTCCGAGCCATTCACATTTACTGAACACATATGTGTACATGTCAGTCTCTTAGAAGTTGGGGATACAGAGCTTGGGACAGCGCAGCACCTGCTTTTGAGGTACATGCAGTCCAGACCTGCTGCCAGAGACCTACACATAACCTCAGTACAATGTGAAAAGCACTCTAATAGCAGAGTGAGCAAAGTGTTGCAGAAATACCACTGACAGTAGCTTGTTAGCATGCAGATATGAGATACTTAAGTCTACAGGATATACAGTATTAGAATGTAGTGTACAGAATTAGAATGCAGATTCTAATTCTGGGTGGGGCCTGAGTGACCGGCTAGAAGCTCCCAGGTCAGTTCCTAACTGCTCAAGCCCAGACCACACTTTGAGTATCAAAACTTAAGTCTACCTCGTGAGAAACCAAATGATTGCCTTGATCACAGTTGTTTCAAGAAGTCAAAGTAGACAACTACTTGTAAAATTGGTTGTAAATAAACTGCTACTGCAGCTAATCACACACGAAAAGTTCTGCTGATAGAGATCCTGAGAGATTAAATTAGCTTTCTGTTCCTCTGACTCATTATAAGAATTCCTCAAATGACAAGAACACCTCAAAGATTCACAATAAATACATTCTTTCACATGATTCTATATCTACTCCTGACTTAGTACTTCAGTCTATACTTAAAAGGATTCTATATTAAGCAATGGATTTTTTTGTGGAATTCTTGTAAGTGGAGTATATTTTTAAGAAGAGTATCTACAGCCCAAAATAAAATGACTTTAAAAATAATGTAAATCAAAGTTGCAGGAATTGATTTGGTACCATCTTTTCTCAGGGGCTAGGCAACAATCGAAGGCCTTTTGTGGAGAGCAGATTGTTCCAGGCAAGGCCTGTTAGAAGTTAACTCCAAAGCAGATGTTATCGAAGCTTCTGTTACCATTATAGACAAGCTGTTCTCATTTTATAGAAAAGCAAAATATGTAATAATAAATTATCATACTTACTTTAATGGCTTAATAAGGATTCATTAGGGGACATGTGTGAAAAGGAATAAGAACTTAAAAATAAACCATTTAAAATAACTTATATTTTTATTACATCAGGAATCTAAGACATAATAAGAAATAACAGATGGTAAATCTTACAAATATCTTACAAATATTCACAAGGCTGATGGCACCCAACACAGAAAATAGCAAAACTGAATGATTTGGGGGTCAGTTGTAATTTTAAAGAAACTTTTGAGTTCAAGGACCAGATGGCATTCTTGAAATGATTAATCAAGAAATGTTTCCCACAAAAACTTTGATAGGTGATTGCTGTCCCCCAAAGCCTATCTGAGCAACAGCCTTCAAAAAAGGAGGCCTTGCAGTCTTCAGCCTTCTGTTCAATAAGGGGGTGTCCAGCCGCTTGAATAAGCACAACCTCTACTGCATCCAAAGGCCAGCTGTATGTAGCTTCCCACTGCCTCTTTACACTCTACTTGGTCCCTGACCCTCGGAGTAAACTCAGACAGGCTGATGACTTGCTGCTCACCACACTTTTCTCTTTATCCCCTTCCCAACAAGCCAACCCAAGCGCCCATCCCTTGAGAAGCACAACTCCCCTCTGACACTCTCCCCCTTTCTCTACAAAGCAACCTACTCATGACTCTTAGAATCAGAACTGGCTGACATCACTGTTGCTAGGGTTTTACCTGTGACCCCAGACATGGGCTAATTTCTTCAAAAAGGAAGTTTCCTCTCTCCTAGAAGTCTTCACAGCTGCTAAGATACTAGAATACCCTCCTCCCCCCACTTACAAGCCTTGCTACAATGGGTATCTATTTGCCACAGGATGGTTCATTTAGAGATTTTCCCACTCCCCCTGTCCCATCCCTCTTACATGGCTGCGTGGGTGCTGAACAGCTTCCTTTCTTCTTTTATCCTACCTTTATGATTGTACCAATATCTTTTCAAAAGGACCATATTCTTGACCTACACATTCTGACTTTATTCCAGCACTTACCCCAAAGTAACCTTTTCCCTCTTGAGTAGATAAGCCTGGCCAAAGGAGCTATCAAACATTCTTTCTGGGTGGACTGGGCTGAGTTTTCTTTACCTAATACTTCTTTGCTGGCCTCCAGTAACCTCATCAAACTTCAGTAGCAGCTCTGGGGCACCCCAGTGTAGCAGTGTAGAGACTCAGTGCCACAGCTGCAAGCTCTCTGGAACTTATCACTGATGTCTGTCACCATCTAATATCACCTCTTCTCCTCTGTCCAGGAGGTTACCACTTATTTCCACTCATTTTAGAAGGACTCTACTCCCTTTATTTGGGAGTGTCTGCTCTTGACGGGGTCCCCACACATTGATTCCATTAGAGTCAAGGTCAGCTACTTCCATGGGAAATACTGCCAAAGTTGTAAACCAGTCACCTGTTCTATTACCTTTCCATAAAACATCCAGTCCACATTTTTCTAGCTACACCCTAATTCATAAATTCTGTGAGTACCCCACAATTTCACATCCTTTGCAAGTTTTTCTTACTGAACATTTTCTGTTCAGTGCAGCTTTAGGACACTGTGCACTGAACAGTGTCCACTTTCCAACCCTGCCCTGCAAAACACACAAACAACCTGAATCAAGTGAGTGCTGTCAGTGACACTCACTTTTCAGGGCTAATTTCTACTTCTTAAAAGTGAGGTGAATAGTTACTTTTTACACAAAATAACAACTTTAATGTTTTAACAATGGCTATGTGACAAAAAGATGTCCATTTATGGGGGCCTGGGCTTCCCTAGAGGTGAGCATCCAAGGGAAGTGGAAGACCTATGTAAGTGCTTCCTGTTTTTATTTGGGAGTGCCTGCTCTCAAAGGGGTCCCCACACATTGTCTGCAATAGGAAGGTGGGTGCTTAAATAGCAGATTTACTAATTCACAGAAAAAAACACAACTGGACACTCATTTCCCCTTTTTCACCCATAGATAAGACACCCTCTAGTCCTACGGCCCCAGGTTCTATCCGGGGAGGGTGAATGTGCCAGGGGATACTTTGCAGGCCCACATTTTCCTGGGCTGAGGGCCCAGGTTCTGATCTCTATGAGAGCTTTGGCAAGTTAACCTCAGAATCTTAGTATTTCCCTCTTTATCAAGTGGGCACAGCAGTAAAATAATAGCAACCGAGAGATACTGCTGGCACAAGAGGGATGTGCCTGTAGGTGGGGACACACATATCTGTGCTCTACAGGGAACAGCTGTGTGGAGGGGGGCTGACATGGGGGGGCGCTTGCCTCTCTGGATCCCACACCGTCTGTGTCCTGGGTCAGCACAGGGGAAGTTCAGTTTCTATTGCAGTGTCCCCATCAACCCCACTGTTGGTTACTGAGGACACCCCCTTCCCGCTCAGGTCCCGGCCTGGGTGAGGCCTGTGTTTTGCCAGCTGTGGCTTCTTCCTATTGAGTCTACCTGATAACCACCTTTCTGGGAATTCTTAAAACTTTGGCTCTGAGCCTTCCATTTCTTGTTTTCCAGCATAGATTTATTTGGTTTTAAGCACATTTCCTTATCACTTCTTTCAAGCTTTGTGAGTAGGAGGGAATGACGGTATCATTTCCTCAGTTTAACATCATGCAACAGAAGTATCACAGCTAAATGTGACTCTATCGCCCCTTGATCTGAACTGTTGATCCCTTTTACTTTTGAAGAACGGTTGAACATCATCTGACAACATCTTAGTCCCTTGAAATTACAAGGTACAATGGCTAAGAATGCTGCATCCCAGCGTGGTCTGTTTGCCATGATAATCACCATGAGGGGTACAGGGTCTCAGGTGGGCCCGTGCGTTAGCACAACCTGGTGGATGCATTTCTTTAAAACAACTCGAGATCTACCTTTCTTGCTACCATCTACTTGCTCTTACTCTATTATATCGTGTAAGATTTGTCCCTGTTGGGGGCAATTTATCAAGTTTTCTTTACGCTTCTGACAGCTGGCTATGCGGAACCTCTATTCTGAACCTCGTAGGCCTGCGCACCCAGGGACAGCAGGACAGTTGTCCCTGTTTGGACACTGTGTCAACAAGGCCAAATATTCCACTGGGAGTGGACTCAAAGTGAGCAGGAAGGAACTACAACTATTTTCTCTCCATATGTAGTTATGTTATTGTTTTTCTCCCCATTATGAACTTGGGTAGCTTTTATTTTTAACACAGGAATATGACATTGCACTGCATCCCTATTATAACGCACACCGAGAGATCCACCCGATTCCTTCGAAAGCTGTCAGAGGCCTTTGGGGCCCGACTACCGTTGATATTTTAGATTGCTCTGCTTTGTGACTTTCTTCTAGGTTTCACCTACTCACTAAAATACTAACAAAGAAGGTCATGGGTGAGATTGGCAACACATTTCTCTAAGAGCCAGGAGATTCAGAGAGAAAACTGGTGCTAGTAGGTAGAGGACAAAATGGATGTTGTTTCTGTGTGTGGGTTTTTGTTTGTTTTTTGCTGGCATTGCTTTTAATTCAAAGGCCCTCATTTTTAAAAACAGAAAAACGCAGGAAATTTAACATGAAAAATTAGGCATTTACCAAATTGGGCTGTCATAAGACAGCAGACCCCTGTAGTGGGGTGTCATGGTGGGTTGGTCCAGGGCCACCAGGAGGCACAGGAACAGAATCACATTGCACACATTCTCAGAAGCCTCAAGTTGCTCCACCCACTTTCAGAGCAGAAAAAAGTATGGAACGGAGGTTCTGGAGAGGATGTTGGTGAGCCTACCTGTGAAGAAATTGTGCTTGGCCAACATCCACCCACTTCCTCCTACCCCACCCAATGCTAGTGGCCCCTGCCATGCAACAGAAGTACCCTTGGCCCACACGTGACAGCACTGACTCCTTTGGGCCAATGGAGGGTACGAGACAAACCATCAGTAACGGGCTTATCACCCACCAATTTACTCAGAATGTTGCTTTTTTAGAACTTTTGTTATAAGTTTCCAAATGAGTCCTTAAAGATAGCTATTATTTATATGCATCAACAATTCTTTAAAAAATGAGTCATTATATATATGTGTGTGTGTTTATATATATATATAGATAGATAGATAGATATACACACACACACTGACTATATTTGTGGGCTGCAATGTGATAACGGATGTGTTCTTTGAAGCTTTCTAAACAAACTAAAACTAGTATTTCACTAGCTTAGTTCCCTAGACTGTTATACTCCAGGACTGTTAAAGTTTACAATAAATAAAAATGATTTCATCCTTAGTCTTTATCCACTCTTTTTAAAAGAACCTCTAATTAATAATTGGGTCAATGATTCAGCTATCCACATCCATGTGTCACACTTGACAGATGACTAAAAGGTGCCGATGGCAAACACTACTTTAAACAAAACATGGCAAAAACTTAACTTTAAAATATAAATATAAATAAAATATAAATAAAAAAATAAATAATGGGGAGTGACTAGCAAATTAGCCTCAAATGCAATGAAATTCATCTGAAGGTCTTAAAACTCTTTATGGGCCCAGTTCAAATGCGAGGAGAGGCAAACTATTCACTTAACTTACAGGTCAGTTTTCTCTTACTCAGGAGGAGAAAACTCCCCCAAACAAGTATAAAGCACCATATAATCTGCTTTTGGAATTTAAAATACATCTTCTTTTTCTTAAAATCAAGAGCAACGGAGCAGAAGTTCTGTGTTTGTCACCAATCCTTTATTGAAACTGGTAACATACACACTTTATAATAGAACAACAAAAATAATGTTCAGTATATACAGCCTTTGCATGGACGATCTGACTATATACACAAGGCAGAGTGATAACACAATCTAATCCTCAGAATAATCTGTGCACAAAAGACACCCAACAGACAACATGTGAACATTACAGTGAAATGACATCACAGGTCCAGTGAAAATTCAGTCTAATACAAATGTACTCATCTACTGCAAATGACATCTTCCTAACTGCCAGGGGCTCATTCAGTAGTAATCACCCAGAGTCTGAAGCAGAGATCTGGTGTGTGGCTATAAGTCTCTTAAGTGAGACCACCTCTGCAGATAAATTTGCTATCCCCTGCTTCAAAAACAAATTCTCTGGGTCGGAAACTTTGTAGCCATTGTCTTTCATTTCAACAACTCCAGTTTTAAAGCCATTTTGAGTTTTGCCACTAAGTTCTTTTTGATGCCAGTGCTCCGCTTTGAGAGACCAATCTTGAATGTTCGTCACTTGCACAGAAAAGGGAGTGAGAGAAGAATGTACCATGTTGGGGGCACTATGTTTCTCCAGTTCGAAATGCCTCTTTGAGGTCATGTCAATAGGTGAGGAAAGTTTTTGTGTGGCATCGAATTCATTATCAAAGGCTTCTACTTTTATTTGCATGGCTTTGGCTTTAATCCGAAGCTTGTGCGGCAAGGCAGAGGAATTCACTTCTGGAACTTTAACCACTGTGGCGAGTCCACGCTGAAGTTCCACAGGAGAGTGGATCGGGCCCTTGGGGACCTGCTGCTCATCCTCTCCGTCGGATGACTTTCCCACCACGGTCTCATCCGTTTCTGAGGTTCTGGGGGAGTTACTGGAAGATCGGTTGACCTGTAGCAGCGGGGGCGAGTGTGAGTAGCTGGGAAAAGAACTCCCCATGTAGGTCTGGTACACAGACGTTCGGAAGGCGCCCCGGTCATCTCTGGGCTCCCGCACGTAGCTCTCCAATTCCATCGGCTCTTGCTTGATGACCTGGAACTTGCTGTCGGGACTTCTGCAGCCACCCTGTGCGGGGCCCTCCTGCGAATGTTCCAGCGAGGACACCTCTGACACATCAGACAGAGAGCTCTGTGGAGAGTGCTTAATGACAGAGATGCAGCTACTTGCCACCACTGAGGGCTCATGCTCATCCACAAAGGCGCTCACGTTGGCCTTGGCAGTCTGGTAATCTTGGAAGTACACAGCTGTGGAATTACTGAGCTTCTGAATCTCTTGAGCATATGCTGTAGAGCTAATTAAACCAAACTTTAATTTTAGCGAAAGCAGCTCAGCTTTTAAAGTGGCATTTTCTTCTCCCAGTGCAATTAGTTTGTTTTCTAAAACCAGGTCATTCAGCCGACGTTTCTCACGAGATCGCTTGGCGGCCTCATTGTTTTTCCGCCTCTTTTCCCAGTACATGGCATCTTTCTTTTCATCAGGAATGAACTCCCGTTTCCTCCTGCATGCTGAGGATTTGTTCTTCCCCATACTTCCTTCATTTAGAAGTAGCTCTTCACCTGCTGTCAGGTCCTCAGAGACTTCGGTTAGAGCAGAATTCAACACCACCATCTTGTCCACGCTGCTGGTATCCAAAGATGCCTGCTCCTTCTTGATGGCCTGCATTTTTCTCAGCTGCATCAGAAAGCAACCGGAACCTATAGATGAGGCAGAGGAGGTCCAATTATTTTCCCAGTAATCTCAAGTGCTTTAGCCACTGTGGTTTAAAATCCATCAATAAGTCTTTTTGCTGTTTGACTTTCCAAGTTCAATCTCACAGGCTCTTACTGGAGCAGAGGTCTTCTAGGCTGCCTGAAATACATGCAAAGAAAGAGTTATCCATTTGGTCATTTATTACCAGTTAGGTACAGAGAACTATGCTAAGTGCTTAGAGAGACAGTTAGTAAGACAGTTCTTTTCTTCAAAGAGCCTGCAATCCTGAAAAGGAAGTACCAAATGCCCGTAATTGTAAAGTTATACAGGACGTATCCTAGTGAGAACTATCAGCAGCGTAATATACAGCCCAAGAGAGTGAGAGAGAAAAAAAAAAAACCAGTACCATGTGCCCAGGAGAATCAGAGGAGAGGCCAGTTGTATTTCAGGAGAAATGGTGGTGGGAGGGGGCCTGTTGGGAGGGGACTTTACAGGAAGGAAATGACTGATCACCAGGCTGGCAAGTTTTTAAATAGTACTTGCATAGTGTAGTGCTTCTGAAAAATTTAGGTAACACTTATACCACTGCAAAACAAACAAGCTCACATCTTAAAAGGAACATTGCCAAGTACACCCTTTAGTAATCAGTAAACAAATTCTGCAACCATATAATGAATGAAAATGGAGCTCAATTTTTTATTTCCACAGAAACTAAAACAAAAGCTCCACAAACTGATTTTTAATCTGGACACAAACCTGGCTAACACACCCCTGCCTGCCCTGTGGTCTCCTTTCTAGCTCATTCCATCAGGTGACTTAACACACCTGACAAAACAGAGTCTTAACAAAACCATCTCTTCTGATGCCTCTGTGCTGAGGTTAGAAATGGTCTTTTTTGTGGTTCCTTCAAACTGACTTAGCAAACATTCACTTAAAATTGAAGCATCCAAAGTGCTTTTATTGGTCCTGAAAACTCTGTCATTTCATTTATGTAGCTTTTTGGGACTAAAATAGACAGTTACTATTAAAAGAGATTTTTTTAAGTACAGTACATTCTTGAAACTTAAAATATTTTCAAAGTGAGAGAACATAATTATAGAAAGGGTTTCTTTCCATTTTACCAATTAGTTTCAAAGAACATATAAGGACTTAAAAATAGAACCATCAAATAGCTTCCTCTTTGACTGATGAAATATTTATAATCTGAATTTGACTTGACCTCTGAGATCATAAATACTTACTAGGTTCTAAAAGCAATAATCTCTTGGTAGCAGTTTTAGATTTGTATTCTAGATGTGCTTCTCTACCTTATTTTCCAGCAGGCAATATTTTCATAAACAAGATGAGGTAAGACAACCATTCACTCAGAACTATCTGCATATGGCATTCCATCCTGTCACATTAAAAAGATTTAGTGTTTTGTTTTACGTCACTCTCATGCATAATTTTATAATGCCTAATAAAACGAAGTTTAATTTTATCAGCTGGAAAAGCTTGCCAGTTCCTTTCCAAAAGGAACAGAAGGAATGATGTAATAATTCCAAGATCATAAAGAATATGGTTTAATGTCATGTTTTTATCCATCACACTGAGCCAAGCTGTTTCCGTAGTAACTTAGTGAAACTGTGCTTAATACCAATTTCTGTTTGTTTTTTTTGTAATAAAACATTAGTGGGGGATGAAGTGAAGGAGCCTGCCATAGCTGGCAATGATGGGGCAGAAAGGACAATTTTCTAATTACAACCTAGTAAAACAGACCTACTGCCTAGATTTTCATTTAGTTTTCTAATATGAGAACCTACATTTCTTCTATTCATTGAATAGATTCTTTCCTTCTATGAAGGGTTTCTACTTCCTATGCTATATTCCCACAATTCTAACTAAAGTCTAATAAACACTGAAGCAAAGAGTAAAGATCCATCAAAGGGAAAATTATTTTTTTCCCCATGCTCTCCTCAGTTACTTCTTTTTTACAAAACTCATTACGGTTTCATGCATACCATTATTCTGGGAATTTTCTCAATTCTAGAGTCTTTCTCTTCCATACATGCTTAATCTGTCCATTCTTTAAAAAGAAAATTACATTAATTTTACATTTCTCCTTCACCTAAAACTTTTTAGTTATGCCATCCTGCCCATTAGTTGCTTTTCCTAAATTTTTCATTATTTTACTATCCTTTTCTTACCCATCTCCATTTTTATCATGTCAGTTGTATATCAAGAGAAATGGGACTTTTCTCAACCTCCTGGTCAAAGAGATGTGCTAAGAATATGGTGCAAGTTGGGACAGGCGATCCTCACCAACTGAATAGAAAACACAGTACTATTTTCATGTAATGAAGATAGCCCAACTTGTCCGAAAATCTCTTTGACCCCTTTCTCCTGACTCCTAAGTACTATATATCCACTTTCTCATCTTTGCAAGTTTGTTGGTGTAACATGCAAACTATCTTCTTTCTTTTCAGTTAACCTTTTTCTATGTCAGTTTTACTATATGCATGTATCAGAATTTGGGATTCTTTCCTCATTTTGCATGTATTAGCTGTCCCTAAGACTCCACAGGCAAATCACTACATACTACTTTAGGATATTTTCTGTAATATTACTTATCACATAACCTTGCAGCATTGAAAGAGTTTATCAGCAGTGGCAATGAGAGATACTGTAGAGATAGATCTTCCCACCTTGTAAATCCTGCTAGCCTACAACTAGTTTGGGCACACATTAATATATTTGTATCCTAGCAACAAACTGAACTATTAGGTGTGCAACCTTTGAATGACTTAATTTGCCTCATGTAAGAAAGTTTTTCATAACCAAACAATTTTTCTAATATTTTCTTTTAATTTAAATTCTAATTAAAAAAGTTTGTTCACTGATGAACAAAGAGTTTCTCTTATTGTTTGCTTGATTCAACATATATGGAACACCTCCTGTATACTGGGCACTGAGCCAGACTGAGCACTCACACAGACAGAAGTAAAAAGCAAACTGCCAGGACACGGCATTCCTGGTCTATGGTGAGCGAGGGACATGGCCAGCATGTCACCAACCTGGACCCTGGCATACAAGTATTTCTAATTACACTGCTTTTTTCCCTTGGCAAAGTGATCGTAAGAAAAACAATCATAACAGGTGTATAGGGACTTACTGTGCAACATTTACTCTGACTGCTGTGAACCACATTTCATTAACCATTTTCAAAAAATGAAGGGTCAAAGAAATTCAACGATCTGCCTGTCCAGTGTCACAGGTAGTTCAGCAGCAGTGCTGACTCCAGCCAATCCTGGCCCTATCAGCCCGCTAAGAACACTCCCTCCACCCTTTCTGGGACTGTTCTGGTGAGTGTCTGTGCATCTCATTTACATAGCTCCTTTTCAGCTATTTCTGAACCATAGACACTCACTCACTACGTTGCTTTGGGGGCACTAAAGCACTACCAGACACTACAGAACTTAGGCCAACAAAGGTACCATCTGGAACCTTTCTCCAGCTTCCTCAGAATTGTTTTACATCCTCAGAGGATTCAGTGAGCTGAGAAAGTAATCTTTGTTTTCATATCTCTGCTAAAAGTTTAATGTTCCTGCAATCCTACTTATGCTAAAATCAGTAAAGAAAAAGAAAGTATAGCTATGGAAACTGTGACCTCTTGGTTTGTTTATAAACATGTACCCAGTTTTCACAGGGCAGCTGGGGGGCAGGTGGGCAGCCAAAACACAGAAAGACGGAGGACAAACCCAGGCTCAAGCGCAGTGAAGGGCAGAGGCACTAGGATCTACTCGCCTCCCGCAGCCGGCGGTCAGGTGGATGCCAAGGCACGCATAGGTAGTTTACGTGTTGTGAGAGACGTCACTGTTTAAGCTATGCTAACAACTTCATTTCAAATCCCAATGTTTTCCCTCATGATTAACTGAACAGTCACTTCGCCCTGCCTCCTGTTTTAGATCACCACTAACTCTGCGCTGGGCTTCCGCTTTGGTGAGTAACTGACACTAAATGCCAATTCTATGATGCCGGCATGTTCAGCACCACCACCTTCATTATACCCATTAGATAATGTAGCTGCTTCTTAAAAACACAAATAAGAGAAACTTACAAGCAGCAGTCACTGCATTCCAACTGACAGATTTCCCTACACGTAACGCAGACACGTTGTCACTAATTCATGTTTGACAGCACATTGTCAGACCTCTACAGCCAGCCTTCGGTTTCATCGGCCTCAGTGTTGCAAGTCGACTTGGGTCAAATGACCAACACACAGTTTTTAATTAAGATTAAAATGTGATTTAGAAAATTCTCTACAAGAATGAAACTTGACAAGATAATTCTAGTCCAAATTGATCAAGTAAGAGCAATCTCATCATTTATATTTAGAATGACAGACCGGTCTCTTTCCTCAGCCCCATTTCATCTCTCAGAGAAATAAAGGTTGACAATTCAAACTCTTGACAAAACAAAGAAGGAAGAAACATTTTATTTCAAGCATCTAAAATCTTATTAATGGTGTAGACATTAAAGTCTGCTATGAGGACATTTTATTATCTCTTAAGGGGTCAAGTTTTATTGCAAATTGGCCCTATTATATATTTTGGTTTTAAAATTCTGTCAATACAGGGTGAAATACTATTTGGTGTGCCCAATGCTTTGGAAATATTTTTAGAGGACTACTTCATTTTACCAGTACTCTCTGAATATACTGTTTATTCCCTACAGTACAGTTACCACTTTAAAAAAATTCTTCAAGCGAAGTACCTCCCATTAATAAAATAATTCTATCTCTAGTAAGAACTGAACCCTAAAACCAAAGGAGAAAAGTGTACTTGATCAAGATACAAACATACACATGAACAGGCTCTCATGATCTGCCAAGATCCTATCCCATCATAGCAACAGATTGACCTAGTTTTTCTATTTGGATACATCTGTAAATAAATGTGTCAAAACCTAACTTTATGACAAATGAAAATATTTCATGTCTTTTATCCTCAACAAAGAACTTGAAAATTAGATTCAAACTTAATGAACATGATGACAACACTGAACTTTATGAAAGCATTGATATAATTTTGAAAGGGCCGAAGCAGCATGACTGACATTCTTTCTGAGAGGTCAGGGTTAAGCCGCAGAGCATAATGAAGACACTCTAGACTCGGCAAGGAGTGAGCACCCAGACACTAACACGTCCAAACAACTGCTCAGCTTGAAGAACACAGACCAGACGAAATGGTCCTGACTAAAAAGAGAAAGGAATTTGGGGGTAGGGGGGTGAACAGTGAATTATTTTTACAATCTGCCCTCATTTCAAAATGGGGACCTATTCGTTTTCTTGAAATTTTCAGCAATGTAATTTATCAGTCTAGCAACTATTCTGAAACCCCAAGGGACACCAACAATGACAAAGTAACCCAGTTTTAGGAGATTCTGTCATGGGTAAATAATACCAGAATACGCAACAAGGGATGATGGCAAAAATGATGTGGGTGGAGGAATGGGACAGGGAAAGAGGGTGGCAGGGAAAGTTCTTGAATGTTCCTAACTATATGTAGGAATCATTCCAATTCTCCTGTTTGACTTTTTAATTTCTTCTTTACTTTTTACCCCCAGTGAGATAACAAAAGTCATTTACTTTACTCTGTGACTTATGAAGAGTGGATTAAAATATATATTTATTTTTAGTGTTTATTTGAAAGTTACTTAATTGCAGTTTAAGATCCCTAGAAATTTAATTAATAAAAGATACCATGTTCTAGTAATTAAAAGGCTCACACACATCATTCTGATTCCAGTGAAAATGAGGACTCAAAGCACAGATTATTAGGAGTGGTGTCCAGTAAATCCCTACTAAACTTTCTTATCATAAAAACAAGCCTATGTTCTCTAATTAAAACCATATGAGAAGCAGTACTTTTTTAAACTACAGGGAAGTTATCTGCAAAGAAATTTGAAAGATAATTAGGGTGGTGGTAATACAAATCATTTTGAAACTGAAAAGCTCTTATGTAATGTCTGTGATCGAAGGTCAGCGTCTTTCGACATTCTCTTAGGAGTCCGATCTGGATAAAAATCAACTCAAATATAATTTAGAAAAATAACAGGATATCAAACAATGTGTGAACCCTGTGAAAAGCAGGCATACCTTACAAAAACAAGAAATGAATATTAAAGGAAACTTCAATTACATTGTTTCTGTCATATTTTGAATTAAATCCCAAGTGTGCTCTCATTCCTCAATACAAATTAAAAATAAACAACTTTTAACAGCATCAGTGCCATCTGGATTACAATGGAAATAATGAAGTGTGTGTGATTTTTAACTCGGGTAAAAATAAAGTCTCTGCAATCTGACTGCACCGTTTCCATTCCAGGCAGCGATGACATTCCCTTCTCGCAACTGACTCTATGGACCACGGCAAGGTCAACTAGAAATATCCAACTCAGCTGGTGAGTCAGGCATTGCTCAACCTGTGAAAGGGCTCTAACAAAGGGTTTTAATTTTCAGGCTATTGCATCACAGTGATGTTATAATTGCACTTTGCAAAGATAAGCCTTTAACACAGAAAAGGAAATTGTTTCAAAAAATTGCAGTGAGTTTGCAACTCACACCCAGGAAAGGGGACAGAATCAGAGTGGGGTTACCAGCATGGCACCTCCATCCCATTTTTAGGCTTCTGACCTGGGCTGGTAATCAATTTCTCTAAGCTTTCACTCACTTATCTATAAAAGAAGGATGATAATAGAACACTCACCACAGTGCACATGCCCAGTAAGTGTTCAGTAAAACTAAGCTCTTACTCTTATTTCTGAAGAGTGAACAGGCCTTTTCTTGATTGTTGATCTATGCTGCAAAGATAAGGGTCAAGCAAGTGCAACTTTTCTGTCAATCAACAATTTCACAGGGCTGGATTTTAGTTTTCAAAGTTTAAGCACCTGTACTCCCTTCCCAGACAGCTCATCTGTGGAGTCTAACTGGCCTCTGATCTCAGGCCATAGAATTTCTGATGCAGAGATTACCAGCCCAAAGGAAATCAGCCAAAGAGGTTAAGGGACTAGCAAAGGCCTAGCTATCTGGCACTTTTTCACATGTTCCTGCAACAAACATCTCACCTCTCTGTTCCTTCAAGCAAATCCCCCAAAATTTATTGCAATGATTTGAGAAGTTTGAGGTTCTGCGAGCCTATTAGTATTCCCTTCAAACTTTACTTACCATTGAACATAATGGCAAAAAGTTTTGAGAAAAGTTAATCATTATGTAACGAAATGGTATTTCCAGAATTTCTTTAATTATAAACTCAATTCAATCTTTAGATCTTACTGTTACTACACAGAGATTCTGGCAGAGAAAAATGAAGGTGAGTAATTTTGTTTTAAAAAAAAAAATCCTGGTTCCTGGTCAATGACCCAAGAAGTATATTTAGCTCTTCACAACTAAGCAGCTAGCTTCCCAGGTTTTGTTTCCTAAGTTTATCCATGGAGACCAATGGAAATCAAGAAGCACCAAAGCTCAATAAGCTAGGTTGGGGCCAAGGTTGTACTTATTAAGGTTCAGCCTCTAACCCCAGCAGAGGCTGTAATTCAGGAGAGAAACTGATTAAGGCCAGAGGTACAGGCTATGGGTTCCACAGAAACAAAGTCTTCCACAAAGCTGAAGGCACAATGTACTTCCTGAGAACATTTCAGATGTCACCCCGAATTCATTGGGAATTGCAAATGCACAGTCTCCGGAGTCTTTATACCAGGATGAAAATCTTATGGTAGGGCAGTGTGGTCTGATTTTTGTTTAATTTTGATCCCAGGGGATGTGAGCTCTCTCTACTTTAGCCTTAGACCATATAAACTACAGGTTCAAAAAAAAAAAAAATCACTGATTCAACCACTACAAGCAAACTGGTGTGGTGCTCTCCCTTCCTCTCCCTTCCATCACCACTAAGGCTGGGGGCCCCCACCCCTAATTTCTGTCTTCTGTTGACATTTGAAGATTTTCCTAGGTCTCTTTTCACTTCTAGATTCTAGAAGCTCTTGGCTGCTAAACACAAAGAAACCTCCTGGAACAAAGGTTGTCCGCGGTGCTAAGAAGCTCCTGGTGTGGAGTCTGGGAGGTGGGCCCCTGGAAATGCTAGGTCCAGGGGCAGGCAGGCAGGCAGCCGGGACGTGAACGCTCTGGGCGCAGGGCAGCTCCCTGAGTGGCTCCCACTCTCCCTGTCTCCACGATTACCCGTGCTAGGGGAGGGCTGAGAGCCCAGCACGTCCTGGCCCCTAGAGGGTCCTCTGAGCCCCCCACGCCCTGTCTTCGCGGGATCCGCCCCCGCCTGCTGGGCGGCGCAGTGGGGCCTAGGCGCCGCCAGGACCCCCGAGCCAGAACAAAGGAATGTGAGGAGGGGGTGGAGGAGCACGGGACGCGGCGCAGTCCGGGTTCCAGCGCCGCTCCGGGCGCTCCCAGATCTCGACCCTGCGTCTCGGCCAGCCGCCCCGCAGCGCCCCAGGCGCCCAGAACCGCAGGAGCAAGGGGCGCGCGGGGCAGCACGGACAGACCACTGGAGGTCGCGAGCGGAAGGTGGCGCTAGGCGGCCCCTACAGGGCCAGGGCTCCCAGCCCCAGTTCCAAAGTAGGTCGGGGTCTACACCCCAGGGGCCCAGGGCGGAGTAGGGAGGCGCGGTGTGGAACCGAGCAATAACAGCTTTTTAGAAAGCGATTGCAACTATTTGGGCTAGTAATTGGTTCCTGGGGTTAATCTCAATACATTCAACCCCCCCCCCCACAACCCTCACAGCCAAACACCACCCCCCCCCCCAAGACCTTGCACCTTACTTAAATGTTACCTTAGGGGAAAAAGCCCTGACACATAGACACCATCATATTCAAATTTCACACATAATTACACTAATTGTTCAAGGAAGAAATTTAAAATCTGGGCAAAATATGTGTGTGTATACAGTGTGTGTATATATGTGTATGTATATATGTATATATATATCTTCACAGAGTAAACGAAGGTTATTCAGACAAAAATACAATCTACTAATCCGTATCTGTTTTTCATAAATCTTACCTGTTCTGAAGGGGAAAAAAATACTATGTGAAATAAATACTTGTGACCTCATTCGCTGCCGTTATTTACAAAAGCTATGACCAAAAGGCAGTACTTGGCCATTTCTGCTGTTCTCAGAGGAAGAAAAGCACTTTCTTAAAGTGTCCTTTAAAAAGATAAATAGCAGTCAGAAATCAGCAAATCACCAGGCTCTGCGAAATGCTTTCCTAAAAATACAATCTTATCAAAGGTCTCGAAGGCGTGGAGTTAAAACTACAGCAAATGGCCTTGAACTTGTATTTGCACACAGCCCTGGAGAAAAACCCAGAAATAGCACCACGAGGCCACAATTGTTAAAATGAGATAGTTAGGGCTAAATTTAGAAGAACACACATTTCATTTAGGGCAAAAGACACATTCCCCAGCATGAGCAAACTCGTTGCTTACCCGGTTGTCTACTTTCCTGTTTAAAATATCCTTTAAAAAAAAAAAAATGTTACAGTGACATTTTAAAGGCGGAGATTGTCCTACTTTCTTTGTAGCAAGATTATAAAATCACATAATTAGCTCCCTCTTCCTATGCTCACCGCCAAGCAAATTCGGCAGTTACATAATGCAACATTTCCAGGAAACTATTATGTGCTCTGTCTTGTGTCTGAAAAGGGAATGACAATAAGGTGAGGAAAAGAACTGATCGCACGGAATGTATCAAAATTAGGAAGGTGGGGAGGTGGGGTACTCGTCAGAATGGTTTGTCCCAGATTTTAAAATAATATCTCAGAACCTCTAAGGGGCGAAGTGGGGTGGTATGCTCGAAATTCAACTGGGGGAACGCTTTCCTTTTATATTTCGTAGGAGTGTTTAAAAATATCTGCTTTTATTTGAGACGTAGTGCAGATGTACACAACGATCTAATAGCCAACGCTGCGCTAAAATTACCAAATCATTGCACACGTACGCGCACATTCCCACATCAGCCCATGATCCCAGCCAATATTTCACAGTGGGCAGATTATGCAATGTATGCAAGGACAAATCCCACAACCTTCCCGAGCGCTGGTAAGACACGCTGACGACAAGCAGGGTGAAACGTCTGTGCAGACTCGGCCCCTGACTCAAACAAATGCCGTGCAGGCATTCTCCGAATGCCGCCACGGTTCACGCTACCAGCCCTATTTCTCAACAAGAAAATCAAGAGTATTGCCCACTACTCAGCCCCCTCCCGCTCCCCTCCCCGCCGCCAGCGCCACAGAAGGCACGAAAAAGGAGCGAGCATTGCCCTTCCCGCTGAAGATGGTTCAGCTTCGGCTCAGCCTCCCCGGCGCTCTTCTTTACCAAAACATCAATTTTCCTGAAATCAGGAGACATTATGCAACAGCGGCGGGGGGAGCGCAAGCCAGCCCGGACTACGTGCCGGCGCGAGGGCGCTGCAATCAAAGCAGCCACCTTAAGGTGGCGAGTCCCATCCCGGCAAGGCAGCAAAAGTTTATGTAATGGATGCCCCGCGCACACTCGCCGCCGCCGGCCAGCCCCGCGCACAGCCCAGCCCCGCGCGCA
>NW_004567118.1:17298991-17305751 GCF_000260355.1 Condylura cristata | reverse complement strand
CGTTAGTGGCCGCGGCGCCGCCCGAGCGCCGTAGTGACCCGCACCCGCGCCCCGCTAGGGTTGCGCAACGACTGGCGCTGCCGTTTCGATCCGTCGGAGCCTGGGGAGGGGCTGAGACCCTTCTCCTCGCTGTCCCGCTGCCTCCGCCGCTGCCTTCGCCCTCCAGGTTGCCGCGGTGCCTCTAGAAGCCCAGACACCGTCGCTCACTCGCGGAGGCGCTTTGTGTCTCCCTGCGCGGGGCCAACCGGGCTACCTGTTGCCGCCAACCGAGTACCGGGCCGCGGGCTGCAGCCACCGGGCGTGGCGGGGACCTCCGCCTCGCGTTGCCCGCACACTCCCGGGAGGACCCCGCCTTCTTGGGGTGGGCTACTGGGAAGGCGAGGGGGGGCGCTGGTGAGCTGCCAGCGCTCGCGGCAGGCGGCGGTGGGGACGGGTATCAGGTCGGCCAGACCCCGCGGAGCGGTGCTGCGTAGGCAGCGATTACAATGCTCCGCGCTGTCTCGGGCGAGCGCGACGGCCGCGAGCCGGCGGAGAAAACGCGAGCGCAAACACCGCCCCCTGCACAGTTCGGGCGAGGATGGTGGCCACAAAGTTGTTGTGTAACATGTAACAACACCCTGGGACTCGAGGTTCGGCGAGGTCCGTCTGCTTCCCAGCCCCCGGCAACTCGGGCAGGGGTCGCCACGCTGCGGGGTCGCGGGCTGGGTGCGACCGGCCGCTGTACCCCTGGTGTTTTCTGCGGGAGCTTGAGACAGCGGCGCCTGGTCTCTTCCGGCGATCGCGGAGCGAGTAGCTCGTTAGTGTCCTTTCTGCGCCTAATGGGATGCGGTTGTTTTCTCCCGCAAATTCCCGGGCTACCTATAAACGTAACGGAATGAAAGAACACCTCTCGGCAGGTTCCTAAGTCATCGAGCTAAAGACTAAAGGCACGTGGCCACACACACAGCGCGTTTCAGATACGTTGGAGGGGCAGTGGCTGCCTCGGCTGAGGGAGCCATATTCCTGACTGTGACGCGTAGACTTGCCCAAACGGGGAATGTGGCAGGTGGGGACGGACCTCCTGCTCCGCTTGCACTATGAGGGAGCTGAACTGAATTGCCTTCCATGACTTTCCGTCAGAAAAAAAGGATATGGCAAAAGACACGTTTTTTAAATGAAGAAAAATGTGAAGCAAAGACCAAAGAGTGGAATGGTCCTCCAGTTACCATCACCAGTGTCCATCATCCACAATCTGTTTGCTGAACTTCCTTTTCCACCTTCCCGATTCTCACATTACACAGTTAATATCATAAGCATCAAAAGGGTGACGTTTAAAAATGTTCACCACATATCAGTTAGGTTTTGGAAAGTCTCACATTGCAAAGTATTCTCCGAGGGAGATGTTGCGGTTCAGAACACACGCTTGTTCACAATTAATCTGGTAAAGTGAAGACTTAATAACAAGGTCTTGGCAACTTGGGCATATAACATAGCTTTTAGCATCTTCCCCCAAATTCACCTTCCAGGCACTCACCTCCTCAAGAAGCACGTCCCTGTATGTTTTTTGCATCAGCAGTCAGACATTTCATCCAGAGAACTGACTACAATGATGAAAACTAGCTTAGATTGTGAAGTTTATAATTTCCACTTTTCCTCATTTTTTCCATTAGTTTCCTTTATTCCAAACCTCACAATGCCCATTATACCTCTAAAAACCTCTCCTTAGATGAAATTAAAGCCATATCTATAAATCAGTTACCTTTTCAAAGAAGTGCAGTGAGTTCCTGGAAATCCCCAACTGCCCTGCATACCCCAACCCCACACAGCACACTCCCCACATTGTTCTGCTTTTCGAATAATTTCATAGAATTCCCAAACCGTTTTTAGATGGGTAGAAAACAGCTTTGACAAAGACAACGTGAGACTCAAGAGGGTAAATAACATGCAAGAAGTCACCCCAGAGAGTGACAGTAAAAAAAAAAACCTGGAAACTAGTTCTTTATGCTGAATTTTGAAGCTTAATATGCTTCTAAATACTGGGGGGTGGGGGGAGTATCTTAAATTGTGTCTATATTATGTCTGCACCATTTTTTTTCATTGTCACTTACTTGGAACCATCAGATGAAGTGTACAAGATATCGGGTTGCCAGCTTAGAAAATAACTCTTTAGCTCCTCCTGGTGATTAGAAAACCACTGAACAACACAAGAGATCTGTCCTTGCTACCAAACAGGTGATGTGTCCAGTATTATATTTTAGAACATAGGTAGTGCAGCCAAGCATTTTACAGGTTGACATGAGTAAATGAAGCATAAAACCTAAAACATTTGAAAAAAATTAGGATGGGGGGGTGGTTCAGGAAGGTGATAGTATGTGTTTGACCATGGAGCAGGCTGTGACCAGGTCCCTGGGAAGAGGACAAAGGGGTTCTGGTGGACATATGAAGTCAAAACTTTGTTCTTAGTCCTGCTAGTGCTTGGGGGGGTGGGGTGAGGGGTGGGGTAAGGGAACAAGATATAGGGACCAAGATGAGAACTACTGGTAGAAGATGGTCAACCACATTCATCTTCATCTGATTAAGTGAATCTAAGAACTCTAACAAGAGCAGAATGGTTAAAGATGTGAACTCTCTGAACTCAGATAGGAAGAGCTCTATAACCTCAACATTTTGAGCGAGAAGATACACATATCTAAGCAGTCCTGTGTATCTAGAGGTCTTTACCCTGGCCCTCCTGAGGCAAGCTCAGATACTTAATGAGAGTTCAAGTGAGCTACATGTAGGGGTGGCAGAGAAAGAAATTCTGCCCTTGCAAAAAGACAATGCCTCAGCAACCATGGATTGCTGTGGTAGGAGGCAGTTTCCATTTTTTGTGTGTTTGTTTTTAAGATTTATTTATTTATATATACAGAACTGGTGTACAGACCAGAGGTGCAGCGGCAGTGAGAGGATTCACCAGAGACAGAGTGGGGAGCAGAACAGGCAGATCAATGAAGTACACTGCTGAGGGGAGCAGCGGGCGGGTCAGGAGAAGTCGGCTACGCCATGTGTGTCACCTCCAAGGCAGGGGATCGAACTCACACTTTAACCCATTGCACCACCAGGGAGGGTCAGTTTCCAGTTTTTAAAAGGAAAGGGACAAATTATTTTTTTTAAGTAAACTGTCCTGATTTTTCACTTTGGCAAGTAATTCATTTAAAAAGTATGGCCTTCTTTCTTACTTGTTTTGCAAGAAGAAGAGTTTTGCAAGGAAGGAGAAGCATCTGTGGTTGAAAGTAGGGTCCTTGCCTGGCTCCCTACATGGGACAGTTCCACCTTGTCATGCTGGGTGTGGGCTTCAGGATTACTCTGTTAAAAGTTTTCAATTAGTAATAACCCTGGCAACCGCTGAGCTGGTCTGGTGCCCTGTAGCCAGAATAAGGCTGCTGTGTTCCAGAACATTCTTTCTACTGTGTTATGTTTGCTGAGGACCTGATGTCCTTTATTTCAAACTTCAGGAACAGATGTTAAGACAATTTCTAGGAATCCCTAAGTTATAGTTTCATTTTGTTGTGAAGTTGTGGCTTTAAAATGTAAATTAGTGGGGGAAGGGAATTGCACTGGACTATGGTGATGGCACACTGGTGATTTGGTGATGGGAAACCCACAGAGATTACAACTGAGATGGAAAAAGGCACAAAATGATGTAAAAATAAACTATTGTATTATTT
This sequence comes from Condylura cristata, assembly GCF_000260355.1. Taxonomy (NCBI): domain Eukaryota; kingdom Metazoa; phylum Chordata; class Mammalia; order Eulipotyphla; family Talpidae; genus Condylura; species Condylura cristata. The sequence goes on along the minus strand of NW_004567118.1, from coordinate 17,302,065 downwards.
TTTTTAAAAAAAGTAAATTAGTGTGGCAGCGAGCTCCATGATCCCTCAGAAGCTACCCAGTGCCTGCCAGTGTGTGATTTATGCTGGGATTTTGCCTTTACCTTAATCAGTCATTGACAGTTTAGGCAGAAATGTCCTGGAGTGATATTTTTTTCTTTGACTCGTGTATTTTATTTCTACACTTCACTTCATTTCCAATCAATGGACACCCCTCCCTCCTCTATGCTTTCTATTTTCTTTTTTTTTTTTAAGATGTATTTATTTGTGTATACAGAACTGGGGTACAGGCCAGAGGTGTAGGGACAGTGAGAGGATTCACCAGAGACAGAGTGGGGAGCAGAACAGGCAGATCTACAAAGTACACTGCTGAGGGGAGCAGTGGGTGGGCCAGGAGAGGTCTGCCGCGCCATGTGGTCACCTCCAGGGCAGGGTTCGAACTCATGCTGGAGTGGCTTTAGCTTCTTAGTGCTGTGCTTTAACCCACTGCACCACCAGGGAGGGCCTATGCTTTCTATTTTCATTCCACTAATGTTTTTCTTTTGTATTGATTTGTCCTTTTTTTTCCTTTGACCTTTCCCCAATCATCAAATTCTCATTATTTCATTGTATTCTTTCCTCCTCCAACCTTCTACCTTCTTCTTCTCTTGCCCCCCTGTCCTATGCCAGCCATAACCCAAACTTCGTGAGTGTTTAAAATCTTCACTGTCTTCCAGCCTCAGCTTGTCACTCCTCAGCTTCTGACATTTGGGTCCAAAAGCAGGAGTTCCATTATCATGATTGGCATTATTCCTCAAAGACTAGTCTTTGTAGGCAACTGAGTAATAGAAGATGGTCAAATAACAGCTCTATAGAAGCCAAGGCTTTAAAGTACGAGAAGCAGAAGTGTTTCCTATTAAAAAGCTGCTCTTGCTCAAGCTAAGAAAGAAATTAGATCTCTATACCGACTGCATGATTTCCCCAGACAAAAGCAGCTGATGGTCTGAATACATTTCAAAGCATTTCCAAAAGACCCAGGAAAAGACCAGAAAGGTGATTTTGCAAAAGGAGAAAATGTTGCAAGTACACCATTACAAAAACTGAACCATATCTTTAAATCCAGCTGCATACATGTCACTTAGCATTTTTATTTATTCAAGTTAAATGGTGTATGTGAGTAAGGGTGCCAAAAGAGAGGAAACTAACAAAAATGGTGATCAAAAAGTGGGGGAACACACTAAAATATTGGCGATTTGGGAATCAGCTATGTGCGTTCCTTGCAGAATCTTGAGCAATGGAGCAAATGTTGCAGTAACAGTTTGCTGGCAACCGGGGCAAAAGGGTTAAAAGTGTGAAATGTAAAGTTGTGAAATGTGTTCTCACAACAATCACTTTACTGAGAATAAGAGATGACATGTTGACATTGCAATGCACTTCTAGTTACTGAGGCCAATCTTATCTAAACTCTTGTGCAAAGTCGAGCATGGGGTAGTCTCCTAGATAGTTGTGGCTGTGATGCAGGTGACTGGGTTCTAGCACTTCCCTTACTCCAGACTTGCTAAAGGGAACACTTCATCTCTGGAGCCTTGTTCTTTCATCTGAGAGCTGATGGGCTTGAACCTGCAGTATCCCTTCTGTTATTATAGTGGGTGACTGTCCAGCAAGAGCCCCAAGCGCATGGTGCAGAGAAGGCACACTTGGCATGGACAGTGAAACAGCTTTGACTTAATTCTAGTGCGCCCATACTCTTCACTTTGCCTAATCGTAGCATACACAAGAGGAAATCATACTGTTGAAATGTACACTGACTATTTAGAGTCAAAAGTTGTCTTCTGCAGGTGTGGTTTGTTTCAGCAAGAGATTAGAATGAATGCTATCAGTTTGGTAAAAGTGCTAAGAGGCCCGGAAATTGGGTGCTTGACCACATTTCTGGTCTTCTGAGAAACTTCCAGTTTGACAAACTGAGCAACTCAGCAGAAGTGCTTACAATTTCAGTTCAGCTTCTGCTACGTGATAATCCTCCCAGGGTTTCCCGTGTTTGTGTGCTGTGGGAAAGACAGGAGGGCAGCCTCCTGCTGGCTGCCCAGATGAATTGGCAGTGCAGACTGGCAGTGAGGGACAGACAGTGGTATATGTGCATCCTCTGTTCACCAGTTGTATGGCCAGGGCAAGTTACTTCCTTTAACAGCACTCTGCCTTGGTTCCTCCTGCTGGCAACCATACTGTTAACCTGAGGATAAAATGAGTGTCCCATGTGTAAGATATTATTAACCCAATCATAAAAGTCAATCCAAGTCAGGGAACTGGTATCATCAACCAAAGACTGCGTGCACATACATGAGTGTGAGTGACTTGTGTGCGTGTGTATGAGTGTGTGTCCCTGTTAAGTAACTGTGGACAATGAATTTCTCTGCAGTATCAGTCCTTCATTCATTTCAAATGATCCAGTGTGTGTCTACATTTACACAGGAGGACAGCAGAGGTACATGGGAATAGAAGTTCAATAATTCTTCCATTTACTGAACATCATTTATTTTGAGGCATTCTTAGAAAGGTTGAGTGAGGCCCTGAGTCTGCTTTAGACTATGAGTTCATTCACTCACTCCTTCACTTAATGAACGTTTACTGACGAAGTGCCAGGAACTAATCAATGCGCGTAGGGTCATTGTTAGCATCACATGAATGACCATCCCTAATAAGGGTATATGACAGGCCAGACTGTGCCAAGAGGGGTTCTGAGTTGAGGACACTCATACTTCACTGCAGAGAGATAGAAGCACTTCCTGAAAGAAGTAGAATTTAACCAAGTTTAAAAAATAGGTGTATGTTGCACAGAGATCTGAAGACACCAAATAGAAGTTGGAGGTAGAAGGCCAAGGGAGAGCTTGTGGGGAGCCACGGGTGTGTGAAGCCTCTTGTAATAGAGCAGTTGGGTCCCCAAGGACCCTAAGTGGCAGAACCAGCAGCTTGTACATTCCTGAGGCAGCTTCATAGCTGACTCCGGGGAACACAGGCTACAAAGGAAACACATTGCTTAAACATGTTTTTACACAAAATGTCACACATTAAGAATCAGCATGGAGAGTGAGTGAAGGACT
>NW_004567118.1:17259617-17298496 GCF_000260355.1 Condylura cristata | reverse complement strand
AAAAAGATTTATTTATGCGTGCATGCAGAACTGGGGTACAGGCCAGAGGCTTCACCAGCAACAGAGCGAAGTACTGTCGAAAGCTCTGACTGACCAAGCACACTGCTGAGGGGAGCAGCAAGAGGGGCCTGTGAGGTCTGCCACGCCATGTGGATCATCTCCTGGGCCAGGGATTGAACTGGTACTGAGGTGGCTGTAGCTAGCTTGCAGTGCTGCTTCTTAACCTGTTGCACCACCAAGGAGGGCCGACCCTAGGTACTTTAGGTGGAACTTGGGGCCTCATTTTCCTGTTTGAAATAGAGTGCAATAGTGACCTTCATTGTAATGCTTTGAATGGCACCAGTGAGCTGGTTTATGGGAAGAACTGAGCACGGTGCCTGACGTAAAGGAGACTATCAGCCTTGGCTGGGCAGAAGTCTCCCTCGTGGCACTCGCTTTTTACTTGCCCACCACTGGCAGAGGTCCTGCAAGCCTCACTCACTGCTCCCTGGGGAGCCACTCTCCCCAGGAGCCCTCACTCTCAGAGACCCCACCTAGTTACTATTCTGAAGAAATAGAAAAATAGATGTTTCTCTGAATCCTGCTGAAAGGAGTATGTTAGGGGTGGAGGTCAACGTGAACCATGGTAGCCAAGGGTGAAAATTAGGGAGGTGACGGATAAAGAGTGGGCCCACTGGAGACAGCCTCCCCCAAACCACAGCCTGAAAAAGAAGGGGGTGGAGATACAGAGAAGGGGGTGCAGGTGGGCATGGTCACCCCAGATGACCAGGTAGTGTCAGATATACTACGTTTTGAGCCAAGAGCTTCTGATCTGGAGATGTTCCGGCTTTGCTTCAGAGAAAGAATTTGCATGATTCTTGGAGGGGAAGGACAGGTGCCACCCCATTGGGCAGGTAGATCTTTCTTGAGATTTTTGCCTCCCCTAAGGCTTTTTGAAATCAACAGATAAGTCCCTGTGAGAGTGAAATCTTGGTCTACAGAGATGGTTGACTGCCCCAGAGCTGAAAATTCTTGGGAGAGTCCCAGAAACCTAGGATAGGAACTGACACGTATGAAGTAGCCACACAGTGCCAAGGAGGAAGCATGATGATGGGTGTATGCCAGACAGACACACGCGTCAGGTCCTCCCTCTCAGCTACACTGATAAGAGCTACTAAAAAGCACTGCTTCGAGCCCACATGCTTTGGAGGGACCTATTTTAAGACAGACAGTCCTCATGCAGTTTCATGAAGAGGTGAGAGGTGTTGGGCCCCACGTGGCCCAAGGTGGATGGCCAAACCCAGGTGTTCCTGCTGCCAGGGAGTGAGCTGTCCACACATTTTCACACAGTGAGCGTCCATCCTCGCAGGGCAGCAGCCCAACTCAGGGCTGTACTTCACAGAACTGAACTTGAAAGTCTTACCAGAAGCTGAGACCCGGTTAGCTGCATCCAGGTGGGGTTCTTACTTAGGACGTGCTGCGCCCCAACCCTGAGTCCCTAATTGTGTCTCTCCCCAAGCAAGGCTTGCGCTGGTCTAGGACCTGTGGTACACAGGACTTTCCCCTAATATACAGGAAGATAACCATGCCTTTAGGGAAAAGACCACTGCTCCTTCCAGAATCCCCTGGCCTCCGCCACCCAGGCCTTGGCTCATCCCCACTACATCCCTGTTCCAGGTTTGACCACCAGATCCTCCAGGCCCTTGATGGGATGCTTCTCATTAAGTAGGAATACAGACAACAGAACAGAAGGCAGGGTTTTGACCGCCTCACAGGCCACCCTGGGACAAGTGACCCAAAGTGCTCCCTGGGAGAATCTGAGGAGTGAGAAGTCAACACTGTCCCCATCACAGAGCAAGAGGTATGTTTGATTGGGAAGCTGCAGTCATCTTGGTAGCACAGATTTTCCTTTGCTTCTCTGCCTCACTCATTTTCTCTTATTCTTGTGAGAGGATAGCACCTCCCAAGAAAACCGTAGCTCATGAGCATTAACTCAGCTTTTGATTTATAGGAAACCTAGGGCCAGACAACTTAAAAAAAAATCTTCCAGAAACTGTAGAAGATGTAAAATGCAATAAGGTTCTCAACAATTGCTTTCCTGATCATAAATACCTCCCTGGAAGTAGCAAACAGAGAACAACCACTTAAGTTTTGCAGAAAAATTGGTGTTGATTTTTCTTGTCGCTCCAGAATTATGAAAACCACTCCTGACTTAGAAGCTTCGTCTCCCTTATGTTGCAGTGGTTTTTAGTTTCTTGTTCTGTAGGAATTTTGTTTTTAGCAAGTGTAACTTAAATAGAAATGTGAAGTTTGTCAAGAAAGTGTTACGGAAGTTCTTGTCAGCATTCTTTTTTTGGGTATAATACGACATTTTAACTTAGTGGAAGCTAGTCAGAAAAAATGATATTTTGTTGTGACTAAAGGAAATATTTTAAAGTGTAGAATAGAAGACTTCCTTGCTACTGAAAAATATCTATTTTTACTATTGAATATTTGAGGAGTATTCTTTTCTAGGACAAATTTAATCATTTATTTAACAGTGTAACAATTAAAGCTCTCACTTTTAAGTAGGAAAATAAATAAGAATACCCATTGTTATTTGACAGAAAAATGAACAAGATGGGGAAAAAAGAATTATTATGATTATGACAAAGATAGGATTCAGTCTATTCTTTTCTTTCATATACATAGAGGAGCTAAAACTCAGAAATTATAGAAGGCTTTAGCTATGTAGCTGTGCAAACATCAGTGTTGAAAAACAATGATCTTCCTGTGTGCACAGGCATCAGTAATAGGCTAAAAGCATGCATACCCTTTGTGCTGACACAGAGACACCGCCACGGGGACAATACTGGAACTCCTTGTGCTTCAGTTTCCTCAGCTGTGAACGTTGGGTGTTGTTCTTGTTATGCTCAGATGTCTGGTTGAAAGTGTCATGATGCAGTTACTATAGTCTCTTTGACCACCTAATTCCAAAGTCATACACCTAAGCCTTACTCTACTTTGGGATTTGCAAGTGTCATATACTTCATCATGGTCCCTGGGAAGTTAGAGAGCTTTGGGACACAATTCTGGCCAAAGAGATATAAGAAGTCACAAGTGCATCTGCTTGCCTTTCCTTCTGCCTTACCAATGGATGTGGTAATAGAACTCCTCTTGGTCATGTGGGAAGCCACTGTCAGACATAGGTTACCTATTTTGGGGTTTCTGAATGTAAGAAAAAAAAACCTAGGTTTGCTTAAGTTATTGCTAGAGGAATATTTTGTGACTTACAGATTTTCACTTTTACCTGACAAACAAAAATAATACATCTGATGTTTAGAAGGTATTTAACCTTGTTACTATATTTTAAAATATTACATTTAAAATATAATTGGGAAAGGTATCGATCATAATGGTAGAAGCTATAAAATGACTAGCACCACATCTAGCAAAAAGGTACAAGCTGATCTATGTAAAGAAAACCCTGACAACTATTCATATGCTCTCCGGTCTCTCCATAGCGGGGTTTAATGACTTGTTAATCATTTCTACCCCACCTCTAGCTTTTGACCTAGTAAAATGCTCCCATCCTAAATTTTCTACTCTAAGCTTTCAGCCAGCACAATACTGTTGGAAAAGCTTCAGGACTATAATCCAGGCTGAATCTCTGGGATGACTCAGCACAAATAGGACTGACTTAATGTGGAGCTCTTGGAGCTGACTCAGATTTTGCCACAGGACCTTTACAGAAAGAAGATGCTGTTGCTTTCCACAATCTAGAAACTAGACCATAGTGTCCAAAGCTGTGGTTCAGAAATAGGAAGTTATATTAAGAAGACACCTCTATGGCCATTGTTTCTTGATGCCCAGAAAGCTGATAACAGACATCATAATGATTCAAGAAAGCTTCGCTTTACAAAGACAACTGTCAATTAAAAAATTCAATGAGCAACTAAGAAGGAAAAGTGGATTTATATGTATCAAAGAATCACAATTCAGGATATTTACTTTCAGGGAGAAAACCTAAGATGTGCCCCCAGAGAAAGAAAGTCAGGGGTTTTATGGAAACAAAAGGGGGAAGTGATTAAAGAAAAGTTGGTGAGTATTAATAAGTATAAAGTGTTCTTGATTATACATAACAAGTTACAGGATCTCTAGGAAGAAAGAAAAGGGAGCTGCCAGATTCAGCTAAGTAGCCATAATCATCAACTTTCACACAATTGTTTGCTGGATGAGTTCTTAAAATAATTGCTTTTGGTCCATTCAAAAAGTCCAGTTCAAGGAGATAGGAAATGCCATGTCTCTGCAAAAGATCCCCAGTTCCATGTTAAAACTGTCTTTACAGATGTCAACTTTTCACACAATATTCAAAAACCGCAGGAAGATGGCTCACTTCTGCCTTCCAAAATCTCTCTTGTGTGCACCTAAATGATGGAACATAATCTCAGTTTTGGGGGAGTCTGAGAAATATTTATCTTCTTTTGACTCTCCAGTCCCCTCAAATAGAAGCAAGGGGAAAGGAGGTTGAGATTGCTGATCCAGAGTAGCCACTAGCAAGGAGAAAGCACATGATTCTGGGGTCTTTAGTTGGACACTCACCTCATTTCAAACATAAAAATACAAGACTCAGGTGTCAAAATTAAACAAAAAGTGGTTAAGAAAAAATGTGAGAGAACAGAGCTATAATCTTGGGCATGACATGAAACTAAAAAGCTGTAAAAGAAAAAGTAAATATGTTTAAATAAGTAAAAATCAAGCTGCTTTTGTTTGATAAAGAACATTCTAAACAAAATTAAAAGTCGAAATATTGGGGAAGATATTTATCGAAAGGGTTAATGTTCTTAATATGTTGAATTCGCATAAACCCACAGGAAAAAAGTCAACATCCAATACTAAAATAAGCAAGGGATATGAATAAATTCTGAAAAATGCAAATGACTTTGAAGCATATGGAAACATGAGTAACCTCATTAATAATGGAGAACATGAAATTGAAAATGAGAATTTTTTCTTATGCAACTGGCAATGATGACGAGTGATTATACCCATTAATGGCAAGGGTGTTAGGAAAATTGAATGTAATTGGATACAAACTTCTAAAAATGAATTTGGGCAATATGTAGCAGATGTTAAAGTGTCCCCACTTTTTTTTTTTTTTGAAGTTGTATTCATTGAGGTAATGTTGATTTACACCACAGTGTCTGTCTCAGGGATAGAGGCTAACACCTCTACAATTGCATGTTATTTCACAACTCCCACCACCAGAGCCCCAGTAATCCTCCGTTAAAATCCCTTCCCCTTTGCTCCCACCACAGCTTACCCCACTCTGGTAGGCTTGTATGTGTTCTTCCCCTCCTGTTTCTACCTCTCCTCTTCACTAGCTCCCTTCCCTTCTTCAGATCTATGGTCAACTTTCAGGGTTAGTCTTTGTCTGAGCTTTTGTTTTGTTTCTCTAAATTCCACAGATAAGTGAAACCATGCAGAATTTGTCTTTCTCCTGCTGACTTGTTTCTCTTAGGTCAACCCCTTCCAGTTCTATCTGTGTTGTTGCAAAAGGCATGAGTAGTATTCCACTGGGTGTGTACATCATATCTTCTTGATTCATTCATCCATTTTGGGACATTTAAGTTGTAATTACACTTCCTAGAATTTGTCTCACAGAATGAACAGTCCACTTCTCAGAATCTGGCCCACAGAAATAATCACACAAGTGAGCAAAGACACATGTTCCAGAGTATTTGTAAGAGAAAGAATTGGAAATAACATTTACAGCCTACTAGCAAAATAAAGGATGAAACATCTATGCAGTGGAATATAAGTAGCAAGTGAAAAAAGTCATTCTCATGTAGAGGACAAATTTGTTATCAAATCCACAATGATGTCACCTCATACCTATGAGGCTGACCTACATCAAAAAAGACCAGAAAACAAGGACTGCAGGGGTGAGGAGAAAAAGGAAGTCTGATAACTGTAAAACCATTGTCAATTGGTTTTACATTTACACTGTAAAACCAATGTCAATTGGTTTTACTTTTACATTTACACAGTAAAACCAGCATTGGTTTTATATTCTACATATGAAAACTGGTATGGAGGCTCCTTAAAAACTAAAAGATAGAATTGCCATATGATTCAGCAATACCACTCCTAAGTAGTTATCCAAAGATTATAAAAATACTAATTTGAAAAATATCTGCATCCCTGTGTTCATGATCACATTGTTCACAATAGGCAAAAAGCATGAAAACAGCCTAAATGTCTGCTGATGGATGACTGAACAGGAAGATATAGGCTCATTTGAATGCTACTCAGCTATTAAGAGAAAGATGAAATTGTGCCTTTTGCAATGACAGGGGTGAACTTGAAGAGATAATACTCAGGAAAATAAGTCAGGAAGTTAAAAACAATGACTTTTTTTCATTCGTGGAACATAAGAAACCAAAGCAAATGAATTAACAAAGCCAAACTGAAATAACACTTATATTGGGAACACTATGGAGAGTTCCAGAAAGGCAGGGCAGTTTGGGTGGAGAGAGGAGATTTGGTTGGTATTAGAGTGTGAGTGACATTAGCACTTCGGTGGTAGATGTGGTGAGGTACAGACACATGCAGGGGGGGTCTACTCCCCAACTCACAGAGTACTGTCAACCAGTGGAAACCAGGCCAGTTGGATTTTTAAGACACTTATTGATATTGATGTTGACAGATGACTCTACAGTAAATCTGTTTGGGTGGCGTGGTGCAATGATTATTGTACCTATGGAAGATCTGGAAGGGGGCGTCCTGTGTTGCTCATAGACTTACCTCTGGGCTACAGATGAATCTGTGTGGGCAGAACTTTCACTTTGCACTAGAGACACACCTCCAGAGTTCAGGATCATCGCTAAAAAAAGACAAGTATTTTTAAAAATGAAGTTCTGTCAGTAGGAAAACTGCCAATTCAAGCATTTGACATATAAGCATTATACTCAGGTAATGGACCAGTTGATACAGAAACCAGGCTCACAACTCATTGGTCCCCAATTAAAGGAAGGAATTTCATTATTACCTGAGGACATATTTCAGAATTCTAAAACCAGAATCAAAGAATGCACCAGTGTTTTAAATTTGCGTTGCAATTTCCTCAAGAAAAATTGCTGTTACTGGTTTAGGGTGATTGACTTTCTTATCAGGTTGCCTTAATCTGTAGAACAAGCATTTGCCAGGTAGCTTTACTTGCTGTGTATGGAATTTCTCTCCCAGGTAACACCTGCAGTCACTGCCTCTGGTGCTTATTGTCTGCCTCTTGCCTGTCCCAGATCTGCATGTTATTTTTTTGGTGTTGTTAAACTTAGTCACCTTATCTTGGCTTGTTGCTTGCCCATGCAAGCTGTCGTAATTGGCCTATTGCTGTCATTTCCGGAATACAATCATAAATGTTACACTGCTTAAACATTTCTTTTGAAATTTAGTACTTGAAGCTTCATTCTCAATCCAGCCTCATTATAAACATATTCTTTGCTTCTGTCTTACAAATGATTCAGTATCCAATATGTTACAGTTTTTAAAAAATCATTTATTTTAAGTTTGTCAAATGGCTTAACCCTGTTCATGAAAAGAGGCAGCAAGTGGTGTGACTGAGAGCGCGCACCTGGAGCTGGGTGCCACTTCCCGAGTGTGTCACCTCAGGCTAATCACTTGATCTGTGGGCCAAGCCATTTTCATCTTCGAGTGACCCTCTCACCACATCCTATTCTCCACACAGAATTAAAAATAGTCAGGCTCCAGGCAGCCTCATTTCAAAGGCTTCTTAACAATATGATCCTTAAGGGTCTACAAAATCTAGTCCTTCTTGTCATAGACTCATTTTACACACTCGTCTTGTTCCTTAGGCACCAGAGGTACTAATCCCTCAGTCTTCTGAATGTTAGTCTTGTTCCCAGACCAGGGCCTTTGCACATGCCAGTTCTCTTGCCTAAAATATTCTTAGCCATGCATTGTGTGGCTTTCTCCTTACCTTTCTTTAGATCTAGCTTAAATATCATCTCCAAGGATAGACAGGGATATTTCCAGTATCCATGTCCCTATTTCTTTGGGTAGTAGGAACCCAAATCCCCTTTGTGAAAAGAAACTCTTTATAAGATTTACACAGGGTAAGCCAGCAAATATGAAGATGTGAAAGCCCTTCATTTAGCTTTCCAGAGAAGAATGCTCCAGACATTCCGGCAGTGGAGCAGGAATTTTAGTGGCTACATTGGAGAGGATAGGGAATAAAAGCGACTTTCAATCAGACCAATCCTGTCAGCCAATAATGCCTCACTTCCACTCCACTTTCCTTTAGTGGTCCTGAGTCTCCTGGCATCTGCAGAATGGAATCTGAGTCCGTTTCCACTGAACTCTCTTCTCAGGTGCCCATGGGGTGATGCCTCCACTCTGAAGGTCAGCGCCATCTGCCATTCAGTTTGCCGAAATCTCTCATCCACGGCTAAGTCTTCGGTCATACCCTTTGTCTCAATGATATAAACCTTTGCAAACTTATCACTGTCTTGCCACTTTCCTGGAGTTTGGAGAAGGGATGAAAACACTTTACGAGCATTAACCATTTATCACCAATTCCAACTTCAGTGGGTCACTAATAAACTGTTTTCTCCTCAGCAGAAGACTGCAAAACTTTTCCACTTTCCCCATCTCACTTCCAGTTCAGGCCCAAGAAATGACCTCATGTCCTGCAATCTCACAGAGAAGAAATTCCTTTCATTTTCTCCACTTTCCATGACTGCAAAGTTACCCCAATACAAACACCTCCTTGGGTCTCCCCCGCACATGGGGGACGCAGCCTCCTGCTCTCTTTCTAAGTCTGATAATTGTCCTTGAGAGCTCTAGACAAATGCTCCCCACCCTCCCAGCAAGGCATTGCTCTATATGCTCCAGCATGTGATATGCACCCGTTAGCATCTGAGCTTCTGGTAAGCAACCATCCCAGTTTGTTGGGAATGAGTTTACCCTCAACTCAGGGAACTTTTAGTAGGAAAACCAAAATGAACTGGCCACCTTATTTTTCTCCCCTACTTTAAAGGATTGTCCCTCAACCCCACACTGTCCTTTCATCTCCTTTCCTAAATCTTTCTTACCCTCCACACCCAATCTTCTTGAAACAGCTGTTTATAATCTGTTTCGGTGAGTCACAGTCACCTCAACAAAGAAAGGAGCAGGGTCATGTGACCCAAGGAGTGGTTTCAGGAGTCAAGATGCTATTTTTGTAGTAGGATGACCTGGTTTCTTGCCGTGCTGCCTGTGGGAGTTCTTTCACAATGTTCCACCGCTAGCTGCCTTCAGCCTTGCCATTCTCTGAGTGTGTTCTTGGGGCGGTCATCAGTGCACATCCAGGCACACATCCTATCGTCCCATTTGGATGTTCAGTTAGTGTCCGGGTTCACCCACACTCCCCACTCGAATCCCATACACAACACTATCCTCATTTCCCATTAATAATCAAGATCATTCTATATCTAATAACACAGCCCTCTCTTCCCCTCCCTGCTCATTACCCACTCACTGAAAGTTATAAGGTCTTTCATAAGAAGCCTAAAGTGATCAAATGCACCTTCAACTTCCAGTTCAAATGCTATGTCAATTGTGGACATATTTCTCTCTTGGGTATGATATTCTCTAAATGAGAATTTAGAGTTGGGGGGCTGAAATAAAAGATTTTGACACAACTGGTTCTTGGGCCCCTGGAAACGTTGCTACAGAAACACCTGACACCTCTATGACCTTGCCTGCAACAATTGCTACATTAGCAGGAAGATGTACCTCACCCCTCTTACGCCATCAAGTGTTCTCTCAATTTGCATCTAAAACTCCAGTTGCAAGAGCCTCATAACTGGATTTTCAGATTCTATTGGACATAAAGGACCATTTAAAGGAGGTTGGACAACACCTGTATGTTTATTTACCATGACCCCCTGGAGGTCCAATCTAATCCATCTGCCATTAGGGGCTGGATCAGTTTTAGTCACTGCTGTGCAAACTGGGGGTACAGCGGTGCCATTAACAAATCTGCCTTGTTGCAGTGAGGACTAGGATTTTGCCATGTCTTCACCCCTGATATCCTATTCTGTGCCAATGGTCAGTCCAACCCTGCAGTGAGAACTTTATTCTGTGTCCATAGCTGGAATTTAATTCATATTCCAGTTGTGGGTGTCAGATGCTATCAGAACCCTTGAACTCTTACTTCCCTCAGCCAGCAATTGTCCAGAAAAATCCATTCTATATTTCACTCAGTTTCCTGCAGTCTGGGGACCAATTTTTGAGTCATTCAGGGTACCTTGTTGCAAGCAACAGAGATCTAGTCTGCTGAGAGTTTTTTAAAATCATAAAGAGCATTGATAATTGTTAAGTGCTTTTTCTGTGTCTGAGTAATCCTGTGTGTTTCTTCAGTCTATTAATATAATATTACATTCATTAATTTTCTTGTACACATATTAACATAGTAATGATGATTTGTTGAGATTGGGGTAGAGAACAAAAGGGGGACATGTCCCAATAGTCCTTGGTATGGGTGCTTGGGTGGTGTAGGTGGTGGCATGGCATAAATCACATACAGTGTTGAAAACCAAAATTACCACAATCAAAATAATTTTTCAAAAATAACAAGGCAAAAAAAAAAAAGTCTTGAGGTAAATTGAGCACTTGATATATAACAAACCTCATTTATGGTACCTGTACAATTTGGTCCATCCTGACACATGTGGACACCAGGAACTCTTCATGATAGTTGAGTTAGCCAACATATACTTTACCATTATAAGTTTTCTTGTGCTCTCTATTTACTTTGACTCAAATCCTAAGATAGCCATAGATCTCATTTCTGTCACTGTAGATTTGTTCATTTCTTTCATGTTTTCTCAAACTTCATGTAAAGATATTGAATTTAACTGTGTCATCTTTCTTCAGAATAACTTTTTTGAGAAATATCCACATAATTGTGATATGAGTATTTCATTTCTTTTAATTGCTGAGTAGTATTCCTCTATGTGGATATACCCCAGTGTTTCAATCCATTCATCTGTTGATGGACATATGGATTACTTCCTGGTTTCAGTTATCCAAACAAGCTGATATGAACATTCTGTAGTTTTTGGATGAACATAAGTTTTTATTTCCTAGGAGTCAGATAATTGGATGAAGAATATTATAGAGGACCGTTTCATCATTTTTAAGAAACTTAGCAAGTAGTTTTTTTTTTTTAAGATTTATTTATTTGTACAGAAATTGGGGTACAGGCCAGAGATGCAGAGGGTGAGAGGACACAGAGTGTGGTGCAGAACAGGCAGATCGACGAAGTACACTGCTGAGGGGAGCAGAGGGCGGGTCAGGAGAGGTCTTCTTCGCCATGTGGATCTCCTTCAGGGCAGGCGGGGATCGAACTCATGTGGAAGTGGCTTAAGCTTCTTTGTGCTGTGTTTTAATCTGCTGTGCCACCAGGTAGGGCCCAGCAAGTAGTTTTTTAAAGTGGCTACAGCATTTCATCTTTCCACTTAGGAATATATGAAAGGTTCTGTTCTCCTGCATCCTCACCAGCACTTTGTAATATTCAGAAGGCATAAGAAAAAATACTTAACATCACTTGTTAGAAGAGAAATACAAATTAAGTCACACTAAGATAACTACTTCACCCTGATCGTAATGGCCCATATAAAAAGGAATGGAATTAACAATTTCTGATGAGGTTGTGGTGAAAAAGAAACTCAAGTCTACTGTTGGTGGGAATGCAAGTTGGCACAGATTTTGTGGAAAATACTATGGAGATGTCTCGAGAAAATAAAAGTGGAAGTTTCATTTGACCCAGCAGTACTACTATTAGCTTTTTATCCAAATAACATGAAAATTTTAACACAAAAATGATCTATCTACACTTATATATACTGTTTACCACTGCCAAATCATGGAACTAATCCAAGTGCCCTTTAATAGATGAATGGATAGAGAAATTATGTCACCTATATTCAACAGAATTACACAATTGTGAAGAAAGATGAAATAGAAGCATTTGGGAGAAAATGGATGGACCTAGAGGTGATTATGGTCAGTGAAATCAGTCAAAAAGTGAAGAGAGACTTCAGATGGTTTCATTCTGTGCAATGTGAGTAACAACAACAACAACAAAAAAAAAAGCAAGCAAGCAAGAAAGAAAACCCCACAATTATAGCAAATAACAGAAGAAGTAAAAAATTGAACTTGGCAAAAAGAAGATAATGGCTACCGCAGGGAATAAGAGCAAGTGTAAAGGAGACTGGAGAGGGAGACAGATGGGGCCCGGGCACAGGTGGTTTGGTGAAGCTAAAACCCAAAAATTCAAAAAAAGAAGACTCTTTGTTTGGGTTGCTGTAAAGGGGCTTGATTCTTAGTGGATAACCAAGAAAACCAAAGTGTCCATGTGAAGAACAGGAAATGGGAACCAGAAGTCCAGCCCCCAGACCCCAGACCTTGGTCCCTATCCTTCAAGGATTTTACTGGGTGGAATTCCTCATGCTTCTAAGCTATGAATGTGCAAGAGCCCAGCAAACACCACTTGAGTCTGTAGCTGCTCGATAGGAAACTCAAAAATGAGCATCTGGCTTGTGAAACATGGCATATGGTATGGGTGTATTGAGCACCCCCTGAAAAGCACCATAAATCCAAAAGCACTATTTTACTTATAGTCTGAAAACTGCAAAAATACCTCATTCATCCTAAGCATATGGGCAATATAGAAAGATTTAGAATAGAAATTAAATGTTACATTGCAATCCAGTTCCTTCTGTGTCACTTTAAAAGCAGTGAGTAAACTGCTTTCATCACTGCATGCTTGGGAACTTCTAAATTCCATGCCCCTGAATCTGTAATCCCCACTATGTAGATTCTCAAGTTTCTTGGGTGAAAACTTATACCTGGTTATTGATATATTGGAGATCTATTCAGTCAGTGATGATGGGGGGTGGGGTAGGAAGAGTTAAGTTATGTTGTGTTTTAAGCAAATGAAAGAATTCAACTATCGTGTCCACTTCTCAAGTTTTACATTTTTCAATGGATACACAGGGGCAAAAATACACACCCTTAGGAAAATGAAGTTAAGTTTGATCTTTTAAACACTTTGAAATGAAAACTAAAAATAAAATGCAGCTCAAGATGCAAAAGATTTTAAAGCAAAATGCAGAAAGTAGTGAAACTGGGGGGGAATGAGTTGATCAAACATGAAAAGACAATTGTATTCATTCTCTAGGGTTCCCAAAACACATTACTATGAACTCAGTGGCTTGGAGTAATTATTCTGTCCTAGTTCTGGGGGTGGAAGTCCAAGGTCCAGGTGTGGACAAGGTGCTTGCTCCCTCCTGAGGCTCTCCAGAAGGCAGCTCCCTGACTCTTCCACTTGCTGGTGTGTGTTGACAACACTTGGGTTCCATGATTTATGGCCACATCCCTCCATGTCTCTGTCGTCACATGCCCCTCCCCTCTGTGTCTAAGTCTTCTGCCTATTCAAATCATTCTTGTTCTTTAGTAGGGACACTTGCTATTTATTAGGGTCCCTTAGATAATTCAGGGTGATTTCCTCATCTCAGCATCCCTAATTTTATTAGCAAATGTGTGTGGCCATACACTTGTTTGTGGTATTTTTATAGTAGCCTTTTCATTTTAATGCTCATGGGATTAGTAGAAATATCGCTTCTTTCATTTTAAAAATTGGTCTATCTCCTCTCTTTTTATCCTGGTTAACCTAGTGAGCTAATGGTTTATAAAACTTTTCAAGGAATCAGCTTTTGTTACATTGATTTTTCTATAGTTTTCCTGTTTACAATCTCATTGATTATTCTCTCTAATTTCTTACATTTTTTTTATTCAGCTTGCTTTCAACTTAAAATATTCTTTTTTTAGTTTCATGTGGAGGCTTAGGTTATAGATTTTAGATCTCTTCTCACACATGCATTTAATGCTATACATACCTTCTAGGTTTTGCTTTTGTCTCATTCCACAAATTTTGAAAAGTTCTAATTTCATTTGTTCCATCAAACATTTAACATTTTCTCTAAAGCCTTCTTTGACAAGTGTGTTATTTAGAAGTGTGTGGTGTGGTGTAATTTCTAAATATCAGGGGATTATTCAGTTATCTTTTTGTTGTTGTATATATTTTAATTCTGGTCTGAAAATGTCCAGAAAATGTTCTCTAATGAATGTCCATGTAAGCTTGACCAAGTTATTTATTCTACTGTTGTTGGATAGAGTTTTTATAAAGGTAACTTAAATCAAGTTGATTTATTGTATTGCTCAGGTATCCTATAAACTTAATGTAGATTCTGCTACAACCTGCTACTCAAATGTCCCATTTTTTTATTTTTATTTTTTAGTTCCATCTGGTTTTGCCTCATGCATTTTGATGGTCTGTTGTTAAATGCATGCACATTTAGGATTGTTATGGAGAATTAATCCCTTAATAATTATGTGATGACTTTTTATCCCTCATACTTCTGATTTGTCTGAAATCCATATAGTTACTCAGGCACCCTTAGATCATATTAGTGTGGCATATCTGTCTGCATCCCTTTACTTGTAATCTCTCTGTCTATGTTTAGAGTGAGTTTCATTGCAAATTGTGAGTTTTCTTATTTTATGCCTTCTTGGACAACTTGTCATTTAATGGTGCATTTCTACCATTTGCACTGAAAGTGTTTGTTGATATACCTCATGCATTTTCTAATCTCTCTGTTTCTGAGAATTTTCTGTGATTCTATTTTCCTCTCCTCTCTTAGCAGGTCCATTATGCCACACTAAAAAAATCCCTGGATTTAATTAGACACATTTTTAAGTAACCTAAGTCTACCCTCAAATACGTACACGATTTCAAGGCGGTGCAGGTAGGGCAGATGCCCCATAACAGAGTATTCCAAATTCCATTGTGACACTGTGGCCATTTCTTTCACTATGTACCATAGTTGTGACAACATAACACATGTTATCATTATTTTTATTATTTTATCATCTTGTGTATCATTTAGAAATAGTACAAAAAAAAGTTATCTTACTATCTTTCATTCTTTCTCAGCTATGTTTCCATTTTTTATGTAGATTGAAGCTTCTGATCTATATAGTTTCCTTCTGCCAGACAAACTTCTTATTTTATTTTTTGCATGGCCACCTGGCGAGTGATGACTTTTCTCTCTATTTTTCTTTACACCACAAAGTCATTATGTCTGCTTTAAATTTGAAGGCTGATTTCACTGGATATAAAATGGGTGGGCTTTTCTTATCATTTGAAATATTTCACTACTCCAGTTTTGGTTTGCATCCACTCTGATAATATCAGCTGTGGCCGTAGGTGCCAGAAGCTTTGAACTCCTCCAGTGTCCTTGATTTTTAGTCTCTCTTCACTATGGACTTTCGTAAGTGCTCCTTCTCAAAGCTTATGTGCTGTAGTTCTTCCTGATAGAACCCATTGCCATATTATACTGCTGGGGTAAGGAACTGAATAAGAGGAGCTTATTAGGAGACACTGGCAAAATATTTTCCCCCGAACAGGATGTTGGTGTATTTCACAATGAGTACTATTTTTTCATCAGGGCATCAGATCTCTCTCTGACCTTCACCAGAACCTCCTGGATGGCAAGAGCGTGGGACCTGAGACCATAGCAGTTGGGGACCGATCACTGTCGCACTCAGCCTCAGCAATTCACTGACATCTGCTGTGTCCTCCACTGGTGGCGCTGGCTGCTTTGCTCCCTCCAGGCAGATATGAGCTGTGCTCTGTTCACCTCTTCACAGATTTCTGGGCTTTTCTCTGATACCTCAAT
Organism: Condylura cristata; assembly: GCF_000260355.1. Classification (NCBI taxonomy): domain Eukaryota; kingdom Metazoa; phylum Chordata; class Mammalia; order Eulipotyphla; family Talpidae; genus Condylura; species Condylura cristata. The sequence continues at coordinate 17,282,732 of NW_004567118.1, read as the reverse complement.
CCTCTAGAGCTACAAGAAATCTTTGTCCTTCAGTGTGTCCATCTTTCTTAAAGTGAGGAGTTGTCTTCTAAGCTCTTTACATGTCAGGGCTGAAACTAGAAGCATCTCATAATAAGTTTACATGGATCATTATTTTTAATCTTCTCGTCATGGGAATTTAAGGCACTTGGAAAAGTAGAAAAGTATAATGGTTTCTCAAGTTCCCTTTCTCACAAACAATGTCCTCAAGTCCTTCCAGTGGGGCCTGTCATCCCATTCCAAACTCAACACCCAAGCACAAGGCTCCTAATACCCCCCTCAGATTGTAATGTTGATTTCTAGACACCAAACCAACTTTAGATCTATAGCACCGTGAAATAAAACCCAGTTTCAACCATTATCAACATAAAGACCCATACTTTCTCAGATCTTTATGCAATAACCCAAACATAATAAAATTTCATCTATAAATATTCTAGCATGTATTTCTAAGTGAAACCATTGTCACACTTAAAAACATCCACATCCCACCAATGTTCATGCACACCACTCACTGTAAACTTTTTTTTAACAGCTTGTTTAAATTTGTATCCAATTAAGTCCACTTGCTGAGAGTGGCTGCTATGTCTCCTATCTTTTCTTTTTTTTTTTTCTTTTAAGATTTATTTATTTGTGCATACAGAACTGGGGTACAGGCCACAGGCTCAGGGGCGGTGAGAGGATTCACCAGAGACAGAGTGGGGAACAGAACAGGCAGATGGATGAAGTACACTGCTGAGGGGAACAGCAGGTAGGTCAGGAGAGGTCTGCCACACCATGTGGTCACCTCCGGGGCAGGCGGGAATCGAACTCATGCGGAAGCGGTTTTAGATTCTCAGTGCTGTGCTTTAACCCGCTGTGCCACCAGGGAGGGCCAGTGACTCCTATCTTTTCAACTAATGTTTCTCCTCTATATCCTTTGTTTCTCTTGATATTTTTATTGACTAAGGGGTATTTTCTCTCACAGAGTCCACAGTCATGAGTTTACTGATTATTCCTGTGTCCCTTTTGTTTTCATCTAAATTGGAAGTTGGAACATGAGGTTTGATCAGATCCAGGTTTCACTTTCTCCTTGCCCATCTCTTCTTTTCCCTCTCCCTCCACACCCCCTCCAAATAAATACCTCAGTTCTATAGTCAGCTTTCACAGCTTGGTTTTTAAACTTGCCTTTATCTGACTCTTAGCTCCGTTTCCTTATATTCCACATACAAATATCACAATCTGGTATTTGTGTTTCTCCTCTGACTTACTTCACTTAGCATAATCCCTTGCAGATCCACCCAGGTGGCCACAAATTATCTTTTTCGATGACTGAGTAAGATTCCATTGTATATATACACTCCATATCTTCTTGATCTACTCATCTGTATGGGACACCTAAGTTGTTTCTGTATCTTGGCTATTATGAACAGTGTTGCAATAAACAAGGGAGTGCAGGGATACATTTCTTAAATATAAGAAGAGTTATTTGTGACCTTGAGGTAGTAAAAAGTATATCAATTAACTTCTATGAACTTGTAAGACTAATAGTGTACATAATAGTTGATGTTAAACATGAACAGAAGAAAATTTAATATGAAAAGCAAACAGTGAACAAAACTGTGAATAGATTATAAAGCAACTTCACTAGTATTGAGACAGTACAAAATTTAACTATAAGATATAAATTTCCCACTTTCACTTATTTTTATCAATTGTGTTTTAGTAATGGACCTGGACTTTTCCACTGATTGCTACTTAGCTAAATGAAATGGGTTTTGACATGTATGTCAATATGTTTAGGTTCTGTGCAGTTTTGCTTTTGATTTGGGAGCAAAAATGATTTATTGAATAACCAGGTGTCTTAAACATTTTCTAATGGTTGAGTTTTTCTGATTGTTAATTTTCTTTTATTTCTCATCATTGCATTTTGACCTGAAAATTTTGCATGATTTATTTTGACTTTATAGAATATCTTTTGAAGTTTCATGTGTGGTTTTATCAGTGTTTTTCCTAAGCAACTCAAAATAAACTTCATTCTTTTTATGTCTAGATAGGGAATTCAACATCAATCTATTAGGTTTACCTTATTCAGCACGTCATTTAGATTGTCTATATCAGTTTTCTTTGGAAGTGCTGTCTTGCCTGGGAATCACCTGGCGAGCTTATTAAGCTCTGATTCCAGAGTGCTGTTCCATATCTACTGGACTAGAATCTTCTGAATGACATTTTTAGACACATCACAGATAATTCTGGTGTGCGTTGCATTTTGAAAATCGTGTTGTATATTCTCACTTCGTTTTCCTTTCTTCTACTTGTCAGTAGCTGGCCGTGGGTTTCCTGCTGTTGCCATTGTAGTTCCCTCACCTTGTGCTTTAGGAGCTTAATTGTAGATTACTAGGACTTGGAGAGGTCTGAGGGCTCTTCATGGACCTTGTAACCTTTATTGGCACAATGTGATCCTGCTCATATAATGCCCCTTGCCTCAAGTTAGATCTTTCCTGTTGCTGTTATTGCTTCTGGCTTTCTTCCAGTTAGGTTTATCTAATGCATCTTTACCTATCTTTTGCATGTTCAAATGTCCTACACCATTGTGTCTTAGTCATTTGTTTTCTTAAGCAGATTTCAAATGGGTTTTAATTCAATTTGGAAAACTTTTTTTTTTTAAGAAAAACTGCCATTATTTGACATTAGAGCTATATTTGCTTTAAACTTCGTTTCTCCTTATGTCTTTTATGCTCTTTTGTTTTTATCTTTTGCTATCTGAATTTCTTCTCTGAGTGTGTCAATATTTTCCTTTTATAACTGGGAAGATTTCTAGTCACTTTTATTTCTTCTAAGATTAGTCTTACAAATTTTAGTAATTTGCACGAACATATTTTATTTACAAGCTTTAATGATACCCATTAATATTCCCAATCAAACAAGTGCTTCCTCTACATCATCATGTTTGTTATATTACAGCTTCTCAAGCAGTTACTTTTATGTCTTTTAACACACATCCATCATCCAAGCTCTCCCCCTTTGGCTCTAGACAGAGTCTCTAAAGCTCTACTTACAATCATTGTTGAATGTCTGAGTAAATATCCTCAACTTGATATGACAGAACCCAGTTATGACTCTGGCCTCACAAACATCTTCCTTTCACATTCTTATACCCTTTCCCAACATTTTTCATGGGTAAATATCTTGCATACAAGGCAAAACTCTCAGTAACTCAAGAACAAATACTACACTTAACAGATGGTTCTTTTGTGTCTACACAGTCTCTAAGAAATAAAAGACATCAAAGTCATCCCTTGTAACAGCTGGCACCCCCAAGCAGAGTTCAGTGATCCACCAGGGCAAAACTGAGAGAGAGCAGGAGTTTGTAACCCACGTGTTCCTTGTGTGGGGTGATGGACATTGCAACTCTGATGGAACTCTTCATTCTTCGCTCAGTTACTGCAGAGTCAGATTAGTTTCAGTTTTACTTGTAAGAAAATTAAATGATCCGCTTGAAGGTGAGGGGTCAAGAGATGATGTCAATACTGACTTAGCCACCAGACTCTCATGGCAGTGGCACAGCTCATTCGGGTGGCCTCTGTTTATGGCTTCATGTGTAGGTGAAGCAAATCCTGCTGGAATCTGGACTCCGGCAGCCAGTAAGAAAGCAGGGAGGGCTGTGGCTTTTTCAGGGTCTTCTGTAAGTCTGAGTGCCTTTTGGGGACTAAAAAAAAATTTTATGGTTACCTTTAACAGGAAATCCTTGAGTAAAGACCAGTGTTGTTTGAGAATAAAGCTTTTATACGCCACTATTGACAAGTTATTGTTAACAGGTAAATAATTTTTTCATTATAATTGCACAGGAAAATTTCTGTGTCCCTGCATGAGACAGTGAAAAGATCATATAGAAAAGATTAAAGTTTTCTGAATTGCAAAACTTTTATATTGGATATAATCAGTAAATTAGAGAAGGCAGTTTTCTCCTTTTAAATCTAACTGTTCTGAATGAATACCACACACATAATTTCATCCTCTTTTTCTGCAAAGTTGTGATTACACTTTTGTTATTTAGCAGCGTCTTTTTTCTGACTTAAAAGAGAATCCATACTTATACAAAATACAGAAAAATGGGATCATTCCATTACTGAGACAAACTGCTGTTATTATTTTTGTTTTTCTTCTTTCAGTCATTTTTCTGTGCACTTTTTTCTGTGATTCTATTGTTATATACTAATTACTGCAAATGTAGCCCCGTAAAGAGAAGCAGATTGACTAAGACACAGTCTGTATATCCAAAGTTGGCAGGGCTGGTGGGGCCTCTTCTTGGGGGCTCGCAGGCTGATATCCAGCTGTCAGTCACATGGCTCAGATCTGGACTTCCAAGTGCATTCAGGGGCTCTGCCACATTCAGCTCTGTGTGACTCTAGGACTGAGACCCCATTTCCTTCCTGGTCTCCAGCTCCAGCTCCAGCCTTTCTTAGTCCTGCAGACTCCCTTTTTTCCTTTCCTCTGGTCTTCTACATCACCCAACAGCAGGTCACCCCATGCTTCAAATCTCTTTGACGTCCTCTCCGCAGTTGCCCAGAATGACAATACTTTCAAAGGGTGTTGTGTGGTAAGATGATGTCCACAAGGATTATTTTTGCAAATTAAGATCAACTGTGCCATATAGGGCAACATAGGCACTGAATGGTTCCTTGCTCTGTTCACAGGCTGCAGGCATCAGAAGGGACTTTTGGGGGATCTAATTTGAAATCTGCTGACCAAGGCTAGATATTTTAAAAGATTTTAACTTTTAGGTTGGCACTTTAATTAATTTAAAAATGGAATCAGAATGTTACTGTATGTAAGTTTTCATTTAACTATGTATTGTGAATTTTTTCTGTCATCAACTGTTCTTCTAGAATGTTATGTTTTAGGACTATAGAATATTCCATTGGATAGAAGCACATAATCTGTTTTTGTCGTACCTATATTGGGCATTTGCATCATTTCCAACTTTTCCATCATGTCAATCATCCAGCCATGAACATAATTCTCTTTGCATGTCTCAAATTCTTGCATGTGAATTGCTATATCACAGGGCATAGGTATTTGGTGGCTTCTTAGGCACACTGCCAAGCTGGTCCCAGGAGAGCCCTGACAGCTCACACTCTGACTATGGTATGTGCGCTCACTTCTGTGTGGCCTGGCTGACACTGGAAAGGCCCCCTTTGCTTAAATAGAGTAAACAACTGTAACTTGAGACTATGACACTATGAACAAGTCAAACTCTTAACACCCAAGCTTATTAAATCTGGCCACCATCATATTTCCACCCCGGTGTGCATGTTCAGTTAGGGGACATTGGATACCTCAATATTCTTACCACCCCCAGGGTCACACATCAGAGGCTGTCTCAAGATTAGCTGCAAAGGTTGACGTCAGAGTTCCATCCCTATGATGGGCTGGCCTGTCAAAAATAGTAACTTGGAAGGCTGTTTTCTCTACTTAGCTGTTCAATATCTACTGGCACAGTTGGGTTATTGGTTATTAAGTCCCCAAGCTTCACCAGGAGGTAGGGAAATTATCTTCAGCCCTTGTTGGAATAATCTTTTTACTCTTTGAGACATTTCTATTATACTTGATTAAATGGCACTCTGCCGTGTGTTTCTCCCACAGAAACACTCAGACCTTCTCTCAGGAGAGTGGTGCCAGGGTTTTGGCAAGAGAGGCCACAGACTTGGCAGCCCAATTTGGCAGGCCACATGGTTGATGTCCTGGCAGGGCTTCTCTCTGCAACCCAGTGAGTGGAGTCAGGTCTGGGCAGATCACCCAGGACCATCCAGACTGCACGGCTTCCTAGCTCTCCTTATGCTGTCCTCCAATCAGGGACCCGTTGCCAAAGGATAGCACAAAGAATGGTGCTGCAGCTTATTTCCTTAGGAGACTCGAATTTGGTTAATAGTGACAATCGCTTTACAAAGTTTCAGTGTGGCCCATGAGTCTTTTGTGGAGACCTGGTGTACTCAGCACTGGTTACAGCACTAGTAATGACATCTGTTAACCCTTATAATCCACGTTGATTGCATTCTCTTGATACTTACTATATTCTTCACAATTAATTCTGAAGGGTTTTTAATGTGAAAGCATCCTCACCCACCCCTCTTCTCCTAGCTATGTGTCTTTTAATCATTAACACACATTATGAAATCTGGGGCAGGGGAGCATCAAGAGTAAATCTACTTAAATCAAACACCGTAGATAAAGCCATCCATCATTCTTGACCATAAGTCTAGGACATACAAAACCCAATGCCTAGACCTGAAATGAAACTTAAAGGTAGCCACTGGTGAAGGAAAAAAAGCCAGCCTGGCAGCTTCCCAGGAGAGGTTGTTGCTGAGAACACATCAAAAGAAAATAGATACATTATAATTCAACTTTGGAAAATAATTGATTGCCACTCATAAGGCCAAGTACAAACTTGCTTTATGATAACTTCTGTGGAGGTGGTAACTAGTCTCTTTTAATACCCTGGCACTGGTACACACCAAGAACTGCCAGGCCTCATCCTTATGCCTAGAAACCATGTTGGCATCTGCTGAGAAGATGGGCCTTTGGCCCTGCACAGCTCTTGTCTTACAGGAGAGGAAGGGAGCCTCCAGGCACCCAGTGCCCACTGCAGAACCATAGCTCTGGATTGAGTTCTGTCATTTACCAAGACCTTCCTGATAATCCTCTAAGAACAGTAATGAGAAAACTATATCTCTATGCCTTCTGGCACAGAAATGACTGATTCATCAATGCAATATGCATATTGCTGCAACATGGAACATTGGATGATGCAACAATGCCTTGGGGAGCCTGCAGTGTTGAGCATACAAGAAGCAGGCACTGAGCTTCCCATCCTTGCTTTCTTCAACAGTCAGACGAACAGACCGGGATCACCAAAGGAAGGTTGTGTCACTGCCCCAGCACTCAGAGAGCCTGGAGGTTGGGGCCCAGGGCACAGAGATGAAGTAGGGGTAACTCCTTCCTCCTCAGGGCTAGCGAGGGGCCTAGCTCAAACTGCACATTTCTCACTCAAACCTCACAAAACCAGATAAAGTGGCAGCTCTTCTTCGAAGCGGAGGTACTAAGAAGTCAAGAGTCAACCCCTATTCACTCTTAGGGAAAATTTCGCTTTGGCTTTGCAGCACTGCAGATGGCATTCGGTACTGCTTCCACAAACAAGCTTTTCCTGACCTCCCTGCCCCTGTCTGTGCAGTTAGAACTAGGTGAAGTGGCCCTGGGGGGCCTCAGAACCCTTCTCACAGGAGTGACCCTCTGCGTTGGCATTGTCTGCTCAGTCCTCTGCTCTCCCACTGCCCACGCTGAAGGTGTATTTGGGTGTAATACCAGGCTGCTCAGGCGAGGGCCCCAGCACCACCACTTCCGTTCTCCGTGCCTGTGTCCTCATCTGTAAAATAGCAAAACGGTGCCTACCCCTAGGCTCACTGTGGGTTAAGTGAGTTGATCTTTGGACTACTTGCAACAGTCTGAGATGCAGCGCAAGCGCCAGAGGTGTGAGGTAGGATGGCCTCCACGCTTGCCCTTGTAGCCCCTGGATTGACAGTGTCAAACTCAATACCTGCTGCATACTGTGCTCACATACAGTTCTTGAATTTGGAGTATCGCTGTACTTAGGTACGTTTCATGGAAAAATCTAGATTTTTAGCCAATGTATTTGTGCTGCTTCTCTGAAACATCAAATTTTCCCTAACCATTGGCATTAAAACATCAAATTTTCCTTCAGCATCATCCTTAAAACAACAAGTTGTCCCTAACTCCAATGCTTAAAAATAGCAGATGGTTGATATTCAAAATGCCTATGAATCCATGCAATGGACTATTACTCATCGATAAAAAGACAAGCTATCAAGTCATGTCAAGATAAGAAGGAAGCCTAAATGCAGATTGCTAATGAAGGAAATCAGCCCACAATGGCTACATAGTATGTGATTCCAACCATAACACATTCTGGAAAAGGCAAAACTGTGGCAATAGTAAAATGGGCGGTTGCCAGGGATGAGGAGGGCCCAAGAGGTGTAGGGGCAGAACAAAGAGGGTTGCATTTGACAAATCCATGGTGAGTATCACAGGAGAGTAAACCTGAATACTACTATAGTCTTTAGCTAATAATAATGTATGAAGACTGGTCCATCTATTACAGCAAATGTGCTGTGGGGTACAGCATGTTTTTAATAGGGGTAATGGGGACGTGTGAGAGGGTAGACGGTACTCTCTGTACTTCTATCAGTCTAAAGTGACTCTACAAAAATCTATTAAAACTAATTTAAAAAAAACATGCAAGGACTCTACCCCATCTCCAAATCAAAGCAAGAATGATTAGTGCTAACATTCACTAAGTACATTTTGCACGCTAAGCACTTTGTTTTATCTTGTTTGATCCTCACAACAATAATAAAGTAGATACGATTCTTCTAAGTAGAAACAAAAGACAAGTACATTGTACATGTTTCTCCTGCTTTTCCCCACAATCAGGAAAGCTTGTTTTCTTCATCTGGCTACTTCTTCTCAACTATGAAACACAATCTTCACTTAATTTGACTAAGTTATCCTCAGCTGGCGTTAAGTTCCTTTCAAGTTACGTTCCTTTCAAGTCCACGTCAAGTACTTTCTGTTGTATTTATACATATTTAAAGAGAGAGACAGAAACAATTTCTTTATAAAACTTTCCAAGTACGCAAAGGTAGCCACAGATACTATCATCCAAATAAGTAGGCTATTTCAGACATTGGGCAAGCAATGTCTGGAAAAATAATAAACTATTATTTAACTTCTCCTGCTTTCTCTTCAATCCCCTGACAACTGTTCTCAAATGTCCTTTTCTCCCTTTTCAGTCCAGTCATGAAATATTCAGTACCAATTATGTTCCACTGTCTGCCTTCCTAAAGACTGGGTACAGAAGTCAGGATGAAAGAATTTTCTACTTTTTTTCTACGTGTTCTAGATAGAACTGTCTTCCAGCTATCTACTGAGGGCTTTGTCAGAGTGAGCTACCTCACTTCCTAGTCAATTCCCAACAAAACACTTTATGATAGAGTAATGGAAGGCTAGTGAATCAGTAAATGTGACTTTCCAATCTACTGTCAGTCTTTCAGCATCTGTGCCATTGAGTAGAAGGTGTTAGTCAACAGCTCTGAACTGTGTGTATTTCCAGGAAGAAATTTTAGCTTTATGGATTCGTGGCATGTACTAAGAATTGGCTGCTTTCTTTTGTCCCAGTTTAAATGTACAGAAATTGTAATTATGTTGACTGCTCTTTTATTTTCAGAATATAGAGTGGCTGAAAGGTTGCCAGTTGAATCCCCCATACCTTCACTTATCTGACTTTGTTTAATCTTATCTCCTTTCCCCAACAGCACATTGAGGCTCTACAATGAGGAAGAAACTTCACTTCCTGGAGATGTTTACCACTTTGCCAGATTCTTCTCTGGAGTACTTATTCTTTTGAAAAGTCAACTATTGTTAGCTGTGTAACACTTCCTGTCAATTGAGCTGTTGTTTAAATAAGGCGTTCCTGAAAATTACCTTATTCCAACAGGCTTGTTTTTACTTTCTGGGTGGAGAAACTCAGAGAACTGAAGAGACCATTCAGAAGATGGAGTAAATAGCCCACAGTTTTTACTTCGTCCTAAACATTATATTGTGGTTTGTCATTGCTCTATCATAGAACGTGTCAGTCTCTGCGGTTATTGAAAGGTGTCATGATTGACAGAAAGACTTGAGCAGACATCCAGCAAGTCATGGAAGTTCCTTTAAATATGTTCAGATGACACACGGTGTCCATACAGTACAGGTGCCCTCTAGCCCAACTCCCTGTGATGGAATCCAGCTGGGTGACTCCATCTGGTAGGGAAGGGTTGCAAGGGGTTTCAGGAAGCTCCCCTTGGCTTTCTTAGGGCTGATTGTATCCCCTCGAGCCTGATATGAGCTTGTCTGATCCCTGGACCAAAAGACCGTAAGACCCCCTCCACTCCTGAGTTCTTCCAGTCACTGACTGTTTATGGTGCACCCCCACACCCTTCGGTCGCCACACCCCCAGGAAAGGCAGCTAGCCTTTCGACATCCATCCTTCAACTAACCTGATCAATATTAAGTATTCTGCAGGGTCAACTCAGTAGGGCTGATTTTTTTTTCTTTTCATAAAACAATTTTTGCACCCGAGACTGAAAACAAGCTGTCCATCCTTCCGCCTATGATAACTTTGAACTGAATGGTAAGATGGAGAAAATAAATTAATGAAGCCAGCGCTTGTTCTCTTTGGTCTCAGGATTCTTTACGATCTTAGAGAGAAAGGGGAACCCCAAAGACCTTCTATTATTATTTGTTACTGATATTTGCCATATAAGAATTAAAAATGAGAAATTTTAAAATATTTGTTAATCCATTTAAAATACCACCAACAAATTCTCTACATATTAACCTGAGTTATATATTTTTAGTAAGGCTATCCCAAATGAAAGTTTGTGAGCAGTGTGGCATTGTTTCACAGGCTTGTGAATCTTATTCTTGTCAGCTTGGATGAATGGCAAGTTCTCTCCCCTTCTGCATTTCATTGGTGTGATATTACAGTATTTCTAACCATTATACATCTTTACTTTATGTATGCTCATAAAGTAATGAGATTGAAAAAGACAAGCACCATTTCAGAATCATTATGGAAAAATTTGACTTTGTAGAACGCCAGGGATTCTTGAACCATACAGTGACCAAGTTCAACAAATCAAATGTTTTACTTCATAAACACAAACGAGTAATTTGTCCCTTTTCTGACACCCCTTTGCAGGCAGGGCATTAATGTATAAGCCTACACTGGAGGTTCATTCTCTATCAGGTTTGATGTGACTCATCTTTTTTGCATACTACAGGGACTTACAGTTTTTCACACACTCAACTTGTTCCAGTGGACCAAAATCTTTCTTTTTGATGTTCCATTATCAACAGCAAGATCTTTTGGTTAGGATGACTCCATTTCCCCACCACCACCACCAGCCCAGGTCTCACTGTGGAGACAAACAGTGTGTTTGTTCCAGAAAAACTCCAGTTCACTTACCCCAAGCAGCCTGAGCTACCTTCCAAGTCTGCTTACTCATAACTGGACAGGGAAATTAATATTGGGGGATCACGTTTCATTTCACAAGAGCTCTCCAGGGTTAACTGGGTCACAGGGACTACCAGATAGTTAATTTACAGGGTAGAAAGTTTTCTTGTTTCAAAAAGTCAAAAATTCAATTTGATATTCCTAAATTTTCCTCCCTTCCTCTCTTTTTTTCTTTCCTTCTGTCAACCTTGCTTTGATATGAAAAGTAGATCAATTTCATTTGTTCTTTCTTTTGCTAGCTTTGATGCACCATGGCACATTATACAAAATAATACATTCAAATATGGCAATGTCCCCACATTTAGAAGTCTTTGTTTTCTTTTTTCAAGTTGTGATCTTTGTTTCAAGTGCCCTAGAAGCAAAGGTCTACATCCTCAAACATCTTTACTGCTATAATTCATGAAAAGAGAAAGAAATTTCATATGCCTTTCAAGGAGCCACAAAAGAATCCACTACAACAGCAGAGTTGAGTAATTACGCCAGAGGTCATAAGAACAGAAAGCACAAAATTTTACTACCTAGTTGTTTAAAAGGGAGAAAATGTTGATTCTTTGCCTAAATTCTTTATGCATTTGGAGATCCAACTTTACTGGCACCACTGAGAAACTATTTTTTCCTCATTGGGCTGCCCTTATATTTTAGTTATAAGTCAACTGACCATATAAATATAAAGTGTATGTCTATTTTACATCTATTTATCTAGCTAGCTATCATCTACTTAATCAATACCACAAAAATCTTAATTGTCCTAGCTTTTAGGACATTTTGACACTGGGAATTAAATCCTGTGTTCATTTGCAAGAAATTATTTTGGCTAAATTGAGTCTTTACATTTCCATGTAATTTATTTTATCAACTTATCAATTTCTGCAAAATGCCTGTGGGCATTTGCAAATCTAAGACTCCAAGTATCCTTCTTGTTTTTTAACAGTTTGATGTGAGGAGTTTAAATATGGTCTTACTGTTTTTATCCTACTTGGGATTTATTGAGTTTCTTGAATCTGTATATTGATGCTTACTAAAATTAAATTGGGGGAGTTTGGTGTCATTCTTTCTTCACATATTTTGTCTACCCCATACCCATCTTTCTAGACTTCCTTTGCGCTTATGTTGGTGCATTTGATGGTACCCCATGGATCTCTGAGGCCCCTCCCCTTTTTCTTCATGTGTCTTTATTCATTTTTTCCCCTTATCTTTTGACTTTCACTCTTTGAACATATTTATCATGGCTGCTTCAGAGATCTTCTCACTCTAACACCTGGACTTCCACAGAAATGGTTTCTACCAATTGTTTATTCTCCTGAGTGTAAATCACACTTTCTCATTTCATAGCATGTCCCATAATATTTTGTTGAAAACTGAATATTTTAGATAATAGGGTATCATAATTATGGTTCTTTCCTTGTCACATCCCAAATGTTGTTGCTTGTTTTTGTAATTTGCCTAAATTAGTTCTATTATATCTATCTCCTTTGTGCTACATGATTGTTGATATCTCCAACTACTTCTTTCCTGCTTTTATTTCATTTAAGTGCTTGACTTGCTATGAGTCACCCTCTGTCAGTATACTTAGCTAGCCAGTGATTGCTCAGGGATTATGCTTTAATACCTTGAGTGAATGGAGTTTTCTCTATTTGCCAACAAATCAATCTCATTCAAAGTTCAGGTCACTTACAAGTGTACCCTGACTTACTTTGCACTCAGCCTTTTGTGTCTCATTTCTGTGTATGCATGACCGTCTCACATATTCAACCAGAGAGATGTAGATTCTAGCATTTTCTCTGTTCTTTCTTGAGAGTGTACACTGCCTTGTGCAAATGCACAGATTTGTGATGGCCAGAAACCCACGGGGACTTCTCAGAGTCCAATCTGGCTGTCTCACTCTCTGGGTTCCCCAGTTAAATAGCTGACTATTCTCCTTGTTAACTTTCTCCACCCAGAATCATAACCTCAAGTGCTATTCTTCCCCATTCCTTTGCCTCTGGCATTGCCATTATTCCCAATATGTTCAGAGGCTTGGACATTTTCCCAAATCCAAGCAAAGTCATCACTCTCTGGCAGCAAAGTGCAGAGTTTTCACCCCCCAATAGACATTCCACACTGGCAGAGCTGATCAGAACCACTGCTCTGATGGTTATTACCTATGATTCAGTAATTTTATTGAATAAAATCAACCCAGCCCCAATTTTCTCTATGTTTTTGATTAATATCTACAAGTTATGATTTTTGCTAATTTTTTTCCAGTTTTATTGTTGGATTCTTAATACCTTGTCATATGTGACTAGTGACAATTTCACTTCTTTTCTGATTTGGATTTCCTTTACTTTCTGTTGTTGTCTGATTGTTCCAGTTAAAACATTTAATATTAATTTAAACAAACATAGTGACCAATGGGCATCTTTGTTGCCTTGTTTCTGATCTTAAAGGGAAAGACTTAAGTTTTCATCATTATGTAATATATTGACTATTGATTTGCAATATATAGCCCTTTATTATAATAAGGTAGGATCTCTCTACTACCCTCTTTTTCAGAGTTTTTAACATAAATGACTGCTGACTCTTATGAAATGTTTTCCTTTGCATCTGTTGATGTCTTATGTCTTTATCAGTACTTTGATTGATATAATGATTTACAAATATTAAACCATCCTTGAATCCCTGGAGTAAATCCCACTTTATCATAAACTATAACCCTTGTAATATAGTGTTGATTGATTTGCTTGTATTTTTTTTTTATCAAAGATCTTGGTATATAATTTCTTTCCCTTGTGCTGTATCTATCTGGTTTCTATATGAAGGTAGTGTTGGCATTGTAGAATACATTAGGATGCATTCACTTTTCTTATAATTCTAAAAAAAAAAATTTGAACCAGATGAGCAGTAGTTCTTCCTGAAATCTTTGATAGAATTTTTTTGAAACTATTTGGCCCTGATTTTTGCTTTTTGGAAGATTTTTTATTGCCATTTCAATTTCTGTGCTTGCCATCAATTTATTCAATGGTTCTGTTTCTTCCTGGCTTGCTCTTGTTAAACTATATTGTTCTATAAATTTGTCCATTTTTTCAAGATTACCAAATTATATGACATAATTGTTCATAGTGATTGCTTATAATCCTATTTCTATGAAATCTATTATAACTCTCCTCTTTAATTTCTAATTCTATATTTATTAGTGTTTTCTGTCTTTGTTAGCCTAGTTAAAAATAAAGATATGTTATTTTCTTGAAGAACCAGTTTTTAGTTGCACTAATTTTTATAGTCTTTTAACATTTCTACTCTTTTTACTATTACCTTCTTTCTACTAACTTTGGGTTTTGAGTTTTTCCTCTCTTTTTCAAATTTCTTTGCATGTAGTATTAAATCGATCATGTAGGATTTTTTCATGCTTCTTATTGTGGGCCTTTGTTGCAATTTTCTTCCTCTGTGAGACAAGGTTTGTTGCTTTCCATAGGTATTGGTAGTGTCAATACTCATTGTCATTAGTTTCAATGTATCTTTTGGTTTCTGTTTTATTTTCCTTTTACTCAGCAGTTATTAAACATCATGCTGTCTATTCTCCATGTATCTATGATTTTTTCCTATTTTTTCTTATGGTAGATTCTGGCCTTATGGATTATATTCACAGAGAATACCTGGTATGATTTTAATCTTTGTAGTTTATTAACTGTTGGTTGGTGTTCCAATATTTACTGTAGTCTTGAAAATGTTCCATGTGCACTTGAAAAAAATGTGTCTGTAACAGTTTCTTGGTAGAAAGTGCTAGAGGTTTTCCAAGCCTATTTGGTATAACTCCTCACCTAAGTCTATCATTTTCTCCTTATTTTTTGACTTGTTCATCTGTCCATAGTTGGAAGTAGAATGTTAAAATCCCTTAGCATTATTTTGTTATTGTCAATACCTCTTTCTAGTTCTATTAATATTACATATCTTGGTGCCCTTGGTGTGTTATTTCTTCTTGTTCTATAAGACCCTAATCATAAAATAATCTCCATATCTCTTATTGCCTTTTTAAATTGGAAGTCTATTTTGTCTACAGGAACAGTGTATCTGTTCCTAACAGTCTGTTTGTAGGATTGTCTCCTCATCTTAAGTCTGTGCTTGTCCTTGTTTAGATGTATTTCCTACAAACAAAAGATTGGGCTTGGCTTTGAAATCCATTTAGCCACTCTATACATTTTGACTGTGAATTCAGGTTCTTTATACTTAAGGTGATAACTAAAACATAAGTGCTCATTGATATTTTGTTTGTTTGTTTTTAAAAAAGATTTTATCCACTTTTACTTGAATTCTTCTAAAATGATTTCCTAATGGATTTGGAAGATATGCTGGAATTAACTATCTTTTCAAAAATGAAACTGTCATCTTCACAAAATTTCGTTTGTATAGAAATATACTGAAACATAAAATGCTTCTTTCTATTCAGAATAACTGCTTCATAATTTATAAGCCAGTCATTGAGTCATTTTTCTTCCATTGTAATCGGTCATTTTGATAGTGAAAGTTCAAAAAAACTCTGGTGTGTGGGCAGATTCCAAGCTGGCATTTAGATGTTGAACAGACTAAAGAAGAAAACAAGTGCTGGAGTGCTCCCATTTGCATCTCCTCCCCCACCAGTTACTCTGAATCACATTGGATTAACAACACAGATGAGACAAAGACACTGAATTATATTTGCATCATTTGGAATGAAATTGTCTTAAATGTCCTCAGTGAAGAAGTGTCATCTCGTGAACCAATCTTCATCTCCCAAAGTGAGGGGCAGGGGTCAGCGAGAAACAAAGAGTGTGTTTGTGGCAGGCTTCAGCCAGCGCAGTCTCTGTGGAAGATGTTTGTTCCTCTGCCACGCAATGCAGATGACTTCATGTGTGGGGGGTGTCTACACCAGTGCACTGGCTTGTTTTCTTCCAGGACCCACATCATCGACACTTCTCCACAGCAGCTTTTATGAGCAGAGTAGAACACTGTGAACACCACCATGACAACTTGTGTTCCTAACTGGTTTGCTGCTCAGAGGCACTCCCAAATGAATTATCTTTTCTACTCCAAATTTAAATTTTGAATGCATGATTAAAAGAACGATATCTATGTATACATTTTCATTCTTGCTTTATGTGCCTTTTCTTTTATTCTGTGTCTCTTGTACTTTGTTTCTAATTTCCTACTAATTAAAATATAGCAGATTCCTTACTACGTTGTTAAAGGTAAATGAAAGTAAACCAACTATTGTAAAGAATAAAATGTAAATACCTTGTAAAAACCTATTTTAGGATTCTGGTGTAGTTTACTCTCCTTCCCAGTGGCCCATTTGAAACAACAAAAAGAATAAGCAATAGAAAAGAAAATACCATTTTCACCAAAAATACTAGCAGCACTCAATGTCACAAAGGCCAGCTGATAGCTGCCATACCCCAGGCACCAGGTTGATACAGACAGAACACCTGCAAGCATAGACCTTCCCCACAACAGACCTTCCCCACAACAGACCTTCCCCAGCTTATAAAGGCACAGTCCTGCAGAGTTCAGCTGAAGAGCCAGCCTGAAGGATTCACACGCATTATTGTAGGTGACCCAGGAAGAGGAAGACTCCATAAAAAACCCAACTTTTTTCAAAGAACAAGAAGGACAAACCTACTAATATTCCAAATATCCTGGAACATCATGGCTTTGCTGCAAATCACTGAGGAGTGATTACCAGGAAATGAACTATCATTGAGATCGCTCAGGACTCATGTCATAAGAAAGTTCTTCTAGAAGACGTGCCTGAGTTAAAGTTACCCCCCCCACCCCCCAGTTTGATCTGTTCTTTCCCTACAAAGTTCTTAGCAAAGAGCTAATCCAGGAGAACTAACCTCATTAATAAGAATAATTCTCTCCAAAAAGAAAAAAGTACTAGCCAATCCATCAACAGAAAAAGAAAAAACATGAATTATTATTTCCCTATGAGCTTAAGGAAATGAAAGAGAATATAAACTCACTGAAATAAGATCTTTACAAAGATGTTAAAGAAGAGATATCAATACAGTAGTAGAAAATG
The DNA here is from genome assembly GCF_000260355.1 of Condylura cristata. Lineage (NCBI taxonomy): Eukaryota > Metazoa > Chordata > Mammalia > Eulipotyphla > Talpidae > Condylura > Condylura cristata. The sequence goes on along the minus strand of NW_004567118.1, from coordinate 17,265,570 downwards.
AGAAGTGAGAGCTTGGGAATAAATGGAAAAGGAGGAAGACAATTCAGAAATGAAGGCCTTTCAGAGGCACTGTTCTACCTGCGTGTTGCCTAGGAAGTAGACATGGACACATTTGAGATTTGTTAAGATTGTTCTTGGAGTCAACACAGTGGGAGGGAAGAGAAGGGAAGGTAGTGTGACTGCTGGGTGAAGCAGCCTGCAGTAAAGGCCTGTGTCAGTCTCGGCACACCAAGAAGCAGTTTCAAAGAAGGAATTAGACATGTGAGATTTATTGGGGGAAATAACTCTAAATATTCTAACTCAATAGCTTTCCTTATTCAACATCAATTCTCCCTCCTTTCAAAGCAGGTTCAAGTCCTGAGGAAAACACATTGACTTAGTGGACAGAACCTTCCATCATCTTCTACAAGAACACTTTATTGTTGTGCTTTTTTGAGAGACAGAAAATAATGCTGAATGGAAAGTCAAAGATGGAAGAAGGAGTGAAGAGCAATGAACTGGCACATGTGTCTTACACAGGGAAAAATTCAAGCACACAACAAAAAGAGCACATAAAAATGGACAAGGTAAATGGAGTTGGGTGTTCTGAGGTTCTTGTATTAGCTGAGAAAGGAGTATAAATAACAATTGATATTAGATCTAAGTAAGTCAAAGACACGTTTTGTCTTTTTATTTTATTTATGGGGGGGGTGGGAAGTAAGAGTAGAACTTATCTTTGAAGTTAGATGTTAACCATGAGGTCTAGGAAGCTTCTGAAGTGCTAGAAATATTATGTTCCACTGATCTATATATTGTTATTCCAAAATCACAATGTTTTAATTACTGGTAGTTTATAGCACAGTTTAAAACAAAAGTAACAAGACACCTGTCACTTCTCTCCATATTGTTTTAGGTCCTCAGGGTGTTTTGTCTTTTTAAACGTAATAGTTAAACCAATTGAAGGCTAGAAAATGATTATACAACTTTGTAACTAATAGAGAAAAAATGAAACAAAATATTAGTCAATACATACAAGGTTTAAAAATAATGAAAAATAGTATATAACAGTGGACCAATAGAAAGATAGATTACAGACATGGATACAGAAGGGCTGAACTAAAGGATGGAAAAAAGTTCACATGAAACTTATCTAATATTCTAAGGCAATGTAACTTCAGCAAATCTTTTTTTTTTAATACTAGTTAGCACTCAACAAAATAAAATTGGAATAGTTACGGTGAGAGTCACTATGTGCATTATAAATTATTGAATTCAGATGGGCAATCTAGCCTAGAAATAAGTAAAGTAAAAAAACAAAACTTGATAGAACTGCAAAAATCTATTATCATAGTGTGCAAGCTTAGTATATGTGTATATATGTAATTAACAGAATAACATCCCCAAAAAAATCTAGAAGAGGGGATCTAATCGCTGATTTGACCTAACTGGTCTGCAAGCCATATTTGTTTGATTCTGGGAAGTCACCAACTCTAACACTGTTATTTGAAGGGCAACTAAGAAAAACAGGATTAATGGAGACACTAAGCTTTCCCATTCCCATGAGTTGTTATTTCATGCTTATTGAAAAAGTTCTTTTCCACAGAATAATGGTGTTCTTATACATATGTCAAAAGGAAAATATAAGAGAAATAAATTGAACCAGACATTTCTAAGACTAAGCATTTTTCCCTTTGGAATTAATTTCCTTCATTGAGTCTTATATTGTGTTTCTCCATACATTATAACCCTCTGTGATGCTGGGAAGGGTGAAATACAGTAGTCTTTAGTGGGGACCCTATTCTTCCTGGTGATGCTGCTTCTAAGCCTTCATGGGTGGTCCCATCTGAAGGTGAAAATGGAACATTTTCATATAAAGTGAGGATATAAAGTGAGAATGCATGTTTCCTTCTCAAACAGCCCTTCAATGACTTGTCTGCTTGCAGTTAGGAGACTGAGTTGTTCAGTCACACCCCCATATTGGCATACAGTCATGGAGACTCACGGACAGACAATGGCCACAACACAAATTGTCACTTGTCCCTCTGTGGTTATAAAATGGCCCCTAATTTTCAAGATATTAAGATGTAGAAACCTTAAAGTCATTGAAATACAGTAAAGCACTGTATCAGGCAACCCTAATAGACAATGTTTTTAAGTACACATGGAATGTTTACAAATACTGGCCACATAAAACCTCTCAACAATTTTAAAGATTGTATAATTAGAGATTTTTCTCTGATCACATTCATGATAGAAAGTTCTAACAAAGGAAAACTTAAAATATTTGATTATACTTCTAAAAGCCAATAGAGCAAATAAGAAATTAGAAAACATTTTAAACCAACCTTTAGGGGGGGGAAATAGTTCCTACATCACTAGGAAAAAAGAAAAGACAAAATTAGGAAAATAACAGGCACATAAACCCACAGAAAGTAGAAGAAAGGAAATAAGCATCAGAACAGATAGCAAGGAAGTAGAAAACAAAGGTGCCAGAGATGAGTGAGTTGGGTGGTGTAGGGATGGGTAAGCCGCACGTGTGAGGTTCCAGAAGAGATTGTGAAGACCTGACTCAGAATGCTTGCTGAGGTTTCTGCCCTGGTCCACTTCACCCCTCTGACTTGCTTAGCTCAGTGGCGAGAACTTGCTTGTTCCTGTATTCCCTTGGGCATTGCACTTGGGGTGTGGGAGCCCTGTTGTCTCACAGCTTAGGACCTGGGCACTTGTTAGCAAGGCAGAATTCCAGCCCCACTCCAGACCTCCTGATTCAGATTTTGCCCAAGAACAAGATCTTCAGAAAATTCCACACACAGAAAGGCGAGAGACACTGGCTTGGAAAATTCCCTAGGAGACGATGCACGGTTTTCATTTGAGTTTGTGGATAGTGTGGACATTAGTATTTGGAGCCTGATCGACTCATTTCTTTCTCTGTTTATTTCGAATTTTATTCATTTATCAATTGTTTGTATAATGAATGCCTTGGGGAGTACAGTGTCACACTTCTGATGTGTAAGCTTTGCACAACCCTCTCCAAAGCCCCAGTGCAATCCCGGTATATTCCTTTCCCTTTTTTCTCTTCCCTGCCCCCTCCACCCTTCCTTCTAGTAACCAGTATGTTTTTCAGAGTCTAAGAATTATTTTTGCTGTGTCTTGCCTGTTTGTTTTCTTAGGTTATTTATATTTTGCAAATGAGTGAAGCCATCTGGTAACTGTCTTTCACTTTCTGACTTATTTCACTTAGCATAATCACCTCAAGATCCACAGGTTGTCTTTTTGTTTTTGTGGTGGTTTCTTTTGCAAAACAGTATTTCTAGTTTGATATAGTCCCATTTGTTTATTTTTGCTTTTCCTTACCTTACCCTTGGCATTATACCACCAAATATTTCTGTGTGATGTCCAGGGGCTTATCACATACTCTTTCTTTTATACATTTTATGCAGAACCCGACTTAAATGAAGGAGACTAAAAAGAGATTTTCCATATGCAAATCAGCAAGCAGTAAAATTCAGCAAGTCTGAGGCCTCCTGGTGGTGCAGTGGTCAAGTCTCAGCCCTATCAAGCTATCAGCAGCCATTGTGGCATGAGTTTGATCCCAGGTCAGGGAGGTGACCCTCCCTGGTGCAGCGGGATCCTCCCCTGCTGCTCCCCTCTGCAGTATATTTCAGTGGATCTGCCTGTTCTGCTCCCCACTCAGTCTCTGGTGAATCCCTCACCAACACCCCCACCTCTGGCCTATGCCCCAGTTCTTGTATGCATAAATAAATCAATCTTAAAAAAAAAAAACAAACAGCATGCCTGTGTTTCTCATGAAAATGGTACTGTTTTCCTTCCTCTGGAACTAAGAGGGAAGTTCTCCAGAGATTCTTATAAGTACGTGTGGGTATCACCTTAAATACACTCTCCAATCTGGTCTCTCTTTTTTTGTTTGCTTCTGAATAAACCATGTTTGCGGCTGGAATGTCTGACTTTGCACGGATGTAAATGACTGGAATTAGTGCAGTTAAAGTCAACAGCAGCCACAGGAAGGGGGTCCCAGGGGGTCCCAGAGGTTCCCGAACCCCAGCCAGTGAAAGTCCCGGAATTGCCCTCTCATCCTCCCCTCCCTCGCCTCCTGCTTGCTTCTCAACGTCTAGTACCTAAAGATACATTTCTGTTTCCTTGTTCTTTCCTATCTATGACTGGCTAACCTTAGAAGTTAGCCATTTTCTCTAAAACGTTTCCCATATTCAAATCTAAACATTTGGAAATCCCCAACAGAAACATTTATACTCACATAGGTCACCGCCATTTTGGAAGCTGATCTGAGGCATCTAGGAGGCAGCAACACTCCCTCCCCCTGCTAAGAGGTTCCTGGGGGTATAAATTAGGCTCCGGTGGGTCTGCTTTGCTCCTCCAGCTCTGTAGGTGTGTGAAGACAGCCGTGTGAACTGAAGCGGCTGCCCAGCGAGCCCAGATTCCTGGGAAGGAAAGTCACCATCACATCCCTCAGCTGTAACTTGTGCTCTGGCTGAGTCTGTAGGATCGCGGCTAAAAGCTGACCAACTGTCCAAAGCAATGTCCATCCTATTAGAGAGGGCACCCTCCAAGAAGCCAATCCATTCTTTAACATTTAGTTTATGTTTTGAAGACTAAAACTGTCAAATGTCCCCAATATGGTGTCTTTTGAACTTTAAAGTACAGCAATGGTGATTGTAGCACTTCTTGAGTTATTTTTGAGCTTAATAGAAACCAAACAGTTACAAATGTAACAGCCATAGAGGCTAACTAGAAAGGCCTGTTTCTTTTCATGAGTTTGGGATCTAGCCAGCTTTATGCTATTTTAATTTGGGTTCACTGCTGGAAATTATCATTTTTAGTTGCTACTGATTTTTGTATATTCCTATATGATTAATAAAAAAGAATTTGTTTTTCTTTAATGAAAGCAATCAGGTTGGTAGATGAAGTCTTTTAAAATGCGTGTAATGCCAGCAAGCACAGGACAGTTTCACCACCCATTAGGGTACAGGGGTACAGAGAGACCCAGTGGGGTTTTCAGGCTTTAGTGCTCTCTCAGGGAGCCGGGGCAGACCAGGCTGAGGCAGGCACAGGACAGGCAGCGGGGCTGGGAGGCCCCCTGGAATCTTTACACACTTTCTCTGGGCTCTAGTGTGGCTTCACCTCTTCTGTAGTCACAACTTGCGTCCTCTCACTTTTACCCCCGCCTCTATGCTCAGGTGTGCACACCTGCAAGCGCACACACCTTCACTCCAGCTGCCACATCAGTCATAGGTGCCCCGGCCTCACACCCCTGGCCCCTCAGCATTGCCCCTCTGTGCTGGTAGCCACAGAGGCTAGTGGTGTAAAAGTCTGATTAATTCATTTACCCGACAACATGGACTCCATGGGTAGAAATATCACCACAGTACTTCTTGGGCGTGTGATGGGGCACAGCTTCTGGCCCAAGCCTCTGCTCGCTTCCACTATTATTTCCCCTAAATCTAGAGAAAATTCCTATCAGATTGGGAACACAAAAGATAGAACGTGTTCACACTCCAAACAGCTTGAGGTACATGTTCTAGTAAAACTTGAAGGAACTTTACTCTTGTTTCTTATGTTTGTGTGTGTGGGGGGGGAAGCTGGGGGATTTTTTCCTGTGCAGTGACTAGTGCAAGCAGGCAGGTGAGCACATTCACTGTCGGCTGGGATAGATGGAAAGGAGGGTCCTGGGGTTCTCCATAGATTTTTACAGGCAATTAGTGTTTGTGCAGGGAGCCAGGCACACAGGCACCCAGCCAGGAGACCGACAGCCTACGAGGCAGGCAAGGGCTGGGCAGGGTGGCTGGGAGACAGGCGGTGGAGGCTTCCAGCCCCCTCTGCCCCCAATATTTTTTAAGATTTATTTTATTTATTTATGCATACAAGAAGAGGGGTGTAGGTCAAAGGTGCAGGGAGTGAAAGGATTCCCCAGATACAGAGCGGGGAGCAGAACAGGCAGATC
>NW_004567118.1:17218172-17259445 GCF_000260355.1 Condylura cristata | reverse complement strand
TTTTGTTTTGTTTTGTTTTTTTAATATTAAACAAAACCTAAAATTCTCAAGGTAACCCATGTTTAGTCAAAATTTGCCATCTTTTTGATAAATGTCTGGGCTTGATTTACTAATATTTTGTCAGACTTTTGTATCTGTGTTCATAAGGAATATAGTTGTCTGTGATTCTCTTGCAATGCCTTTGCTTAGTTTTGTAGAGAGGGTATACTGAGTTCATAAAATGAAGCCAATTCTTTCTCCTAAAGTATTCCCCCTCCTCTGTTTTCTGAAGGAAATAATTTTTGGAGTTTAGTTGTGTTATTTTCCTTCAGTATGATGATATTTTGTATAGCTCTGCTGAAGCTAAATTTTCTCTCTAAAATGTCATTTATTTTTGAAGGATATATATATTTTTTGAAAGCTGTATCAGCTAAGGCTTCATCAGAGAAGCAGAACCAGTCCTTCTGGAAGCTTCCCTCCCAACTGGTCCTGATCAGCAAGATCCTGGCAGCTGCTTTAGGAGCCAGAGTGCAAAGGGACTCACCTGCAGAGGAGGATATGCCTAACTTATTCTTCCCCATCTCCCCAAAACCACAAAAATCAATCCACTTCAGTGTTGTTTCCATAATTGTGTTCTTTCGTATTTGTTACTGATTATGTTGTCTCCCACTCCTGGGTGTTCCTTGGCTATGCTTCTCAATTGTAACCCTTATTTCAGATAGTCTACTATGCTAGCTCAGTCTCCCTGCAACCATTGGGAATTACTTTGTGGATTAAACATTTTTAACATACTTGTTATGAAACTTTATTTCTTAGGCAAGGGTTGCAAGCCTGGAAGCAATATGAAATCTTTGCCAGACCATGTCTGCCAATATTGTTTTACTGGCACAGTAGGAGGCAAAAGTGCCATATTGTTATGCTGGGAATCCTAGATAAAATGTACTTAAAGGCTTGAAAGGCAAACTAGGACATTACATTCTTTCATGCAGTACTTAGGTGGCCAAGATACTCACAGGTGAAACAGTAACAGGGAACCTGGAACCTCCCCTTTTCCTGCAGGCCACCCTATTACAAAACCATCTTCTTCCTTAGCATGGTGTCCAGTGAGGGACCTGTGACATCCTTGTGGGCACATAAGTCCATAATAAACTCAAATCTTCCCTCCCCTCAATATATTGCTCCATGAACATCCTCACACAAGGATTCTCACTGGACATTTACACAAGCTTCAAATCCTCCCTTCAAACAAAGCCAATGTGACTTCTTGTGTTTGAAAAGAAGATCCATAAATTTTCCCATGGAAGACTGCAGAGTAAAAAAAAAAAAACACTGCTTCTACTCCATAGTCCACTTTATCTTCTTCTTCTACGTCTATTCCCTGCAGCCTGCAGTTTGGTGTTTCTGATTTTCCACGACAATACCTGCATCGTGGTTGTACATGGAACATGCAGTGAGAACTGAGACCTCCTTCCTTCCACAGGGTGGTCCCACCAACCTCGTCTGCTCTCAACAATGCCTGTCTGGCCTCAAGCGTGTGTGGGCTGAGCTGGAGGCCCTCTTCACCCATAACTTGCGCTCACTTGCCAATCTGAAAAACCAACACAATTCTGTGTATAAACTGAAGCCTGGACAGCAACATGTCATATCCAGACCCAGTAAGGAATGAATTATTCCACTGGTTGGAGAGGCCTGGTGCAGAAGAGGGTGTAGCTCTGCCCCTTGATGTCCAGAGGTTGCCCAGGCAGGAGGAAATAATGCCTGCAAGGTGCTAGGCTCTCACACTGCTGGTGGGATGCAGACTGGCTGCAACCCTGTGGAAAGCTGTGCCCGAGGCTCCTCAAAACATTGAGAATGGACTACCATGTGACTTAGCAACTCAACTGCTAGGAGTCTACCCGGACGATACAAACACAGTAGTGAGAAAGGACACCTGCACTCCTGTTTAGAGCAGCACTATTACAATAGCCGAGACAGAAAAACAACCTAAATGCTCCCGAAGAAATGAATGGTACACAAAGTTGTGGTACAATACAAAGTAGAATACTATTCAGCAATAAAAAGGATAAACTCATACCATTTGCAACAACATGGATGGAGCTGGAAGGAATATGCTAAGTAAGAACAGTCAGAAGGAAAAAGATAAATATCAAGATGGTTTCACTTCTATGTAGAATGTACAGAAATCAAACAAAAGGTCAAGAAAAAGACACAACTAACAAGCTGAGCATAGATCCGAGGAATCAGCAGGGAGGAGGGGCAGAGGGCCAAAACAGGGGTGACCCGAGCACAAGGGACTGAGGTGATGGGTCACAGGTGGGTGGGAGAGCCACAGGACTACACCTGAGGAGAGGAGGCAATTACATACAAAAGTGAATGATGTGAGCAAGTAAATAGGTAAATTCAAAAGAAAGAAAAAGGATCAAGGCACCTTTTCATTGAGCTGCTACCGCAGGCAGCACTCTGCTAAGCAGTCACCTGGGGTGCCCTCCCCCACCTTGCAGCTGCAACTCCACCGCACACCATCAACACCATCAGCTGTAAGGAGGCTTCTCCCCTGCCCTGCTAGCTCTCCCTCTACCCTGTTGTTCAAAAATTGTTGTTCTCTTTTGCTGTTCCAAAGACCCTTCATTTTGCACTTGTAGTGCCTGGTGGGCAGATCCTGGACTGGTGAGAGAGGTTTTGACCCAGTGATAGTTCTTTATACCCGCTGCCTGGTAACACATTTACCCTTATAGGACTTGAAAAATGAAACCCTATATTTATTTTGAAATGTAAGCATTTTAAGCGGAAAAATGTCCAAAGATAATATGTAATTACCTGCCTTTATAGGGTCTGAATATAAATTTTCCTTATGATGCAAATGATGTGGTAGTCTAATGGGTTGGCTCTCACAGTCATCACGCCTCCTGGTCTTCTTCTCACCCTTATGTTGTTTCCTCCCCTTGAATCTGGTGCCTTGGTGACTCACCTTAACCATGAGAATGTGACAGAAGTGAGGCCCTGCCAGGTCCAGGCTGAAGCCTTAAAAAAAAAATCCTGGCAGCTTCCACTTTTGGGCTCTGAGGGACATCAATAAGTATATAAACAACCCTGTTTCCCCAAGACCACCGTGCTGTGAGACCACCCCAGCCACTTGGAGGAGGTCTGTGGCTGACAGTACTGGCAGAATTTCTAGCTGAGAGCCAGCACCAATGGGCCAGTGCTGGAGCAAGGCCATCTGGAAGGTGGACTTCCAGTGCCCACTTAAGATGCTCCCTCAGAAGAGAGAAAAGCTGTTCCCTGTGCCGCCTGCCCAGATGATGAATTCTGAACTCTGAACTTAAACATCAACAATCATCAATTTAGTGATGATTCTATTCAATATCCATGCTCCTAATAATTGCAAAAGGATGTTAAATTAAAGGATGAATACTGAGTTTTGAAGGCCTGGTGCCAAAGCCAGAGCGTGCTGGAAAGTTCATCTGACAATAGGAAGAAGTTCTCGCGATTTGCCTTTTGTGGTTTCCTCTTCTGCCTTCCTTAGGAGGCCAGTTGTCATTTCTTGCTGATGTTGAAATGCTCTGACTATAAAAGGGCTTTGAGTCTTTGCAAGAGCTGGTATTTGGGTCTAAGCAAAGGGAAAGATGAGTGTAAGAAGCAGGCAGGACTGTGATTGTTGCTTCTGAAAACAGGAAGATTAATTTTTGGTGTTGATAAGCATAGAGAATTGGGATAAAGAAGAGCTTTAAAATGTCTCATTTAGATACAAGTACTTGTAGTAAGCAGCAAAAAGTTGTGAATATTTAACACCCACACTCTGACTTCTTGACATGAAAATCTAGTGAAGAAAAGATCTTAGCACAGGTAGGAATGGCAAATGCACGGGAATGAATTTCCGCTGAGATACTCAATAAATGACTAAGTAAAATTTTGTATATTGCGAAACGGTGGATGTTCTTTACCTTCATAAATCTCCATTCTAGGGATTTTTTTCATGAAGACATAACAACTGGGCTGTTAATCTAAATAACTATGCTGTGATGAAAAGTACTGACGAAAGGCTGTTGGGAACTGCATCCTCCAGTGGTGACTCGGTGTTGTCTGGAGTCGTCACTTGGAATGCTCTGGAAATTTCAGCCCTCAATTTTGATGGAAACACAATCTATGGATATTGTTATTCTCTATAACAACCATTTCATTATGATCAGGATTTAAGAATTCGTTTTATACAGTGACTTTGCAAACCTTTTCTTTATTTCTCCACCAACACTCTATGACCCAGTAAAAATAAAGAGGTCAAAGTTGGGGTCCCAGTGCCATATGGGCACCTCATTTAGGTTTGGGGAATATGGTCACTGTGGACATGCACTGAATTGACTCTCCTGAAAGATATTAACATCTCTTCAATTATAGGCTCCTCATTTGTCGCCCACTCTTGTGATAGAAATCTTTGCATCTGAATTTTTACCCAAGTGGGTAGCAAAAATATAAACCTCACGTGTCCATTAAAAAAATGAAGTTCAGGCCCTCCCTAGTGGCGCAGCGGGTTAAAGCACAGCACTAAGAAGCTAAAGCCACTTCAGCATGAGTTCGAATCCCTGCCTGCCCTGGAAATCCACATGGCGTGGCAGATCTCTCCTGACCCGCCCACTGCTCCCCTCAGCAGTGTACTTCGTCGATCTGCCTGTTCTGTACCCCGCTCTGTCTCTTGTGGATCCTCTCACCCTCCGCATCTCTGGCCTGTACCCCTGTTCTGCACGAATAAATAAATCTTTAAAAAAAAAAAAATGAAGTTCATGCTTATTGTGTCCAAGGCTCTGCCCTAGAGCCTAAAACACCTGTAGAAACTCACTAATATTCTTACTAATATTTCTTGATTCCAGCTCAGTGAAATTATGGTTTACTTTGAGTAATAAAAATCATGCAATTCATATGCATAAAACCACTCTGTCGACTAATATGTCAAGTGTAGGCGGATTCCCCCCAATTCTTAAAAAACATTTCAAACCCGCAGAGTTCTGGAGATAATAGAACAATGAACACCCATAAACTCGCCCTTTAGATTCACTAGTTGTTAATATTTCACCATGCAAATAATACTTGCTTTCTGTCTTTACACACACACTCCAGCTAAACCATTAAAATAAACAATTATTTCCTCTCCATCAAAGTGCACCTCCTCAAAAGAAGGACATTTTCTTATTGACCACAATATCTTCAGCAAACCCCAAATTCAACATTTCACATTGAAATTAAATTTGGTATTAAAATCCCCCCAGTTGTCACCAAGCTGATCTTCTTTCAGCTTTTTTGCATCTAAATTTTTACCCAAGTGGGTAAACATTTTTCTTTCTAAATTCAGGATGGCATCAAAGACCATACATTCCCTTTGAGTCGTGTGGCTGTTTAGTTTCTTTTCATCTAGAACAGTCCTACTTTATTTTTTTAAGATGTATTTATTTATGCATATAAGATCTGGGGTATAGGACAGGGATGAGAGATTTTACCAGAGTTAGAGTGGGGAGCAGAAAAGGCAGACCTCCTGAAATACACTGCTGAGGGGAGCAGCAGGCAAGACAGGAGAGGTCTGCTGCACCATGTGGGTCAGCTCCCTGGCCGGGGGTCAATCTCATGCTGCAGTGGACATAAAGACTTAGTGACATTTTGTCATTGGCAACCAGTGAAAATCTGTTATTGTAAGTATTCTGAATATGGAGTGTCACTTTTCCAGTTGGATTTGCAAGCCCAGTCATTCCAGAACGGCCACACCCTTGATGCCTCTCAGCAGATGTCCCTTCTATAGTGACATGGACTTATGACGTGGACTTACTAAGCCACCCCAGGAGCAGTGTCAGGAATTTATCCTGATCCCCATAGATAAGCTGAAGTAGAAGTGAAAATGTGATTTAGCTTCTTATGCCAAACACACACATACACACACACAAATAAAGTGCTAAGCTGTTTAAATATTATAGAGCTTTATTTTTATTGACTGTTTACTGTGTGCCATGTGCTATATTTGATTCTTTTATATAAAATCTTAGCCAGGTAATTTAATATAATTTTATCTAATTTAATCTGGTGGAAAGGGAGAGGGAACGCCATGCACCCCCCCCCCATTCCCTGGTTCAGATGACAGTGGGGGACACCTCAAGACTTAACACAATGCTGAAGATCATTAGAGGACAGATAAGTGACAATCTCCAATTGCTAGGTAACATGAGTTTCTTGGCCCAAAAGTAGGCTTTTTATCAAAAATCTAAAATGCTTTACTGTAATTTTATTTTCATTATTACATGAATTCCCACGATAGAGGAATCAACCCTCTCGTCTCTGTTGTGGGAGGCAGGGGAAACACCACTGAAGGACTCACTTGTGGTCCTTCCCCGCCCCAGTGAGATGCTGACAGAGGCTGCCATCAGGCTGAAGCCCAAATAGCTGCTTCTCCTTTTAAGGCAAAAAGCAATCCTGGCTTCAAGGACATCTGCTGTGGTGGAAGAAGGGACAAGTTTCCTCAGACAACAACAGAAGCTCTTGTGTGAAGATTTGACATGTGTCATCAGGGGAGATGCACTCCCCTGCTCCCCACACCCCAGAGGAAGGCAGGAGAGAAAGTGGAGTTAGTCCGTTTTGATGACATCTCTCTACTTGGGAGTGTCTAGTCTCTGGACTCCTTAGTGTACAAAAGGATTATGACTCTGAGTTTTGTCTTGTTTTAAGAGGAACTAGGGTGCAGGCCAGAGGTGTGGGAGTGAGAGGGTTCACCAGAGACAGAGTGGGGAGCAGAACAGGCAGTGGATCTACTGAATACACTGCTGAGGGGAGCCACTGCTGAGGGGAGCAGTGGGCAGCACAGGAGAGGTCTGCTGCGCCACGTGGGTCAGCTCCCTGGCCGGGGATAGAACTCAGGCAGTTGTGGTGATAATGCTGAAACTTTAGTCCTAGGTCGCCCCTGAGTTTAACCGTCGGTATTCAAAGCGCAGCTTGGGCGCTGGCAGCATCAACATCTCTGGGCACCTGTCAGGGTCCCACTCAACCTGCTCCATCCACGTCTGCATGTCACCCAGACGCCCTGGCAATGTGCGAGTCCTGCACGTGTTTAAACAACTTTTGAGTACTGTGCAATTTCTACCGGAAGTGCCTGACTGGCAGTGCTTTAGTTGAGCTGCCTGGGTGTCAACCTGCCTGCACTCTCTCAGCTCCACACAGCGTGTCGGTGGGAAAGTCTACCTTTACATTCTCAGAACGTCTTCAATCTAAGTGTATGCTGCTCTCTGAACCCTTTTGGTTAGATGAAAAGAACTTTTCATCAATACCAAGTCATATTTCATTGTCTGAAGAACAGAGTGTCAGAAGGATGAAAGGCTTCATGGAAAAGTCTGTCCTCTGACTAAACCTGAGTTTTCTCCAGAGCTGATCACACTGATTCATTAGGACTCCCCACTCCTCCACTGACCCCCCCCTTTCCTTCTTCTATCAAGTCTTCCAGTCCATTCTCCCAGACTTCCCTATTTCTTTAAGAGCTACTTCATAATAGAACATCAAAGAGAAAAACCACTGCCTTAAAATGACCATGACAGTAGGTTGGCAGAGTGATAGGACCAGAAATATTTGGATTCTATTTTATTCACATTTTAATTCTCCATAGAACACTTTTAAAATGTTGACTAGGCATTTGTCCATGGGTAGCTCTACCACATTTGTCTGTGTATACACGTAGGCTGTGTATACATGTTTTCTTAGGTTGTTGAATAAGCAAAATTAAACATCATCTACAACAACCTAATAATTGCATTTATCAACATACAGCCAGTAAATATTTTTTTTAAAAAAGTCAAGATGTCTTCCCAGTTCCCAGAAATATAATTTTCCATCCCTGGGAATTCTTCTGACAGTTGTAACAAATGGAAACCCCTTTCTCTCTTATTTCTGGACACAAATCTGGGCCTTTCTGACCCTTGCAAAAGTGATATTAATCTTTCCAGATTTCTACTTTTAAAGTTTCATAAAGAAGTTATGTAGAACATTCAAATGTAACTCATCAAAGTTTGAAGACAGATGACTAGTTTCCTAAACTTTCTGGATTTTTCCCTTTTACTACTCGTAGACTCAAGCAGCTTCAAATAAAATTTTCACTGAGATGTCCTCCCACTTTCCCCTCCCTCCTCCCTCGGGATGTAGAAAGTGAAGGCTAGTAATGGAACACTTAAAAAATGATTCTGCCTGGCCCTGCCTGCTCTTCACTACCAAGGAATGTGGTTGTGCTTATATGGCCAAGGTTGGCCTAAAAGAATTTTCATAAACCACTAGTTGCATTACATCAACGCATCATCTTAAACCCCATGGTAATTTTCCTAAACATAACCAGCTCACTGACTTCAAGCTTATTATCTCTTCCTGCCATAGCAAAAATTTCCCTAAATGTTCATATTCCTGCAGGACCACACTACGATGGCCTGTTAGCTCATGTAGAATAAAAGGGAAAATAGAACAGAAGCTGTCAAGAAGCAAGGCCGGTGGACACTGGGGTGGACAATGCTGCCATCAGGCTGAGCTATCGGAATATCACCATATCAGAATATTACCCTCAGCCCTGTAATGGGATATGTTTGTGCTTTGGCATATTTGGCATACTTATTTATTATCAAAGCAAGTTGATGGAAGGGGCTTTGCAATGGAAAGATAGGGATTGCAAAGGGAGAATAAAAAGAAGTGGATTCAGAAGCCCTGCTTCTATCCCAAACACATTGCAAAAATGCCCATCCCTGGTACTCTGAACTGACTGCAGAGTAAAAGCCACTCACAAGTAAAGGAGGGAACTTATCCAATCAAGTGTGGGCTTTTGAATGCAGTCTCTGTGGCCAGGAGCTAATGTTCCCAACTCCCAACCCAACTTAAGGCATATCTCCTTAGCATTCTAGTAAATTGGATTTAGGTAGCTTTCTGGAAAAGCAGCTTGGGTAATGGTTGGGAACAGCCTCTTTTTTTGGAGGGGGGTGGGGAGTAGGGAAGACACAGAAAGAAAAAGAGATGTTGTCCAATCTTAAATGTCAATTTTCTCTGAGACCTCTTCTCATCAACTATTCTTCCTTTCTTTTTAAATACGTTATCCAGAATACCACTCCACCCTCCACCTCCCAGCCCTGGTCTCTCTTTTAAGTTCAAGGAGGAAGAGAATGTGCAGACTTCACATCCTTAACACCATGAGGAGGAAGCAGGAGGAAGGAAACTGAAGTCAGGACATGCAGGATGCACAAATCCCCGGGAAGAACTGCCTCAAGGGTCTAGAATGGCATTGATCATGATTCTAAACTGAGAATTTTTTATGGTCTTCAAGCCGTGGGCAAAGGAAAATGACTAGAGCTGAGGATGGTTTGGAAAGGGTGGGTGGCAAATGCCTTGAAGGTTAGAGTAAGGGTTTAGAGGGCGGGAGAACATCAACTCACAGGCGAGTGGGAAGTCTCATCTTAGAGTCTAGAGAAGTGTTCTTCCCACTGTGTTAACATCGTAAGGTCTTCCACTGGATCTTCCTTCCAGAACAGATCCAATTTGTGCATTTTTAGTTGTAAGACAGCAGAAATGAAACGCGCATCACATCAGAGGATACCTACAGTCAGTTTGTCCTAGTACTATTAATGTTAACTGTGTTATAGAGGAGGTCCCACTGTAAAGTTTCACCTCCCCTTCGTAATCAAAATATTTTTGTACAGGTGCACTGAGGTGATGTCAATGAGCTACTCCTCCTGAATCATGAGAAAGATTCACTTGTAGCACCAGTTGGTTACTGCCTGAACCCATAATCACTCTGCTCATTAACAACAGCGATTTTCTATTTAATCATTCCTTCAACCCAAACTGAGGGACATTTTACAAAGTAACTGGCATGCAGTCCTCAAAAACATCTATCTCCTGAAAACGTGAGGAAATCTTCAAGACTAAAGGAAACTGACAACTAAATGCAGTACTGGACCAGAATATTTTTCTCCCTTTTGCCCTAAAGGATATTGTTGGGGGTAAAATAGTGAGAATTGACCAGGGCCTGGGGACTTGGTGGTATTACTATACCAATGTTAATTTTCTAATTTTGCTAATTGTACTTATATAAAAGAATATCCTTGCTATTGGGAATTGCTAATTGAAGTGTTTGAGAATAATGGGAGTGTGATTGCAACTTTCTCATGATTCAGAAAAAAAAATTACGTATCTGTAGTGCATGACAAGACAAATGTGGGAAGATGTCAACACTGGGGGCATCTAGGGACAGGGTATCTTGGAGATATTTGTACCACTCTTAAAAGCTTTCTATACATTTGAAATTCTTTCAAACTGAAAAAACTAAGACATGTGCTATGAATCTGAACTGAATTGTCAGCTTGATCCTATTTGACAGAACTGGATGGAATCCACACCTCTCTGGGGAAGGAGTCTTGGGACATCTTGTCTCTGGGGATAGTCTGTGGTTGGAGGACAATCTATTCCATCCAGCTTCGAGAGATGCAGGCCCATGGGGTATCTGGTAAGAAGTAACTTTCTCTATCATGCTTTCTGTGGAATGAGGAGCATTTGAGTCAAACCAAAAGTTTCATTTTCTAGAAAATGTGTTAATACCCCACTGATTTTGCCTCCAAGTACCAATTTCTGAGCATGACACTGCCACTGTCCCGTAATCCCATTGTGTATAATGTCCCCTGCACTAGATTACTCCATGGCCTGCAGCTTCCATGTGACTGAAGATTTTTCATGGCAACAATAAAGGTTTTGAGGCCCCAAACCCTAAAAGAAAGGACAAATGTGCCAAGTAATTAGCTTTCACCACCACATGAATAAGCTCCTGTCCCCAGGAGCCACAGAACACAGGCTCCAAGCCCACATGCCCACACGGCACATAATGACTTCGGCCTACAAAGGGAAGAGCGAAGTGACCCCAAAATAGATCTTTAAAACCCGCCAACGTCTTTTGTGACAGCACAATTTGCTGTTTCATTTTAGTCTTTTATCAGGAAGCCTTCTGAATCAGTGCTCTATTTTGAGCACAAAGTCAAGATTTCTATGGCCTCGGCCAATGATATTCACGTGTAAGAGCTTTTGAGCCAGTTTGCTGATTCAGGCCCCGGCGATTCCCAAAGTCCTTCTGGGTGAGTGGGAAAGGTTTCACCCATAATAGCTTTTCTTTGGCCTCTCTGTCCCTTTCCCACCCCAACCACTTAGCATTCCACAAAAGAGAATATGAAATTGAATACAGGCCAAGAAAATGGACACACTCCACATACGTTAATAGCTTTACTATATTAATAGCTTGCCAAAAGTCAGCTACCTCCCTCAGGGATCTTAGTTTCTCTTCTTGGGCCTATTTTTTTTCTTTCTCTCTTTGTTTTTCCTTCTCCCCAGTTTTCTTACAGAAATAACAGGGCCATTCACACGTATATAGCCAATTATAAGTGTTACTATGACTCCTAACTAGTGACAGAAAGACAGCGACAGCAACTGCCTGTATATAGTCTATAAAACTCTTATTTTATACACAATATTCACAGATACACACAAATTCACTTTTTGATTAACCAACAAACACATCAAATAATTTCATACTTAGGAAATTTAATATTGAAGCAACACTGTTACTAAATATATGATTCAATTTCAAACCTTCATAATAATGCTCTTCACAACTGATATATTGACCTATAATGCAGCCAAATATCAGGCATTGATTCAATTTACTAATATTTTATTTTGAATATTATGCAACAGTTTTTTCCTAGTCCTTACTGAACCACCTTGGGTAATTTTATAAAAGCAACACTTTATTGTTTGTAATAGTTATTTTCTATTGATTTTCATTAACTTCATCAATTGTTTATCACAGGAGATGCCTGAAAATAGAGGTCACAAGAGAGAGTGATGATAATCAAGTTAGAGTTCAGGTATTTGTAAATTTTTTAATTTAGAAGAATATATTGATCATACTTAAAGACAATAGTCATTCAATTACATTATGCACTACTACAGGGGAAAAAAGTATTTCAAGGAGGTTTGGTGATAAAAGGGGTGGTGATACTGATGATCCTGGTGATGATGAGGATGATGTTGAATAAAAGGAGGAGGAAGTGACTTGAAGCCAGATTAACTAAAAACAACTGTGACTGACAATGGATATTTATGTTTTTTTATATTGTGAGTTTTGCAAAGAAAGACTCTATAATCCATGATCATCAAACTGAACATCACTTTCACCAAACCTATGTCACATCCAGAAAGCACGAGGCCTAAAGTCCTGCCCGCTGGTGTCAAATCTGGTTCATGTTCTTGAGCACAGTGCCAGCCGGTAAACATTGTGCAGTGACGGCAATATTCTAGATCCACACTGTTCAGTATACATGGCTGCTGAGGGCTGCTGAATTAACTAGTGTGAATGAGGACCTGAATTTCAAATTTAATCTTAAATCATCTAAACAGCCACACGTCACTGGTGGCAACTGTATGCAAGGCTGCAGCTATAGGTCATCATTATAAACACCATTTGTGCCCTGAGGGCCAGTGTAGATTCCGCGGCCCTTACTTCACACCACCTAGAGTTCACCACCAGGACCATGTTGACATCACATAACTCAGAAGTGGCCAGCTTATTTAAAATTAAAAATCACCTTCTTCCAAGCTCATTGTGCATAGTGAGAACTCCTTGCTCCTCTTTCATTTTCTCCATAGCGCTTCACACTTGTCTTATTTTATATAGTACATCCTCATTTAGCATCATCAATAGGCACTTGGAAACTGTGACTTTAAGCCAACTAATATATAATGTAACCCTATCCTCAACGCTGTTCCATCCGCCACTGGCTGGGATTGTCCATTCTCATCAACAGTACGGTAAGTGAGGTTATTGACAGACCTACAGTATTTAATTTATTCAGTTGTTTATTACCTATCTCTGTCCACTATTATGTAAGCTCTGTGAAGTATGCAATTTTGTCTGCCTTGTTTCCAGCTGCAGCAGTAATATTTGGGAATGAGGAGGAGTTGGAAAGGATCACCCCAGAAATTCCTACTTTTCATCAGCTATGCGTGCCTGTATCTCACACACCTCTTGGTGGCCACCCACCGGTAGGGGGCTGCAGCTGATGGAGAGACAGAAGAGGGGGAAAAGGTGGGGAACATAATATTCGGGCTTAAGCAGACCTGGATTCCATCTTTGCCTCTTATATTTTTATGTAATTTATAAAATAAAGGTACTCTCTTGTCTTGCTCTTTGTTATAAAAAGTAGAAATAATGTGTACAGAGATTCTAGAAACAGGAATGACTCAGTGCAGAGAATTGTATTTATTAAAGCCTTTCAATTATATTTTCTTACCCATGAACAGGCAAAATTCTTTGTCAGCAAAGAAAACAAGAATGTCTGCTGATACTTCTAGAACACTTTAATGCCGAGTGCATCACAGGTGTAACATACTGAAGGGTGGTCATTACGCCGTTTTCCCTTGAGAAAACAGAACCCGGTCTCAGTCATCTCGGTTGTGGCTGGACTTGAAGTCGCTGGGTTGGTGCTGTCAGGTTTCAGAACCTGTGCTACATGGCTGGAGCGCAAGAGGGGAGTGCAAGCCCCCCTTGCCCCCCATCTGGCCTGAGGTCATCCTTGTCTGCGTTTAGTGGAGAGGAAGTAGCAGCAGCAGCAAAGGGAGCAGCCACTCCCTCTGTCCCGGGTGCCAGGAGCAAGCACTGAGGAGCTTGCGCAGACAGAATGAGGCATTTTTATCTCAAGATGCTTTGGAGGTCCTTACAAGGTTGCTTGATCGCTTCCTGCCTGGAAAAGGGTTGCTTATTCTAGCTTCTAGATTCCATTTCAAGGTCAAAGATTGCAGGAGTCCCGGCTTTAGAGCTGCATGGTGAGCTTTGAGTGCCCAGGCTCGGGATTATTTTTAGTTACCGGCGTCACCCAGAGTGTTGTGACTCCAGAGATCACCACCCAGACAGGACTCGTGCAGACGCTGAGTAATTTGGGCGCCAGATCTCCCCTCCAAGGACGCGGCAGGGGCTGGGAGGCTTGGAAGGAGGGAAAGAAGCTCACCCCTCATTTCTTCAGTTCTGGAACCCTGATTTCTGCAGGTTCTGGGACTACAGATATTTGCTGGCGGTGGGAGAATGTGGGTATTGCCCCACCTCCTCATCTAACTCTCAGGCATTCTGATTTTGAATATGGTGAGCACACAGGGTGCCAGATACTATTTCCATTCTGCTGGTGCTGGACCCGGCCCTGGATGGGAAGGTGTACCTGGGCATAGTGGCTAGGGGCTGGTCAGGAAAACAGGCCAAGAAGGACAGGAGGGAAAGAGGGGAGAAGGGAAAGCTGCAGCTTCAGTGCCTGTCTGCCCACAGCCCCCCACCCCATGAAATAGCTTTGTATGCACCTTGCCTGACCTTTGCTGACCCTTAACCCAGAGAGGGCCCTGCATGGAGAACGCCCATGGGACTCCTGGAGGAGTGGTAGAGGGCAGAGAACAGGATGATGGATATTCTAGCCAGGGAGATCAGCCAGCCTGCGACCCCGCATCCCGTATGTGGCCAAGGAGTCAAGGTCTTATCTGCACACACTGTCCTCATGTGCCCCTGGGGGTGATGAGGAAGCCCTAAGGCCCTGTAACTAGTACACAGGCCTAGAGGTCTTTACCCTACTCTGGGCTCCAAGTCGTTCAGCTCCTTAGGAAAACTCAGCCGTAAAGTAATCTATGCTCACAGTGAGTCATCATCATCGCCACCCACCCAAGCTGAGCGCCCCCTCCCACACCTTTCCATTACTCATGGATATTAGAGATAATGTTTTGCAAAATCATTTTATGTTTTATAAAACTAGACTCACGCTACAAACATTTCTTTGCAACAGCCTTTCACATTTCTTGTAGATTTTTGCTTAGCAGCCCTTGGGTTTTGTAGAAAAGATTCTGAAACTTAGATAGCTGAGCCAAGGGATACTTGTTTTAGCTGTTCAGTTTGCTTTCCAGAATGCTTATGGATATTAATGTTCCTATGAGCAAAGAATGCAAGTGCCCTTTTCTCCCAATCCAAGGCAGCCCTAGGATGTCATTGTTTTTCTAATTTTTGAGCAGATACATTGGGTGAAATTAGTATCTTACTTGAATTTTCATTTCTATAGCTATGAGCCAAATTAATCATGGTTTCATATGCTTATGGAGCACTAATATTTTCTCTTTTCAAAACTACTCATGATATTTGACTTTCATGTTCACATTTAAAAGTCTCTTCTTGTTAATTTTAAAGAGTTTTTTATGCTGTGTGTATTATTGTCAAATGTATTTTCTTGTTGATTGTCTTTTGACTCTGTTTATATTTTTTGCCATGCAATATTTGTGTAAATAGGGGTCATCTGTCTCTTGTGTTGTTCACTCAAAATGTCTAATCACAAAATCAACAGGAAAGTAATTAGAAATGAGTACAAAGATATATACAATTGTAAGTACTCTTTGCTATTAAAAAGGAAGTAATCTGAATATTCAAATAGTAGAGCTGTAATTTAGTTATTGCGAGTGGATGTTTTACATTTTTATTGTTTTCTTGTTTTAAATGGTCAGTATTGCTTGAGTTTTGTTTTTCCTCTTTTCATTGTAAATGCAGTATTTTAGTTACATATGGATTGAAAGTTTCCTATGCACTGGCTTGAGACATCAGTGATCACCTTGAATACTTTTTCTATAGGAAAGTGACCAAATTTACAAACTAAGTCTTGGAATGCATGGATTAAGGACTGCCTCTGTTGCTTGTGATCATATTTATAAACTTTTCTGTATTGGTTTTCCTTATAGAGGGGTAATACTCTAACTACTTTCCTTCCCTCCCCTTCTCTTCCTGTCTGCTTCTTTCCCTCCCAACCGCTCTCCCTCCTTCCTTCCTTCCTTTCTTCCTTCCTTCCTTCCTTCCTTCCTTGTTTTTTGGATAGCTGGATAACAGCCACATTTAGAATCTTCTGTCAGTTTTCTTACATCTGCCAGCAATTGGCATTATTCCATTTTGCTTGGATAATTCAGTAGCATTGCCTCCTGTGGAAATAGCTGCTTCTGGCAAAACTATTTAGTTTATCATTTAATCAAAACATTTGCATAGTTCCACTCAGTTAGAAAGCAAAAATGGAACTGATCATTTTTGCATAAAGACAAGTCAAATCAAGGAATGCTCTAAACCATGAAATGAAATTTAATTAAGAATTGGAATGACAAACATTTCACCATGAACAGGCATTCTTAAATAATGCTTAAATGACACACAAAAGAAATTCCAGTTTTTACTAATAGAAAATACTTAGTGGTGACTTAATAAATGTTTCCAAGATTGTCAATGCATATTACCAACATACAGCTTGTTCATTTGGGAAGAGAGTTACTCTGACGATACCCTAGATGGAGCTTGTGGGATTTGGCAACTGAAATTGCTTCAATTATAGTAAGCAATGAGCAAGTCGTCAGGGCTGGAGTGAAGTGGCTTTTGCACACAGGCCTCCCCTCCCCTGCTTCTAGGTGACTAGTTCTCACTACCTCCTGTTTGACTTATTCCTGTTTTTATGTTAGAGTAACACTACTCACGTTGACAAATACTTCCTGTGTGTGGCAGAGCTCCAAGCAGGTATGTTCTATCCAGTTTGTGCCTTCAGCACTCAGCTGGTCACAAAGTACATACTGCAGGATGTGGCTGGCCCAATTTGAGAAGAGTTTGGAGGAAATTGGAGAAAGCAAACACCAACATGGATGTTCTTGGAAGTACTGAATGTCATTTGAGACACTTGGAAGACTGACAGTCATCAGGTTACAGAAAAGATCTAATCGAAGGGAAAGAGGAATGTTTCTAAAGTTTGCACTCTCAACTACAAAAGATGTGTGCAGGAGGTCATCCAGGCTTCAGAAAACATCTAACAAGGAAGCCAGACTGTTCGGGGCCGATATCAACAATCTTGAGACTGCAATAAGAGTCTGGTAACATTATGTTTTCTTCTACATAGTATCAAGGTACAATTCAACACTGTACAATTCACCCACTGAAAGTGGTGAATTGTATATTGACAGGGTTATGCAGTAGTTATTACAATCTAATCTAATCTAATCTAATCTAATTAAATAACTTCATACCCCCAAAAGTATCAGCCACCTCTCTTCATCCCCAAGAGTGATGGCCACAAAATGACAACCTTTACAATGGCCTCATCATTTTTTGCCCTAAGTAACCTAACTAAATTTCAACCTTTATAAATTCGCCTTTTCTGCGCATCCTGTACACATTGTACTGTACAATATCTGGGTTTTGTGAATGACTTCTTTCACTTAGTATATTATATTCAAAGTTCATCTCTGTTGTAACATTTACTTGCTCCTCATACCTTTATTTTGATCAAAAACATTCTATTGTAAAGTTCGATCACATTTTATTTATTCACTATCAAGTAATAAGATAGTTGGACTCTTTCTACCTTCTTACCATTCTAAGTAATATTGCTTATGAACATTTATGTACTAAGTTCTATATGGACATCTGTTTTTAATACTCTGGGTATAAACCTAGAATTGAAACTATTGGGTCATCTAAGGTAACATTTTGCATAACAACTAAAGTGTGATTTCACCATTTTATATTCCTAACAGCAATATAGAAAAGTCCAATTCCACCATGTCATTGCCAACACTTGCTAATGTCTATCTTCTGGATTATAGACACTTAGTGATTGTGGAATGTTATCTAATTGCAGTTTGCATTTGAATTTCCATAATAACTATTGATGTTGAGCATAATTTTATGTGCATGTTGGTCATTTGGATATCTTCTTTAGAAAAATATCTACTCAAGTTATTTGTTCATTTTTAAATTGAATTGTTTATTGTTGAGTTGTGGGAATTCTTCTGGATACATGTTTCTAATCAGGTACTTGATTTTGTCAAATTCTTTGTCTATTGAAATAATCAGATATTTACTCTGTTTCTTTTAATATGATGTTTTACATCGAGTTACAGATGTTATACCAACTTTGAATACCTGGGAAATATATCGCTTTATCATGGTGCATAATACTTACTATTGGTTGTTGGATTGGGTGTGCTGATACTTTAAAATAATTTTTATATGTATGTTCATATGAGATATTGATCTATGACTTCCTAGACTTGTGGTATCTTCTGATCTTACTATTAAGGTAATATTGACATCATAAAATGAGTTGGGAAATTCTATTGATGCTGCTATTTTCTGAAGAGGTTTCTTTTGTAAGACTGGTAGTATTTTTTTCCTTAAATGTTTTATGGCATCTACCAGTAAAGTCAGCCAACCTGGGTTTTCTTTTGTAGAGTGATTATTTAACCCCCAGTTAAATTTCCTTAGTTGGTGTAAGTTTATTTAGATTATCTATTTTTTTTCTTCTGTCAGTTTTCCAACTTTCTAAGATTATATCCATTTCATTCTGGTTATTGCATTTGCTTGCATACAGTTGTTTATATATAACTCTATAACCCTTTAAGTTAAAGTCTGTGTTTATGCTTTCTTTTTTATTCTTGATTTTTGAATTAAATTTTTGAGTGTTCAATTTGAATCTGTTTCCTACTTAATCATTCTATTTAATCATATATCAATTATATTGATTGTTTAAAAAGATAAACATCTTTTATTGATTTCTGTGTTGATATTCTGTGTCAATTTCATTAATTTCTGTCCTGGTTTACATTATTTCTTTCCATTTATTCTTTCTTGATTCAATATTCTTTTTATACCTTCTTGGTGAGGAAGTTTAAATTATTCTTTTTAGAAAGAACTTTCCTCCTTTCAAATATAAGAGCTCAATAAATTTCCTTTTTAAGACTGCTTTACTGCATCCTATAAAGTTTGATATGCTATAATTTCCTTTATATTTAGCTTGAAAATCTTAAATTTTTTTTGTGGTTTCTTCTTTGATCCGTGAATCATTTAAAAGCTGTAATTTAATTTCCAAATGTTGACCATTTTCAATATTTACTCCTCTCATTAATTTAGTTCTGTTCTGATCATAGAAAAACTTTATATTATAATGAACCATTTAAATTTAATGATTAGTGGAGCAGTATGCTAAATTTTCCCTCAAAAAAAAAATTCCAAATCTTAGTCCTCAAAACCTGTAAATGTTACATTACTTATTACATTATCTTTCTGAATATGATTAAATTAAGGATTAACAATCTTAAAGTTGTCAATCCTGGGGAAATGAAGCCTTATGAGGGAGTCATGAGAGGCAGCTAGCTGTAACACATGTGAGATGAGGTAATGTGAAGATGGAGGTAGAGGTTGAGTGAGAGCCACCAGCCCCAGAATCCCAGTAACCACTATTTCTGGTGTAGCAACAAATGGATTTTCCCCTAGAGTCTCTGGCAGGAGTATGAACCTGCCAACTTTTAAATTTCAGCATAATAACACTGACTTTAGACTTCTGGATGTCAGAAGAGAATAAATTCTGTTTTAGACTGTCATATTTGTGGGGAGTTTTTACACAGTCACAGGAAACTAACACAATTTTTTTTTTTTATCTTAGAATAGGATCTCTATTAAACGATGTTGTATCTGGTCTTGGAAAGAATGTGTATTCTGTTATTTAGGGGTGGCTTATTTTACATGTCAGTTACAACATGTTGGTTCCTCAAGAATCAGTTATCATTCCTGAAGTTATTATAACCTTCGACTATCATTGTTTCCTTTTTAAGATTTATTTTTATTTATTTATGTATTCAAGAACTGGGATGTAGGCTAGAGGTGTGGGTGGTAGGGGAGATGAGAGGAACCCCCAGAGACCACCAGGGAATAGAACAGGTAGATATACTGAAATACACAGCTGAGGGGAGCAGTAGGCAAGACAATAGAGGTGTACTGTGCCATGTGGGTCAGCTCCCTTGATGAGGATCAAACCTGTGCTATAGTGGTTGATGATAACTTGATAGCACTGAGAAACCAGAGACCCAACATTCAACTATAATTGCTGAATTTTTAATTTTGCCTCTTAATTCTATCAGTTTTGCTTCATGTTTTTAGTAGGCCATTTATTAAATTCATTTACACTTACTTTATAGCTTTCTGATGTTTATATGTTCTTATCTTTACAAAATGTCCCTCTTTTCTCTTGTGATACTTGTCTTATCAATATCACATAACCAATCCAATTCTCTTTGGCGACTGCCTGGTATACATTGTGTCATCCTTTAATTATTCATCCATTTGTTTCTATGAATCTAAAACGTGTCTCTTAACTGTATCTTAACTCTTAACTGTGACCTGTATAACAAACAATGCTAAAGATGTTCTGTGAGAAAGAGATCACAGGCATGATTGCTTCTCACACAGACATCTCCTTAATCTCTCCATTTCTCTGCTTCATCTTGTAATGCATCTGGTTTCCCCATATGTGGAATCTCTCCTGCTTATTTGCTCCTAAGAATGATTCTGTTGTCTCCTCTGCTCCCTGGGGATAATGGAGAAAGTGGAAAATATTCTTGGAGTCTGACTGTTCTATATAGTGACTTCAATTTTTCCTTCTGTCATTTGCCCACCTCAGTATGTAGTGCCTCAAATTTCTGCGGTTTTAATGGACTCTGCCATGTAAATGATTCTGTGACCATTGGTATCATTCTCTTTAGGGGTCACAGGTTAGAAATTCCTTCCTTTCTCTAAATCAGTTACCAAAAGATCATCTGATTTTTATTTTTCCAAAACCTGTTGAAGCCACTTGTTTTCCCATTATCTTTCATACAGTCTTTCCACATCATGGTCAAGTGACCGCTCAAGTTTCAACTAGCGCTTCTACATACCATTCAATAAGGAAAAAGAGGACATGAAGACACACAACGCCTCCTTTAAAAGCTGCTTCCTGGAAATCCCACGTGAACCATGCTCTCCTCTCATTACCTCTGATTGCCAGGAGCCGGCTGCCTGACCACTAAGCAAAGTGGAGGCTTGGGAATGTAGTCTTTCTCAAAGAGGCACATGTCCCAATAAAAGTTGGGAGTGGATAGTCAAAGCAAAGGGAGGTGGACAGAGGCTTCTGAATTTCTCCCAGAGGTCTTCATTCTCAGGCTGTCAAAATTTTTTAAATATTAAATAAGCACCTAAAAAGAATGGCTATATATTTGACTATGTACATTGGGCCATCACAGTTTAAGTAGCACCTAAAATATACCGGGTTCTTGCAAATGTGAGGAGTGAATGAATGAACCCAAATAAATCATCAGCCTGAGAGAAGAGAGGTTCCTGTACTTACTATGATTGATGCCAGCTGATAAGATCTTTTTTTCCTTGATAGGAAGCTCATAACTAATAGAAAACATCAACTTGCCAATTACATTCTATGCTGGTTCAGTGTATTACTATTACATTTTTGGTTGTTAGTCTCTAAATTTATAATCAGTGCCAAAGGGAAGGACTGATAAGACTAGAGGGAAAATTCATGAAATAGTGGGAAATCTTTGACCAATATGTATCTACAAAGTCTCACTCCTATGTAAAAATAGAAATGAAACAATCACAAGCATACAAGACACTGCTATTTGAACTTGAAACAAAAACCACATAAAAAGCAGGCATTTTTTCAGAGAAATTGAGGCATATCTATTTAAAGGAGCTGACTATGGGTGACAAAGGATTATTTTAAAACCTAACAGTGAGACTGAAGAGTAAACATCTTCATAGGTAGACATCCTAAAAGGGGTAAATAGCAGGAAAAATCCCTCTAAAGTAGTAGAAGTATGCCTTGAAGATAAAAGAATAACTTTTGAGCTATCATGAAAATGTGAAAACTTACCATGATCTCAGTATTATTAAAAATCTTGCTCTTTGAAAAGAAGAAGAAATATGGTGTTAAAAAAAAAAAACAAAAACAAAGACTAGGAAGGGGAAGGTATTTTCTTTAATCTATAGAGATGCAAGTTAAGATTTGCATGAGTGTAAGTGTTCTTTATATTCACCATACAGATGCCACATGGAAATTCTACTAGGACCTTACAGTCTAGTTGTGATAGAAAAGCAATATGCAAGTAGGAAAATTTGGGGTGGTAATGATTGCTAGGAAATCATACCAGTTTTGTGGTAGGAAGAGTTAGACCTGGGGAAGTGACCTTTTATCAGGGACCCAATATCCAAGAAGCTACTGATATGGAGAGTATAAAGGGGTGGCATGTGGGTGGGAATTGGCATGTGGGTGGGATAAATTCCAGGTGAAAATGTGAGCAAGGCATGGGATCCTGGGGATGGGGTGAGGCCAGTATGTTAAGTGGCAGAGCAGAGCTCTTTGTGCTGATGCTAGTACATGAGGGCTATTGCCCAATATGAGGCTGAGGCCACCCTGAGGCCAGACTGACCCAGGAAGGAATCTGGGCTCCATGCACAGTGTGGTGGGCAGGGCAGTGACATGAACATTTACATGTGTTGTGGGAGAGAGGAAATTTCCCTCCACTCCTGTGGGTTCTTCTTGGACTAGTAGAATAAGTCAGACAGATTAGTAGAAGTAAAAAAACAAACAAACAAACAAATTTCATTACATAAGTATGAGGAATCTACATAGATATGGATTCTAAATATAATGCAACAAATTAAGAGTATTTATCCTGAGCTAAGAAATGGGTTAGAAGCATGGGGCTTCAAGGAGAGGAGGGGGACTCATGTGACCAGGAGAGTGACTCATGATGAAGACCAGATGTTTTGTAATTAGTGCTTTACTCTGTCATACAGAGTAAAGCTTCTCCTACAGAAAGCTTATTTCTGGTAAATACCCTAATTCTGGGTAATGGTGCCAATTTCCATGCTTCTAGATAGTTAAGGCAGTGGTAAAAGTTTCTTATAAGCCTGTAGGGCCTCATTTGACCTCAAATATAATTAATTCACATGCCATAGTGACACATCTTGGAGTGGGCTGCACAGGGCATCTCGGGAAGCCATAGCCTTCACATTGCAGGCACACCCCATGGTTTTTGGGTGGAGAATGAGCCAGAGAAGGGAGGCAAGAGATTGATAAGGGAAAAGCGCTAAGGACTGTTGCAGTACTTGAGACCAGAGGTGACAATGGCTTTGATGAATGATGAGATGAAAAGATAGAGAAAAGGGAGGAAGAGCTTAGTTTCAGAAATGAAAGTTCTTGTTATAGAACAGTCCATCAAATGCTAAATTATCCTGTTTGATGTCTGAAAGTACCTTTGTGAAACCACAACATACAAAGAAGGGGAGAGATTCTACAGGCAATATTATTCACATTATTGGGAAATTGGCATTAGCATTTTAAACTCACATCTCTTCCCTAAACAGGTGAGATAAAAATCATCAATTTAATCAATACGATTTATCATGATTTGGTAAACATATCAGAGAAAATGACAGCCTTAAGTCAGAAGTGACATTTCCAGAGATGGAAAAACAGGTGTTCTTTAATAAATGTGTGTGAGTGTGTGTATAAGAGAGTGTGTGAGTATGTATATAAGAGAGAGAGACAGAGACAGAGACAGACAGACAGACTCCAATGAGGACATAGTGAAAAGTTGACAAAGAACAAAGAAATGGATTTGCACCAGACCGTGAAACTGCTAGCCCATTCCTTGATCTTGGATTTTCAACCTTAGAACTATGAGAATATTTTGCGATGGCAGCCTGGACAGACAGAGACAGCAGTCAAGCAAGTGTTAAATTGTGCGGAAGGGAGGTAAAACTAAGTATGTGGTTCAAACTTGTAATGCAAACGTTTAACAACAGAAATAATTCCACGGGCTGTAGGAATCTTGGCTGCCTTCAAGCTGGAACAGCTAAAAGAGACGTTGGATTTGGTGAGATGTAGCTAACCCTGAAAAGAAGTAGAGAGTGGTCTTTTGTTTAAAAAGAAAATATACTATAATTAAAATAAATGTGTGGAAAGAAACATTAAGAAGTTTGTTTATCTATGCTATCTCATAACCATAAACCTGCACCAGGACTCCTCCCTTCTGAGTATGAATCTCCTCGTAGAAAACGAGACTCCAGATGCCTTTGTTAACCTGGCAGATGGTGTTTATCAGGACTACAGGACTTGGGTCCTGCCTGCTCATTCTGCATCCAGTAAGGGAACTGTTAAACACTGCAGTGTGTCCCCTCCCCTTCAAACTTATTTATTGAAACCCTCAGAATGTGGCCTCATTTGGAGATAAGGTCTTTGTAGTAAAGGTTTTATTGAGATATAGTTGGCATTGTAGAAGTTTAAGGTATATAGTGTGTTGATCTGATGTATATATATATATATTATATATATTAATATATATATATTGCAATACCATTACCATTTAGCACTAGCTAAGACCTCCATTACACCATAATTACCATCTTTTGTGTGGTGAGAACATCTAGGATCTACCCTCTTAGCAACTGCAAGTATATAATAGAGTACTGTTAACTATAATCACAATGTTATGTATTAGATCCCCAGAGCTAATTTATTCATCTTACAACTGAAAGTTTATGTCCTTTCACCAACATCTCCCATTGCCTCCCTTTCCCCATCCCAATCCTGGAAAACATCACTGTACTCTTTAATTCTATCAGTTGGGTTTTTTTTTTAATCCACATATAAGTGATATCATACAGAATTTGCCTTTCTCTGTCTAATTTGTTTCACTAAGCATAGTGATTTCATAGTCCCCATGTTTGTGGCAGAATTATTCATCATGAATAATATTGAACACAATATTGAACACAATATTAAAAAACCTGAATGTCCATCCATGAGTGAATGGAAAGAAGATGTGGTACATGTACATCATGGAATGTTATTCAGCTGTGAGAAAGTAAGAAATACTGTCATTTCTGACACATGGAAACCAAGTTAAAATGAGGTCAGTATTGAGGACTGGTATCCTTAGAGATAGAGGGAGGAAAATATGGAGACACTGAGAGAAGATGTCCATCTAGAAGTCAAGGAGAAAAGCCTGCAAAAAGCCATGCTAGCTGATACCTAGCTCTTGGACTGAGCCTCCAGACGGTGAGACAATCTTAATCTGATGATTAAGCCACTCAGGATGTAGTACCTGGTTATAGTAACCGGAGCACACACTTAAAATCAACACTTCAAATAAAATTTTACTCTGTGTGCAGTGGAAGAGGCAGAAATAGTGGAGCATTGCTATTTATTTTTTCTTGTTTGTCAAAACTGTCCTCCAACTACAATTAAGTTGTATCTCCTTGGAGGATCTCTGGAAAGAGTTTAGCAGGCCACAGTTCACTCTTCTTTAAAACACACTGCGAAGTAATAAATGTTTGCCTGGACAAGCAATGAATTCACAATTGAAAGTTTTTTCTGCCCTCCCCTCACTTCACCAAAGTGACAAAAGTAGAAATTTTAAAAATCAAATGCTTTTCATTAAGTCCTTGATGCAACTTTATTCTGAGCAGAGCAATTCAAAAATTGACAGTTTTCTTTAGATGAAAGATTGTAGGTTACATATTGTCCTTATTTCCCTTAAGATGCTAATTCGGCTTCCAGAAATTGGCCATCACAAATAAGCAATATTTAAACATATTGTAGTCCCAGAAATTTGTGTGTGTGTGCATGCATGCGTGTGTGTGTGTGTGTGTGTGTGTGTGTGTGTGTAAAATATTCTCCCTTTTCAAATATCAGGGCTCTGGGTCCCTTCAGGACTTCTGCATCTCAATGATACAGGACATCAGGACATATGATTCTATCTCCCTGCCTTTCTGGTAAAAAGGAACAAATAATTTCTAAGTTTGGAATTTCCCTCCAGAAGATAACCTGCCCCAGGGAGAGACCCTTTCACCGCAGTAATCAAAGTTCATCTAAGGCAGCCAGGAATAAGCCCATGAAACACAGACTGTACTCTATTGCTGTAGTTATTCTCTTAAAAAAGAAGAAGAGGAGGCAAGTTCTGGTCCCAACTGCACACGGAATTTCAGCAATATGCCATTCGAGGAGGGGGTTGGGCAAGTCCAGAGCAGATACAAGGTCAGGTGTCTTCCAGGTAGGAGGTGGGCTGTGCCTCTGTGGGTCAGAACAGAGCTCAGCCAGGAGCAGCAGCCATTGTGAGCAGTGAAAGCAAACACCTTCCTTGGCAGGTTGTCTGGAAAAATTCACCGCTGTCATCCCCCTGACTCGCTTCCTGGGGCGCCAGGTCTTAGGGGCAAGTTCGAACACTTTCTTCCCATAGAGAACAAGTCAGTTCCCAGCTTTGCCTGCAGTCGCCCGTTGGGTAATTCATGATGTTCCCAAGGATCATTTATGGGCTCCTAGTTCTTGGTGATTCTTGGTTGGTGAGAGCTGCTCCCTGAGGAGCCAGCTATGGCTCTCATGTCCCAGAACTGGGCTTTGAGTGAGAGGCTCATTCAAGTTTGCATCCTGGGGAGTTCCTTTCATAAACTGGACTCCCCATCTAAGGGGATGAGAAGGACAAGGATGTCCTGTGAGCTGGAGAGTTTTCTGGAATCCTGAGTTTCCACTCAGTTTCCTTCAGGGTTTTGATCTATTCAGCTATGCCGTTTGGATGTGGCTCTGGTGCTCCCAACAAACGTGGCAAGAGGTGGGGAGGAAGACAGTCTGGGCCAGAGAGGTCCCATCCTGCCAGGCCTGGGTCATCTGCTCACAAGATGCCTTGCCATTATATCTGATTTTAAATCCCAATTCTGATTTTAAATTCTGTGCACACAACTGCAGTGCACAGTTGGCTTAGACACACTAGACCTCACACCCCATTCATTGTGGTACATCCATAATGTCAGGGCCCCAGAAGAGTGTAGAGGGGTGACTGCCCCCTCCTTCTGATCCCCATTGCACACTGCCCAGTCTGCAGACATACATAGGTCCTTCTTTACCTCATGAAATGCCTCTGAAATGGAACTTGGGGATTTATTTATTTATGCATACAGACCTGGGGTGCAGGCCAGAGGAGCAGGGGCGGTGAGAGGATTCACCAGAGACAGAGTGGGGAGCAGAACAGGCCAACTGACGAAGTACACTGCTGAGGGGAGCAGCGGGCAGGTCAGGAGAGGTCTGCCGTGCCATGTGGGTCACCTCCGGGATGGGGATTAAATTCATGCTGAAGTGGCTTTAGCTTCTTAGTGCTGTGCTTTAACCCGCTGTACCACCAGGGAGGGCCACTATATTTTTAATCTTGATGTAGCCTAGTCAAAATGAAATGTACAAAAAACAAATTCAACCCTCATTCTTTTCTCTGACTGATTATAATCAGCCAGTGATCGTGGGAGAATGTCAAAAGCTAGGCATCTTCTCTCTCATTCATCTATAAATGTTAATTCTCCTTCCATGATGCAAGGACCTGACTGAAGAGGGACAAGTTCACATCAAAGAAGGTGAAAATACAAGCACAGTAACATTTTTGTAGGCATATGTTACCTTGTCATCTCAGGAAGGATCTGAAGTTAGGAGTTTCAAAACCTCAGAGAGACCATATGGATGTTTTCCAGGCAGAGACCCCCCCACACTTCATGTATCTAGGTAAGTGGAGAAGAATCAGGGACAGTGGTGCAGGGCCTTCAGTGTCTCCGGGCCCTCGATGGTGTGTTCCTCAGGAGATCTGAACATGTCTTGGCTAAGATTAAGTGTAGGCAAGAGAGATTTTGTGAAAATGCTTCTGTCACTGCTGTCTTATTGCCAATGACCTCGTCCAGGTGGGTAGCCACACGCCTAAGGGAAGCCCAAGCTAAAGACTAGTAAAGGCGAAGTTGGCATTAACTGTTCTCACTTGGAGAACGTCCAGCTCTTTGGGGATCCTGAAGGGCCTGCTCAGTCCATCTCCTTAACTTTCTCCCCAAGCAGGCCTCACCTGCTTCCTCAACGTGGGTTTGTAGGCTACCCGCCTGCCTTAGTTTTCAAGATTTCACAGTAGAATGTGGGTAGAATTCTTCTATTTTTTGGTTCCCTTAACTGAAAAATCTTTCTCTCTGGCTGGTGCTTCATGTCAGTGAGACGTAATTCCTGTGAGGTGTCTGCATATATCAGGGTGGGTGAACAGGAGACGGCTGCACTTGTCCTGTGAGTTGGGTGATGTGTGAATTTCATCCTCCTGACTTACAGACTCAGTGAGATAGTATAGGAAATGTGTATTGATTTAAGTCACACCTTTGTGTCAGTTTTTTCTTCAGCAACAGACATGGAAAGCATGGTTTCTGAAGTCCAGTACTCTTCTGATTTCTTCATAGTCTTTGCTTAAAGGACAGGAAGTGTAAAGACACCTTCAAATGAACCCTATATCTACTAGCGACAGTTTATCTGTTGTGGTGACATGCTTGACTCCTGTCTCTGCAGCCTTCCTCTGTGTGGTTGCAGAAGCGTAATGGACAGGACCTAGACTCCCACACACCCTATTCTCTCATGGAGAGGAAAGAACTAGAGGGAGTTACTAGAGGGACTTCGTTGGCTCAAATGACTTAGCCTTTTCTTCCCATTGAGCTATGAGCTCCAAGTATCGTGGTGAATGATTATGATTAAAATGAATGGGATGGATGCATGCATACATGGATGAATGCATGAATGGATGCATACTTGTATGCAGAGTGGATAAATGGAGACTGAACTAAGTGTTAGTCTCTTATAAGTTGAATCTATCCATGAGCCTGAACGTAGAACTTCTCTCAGTACTGAAGCTTCCACATTTGTACAATAACCACTAGAATATGGGCTCTCCCTAGGCAAGCCTCCCCATTTCTGCAGTCTAAGTCTGGTAGTGACCTGCCTGGATCACTGCATGCTCCCTGCCTCTAGGTCCAGGATACCATGCTTTGCTGGATGACCTACCTCCTGCACGTGTGATCGCCAACAACTGTGGTCTTACAAGTATCCACTAATAATGACACTGTGGCTGGGCACATTGGTCACCTTGGTGACCCAGTTTATGTTCTTCCATCACTGTCCATGACTTTGCAGTACTTGAGGCTCCCCTCCCTTGGCCTGGCCTCCCCTACTGTTGACCATCCATACCCTTGTCCAACAGATGCTATAAAACACAGTGACCATGTTGTCTGGGAGACTGTAAACTAGCATGTGTTACTGTCTTGAAGAATACACTCACAGGAGTGTAAGGATGGCAGCCAGCCCCAGGTTTATATGGGCGCAGGTAAAATGTGTTCCATCCCCTATACTTGGCTCCTACGTGCTTCATGGCACAGGTGAGCTAAGCGGACTGCATGTCAACGAGGGAAATTACTGCTGAATGGGATATTCCCCTTGAGCTGTGCCAAGAGGGAGGCCTCACTGATCTACCTGATTTTCTCCTTTGGCAAAGGTAGGGGCTCTTGCTGCCAACTTGGACAGCTACCCAGGTAGCTGTGGAAGGCAGCACTGTGCAAGTGTGGAGATACCAGCTCAAAGGAGAAGGTGAGAGGAGTTGCTCTTCCCCTGTTCTGTCCCCACTGTCACCTCAGGGACTGGGAGCAGCAAGGCTAACCCTTGGTGGCCACCATGGAAGCCGAATCACCAAGGCAAACCACAAACCAAGGGGCCTATGTGGATTTTCTCTTCCATCCTGCTTGTTCATGTGTTGAAAAAGTTGGCACAGCTCCGGGATTGTCTCATAGCACTTTATAGCCCTTTTAAAGAAATATAACTATTAAATCATCATCAGCTAACAGTGTAAGTCCAAGACTGATTTACTCTTTAAGACAACCAGTTCCTAAAGGTGTCGGTCTTAAAAATAACCACCATCTTTGTGCACCTCAGTCCACTTTAGGTACTTTTTTCTCATTCATTCCTTAAAACAGCACTGTGTGGACAGAATATACATTTTCCTTGTTTTACTGCGGAAGACAATGAACCAGGGCACATGTCTAGTTAGCAGCAGAGCCTGGGTCCAAGCTGTGACCACTAAGTTCAAAGTGTTTCAGTTTAAGACAACTCTTCTGGCTCCAACATCCAACCCCAGGTTGAACCATGGAGTCAAGAGTTTCTTTGGGACCAACTAACTTCGCAGGGTGCTAACAAGGATTCCCTGGTGTCCAGTCCAGCCCAGTGTCTCCTCACACACAGGCACCTGGCACCAGAAAAGCAGGTCCAAGTAGGACATCACCCGAGTCCACCTCACTTTCTATCGCCCTTGCTGCTGTGAACATGTCGGGGGTGAGGGCTGCTTAACCTCCATTTTTCACCTGTTAGCTAGGAACATCAGCATACCCTTCCCATTGCAACTAATTCATGGGCAGCACCTGAACCAGTGTCTGACACAGAATAATGGTCAGCTACTATTCTTATTTTAGTACCAATTGTTGTTGTCATTGGGGGAAAGGTGTCCTTGACGATCAGGAAACAGCTTGACCCCAAAGGTGTCCTTGACCCCAGAACAGCTGTATGTATGTTACCTGAACATGGGGCCTCACACGACTGTGACAATGCTGAATGCACTGTGGAGGTGACAGTGGCAGAGGCAGGATGCTGTTACTGTGGCCCGAGGCACCGCTGAGCAGCTAAGCCAGAGAGTACATCAGCCCATCAGGTTGCCCCAGTGGCAAATCCCAAAGGTATCAGCCCCAAACCACCCTCCCCTAGAGCAGGACCCTCGGCATGCCAATTGTCAGCAGGATCAATATGCACGAGGCTGTTTCCCAACACCAGCTAGAGGTGTTCACAGCTTGTTTTCTGTGCATGGATTTTAATGGCCTGGGCTGAAGGCAAGTCTGCCTGGGGTGTCTGAAGCAAGCCCCTGCAGAACCTGGCCCGGCTACTCCACACAGGGCGGCGATTCACAAAGTGAGCTTTGATGTGGTCAGCCTCAGCCAGAGCTGCCCAGCTGACTCTCCTGCAGAATATCAACACTCCCATCGACACACACCCCAGCCTGACGTGTCATTCTTGCCTTTGGAGCAAATCATAGCTTATGGAACACTCTGGAAACCTTGCCAGAGAGTGACGAAAGATGTTAATTTGACTATTAAAACTCAACAAAGGGGCCTCCTTGTTAACAAAGGACAATTTCAGACAACAGAGAGACTAAAGAAACAGCTCAACTTTGCTCCTGAAGATATTCAACTGTATGAAATGTCTTAAAGAGAGTCTCATTTCTCACACAGAATTAATATGAAACTGAGTCAGACAAGTGCATTACTTTCTTGGAGACACACAATATCTCCTAGGTCAACAGATTCTCTAGGTCTGGGATTCCCTGCAACATCAAGGCAGGGGTGGAAATTACGACTTGCTCACTTGTCCTTCAAAAACTCCCCCTTCCAGACTTCTGGCTCTTCTCCCCTCTGCTCCCACTCAGAACTGTGTGGCTAGGGGCAGGGGAGTGCTCTATTTGGTGGGGATCAGTCTGGTCCACACCCTACCTCTTCTCTACCCTAGTTGGGGGACTGAGAGTCTGCCCACTGGCCCTGCGCCCTGACCTCATCCCCTGTAACAGAGAACCATTGTTGTGTCAGCTTGGGGGTGGGGCGGAGGGATGCTGGGTGATTGCATAAGAAAAAGTAATGAAAACTGGCATTTATGCAAAATGCTCACCACTGTGGGCATACTATTGATGCTGTTGTTAGCCATAATCATCAAATCTTCCAGAAAACCATTCCATCTTCCTGGCCAGTGCAGCTCTGAGGAGAGATTCAGAGGAGATGGCTGCTATTATACTCTGGATGGGTCCCAACAGGGTACTGACGACTACAATTGGTTCAGTGACATTTTTGTTGAAAGTCATGCACCACCTGGAATTTACACTCCACTGTCTTAGATAAGACAAATCATACATTAAAGAAACTTAAAGTTCCATTTTCTCGCTATAGACTTTAATTAAATAACTGTCTTGCTGATTGCTTTATAAATGCATCTCACTGTATATGTAATTGCCTTGGGTGATAGGCAAGTCATAGATGGGTGGATAAATCTCTAATGTGGACCTTGCCTTGTCAACCAATCATTACCAGAGGGCTGATGGGCCCCAAGGTGCACTTCCTACAACATCAGGGGGGTTGGTACTGTTTGGGGGCAGGAGGAAAGAAATAACCATCTTGCTTCATTTCTGAACACCCCCTTCTAAATCAAACTGTTGTGTCTAAGTAATATTAGATGCTGATTCAAGAAGTCTGAGATTCTAGATGTGAGAGTGTAGAATCGAGGCCCAAAGATCTAAAGTTCTGGCTTTGTTTAAGGATCTGAGTTGTCAAGCAAACAAGAATAGATCCATATATTGAGGGAAAGAAATTATCTTCTTCAAATGTTGGATTCTAGTGTACGTGTTGCTCTCCTTAGTTTCCTTGATCTGTTAAATTGATTTTCCCCTCAAAGGTTTTCTAGTTTCCTTTTTTCCACCTTCTTTAGGCCACAGTCTAATCCTTTGAAAATCTGCCAAAAACGACTGAGTTCTCCTCTGAAAGATGCATAAGCACATATGGGGGTGCCCCAACCTCTGATAGCTCCCTCCCACATTTCCCTCCTTCCCAACTGTGATGCCATTCAGCTGTTCCTTGCAGTGGGCTCAAGCCAAGTGGGCTGCAGGCCTTTTGGGGATGGTTGTTAGTGAGGTTTCACAGAGAAACGGATCAACAGGATGTGGAGATAGGAGGAGATGGAGAGGGAGGGAGAAGAGAGAGGTTGATTTTAAGGATTTGATTGACATGATTTTGGACACTGACAAGTCCAAAATCTGCAGGCAGAGAAGTCTAGGCAAACTGGAGGCCTGTCTTTATACAAATAGGCCAAACCATCGTATGAGTGCTTGGTTTAGTGTATGTATTTTTGCTTACAAAAAGGCAGGTTGCCAAAGGTCATGTGACCCCCAGCAACACATGGTCCCAAAGGCAGCCCACAGGCCCCTTTGCTGAACTAGCAGGGTCCCCAGGATAGAGAATAAGATCTTTTTTGCAACATGTAGTCATGTCTGCTGGTGGAAGCTCCCTGCAGCCTGGTTTGCTCGAGCTGGAGCAGAGCACACGGGTGACTTCTTCCCACTGGCTGACTTCTAATCAATAGATCAGCTTATCCGAACAGTAACATTATATGCAAGACACAGTGCCTGGCATGATGTGGGGGCGGCCATGGGGATGTGCGTGTGTGAGCACTAGCAGGGGTCACCATCGCGGCCTGAGATGTCACATCCCCACGAAGGCAGATGTTCCTGCCCTGCGCCTGGTTGGAGAAACCCAAAGACAGGCTTCTGGCTGCAGGTGAGGGTGGGGGGGGCGTGGTGGTGCAGAGGAGGAGGAGGTGGTCCTGGGGACAGGCAAGCCAGGTTCCACTGGGGCCCTTTGTTCCACACAGTGGACTCTGACCATTGTCTTAGCATCTGTCTACGCTTATGACTGCAGACCTCTCTGCTGGGCATGTGTTGCAGTGAGCGAGGGCCCTCACCAGGTTCAGCTGAGTTCCTTCTAAGACCCAGAAAACGCTGCCTTGAGCCCTATTTACTTCAGCTATTTCTACGCACCCCACAGCATCCACTCATGGCACACATGACAAGGTCCAGACTATTCCAGGGGCAACCAGAACTGAAGAATAGATGGATCCAAGCACAATGGATCATTGACCACAATGACCAACCTTGTGGTCTACTGCAGTACCACTTAAAATCCCTACCCAGTAGAACAAAAAAGGATAACTCATTCAATATGATATAATTAACTTCTCTGCCTATATGTAGCAACTGTCACATGGAAATGAAACCAACAAATAAACCTCCCTTCTCCCACATTTCCTACTCGCCAGCAACTTGGACTGAGTGCCAAGTAGTTGGGAGATAAGTTTCTTTCTTTTTTTAAGCAATCCATCCAAGTAAGATGCTATCTTCCTCCCTGCCTGAGGAAGATCTCTTTTGCTCTTTTCCTGAGCAAAAGTGGTAAGCCAGAACTTGGCAGACACTCAGAAGCCAGAGGGAAAGAAAGAGCTCACTAGGAAGTCCTAGTAAAAGTGGTAAGGCTCGAGGGAAGCTGTCCACGTTACACCACAGCGTCCTCCGAAACTGCAAGCAGGAATGATCACCGTGCAGACGCAGAAGTAAAGGTCAGGCCCAGGCCTGCAGGCCCAGAGTCCCTCCTCCTGCCCAGGCAGGCTCCGGCATGCAGCGGTCCGGTGGTGCACGGGTGTCTTCTGACCACCCTCTCCCCGTAGGTAGTTAAGTGGAACCAGCATAGTCTCCATTTTTCTGCTTACCGCAGCCTAAGAAAGTATAGGCACGTCTTGCCTCTCAGTGAGTTCAGGGGAGACTACGTAGTGCTGAACAACATGATTCCAATACAACTGAGAAGGTGCAGATGATACAACTTGACCCCTTTTTTGTCTTCTCCCTCTCCAGACCAGATGCCAACTCTCTTGCAGAGAACTGAGGACTCTGGTTCTCAAAGCATGTTCCCTGGGCCAACAGGTCAGTACCCCTGTCAACCTGGTAGCCTGTGTCTCATTGGCCCACACACACTGCTGGGTCAGGCCTCCAGGAGACCATGTCTGTGCTTCCACAAGCCCTGCAATTCAGTGTAGTCAGCATGTCTCTTTGGTCCAAACAGGAGCTTTGCAAAGTATGTTTGCGAACAGGGGGGCTCAGTGAGAACATGATGGGTTTTACCCCCTTCCTCCTTTTTTGCCTGCCACAGAAAATAAAGTAAAAACTATAGGTAATAAAAAGTCACCTCCTCAACACTGGGAACTGGCAAATTGGCTCATTGCCAAGGTTTGCTCCTTTCTTAAGTACATCCTCCAAGGTATAGTTGAGACCCACGCCCCAGGCCCTGCCCCTTCCTTTCAGAAGGAGCCCTGCCCTAAAGGAGATTGGGCTTTACCAGAAACATATTTTTGTGCTTTTATATCAGTTATGTCTCCAAAATTAAACATACAGTTCTATTGCATACATACTATTGCAGTATTCATTTTAAATTAAACATACATACTATTGCAGTACTTGTTTTAAATTTTACCCAGAAATGCATTCCTTTGCAATCATTTTCTCATTCAGCAAGGGTTCTCAAGGTTGACCTTATCCATTATTTGAAATTAACATTGATTGACACTGATTTCACTGTATGAATATACAGCAATTACTTTATCCAGTTCCTTTTAGGTAGACAGCGAGGTATCTCAATTTGCGCTGTTACAAGCATTGCCAGAGCACATACCCTCATTAGGTCTCTGTGATTTCGTTTGCTGAATTCTCCAAAATATAGTTAGTACTAAATTGGCAGTCACACCCTACGCAGTGCTAAACCACTCCAGAAAGTAACAGTCCTCAAATATCCATACCTTCCCAACAATTGAAAATCACCAGACCTGAGATTTTTCCAATCTGATGAGTGTGAACCATTTATTTATTATTGACATTTCAGGATGGTTAGTGAATTTAAGCCTCTTTCACACATGTACTGACCATTTGGTTTTCCTTGTCAGGAATCTCCCTTAGTTATTTTTTCCCCCTACAGCACTGTGGTCATAGATGGAATGTACATATCCCCCACAAAGTTATATATTGGCACCTGACCTCCAAAGTGATGGTATTTGGAGTTGACTTGGTATTAGGTCTTGGGGAGGAGATTACAACATGAGGGAGGCGCCCTCTCAAATGGGACGAGTGCCCTTGAAGAATAGACTCCAAAGAGCTCCTTCACCCCTTCTACCTCCAAGGACACAGTGGAAAAGGACATCTATGAGTCCAGAAGTGGACTGTCACCAGAGGCCAAGTACACCAGTGCCTGGATCTTGGATTGACCAGAACTGCCAGAACCCACAGTTTGTGGTCGCCTGTCACTGCAGCCCAAGTGGACTAAGCCAATATGCTTTTTCCTATGGATTTGCATAAATCTTCAGATATTATGAAAATGTCAGTCTTCTTTGAGTTTTACATGTCTCATATTTCCCTTGTATTTTCCATACTGACAATGCATCATCTGCAAAAAGTGGTTTCGACTTTTGTTCTTCACAGCAGTTGGGCTGTGTCTTTTCTCCTGTCTCCTGTGCTGTCACTGCATGAGCAAGCCAGAGAGACCCTCTCGAGCTGTCAGCTGTTTCATGCCTGATTTTAATTTTTACCTGCTAATGGTAATATTTGCTGCATTAATGCTGACCAGCCTAGAAGGTTTCATTCTATTATTTTCTTAATGTGTTTCACATGAATACGTGTAGAATTTCATCAAGTGCTTTTTTTCCCCTGCATATTTTAAGGGCCACATGCTTCTTACTTCTTACTTCATCTATAACATGATTCATTATATTAACATATTTCCTAATATTTACCTTCATAATTCTTGGGTGAAGTGTAGTTACATGTGATATATTATACATGGGAACACATTGTTCAAAAGTATTTTTAAGGATTTTTGCATTTACAATCATAAGTGAGACTGACCTGCTACTTTGTCCAGTTTTCTTTCCCTTATGTTTTCTATGGAGCAGTCCTATAAGATAGGTTATCTGTTGCTCGGAAATTTAGTAAAACACACTTGTAAAATCATGTAAGATTGGTACATTTTTTCAATGATGTTCAATAATTTCTTTTCTGACTATAGATTTTTTTTCAGGTTTTTAATTTATTCTTTATTGAAGTATAATTGACCTACAATGTTATATTAGTTTCAGGTGTACAACATAATGAGTTGACATTTGCATACAGTGCAAAATGATTAATTTGTTCTTGAATCAATTTTGATAGCACCCACTTTTCTGGAAAAATGACCATTTTATCTATGCTTTCAAAATTAAAGACATAAAATTATCTAGCCCCTTTGGTTATGACTTTTCATCTGTCGTTTCACTGCACAAAGCTTCATTTGCCTTGCTGTATTCTCACTGTTTGGTCTTTTCTTCTTAATTAAACCTTTCAGAGTTCAGAAACTTTCTTTTCAAAATTGGCTTCTGCTTTTTTTAAATTCTTCCTGCTACTTTGGCTCTCTAATTCCTTACCATCTCCTCGTTTCTATCTTATTTCCTTACTTGCTTTCAGTTTATTACCTCTCTTTTTCTTTTAACTTCCTGAGTTGAGCACTTAACTCATTAGCTTTTAGTCTCTGTTTCTTCTCTAACAAATTCATTTAATTCTCAGGCTGTTTCCATGGACACCATGACATATTTTGATATATCATTTTCTTGATCAGTTCTATGTATTTTTAAATATTTGTTATAATGATTATTGGAATATCAACTGTCTTGGATTGTTTTGCAGGTCAAATATTACTGATAACTACAATTATTTTACATTTGGTCAGACAATATCATCCCTGAAACAGTTTGGAAATCCTTTCTGCAAATATGTCTACCTTTGGAAATCATACACTCTCCACTGCAATCGCTGTTTTAGGGCAAGAATAGGGTTCCTGGACCCAGTTTCCAATAGGAGTATGTGTGGAGGTTTCCACACACAACCAGCAATTTTGCTAGCACCCCCTGGAGAGAGCATTCACTTCCTTGGGTCAAGAGTTCACTCTTCCAACTTGCCCTGCACTTCAGATACCACGGCGAGCCCAGGTTGTTCACTTTTTGCAATAGCACATTATTACATGTAGGCCATAAAACCTGGGAGGAAAACAAAGCTAAGGTGGTGGCAGTAGAATCCAGCGGTGGGAAAGAGCAAAAGAAACTGAGCGCTTAGAGGGGGGAAAGGAGGTAGGTTAGTTGGGTGCTGGAGTCAGTTTTATGGTAAAGGGTGGAATCCTACTTTTAGTGGTGAATACAATATACTATGCTGACTTATATAATGATGCATATTTAAGACCTACATAATTATAATTCATAGTTAATTCAATAAAGACTAAAAAAAAAAAATCTGCAGGGTCTTTGTACCTGCCAGGATTGTAACTGGGTTTATTTTCATTTCTGATAAACAGGAGCCCCAGGTAGAGTATAGCTGGGGTGGTGATCTGCATAGAGCAAGGGGATGTGCCAGGTAAACACTGCAGCCAGGTGCTGTTGGTCGTGCTCTTCGCTGCCACCCCGGCTTCTTGGAGAAACACAGGAAAGCTGCTGGCTGACAGGCAGAGCCCCTGACCCAGATTCCCATCACTAACAGGAGACCCTGCCTATTGCTGCAATACTGAGTGACAGCACCATGAAATCACAGTTTGCACAAAATGTCTTCGGGTCCCTCTGGAGCATCATCTCAATTAGAAAATCTCTCATGACTTTGATTCCTCTTGGTCATTTAAGAAGACTGAAGATTCAGGACTATCGGTCTAAGAATACCGAGTCTACGAATCTAATTTAATCATTTCCCAAATAAAGATATTGGAAAACAAAAGAAGAGTTTATCTTTGTACAGCATCCACAAGTTTTGAACCTATGTGTCTTGGGAAGTTCCACAGGCCATAAAACTATCCAATTCCCAATGGATTCTAAGTACTTAGTTCAGTGCTTATCACATAATAAGTATGCAGGACTACTGTATCATATGGATAAATTAATGCTGATCCAAGGGCCAAGAAAATTGCCAATATCATTCAAATGCTTAAAGTACTGACTTGGTGGAAATGGAAGTCCATTACAATTAAATTTAAAGAACTGCATTTCCTTTAGATGGCTCCTAAAGCAATCCCATAAATGTCATTTTACTAGTCTTCTTCAACAGTGATGTTTAAAGAATCTATTGACTTTGAAAGCACTTTTCTCCAATAAAGTTATTTGAAAGTTGAAAGTAACAGCTGACCAAGAGTTTACATGGAGAATTTTAGATCAAATGATAGCTC
Source organism: Condylura cristata (assembly GCF_000260355.1). NCBI lineage: Eukaryota > Metazoa > Chordata > Mammalia > Eulipotyphla > Talpidae > Condylura > Condylura cristata. The sequence goes on along the minus strand of NW_004567118.1, from coordinate 17,220,873 downwards.
TCAATGTTATATTTTGATTTCATTTTTTTAATATTAACTTTTGAATTTTCAAATTTTGCAACTAACATTTGGGCCATGTTTGCCTCGGCATTATGTCCAGCAAGCCCCCAGGACTTTGGCACAGAGCAGGGAGGGAGTTCACGCATGAGCTCGCGAGGGCTGCCTGGGCTCCAGCCCCTTAGTCCTGCTCAGTCCTCGACTCACCAATGTGTCCGATGTCCCAGAGGCCTGCAGTTTGACGATTAGCTCCAACAATTCACAAGGCTCAGGCTGTTGTGAGGGAAGAGACAAAGCAAAATCGGAAAAAGTACAGGGCACTCGGGCCCTCCCTGGTGGCGCAGCGGGTTGGAGCGCTGCACTAAGAAGCCAAAGCCACTTCAGCATGAGTTCGATTCCCGCCTGCCCTGGAGGTGACTACATGGCGTGGCAGACCTCTCCTGACCTGCCCGCTGCTCTCCTCAGCAGTGTACTTCGTCAATCTGCCTGTTCTGCTCCCCACTCTGTCTCCGGTGAAGCCTCTCACTGCCCCTGAGCCTCTGGCCTGTACGCCAGTTCTGTGTGCATAAATAAATAAATCTTTAAAAAAAAAAAAAAAAAAGTACAGGGCACTCTCGGGAGAAAACCGGGCACAAACTTCCAGATTTCCTCCCAATGGAGGGAATTAAGGTTGCAAACAGTTAGGTCAGCACATGTGAAATGTTGCAACTCAGAAAGTGTATTAGGGACTCAGCACAGTGATTTTATTGGGGGCTGACCCTGTAGTCACTCTCTGCCCAGCCCATACCCAAATTCCACAGTCCTAGACAGAAAACAGTTTTTCAGGCTAACTCATACTGTTTGCACGCAATGCAGTGAACCACTCTTACTATGTAAGAATTCTCCTGAAAGGCACATTCCCAGAGGTCAGCAGGGGTTCTGCTTGTAAGCAGGTTTCCCCTGACATCCCACAATCCTTTGAGATTTTCCACCTACCAAGGTTCTGACAGTAACTTTTCCCAACCACCTCTCACTCCTAGGTCCCAGATGGACCTGTCCTCTATCCTCCCCCAGGCTCCCTGCAACACCCCCTTCTTGCTCCTTCAGTTCAGGCAGGAGCCACCCCTGAGAGTGTAGATTCCCTTAACTCTGCCCACACACTCTGTAGTCGATCCCTTCGTAACCATCAAACTTCTATCTCCAGCCAAGATGGCAGAAAGGGGACTGGATTTATGCTCTTGCCCCCAAATAAATGACTCAGCAGTTTTGAAGCTGTTGATCATAGACATCCAAAGCCAGTGATCTTTGAGAGACAGGAAACATTCTCACATGTGAGCCTTGTGATCACCTTATCTTACTGCTTTGAGACTCTGCAGGCCAGAGCAAAGGCGAGGGGAAAGCGACAGATCATATGAGTTAGATGGAGGGAAAAAACCAGGAGGCCATGGTAGATGGCGTCTCAGGAGTATACTTGAGAAGACAGTGGCAGAGAGAACTTCTTTTCTTGTGATGTCCTCATAAATGAGTTGGGACGTGTTTCAGTCTTGAACAGAAACTGAATTTTGGTAGAATGAGAATTCAGTAGTGACGCCTTGTAGGCCTGGAGTCTCCTTGTGAGTAGATTTGTTATCACTGCCAATTCAATCTCCTCATTTATTATAGTTCCATTCATTATTTATAGTAATCCTTAGTAATTATTTTGGTCAAGCTAGCTGAAAATTATTTTTTTAAAGAACCAGTTACATTTCTCTTCTATTCACTATTTCATTTATTTCTCCACCAATTTTTATTACTTGTCTTCTTTCTCTTGCTCTTTATCTAGCTTACTCAAGTGCCTTATGGCAGAAAATAATATTAAATTTCCCTCTAAAAATGGTTTATGCTACATCACATAATTTTTGGTATGTTGAATCTTTATAGTCATGATCTTAAAATATTTTAATTTTCCTTTTGAATTACTGCTTGTTTCACTTGCTGTTTAGAAGCGTGTTGCTTAGGTTCAACATATCCATAAACTCACTGACCATCAGTTTTCACATTTGTGAAAAACCCAGTTTTCCTGTTACTTACCTCTGTTGTATTTTATGGAAGTCTCAAAACATATGTGATATTATGTTTATCCCTTCCAACTTGCTGGGATTCATTCTGTGTGATATCATGTGATCTCTCATAAAGAACATTCCATGTTGAACAACTATAAACCAGAGACATTTTATGGGGGGAATGGAATCAGAACTGGGGTGGGAAGCATGCACTGGACTGTGGTGATGGCACACGGGTGAACTGCTGGTGGGAAGCCCATGAACCTAGATGAAAAAATGTACAAAATGAAGAATGATGTAAGAAAAATAAAAAATATAATAAAAAAGAATGTTCCGTGTTCACATAAGAAAATATATATCAATGTAAGGTTATATGAAAATCACACATGTGCCAAGTGAAGGAGAAAATAAGACCTTCTGCAGAAGTTAATTCAGTGATGACTCAGGCATTTTTTATGCGTATCTCGAGAGAGGACATTTGGTTACAGAAGTACATAATAAGAGCCCATTGCCTTGAAGACAGCTTGGCATTACTATATATACTCCATGAATGTTTTTTGAATAAATATTTGTTGAGTAAATTGCTCCTGGAAAGTTCCTTTCATGCCTGTCACTGCCATTGGGTCAGTTAGCACTCTCCCAACACCACTGTAATTAATACCCTCTTATCAGAACCGGAAGTG
>NW_004567118.1:17143128-17216807 GCF_000260355.1 Condylura cristata | reverse complement strand
CGATATGACTGATAGGAAGGAAATCGAAAAGGAAAAGAAAGATCTTCCCATTCTTACAAACATTGCCTCTACTGCATCAGAAATCCTGGCTCCCGTTGGGCAGTATTCCCCCCAGGGAACCCAATAAGCATTCTGCTGCCCTTGCAACTGCAGCTAGCACCTAGATGCTGCAGGTTGTTGACACTTGGGATGCCTGTGGGAAATAATGAAAGGGGTTGCCACACCATGGAATGATGACCCTAACTTGACCCTAATGTCTAGAGAAGGTAGCATGGATTCTCTAAAGTGGGGATGAGAGGAGGAGGTGAGGAATGCAGGGGAGCCAGCGGCCTCTCTTGGTGCTTCTGAGTTCAGTGTTGACAGCAAACAAACAAAAAAATTTCAGCTAGTGTCACGTTCAGAGAATGTGGGTGGAGGAGGATAGCGTGCAGGGGGTGGAAATGGGCCTATTTGAAGACCAGGCCAAAGCTCCCAGGAGGGGTTCTGCTTTGATTACATGAAACTCACTTCCTTTTCAGAGGACATAGTGATGGAAGCAAAAATATATTGCACCTTTGCACCTGACTGAGTCTCACCCCCACTCACCCCTGCACATCTGCTCTACTCTGGGGCTGTACTAACAACTCCAGCCTAACACATGCTAAATTTGGTTTGTATTACACAGTGAGAACAGATCACCTGTAGCAAATAGAGACGGCTACGGAGATTTTCATTTAAGGATGACTCACTCATTGAGACTAGTCAGAGGATTAGGCCAGACCACGGAGAACCCCTGAATTCTCAAGTCTAAAATAATTCCTGCCAACTCACTTCACCCCATAAGGATTTCAGAATTAAAATAGAGGTTAAAGTTGGAGGACCTTTCCTTAGTTCCTTGTTGGTCTTCGTTTCTTTTGCAGGATGTCAATTCTCTGTACAGCCCAATCTCACCATTCATGTAAATTGTGAGCCCACAGTTTTCAGCCAACCTAATCATGCTTACTTCCCATTTAACCATCGGAGGCCTGGATATATCTAAGGCATAGCCTGATCCCTTCTTGATTAACTAGAGTAGCAAGAGTGACTTTACCAGAAGATGTGGTCTCTTAAAGAATATCCAATGCTTTCCCCAAATTTTATCCTTCAAAGTGTCATTTAAATATTGATAAGGTAGAGAATTAACAGTGGCACTTACAGATATGATATTTGAGTATAAGCATTAGAATTGAGTCATGGTTTCAAATTACATTGCGTTTTTCACAAAGAAGTCATAAATTGAAGTCATAAATTGAGACTGTCAAGCATAGATTCCACACCTGTTTATTTCCTATTGATAATATAGTCTCAAGCATTCTTTCTGATTTTGTAATTCTAGAATATTCATGTTTCATCCCATCAACTTACTAGAGATAGAATTTACAACAGACTCCCAACATAGAAAAAGATGAATGCAAACCTGTAAAGCTAGGCAGATTGATTGAAATAAGAAATACCCAAATGGAAACTCTGGACTAAAGAATAATAATGCATGAGATTTCAGTAAAGTAATTCTCTTCTGTGTAACTTCAAACTTGGTGACTAATTCTTGAAGGCATTTGGTGAAGTGTTCATCATCTAGTCTACATAGTGAGATCAAATCCCACATTTGAGCAACAAAAATTTGTTTTCTGTTTTTTGGTTTTTAATGCCTACAGAACTGGAGTACAGGCCAGAGATGCAGGGGCAGTGAGAGGATTCACCAGAGACAGAGTGGGGAACAGGATAGCTAGACAAAGTACACTGCTGAGGGGAGCAGTGAGCAAGACGGGAGAGGTCTGCCGTGCCATGTGGATCACCTCCCTGGCAGGGGATTGAACTCATGCTGAGGTGGCTGCAGACAGCTTCACGGTGCAGCACTTTAACCCATTGTGCCACCAGGGAGGGCCCACAAAAAAAAAAATTGTTCATTAAAGCAACTTGAATGGAAATTTAGGGCAATGACTATATAAAAATTAAAAGAAAGAAATGAGGAAGGAAAGAATAAAATGGAAAGAAAATGTATAATTATGGGGAGGAGGGGAAGCCATAAAGTTAAATAATAAAACTGCATCGTTCTAAACTATTTTTAAAAAGACATATAAGAACTTTGCAGATCTTGGGCTGCTTGACTCCTGGGGGAGAATGGGTGTTGCCTCCTTTACTTGGGGTTGCCAAAGAGCTTTAGCAAAGTGGGACATAAGCTTGAGGCTTCAGGATACACAGCAGAGTGAAACGTGAAACTAGATCAAGGGGATTGAAATGACAAGAGAGATGGCTAAGTGACCAGTTAAAGGTTACAAATGATTATTGCCAACCTTTGCATACCTGCTAGGCCTTCAGGTTACAAAACCAGATTAAGAATCCACCAGCTAAAGCTTAACTTCCTCACCCTTCTACCTTACTACGGCTAACCTGCAGTGGTCAGGGCTTGGACTGAGTGAGAAAGGGAACAAGATGATGCCCTCTCCCAGCCTATTTTTTGGAGCCTGCCTAGGCTTGGTGAAAGGCCTGATAGTACGTCCAGATCCTAGACTTCATCCTTATCTCAGAAAATATGGTCAGCTTTCCAAGTGGAGGCGAGAGTATATGGGAAGGACATAGGCATTGTTCCAAGCTTGCCAGGGTCAGAACAAATGTACCACTGGAATAAATGGCAAAGGAGTAAAGTAAATTCCACCTGTCAAGTCTGTCAAACAGACTGGCCCAGCTCCAGACTTCTATGCATGAGCCATGTGACTAGCAGCCAGAGAAACATGGAGTGTTCCAGATAGCGGACTTGGTAGATGTGCCACAAAGGTACATGGTCTACCATCCATTCAGCCAAAGCAGAATCAGCTGAAGCAGAGACTGGCCACTGTTCAAACATGGATCACCAGGGTGGACTCGAGATTATGCATGTTAAATATTCCCCAGATGATACTGTAAGAGGTCACACTTACAGTTCCCCACTTTGGGAACCTCTGTAGCAAAAGAACACTGTAGTCTAGTAGGTACTGATCTTATGCCTAGATCATCTGATCTCATTTTAAACATTGGAATGTACCACTTCCCATAAAAATGGGAAATTAATTAAAGTATTGCAAAGAAACACAAAAGCAAATAGATCATGCACTCCATCTGCAGTCATAGACTCATAAGCCCATAAATAAACACTGCCGTTCCTTGGGGTGGTGTCCAGAACAAAGGAATGTTGCCCTGAGAAGCTTGACGGGCCTTTGAAGGCACACAGGACAGCGTGCAGCTCACTGGGTAGGAAGCCAAGACAGGATTAGCTGAAGTAATGACTGCCTGCTAAAATGAGAATACTTTCAATTGGCAAATCAATAATTATAAGCACACCGGGGAAATTAAGCAGAGAAAACTGCATCACATCAGCACTGCTGCTAGAATCATATATGTGTACAAATAACAAATCAGGAATTCCCCTGGTGGTCATCAATATACCACACACATTGTACACTTTCAAAGGAGTCTTAAAACCAGGGCCCTTGGTCTTCATCAGCTATGACACACCTGTGAGCTGATTATAAAATGTGAAAGTTATAACCCTCTGGGACCATTCCTTCGATTTCCTGTAGTGTGTGCTTGGGTGTTCGTGTTTTCTGTGTGTGTGCATCAAGTGAGGCAGTTTCTATCTTTCTCCCCAGGAAAAGAAATATTTTAAAATGGAAAAAATTGCTAAGGAACCACAATGGAATCTAAACACCAAACTCTAAGATGTTTTGACATGTTCTGAAAGCACACTGTTTCTAGAATTCTAATTAATTCATCCAAGAAAGAGGAATCCCAGTATTGAACCCTGGATTGTCAAAAGCATTATAGAATCAGAGGACATATCTCAAGTATTCCCACCGGAGATAAGACCAGGAAGCATAAATGAGTCAGCAAGACCTAACAGTGGTGTATAATTATGTGCTAAATCATATGACATTGGTAAAGTAAGTGCTTAAGACAAAGGAACGATAGTGAAAACTTGTATATCTTTGGGCTCACTGTGATATTCAAAAGTTAGTTAAGATTTTAGCAACAAAAGCAAAAAGGATCAGTGTCTGTTCCCAGATAAAATACAGTAGGCAATAATTCCGGATAAGATGTGTAAAGTAACTAGCAGATGACGAAGTAAAAGAGACTGACCAGGACATCATGATTCCAAGAATAACCGCAAGTTTCCTCAGGGTTTTCTATATATCTAGGTCTGGCTTCTACATTAGCCTGAAACCCAGAATCATCGGTGGACACATAAATAAATAAATATGCCCCTAAGAAAACCCACATTTTAAAGACAAAAGGCAAACCCAGAAGATGAAACCACTTAGATGATAGGCAGAAGCCATGAGGAAGTCACATCTTGGTCTACCTCCACAGGCCTCAGGCACACTGGGTTAGACTATTGTTAACCATCCTTGCTCCCTGCACTAACACCAGGTAGTCACATACCTTCCCCTCTCCACTGGGTGCAATAGAGACTATGGAGAGGAATGTCATTTACTGAACCAACTCACACAAAGTTAACAACGGTCAAATAGCGTATTCTCACTCACACCTACACACGGCCACAGCGACAACGGAGGAGAGTGCGGCTGCAGCTCCTATGCTGAGGGACACCAGAGAGGTGGTTGTCCTCAGTCTCTCCCATCAGCCACAGTGGCCACAGAGACTGTCAGGTGGAACAACACCAAACATCCTGGTCTCATGATGAAAAACAACAAAATTGTGGTAGCGTGTGGGGGAGGGGATAAGAGAAAAAAGGGTGGGAAACCACAGACAAGAAGGAGCTAAGAAAAGGAGTCTTTTATCTGGGTGTTAAGTTCGGGCATATTCCTACGCAGCCCAGGCGTGAAGTGACTTTGAGAACTGAACTACAATGTGGAATGTTGTCTATGTTCCAGATTGCCCCTGGGACAACCCAGAACACCACGACAAATTCTTGAAACTCAGTTGATACATGAACCACAACCCACAGAATTGAACCAATATGTGCATTCTGAATCTAAATATGTTGGCTAATGAACAAAATATTAGACTGCAATAGATTTGAAGTCTTATGACATAATATTCAAATTGCCTAGGATCAACCCAATTAACCTGTCATATCAAAATCTAAATAGATCTCAGCATGAGTAAGAAAGGAGAATCAAGAGATACAGATGCTGATTAGAAAATATTTTGAGGGCCCTCCCTGAGGGCCCAGTGGGTTAAAGCACAGCACTGAGAAGCTGGCTGTGGCTACCTCTGTGTGAGTTCAATCCCTGCCCCGGAGGTGATCCACATGGTGCAGCAGACCTCTCCTGTCCTGACTGCTGCTCCCCTCAGCAGTGTTTTTCAGTCAACCTGCCTGTTCTGCTCCCCACTCTGTCTCTGGTGAATTCTGTCACCTGCCCTGCACCTCTAGCCTGAGTTCTTGTATGCATAAATAAATAAATCTTAAACAGAAGATATTTTGAAGTAGTGAGCATAAAAATGCTCCAACAAAAAATGATATTTTTCAAACAAGTAGAAAAATAGAAAAGCTCAGAAAATATACAGAAAGAACCAAATAAAAATGGAAAAATACAACAGTCAAAGTTATCGCTGAATGAGCTCAGTAACAAGATGAAAATGACAGGAAACAATCCATAAAGTTTAAATCTATCAAAGAACTTTCTAATGTAAACAACAGGAAAAATAAATCCAAAAATTCAACAGGGCTTTATAACAGCAAAGAGATCTAACTTCCTTGTTATAGAATTTCCAAAAGAAAGGGAAAAAGAATGTGGAGGTGAAAAATATTTGGATAAGTAGTGACTGGAATTTTGTACAATGTACTAAAAAATAAATAAATAAACCTGTGAATTCAATAAGCTGATAAAATTACAAATAGGAAAAATCCAAAGAACCCAAAGACATTTTAATCAAATTTTTGAAAACACAGGACAAAGGAAAATACTTGAAAACAACCTGAGAGAAATGAACCAGTATTTGCATGCAGAACAATGATTCAAATGAGTCTGAATTGATCATGTGAAACCAGGAAGATGAAAAGAAAGTGAAGATATATATCAAAGAAAATAAATGTCAATTCTAAATTCCATATTCATCAAAAATTTTCTTTAAGAATGAAATAAAGATACTCCAAGATGAAAGGAAACTAAAAGAATTTGTAGCAAACAGACTTTCTTTAAAGTAAGAATTGCTAAAAGAAGTTCTTCAAACAGAAAGGACATTTTTTAAAACTTGGGAGTAAAGAAACTCCAGAGGAAAAACAAATATCTTTTTAAAAATAATGTGATGTGGAGACTTTCCTGGTGGTGCGAGGGTTTAAGTCTCAGCACTCTGAAGCCATGGGCAGCCACTGCAGCACAAGTTCAATCCCTGGCCAGGGAGGTGACCCACATGGCACAGCTGACTTCTCCTGACCCATCCACTGCTGCTCCCCTCAGCAGTGAATTTCAGTAGATCTGCCTCTTCTGCTCCCCACTCTGTCACTCTGGTGAATCTTCTCACCCCCAATACCTCTGGCCTGAGCCCCAGCTCCTGTATGCATAAATAAATCTTTTAAAAAAAAATAAAGTGATGTGCTTCATCTCTTAAGATCTCAAAGATCTCAAAACCATGTTTGTAGCAGAAATCAAAAAGTGGTAACATTTATTGCTATTGTTCTTGATTTACATGGAAATACTACTTCAGCAAATTATGTCACAAGAAAGGAAGCAGGTAGAGGGACCTAAACGGTGGCAAATTCCTGTATTCCACTGAGAGTGGTAAAGTATTGATAGTAAAATATCAATGTATTCAAGTAGATTTTTAATTTCTAGGGTAGATAAGCAATATGAAGAAAAACAACTCAAAAGCTATTAATGAATGACCCTCAATACCAGGAAAGAGCAGGAAGTATGACTCACATGACAAGTTGCTGAGGCCCACCTGAGGTCCGGAGAGGCTCCCCAGAGGAGCTCTGAGGTGAGACAGTCTCCTTTTTGGAGAGCTGAAGGAACAAGAAGAGGCAAAGAAAAGAAATTTTTGTGTTTGAGGAAGAGAAAAGACGGAGGTGACTAGAGTCTTAAGGACAGAAATGGCCTAAGTTAAGGTCAGCTGGCTAGTAGCCTCCAGCTTTTCCAGGCCATGAAAGGAGTTGTGATGGTTACCTTAGTGTGATGGAAAAATATGAAATTTGATAGGAGAGAGGCATGATCGGATTTGTGTATTAAGAGAATGGTTCCTTGAGAGAGAATGGATTGGAAAGAGCCTGGAGGAAAGAGGCAGATCTGTGAGGAGGCTCTTGTGGTTAGGTAGTAAGAGGTGCTGATGGCCGGGCCCGGGTCAACAGTGGCAGTGGAGAGAGGTGAAAGAATTAAACTCTTGTTTTGGAAACAAAGCCTGAGGACTTGGCCGTGAGTTTAATGAGGGGGAGAGGACTGAGGTATTGGCAAGTCCACTATGCTGAGGTGATGATTGGGACTATCTGGGAGGAGGGGGGACAGTTCATGAAAGGGAAGGATACCCAAGGGGAGACAATGGGAGCTCAAATGGAGGAATTGGCCACTAATGGGTGAACAAGTGGCTGTGAGAATTTGAACTAGGTCTTGCTTTCTGGAAATTTCAGGGGAAAAGAAGCTTCAACACTAGAAAACAGTCAAGGAAGGTGACTAGTACTTTAAAAACATACTCGCAGGCCCTCCCTGGTGGCGCAGTGGGTTAAAGCTGAGAATCTAAAGCCGCTTCCGCATGAGTTCGATCCCCGCCTGCCCCGGAGGTGACCACATGGCGTGGCAGACCTCTCCTGACCCGCCCGCTGCTCCCCTCAGCAGTGTACTTTGTGAATCTGCCTGTTCTGTTCCCCACTCTGTCTCTGGTGAAGCCTCTCACCACCCCTGAGCCTCTGGCCTGTACCCCAGTTCTGTATAAATAAATAAATAAAATAAATAAATAAATCTTAAAAAAAAAAAAAAACATACTCAGCAGAATGCTGAGGGATGTGGAAATGTTGCCCTCTGCTTACCATCTCTGCCTTATCAAGCTCAAGGCAACTGCTACCCCCATGACACAATTCCTGTGGAGGGACAACTACAGAGAGCCCACCAGGCCCCGAAGCCTGAAGCCAGTGTCTACAACCTGGCAACTATTTTTCAAAAATGAGGCTAGTGCTCTTAGCCAATATCAATTTCCCCTTCGCATCCTCAATGTCCACTCCCCATCATTAAATTTTCTTTCTTCCTTCCTATAGAGACTCTTTCAGGAATACCTTTCTTTTCCCACTGTCATGCTCTACAGAGAGCATGGTCCTGTCCTCAGTCCAGGCCCTTGATCCTGGAGCTAGGGCACCTGCTCAATCTTGCTGTAGGTTCACCCTGTCACGGTCACCTCTCTGTTAAAGCACCTGCACCCTAAAACAACATTCATGTCCCACCCAGCACCGGAGAAAACCCTGAACCAGCAGCTTCTGACTTACTTCCAAACAGCTCTCACATGACTGTCCTCTGAAATTCTGATCTCCATGTCCCCTCCTCTTCTCCACCCCCACCCTCCCCCCTAGTACTCAGACACCGGAAGGAGATGTCTTTTCCCTTTCCTGGCATAACCTCCCAGGGTTAGCTGACACTGGCTCACACATGCTGCCTGTCTCACTCATAAATAATGGTAGCGAGGGCAGGCCTGTGCTTCAGAGTAGGCACACCTGAGCTCAAATTCCTGCCTTACCACTTACTTCATACCTTCGGGAAACCTCTCCTTTTTCCTCGCTGGTCAACTGTGTTTGATAATAACCCTATGATTCCTTTGTAATGAAGTGAATGAATGTCCTGTATAGACAACTAGAAGTCAGTTCTCCAATCCAGCCCCTTCACCCATCCCTTGGAACAGAGTTCCTCAAGATCTCATGCTCCCCCCTCCAGAAGGGAATCTGGTGCTGACATCAGAAAGGTCTACACCCTGCAGGAGGTGTGGGGGCTGGGTTCCCTCGTTCCTCATCACACAGACGCTCGGCAGCTCAGACCCACGCAGAAGCCCGCCCTAAGCGGGCTAACCACAGGAGATGATGCTCAGACCCCGAAGCCCTTGGGGAGACCGCCACACTGCTGTCACCCTGGGGGGACGGTGCAACCAGGACCGTGCGCAGCCCCGACACTGAGCGCCAGTTTTCCAGAGCCACCCTAACCAAGTCTGCTGCCAACCCATCTATCCTCTCATCTTGGCAGAGGTTCTGTCATGTTCCAGCTTCAGAAGATGAGAGCTCACGCCTGCGCTACTGGAACCGCGAGCACCTGTGGAAAGAACAGACGTTCCCAGCCCCCGTCCCCTCCCCAGGCAATAAACAAACAGCACTGGGAGTATGAAAACAGAGCGAGACCTCGAGGCCCACGGGCTGGCCCACTCAGCGCTCCTCCAGCGGGCCCCTCCAGGTGGAGAGGCCCCTCCCTCCTTACATCACAGCAGGATGAGCATAATGAGCGTTTGGGGATAATTAGCAGATGACACACTGCCCCCCGGGATGACGGGATAACAGCAGAACAACAAAGCTCGAGAGAATTTCGAAACGTCAGTGGCTTTATAAGCCTCACCAGCTAGACAAGCTGTTCCAGAACCCATCTGCGAGCCTGGTGCTGCAGCGGTGCCAGCTCTCTGATGCCCGTGCCAACGATGTGAGAGCGCACGGCTGCAGAGTGCAGATACTTATCTCCTCTCTCAGCAAGAGTGGGTGCTGCCTGACCAGGGGAAGTTAATTAGTAATAAAGTCCGCAGGTAATTAGAGAATGGCCTCCTCCTGTCTCTCCTGTCACAGCGCCCCCCCTCCACCTCCACCTACTGGCTGGCTGCAGCTGCCACTTCATCACCCCCTCCTCATCCTCACTTGAACTTGTGAGGACCCTGGTGCCAGTCCCCAGAGGTATCCAGAGGCAGCAGTTTCTAAACTGCAGTGCTATTTCCATGGATTCAAAAGTATTATACATTAAGTATAACTAGCTGCTCCTACCTCGACTTCACAGAGAGCATTGCCCGGTAATGGGATGGCTGGGAACCCACTTCGTGTACACATGGATGTGTGCCCTGCTACCAAAGTCCTCAGAGGAGTATTTTCAAAAGTACTGCCGTTGGGGGAGGGGCTGTGGACACAGCTCAAGAGAGGCTGAAGCTCCCCCAAGTAATCCTCCCATGGAAAGCTTTCTAACACACTCCCCTCTGTTGACAGGCAAACCCCCCCATGCCGCCAAAGTCACTGGCTGCCAGTCACTACCCCTCTGAGAAGTAATGACCTAAAAGACACAATTAGAAGAGAGAGCACAAGGAGGTGGGAAGGTGAGCAGAAGCCCCAAGGAAACTTCCACTCCTGTTACATCACTACCTAGCTGACCTGAGTCCTGAGAGAGTGCAAATGCCCACGTTCCTGCCTTCTACCCAAGTGGGGCTAAGCAACAGTCTGAGTTTAGCAGAGGCTACACAAAGTGTATTGTCTTATGCAGATGAAAGTTGCTTGCGGACATTCCAAATCTACAAGAAGTGCCCGGCATAACAGTTAAGTCCCTCATGGTGTAACAGATGCCTTTATAATTTAATTCCTGTGCATTCAATAAATATTCATAGGCATCAAATGAGAATTGTTTGGCTCCAATAAGACTATGCAATATCTCTCTGTCAACAAATAGAAAGAGGTGTGTAACTCTGCCAACTTTTTGTGCTCTTCATTAAAGCACGTTCACCAAGCCCTGCCTCAGCAGCACAGGTTAGAGCAACACAGCTTGTTGTAACTTTGAAAGCAGCAGACCGCACCTGTCTGCTGCAGTTTGAGAACAGAAAATAATGGCTCAGTATACAGAGCTCTACATGAAGTACATAACCTGATTTCTTATGCCATCTCGAGGGATAAAGCCTGGTACTCCATGGTAAAGATGGCCCAAGAGCAGAGCATTTAAGACTGAATGAGTCTGAGCAATGCACATAGTGAAAAATCGCCATACATCTGCTCCACACATTTGGATTTGTATGCCATATCCTTCAAAATTAGCTTTGGAATGCTCTAGACCCTAAAGCTGTTTCTCCGTCTGGGCCACAAAATTCAAATCCACTGATTTCATGCCAATGTGTGTGTTCTCTGAATGGCTGAGAGAATCAATCACTCAACCCCAATTTGAACCATTGTCCTTGATGCGGACCAGTCTTAGAAGTTACTCCATCTGTTAACGATTTATTTGTAAAACAGAACAAACCTCAACTAGAATTGTGTTTGTTAATTGCTATATCAATCATTATTTTTGTAGAACAGTTTCTGTATATTCTAACCAGCCCCACAAAACAATTTTCAGATTTTCCAAGAGGATAAACACTCTAAATTAGAGAAATGACTTAATGGTTCAATTGTGCAAACCATCACATACCATATCTCCAAACTTTAGGCACATATAGTGATTAGATATGAATTATAACCATATATTTTTTCATATATAAGGAAGATGGGTGAGTAAGAAGGACTTTTGAATGCATATTGTATTGTGATAGATTGTATATTAATGTGTGATATTCCTTCCATATTAACATATCATTATATATTGCTAAATTTGGCAAACTTTATTTTAAAGTTTAAATATGTGCAGAAATAATACATATATTAGTCCTGTGGGACATACAGCTTATGTTGTCACTATTTGTCTCTGCTGTGGTAGCAAAAGCAGTCAAACATGTCAACGAATGACTCTGGCTGTATTCCAATAAAACTTTATTTACAAAGACAGGAGGCCATGGGTCATGGTTTGCCAATCCCTGATGTATAATGTGTCATGTATCACACTTTATTAGATACTACATATTATAAAATATGACTGTATGCTAAATATTTAGAAATACCTCATATGTGTGAACTGAACTCCCCAGGAAATATTACTTAGATGCACTCTACAGCAGGGACTTCCAAGAGGTATTTGATATGGTAAAGATAATAATCAGAGGGGGCCCTCCCTGGTGGCGCAGCGGATTAAGCACAGCACCAAGAAGCCAAAGCCACCTCCGCGTGAGTTCAATCCCCGCCTGCCCCGGAGGAATCCACATGGCAGGGGCAGACCTCTCCTGACCCGCCCCCTGCTCCCCTCAGCAGTGTACTTCGTGAATCTGCCTGCTCTGCTCCCCACTGTCTCTGGTGAGTCCTCTCACCACCCCTGCACCTCTGGCCTGTACCCCATTTCTGTATGTACAAATAAATCTTAAAAAATAATAATGATAATAATCAGAGGAATAAAATACATCAGTGAAATGCTCCAACACTAGCATTAAATTTATTTTTTTTAAGATTTATTTATTCATACAGAACTGGGGTACAGGCCAGAGATGCGGAGGGTGAGAGAATTCACCAGAGACAGAGTGGGGAGCAGAAAGGCAGATCGACGAAGTACACTGCTGAGGGGAGCAGAGGGCGGGTCAGGAGAGGTCTGCCACGCCATGTGGATCTCCTCTGGGGCAGGAGGGGATCGAACTCATGCGGAAGTGGCTTAAGCTTCTTTGTGCTGTGCTTAACCCGCTGCGCCACCAGGGAGGGCCAGCATTAAATTTAAATGCATTAAAAATGAATGCTGAAATGTCCATAAAATCGGTATCACTCTTACATTAGAAACTGTCAGGCAGACACAGGGAGCGGGTCTTGGGCAAGTGACCTTCTTCTCATGGGATCCTCTGCTAGCTCATATCTTGTGCATACATGAAGTTAGAGTTCTCAGCAACTCAAAGGATAAATGCTTTACTAAACCCCACGTGTATCATTCTTGTAATTTTGAGGAGAATTTTCACTTGTACATCTTCTTCATCAGATGCTGATGCACTGACTTGGAACACCTTCCTGGAGGTCAGCTGTCCTTTCACAGGCTGGGTGTGCAGTACTTTCCTGCTCCTCTGAGATCTACCATTGTGTCTTAGAGGGTTTGTGAAGCTTGCTGGATGTCCAGAGAGGCTCCAGCCTCCTCAAACAGTAGCTGGGTTTCCCCATGTAACTTGACCAGGGTTATTCCTCTTGATTCTCCTTCAACACTGAGTCTGAAGTGAGTAAAGAAAAATAGATCTATATGTGTGTGGCTTGTAAAAGAAGTAAAATACATCCAGAAGCAGAAGCCAGGATATAGACGAGAGAGAGGGAAGTAAAATACACTCATGACTATGTCCTACTGCGTGGAACAGACATTCTCCCTCTCCAGGAAGTCTGTGTAGACTGGGCAGCCCCTGGCACCCCTGTCCCGGCCCTACTCTAAACAACTGACAGAATTAGAGCAGATCATTTCCATCCCCTGTCTTGATGTATGAATAACATATCTGAGAGCATTTTTTAAACCTCAAAACACTACAATATCAGGAATTAGTATGTGGTTATGAAATTATGGGCGTTTGTACTGAGTTAACAATGAGATCTCTTTCAAGCCCAAGACTCTAGGGGGCTGGAGATACAGCAAAGTTAATGGCAGCCCGCACAGGCCGAAAGATCAGAAGTTCTAGTCATACGATCTAAATAGCCCTTGGGTCTTGTCCACCTCACAGCTGCCTTCCGTGGCAGTGTGACCACACGTGGTATGAAGGGGACTTACATGTCCCACCATGTGAACACTTACCACATTCGGTAATTGACTTTCAGACTCACCCACAAAGAGGCCAGGAGCATTCAGGGGTTCCTCAGCTATCCTGCTGACTCCACCCAGCACCCCTCAAGGTCATCATTGGCCCAGTATCTGCAGGGCTGCACACCTGCCCTCAGCTTAGCACACGTGTCCACACCCTTTATCTTCCCGGGCTCTCCTCTAGACCACCCCCAACCATCCAAAAGGCACAAGAATTGGAATATTATGGACAATATGGCCAAGTGATATAACTCTGAGACCTCAATTTCCTGTGCTCTAAGTGGAAGGAAGTACCTCTGGTCTACCCTGCTCAGGTTCCTAGAGGGATCAAATAACTTAAGAATGTAAGCCATTGTTTTCTATTTCAGCAATTATTTATCAAGAACTTTCTAAGTCCTAATTGTCCATGTTCTGTACTTTTAAAGCATTTCTCAAACATTCACTTCTAATTCTCAAAGGTCTCTATAATGGTTAATTTTGCATGTTAGATTAACTGGACTATGGATGGTGCAGATCTGTGGTCAAACCTGACTCCTGGTGTTTCCATGAGGGTGTTTTGGAATGGCTTTCATATTTGAAACAGTGGACTGAGTAAAGCAGATTGCCCTCCCCAGTGTGACTGGGCCTCTTCTACTTAGGTAACAAAATAAAAAGGCACCCCAAGTTAGAGGGAATTCCACCCTCTTGACTGCCATTGAGCTGGGTTGTCAGCTTATTTCTGCTTTCATGTTGGAATTGAAGCCACCGATCTTCTTGGGTCTCAAACATCCAACTAGACTATAACTTGGACTCTCTGGGTCTCCAGCTTGCCGACTCATCCTGCAGCTCCTGGGACTTGTTGGTGTCCATGACCACGAGCGTCAATCCTTACAGTAAGTCTCCTTGTATATGTGTCCACATATAACTCTTAATCATCCTGTTTTTTTGGAGATCTATGACTAAAACAGTCTTCTATAAAAGCATTGTTACTCCATTCGACAAAGGCAGAAACTGAAACTTCATTACACAACATGTAAGTAACATTGCCAGGACTTGTATGTAGCTTTGCTTAATTCCAAATTCTATGCTTCTCCCCAGTTCTTTCACTATGCTCCTATTCTGGCCTGCTGTTATCAAGTTTGGACAAAGCAGGGAAGAGCTTTTAGGGAAAGGAGAATGAAGGGCAACGCCTGCATCCTTAGAAGTAATGTTCCTGTATCTTTAGGGGAACCTATGAAGAGAAGGGAAGAAGGGTGGTGTGAACACTGGGCATGAACTGCTGTGGAACGCACACATATGAACATAAGCCCACATGCATGTACATGTACACACACGTGTGCACACACCTGCATGGTGTGCGTGTGTGCACACACAGAGATACATACATACACACACACAGCCCCTTCAGGCTGAGGCCAGACCGAGTGTCAGAACAGTAAAACATCACCCTGACAGTTGTAAAATGCTGGAAGAATTTAATTACACTGATGTGTATCTGCTGGAAGTCTTCCCAGAGATGCACGCACTCCATCAGCATTCTGTAGCCAAATTAATCAACAGATTGTTATCAAGACACAAATCTGCTTGCAAAGATATTTTTGTGGAATTTAATTCCACAAAGAAAACATTGCTGCTTGTTAATGTAAAAGAAAGACATAAAATACTAAGAGAAATACTGCAAGCTTGGCAGTCCCTAGAACCATTTGTAAAGAAGATTAACAATTTAATTTAAGCAAAATTAACGGAATCCTGGAATTCAGGGGACAGGGTCTTTTGAGAATGGGCATGTCTCAATGTCCTGTCTTAGTCTGCCCTGGGATGTGGGGCCAGGTCAGGGCAGGCCCTTGACAGTCTTCGTGGGTCCTCCATGTTGCTTCCTATGTCCATCACTTTGCATGGAGCATTCATGGGACTAGGGAACAGGGTAGAGGGACTAGCCCATTCTCGGTGTCTTGGAGAATTATGATTCCACCCTAGACTGTCCCCATGTGGAGGGGCTGGTGGGCATCTAGTGGCCACGATGGGCCAACCACGGGGATGCACACTCTGCTGGATGTATTCTGTGGCTCTCTGCCTCTCTTATCCTGGGAGAGGACAGTGCTGACTATCATCTCCTGGCCTGTTGTCTTTAAATCAACAGATGGTCTATTACGTGGGAAATGTCACTGAAGGTTTTACAACGTTGTGCTCAGAAAAACCACAAGGTAGGAAGGTAAATGTATGTGGTCTAATTCACATTTTCTTCCCTTTCATTTTTAGTATGCCATTTTCATTCTTCAGTGTTTTATTTTTAACAAACTAACTGAAAATCTTTAGCCCACACCTAAGACTGGTTTTCATTATAAACCCTACAGTGCTATTTAACATTTTAAGCAACTTACCTGTATGTCACTTTAATAAATATTAAAGGATTAATCCTTCCCAAACCCCCACTACCATAGCTTTATGTAGAAAGCTTTGTTAATTTCTTGTGTACCCTGCTACATACATGCTGTGCATATATACTTGTTTTATATAAGTTTACATGTATCTATATGTATACATATATAATCGTCGGTACAAGTGGCAGAAGCCTCAATTACTTGTCATTCTCTAAAATGCAAGTTTCAGGTGAACTGTTTTCCTACAGCTTAAGGTAATTATTGTCTATATAATTCTGCATCACTCTTTTTAATTCACATAATATTCCAATTTGTGTGCACAGACATCTTATTTAACCAATTAACTATTAAGTAAAAGACATTAAAATGGTGTTCTCATTTTGGACAATTTCAAGCAATGCTGCATATAACTTCTTCTTCACATATTTTGTCCCCTTGTCCAAGTAGTTCTGAGAAAAATTTCTACTACTGAATCTCCAGAGACCATCTTAGTTACATTTTAATAGTTATTGACAAATTATAACCCAAGTGGTGACACTGGTCTATTTTCTTATATCCTCAGAATACATAGCATACTACTTTGCTTTAAATCACTGCCCACATCATATAAATGGTGTAAACATCTTATGACATCTCATTAATATATTCATCAGTATTTCATCAATTACTAGGAAGATGAGCTTCTATTCAGATATGATCCAACATTTTGGGGTTTTTTTCTGTGTTCATTTTCTTGGCCTGTATTTTTCATTATATACTCTTACTCATCAATTGAAGTATTTTATGTAGTGTTCATAATTGTGTTCCAAATGTATACTCCAAATTTGTTGTTGATCTTGTCATCTGGCATATGGTATTGCTCACTGAAAAAAAATGTATTCTAAGTATCAAATCTGGTATTCTCCTTGAGGCTCCTGAATTTTATTTCATGCTTAGAAAGACTCTTTCTAACCAAATATTTAAAAAGTTATCCATGTTTTCTGTCACCAACAATTAGGATTTTAGCTCTTGAATCTTTCTGGAACTTATTTATGAGCTGGCCTTGAGATCTAACTTGTTTCATTGGATTGCAATTTTTCTCAATTGAATATTCCATATTTTCCACACTGATTTGAAATGCCACTATTATCATGCATCAAATCTCCATAATTGATTATTTGAAGTTTTGGACTCTCTAAAGTTCCATTGATCCTTTAGCCTCTGTCCTATTATTATCTTAACTGGCAAAACTTGATTATTTTTGGAACTTTTAAAAAAATTTAAGTATAGATCCTAAGAAGTGGTGAAAAAAAGTAGTAAAGACTCTTGTACTCTTTCCATTTCTACTGTGTAGATTATGTACATTATGTATAAGCACAATATCAGGGCAAGGAAATTGACATTATACTGTGTGTATATAGTTACTCGTCACCATCCCATGAGAAACGTATGCAACTATGCCTTCGATGAAGATGTTATCACAAAGATCTCCCTTTTGTGACCTTCCATAGTCGCACCCCACTTCATTCTCCTTCCCCTCCCCCCAACCATTAATCTGTTTCTCATCTCTATAACATCTTGTTTCAACAATGCTATATAGATAAAATCATACAGTATGTGACCTTTTGATGATGGCATTTTGCTTAGCACAGTGCCCTTGAGCACTGTCCAAATAGGGTGCACCAGCAGTCTGCCTGCTTGCTTAAACACTCATCCACTGAGGAGCACTGAGACTTTCCACTTTGTGGCTAGTACAAATAGATAACACTATGAGCAATGATTTATAGGGTTTTTTCAAGGACATAAGTTTTCATTGATCTGAGCATTCAGGAGAACAATTGCTGGGGTATATGGCAACTATACACTTTGTTCGTTATTACAACCATACCTGCAGTTTGAAAAGATCCAGTTTCTATGCTTCTTCACCAGAATTTTCATTCATTTAAAGAAATTTCTGGTTGGTCTATTAGTGTCACTCCATCATGATTCCCTCATTAAATTAATAATGGCATATTTGCAAGTGCTCATTTGTGGCTACACAGCCTCTTCACGCATTTGCCCATTTTCTGATTGGACTCTTGTTTAACATCAATTTCTAAGACTTCTTCATTATTCTATATCCGAGTCTTTGTTAGCTATGGGATTTGAAAATATTTTATTCCATTGTCTTTCCTTCCTCTTGCAGGGTGTTCTGCAGGACAAATGTTCCAATATTTTTTATTTTCTTTTTTTTAAAGATTTATTCATTTATGTACACAGAACTGGAATACAGGTCAGAGGTGAGAGGATTCATCAGAGACAGAATGGGGAGCAGATTGACAAGTACACTGCTGAGGGGAGCAACCAGCGGTCAGGAGAGTTCTGCCTCGCCATCTGGATCACCTCTGTGGCTGAGGATTGAACTCACACTGAAGTAGCTGCTGCTAGCTTGCAGTGCTGTGCTTTAACCCACTGAACCACCAGGGAGGGCCACAAATCTTCTGATGTTTAATGAAATCTATGCATGAATGTATTATTTGCTTTCTTCTATAGGTCATGCTTTTGACATCACAACCAAAAACTCTTCACCCTAGGTCCCAAAGATTGTTTTTCCTGAAAATCTGTGACCCATTCATTTGGAGTGAACTTTTGCCTGAATTGTGAGAGTTTGCCACATAACCACTTCTAATTCCAGTCATTGCTATCACAAAGGACAGTCGAGTTCAGGTTTTTCATAACTGAGTAGTATTTTACTGGGTGTAGAAGTGTCCTGCCGCCTCATCCTGCCTTCTTTGACCGAAGCCGTGTGCTATGTGGTCTGGCAAGGCAGAGGTCTGGATCTCTCTTGGGCTAGGAGAGCATGTGGAAGTGTTCTGTAGCCTCTTCAGTGCGCTTGGTTAGAGTAGAGCAGGTATTGTCCAGAAGTTGAGTCTGGCTAGGCTGCTCTTTTGCTGTCTTTTGTCGGGAGGGAACAGACTTTTTCTGGAACTCTTTTGATCTGTACCTATTGGTGTTTAAACGTTGCTAGCTTCTCAGGTATTCCGTCTGAATGCAGGCGGCAAAGAGAAAGTCCCGGGGACTCGCCGACATTTCCGCTCTTAGATCCCAGGATCACTAAATAATCCGCGGTCTTCTCCCTGCTAATCAGAGTTTGTTTGTTTGTTTTTTAAGATTTATTTATTTATTCATACAGAACTGGGGTACAGGCCAGAGATGCGGAGGGTGAGAGGATTCACCAGAGACAGAGTGGGGAACAGAACAGGCAGATCGACGAAGTACACTGCTGAGGGGAGCAGTGGGCGGGTCAGGAGAGGTCTGCTGCGCCATGTGGATCTCCTCCGGGGCAGGCGGGGATTGAACTCATGCAGATGTGGCTTAAGCTTCTTAGTGCCGTGCTTTAACCCGCTGTGCCACCAGGGAGGGCCCTAATCAGAGTATTCTTATGTATTTTTTAATATGATGAATTTTTTAAATTTATATGTATTTTACATCTTTTAATTTTTTAATACAGTGTTTGCTTTCTTTTCTCAGGTGTAGTCCCCATTTATTTTACATGTAATTTTGAGCGTTTTTAGTTGTACATATTGAGCAGAGGAAAACATATGTCTACTCTATTTCCTCATAAATAAACATTCCTAGAGTATGCCTCTGTAGTATATTTTTGCTTCTGGTAAAGAAAAGCAATTTTCATTTTTACTTCTCAAAATTATTTTGGCTATTTAGCTTGTTCTTTGAGGGAATGTTTGGTATAAACTTCTTGAGTTCTCTCTCAAAATTCCCATTGGGGCTACACTAAATATAAGGTCACTACAACCTAGTCATTTAGAATATTCAGCCACTAAAATGTAAATATCCTGTGGTCTCAGAGCAATTAAGAATCTTAGAGAAACATTTTTCTGGATACTTAGTGAAGATTTCAAGAGCAGAGGCCTTCTTCACACATATTAAGGTGATCATAATGTTTTTTCTCTATGTCTTTCTTCATCAGTAATTTTTTTGTACCACACATACTATTCTATATTAGAAAATCCTTTCATTCCCAGTGTACTTCCATAGTGTTAAGCTATGAACTCCTAAAAGTACTTTGTACTGTGTAATTGGGAGGTTTGGCCTGGCCTTTTCATCTCTTTTAAAATGAGATGTCTTTAAGTCAGTCGTTGTATGGGATGACACTCTAGCTAAGGAACCTATAAGCTCCATTAGCTGGCGCGCCTTCATGAGAAAAAAGACCAAGATTATTTAAAGTAGAGCAAACTTGAGTTTCTCAATTGTAATACATGTCTGTGTTTGTTTTCTATTGGTTACATAAATATAGCAGATCACTCGACAGAGAATTATACTGCATTTCCTGGGCTCCCAGGAGGAATGTTTTCTTTTCACTTGCCTTTTCTGCAAGAATGTGACAGCAGGAAGAAGGAGGTGGTGGTATTAAAACAAGTAGTTATGACTGCAAGATGCAGAAGGAACATTCTTGGACAGATGTCAGAATGAAGAATTTCTGGTCTGGAGAGTAATTTTTATGTAAGAGAGCATGATGTAAATCACAGTAAAAATGGAAAAAGAAGAATTATTTAAGGCAAAACGGAAATGTTAAAAGCAAAGAAAAGCACTAAGTAACAACATCCTTATTGTCAGAAATATTATAACATTGACCTCTTCCTTCTGTTCTTCTCTTGCCATAAATTCCTTCCAGGTACCAGGGAACGCTGGAACTTGTGAACAGGTGGAGTGCAATGTGTGGTTAGAGAAAGTTTTTGTTTCACATTCACCTGGAACGTGGCCTGGTTTTATAAGATTCCATTTTTTGTTGTTGTTGTTTAAAGATAAAATATAAACATACCCTGAAGAGAGCTCTTTTTTCCTTATTGGAAAGGGATAAAATGTCCTGAGGAGGGGGTGGAGTAAACGGCAGGAGGGGGGTGGGGGTTGGGGGGTGGGGGTGGAGGAGCCAGTCATCTGTAGTGATTCAATTACATGGATTTGGTGACCTTAGGTTTTCCCCTAGAGAAGAACATTGTGTACAGAGGCACTTACTTATTGGTAAGTGAATTTAATTAAATTTGATTGGTTGAGTTCCCAAATTTTCAAGAGAAAATACGTTGGCTCCTTTGCTTCAAACTCTTTCACAGCAACTTGGAAAAGGCATTTTATTTGAGTGGAGTGTTATGGGCAGAGGGTGCCCGCCTCCCACCCCGAATTCATATGTTGAATCTTCATCTTGGTCCCTTGGTCCTCGGAATGTGAGAGTGTCATACGTTAAAATGACATTGTATGTGTAGGCCCTAATCCAAAAGGACTGATTGCTGTCCTTGTAAGAAGCTCAACTTAGGACACAGTTAGGTACAGGTAGGGAGCACAGCCAGGTACCAGCCCCAGAGAGGGGCTCCGAGAAACCAGCCGGCCAACACCGGGCTCTCAGACTGGCTTAGATCACCCTGTGGTAGCGCTTTGTGACAGTTGCCCAAGCAGACTAACAAGAAGTGACACCATCTTGGTGAGGAAGCTACAGAAGTTTTTCCTATGAATTTATGTTGGCAAGACAAGACAAAGAACGCCATGTACGGCAAGTCATTCGTGAACCTGAGGTAAGAGACCCTAGAAGTGCCCACGGTACATTCCTGGGCGGTTTGCGTGGAGATTTAGTTCCTGCGAAGTTCCAGGCTCCTCCTGTCCTGACATGAGTGTCACCAGGCCAGTCCTGTGCTGAACCGCAGCAGCGACACTTCCGGTTGCTGAGTGTGGCTCAACTCCCAGTCCTTGTCCTCAGATCATTTGAGTCCCTCTGCCTCCTGCAAACGTGCCTTCCTGGGCACTCCACCCCAGCATGTCCCTCTTCTTCCGTGTCCATAGTGGCCTTTCCCCTTTACACCTGGCCCAGGTAGCCCCATTTTGCCTGGGCTAGCCCCAAGCCTACAGCATGCATTCCCATACACTGTCTGGATAAGTCTTACTCTAGCCCAACTCTTGTCTGACAGGCTGAAAGCCCCCTTGTCACTAACTGTTCCCCATGCTGAGCTGGCTGGTTGTTCCCCTTCAAGGCTGGCAGCTCCAGAAAATATTGAGCTACTGCATTCTCAGCATCTAGTCCAGCTGCCTGGCTCATTATTAAATAGACACCTACAAAATAACTGATGATTAATAAAAAAAAAATTAGTCTAGAAGTATCTGTGTTTCCAGAGAAGCAACAGAACAATGAGTTTTAAAGATTCTATCATATTTTTATTGTCTCACCTGAGTATAATGAGTCATTTCCTCTTATTCCCTAATAAGCATATAGGAAAGCTCTTAAGGCACAAAAATAAGAAAATGTGATCTCGAGATCCTTTGTCCTATGTTACTAAATTTGTCACAAATTTTAACCCATCAGAATTGACTGAGCACCTGGTAAGTATACACTGAACACCAGTAACACAGCCCTTGCTTCAACCTGCTAGATAAAGGGTGGATGTTGGTTCCCCGATGTGTGTTAATGACAAAGAAGTGTTAAGGTACCAATTCTGGAAAAGAAATAGCCAAGCCTATGAGGTTAAGAAATAGTCTCGGTAAGTTATTCAGCTAAAAAGGGGGTTAAAGGAGTCTCCCTGGTGGTGCGAGGGGTTAAGTCTCAGCACCATGAATCTACAGACACCCACTGAGGCACTAGTTCAATCCCCAGCCAGGGAGCTGACCCACATGGCCTGGCAGACCTCTCCTACCTGCCCGCTGCTCTCCTCAGCTGTGGATTTCAATTAATCCACCTGTTCTGTTCCTCTGTTCCTCTGGTGAATCCTCTCACCACCCCACCTCACACCTCTGGCCTGTACCCTAGTTCTCTTATGCATAAATAAATAAATCTTTTTTAAAAAGGGAGGGGGAGTTTAAAGCTAAGTCAACAATATCACTTAGACCCTTTAGTGACGAAGGGAGAAATCATCCATAGTCTCATAAGAGAATGGCTAAAAATCTTCTGGAAACATATCACATCCAGATACTTAATGAAGACTTCTCGGTCAGAGGCCTTTCACTTCACACCTAAGTTAATCATAAAGTACTTCTGCCTCAATATGTATTTCTCCATCATGCAAATGACAACTTGCGGTTTTATTACAACTAAAATTAATGTAATTCAATTCTCAGTGTTTGTCTCCTCATTTTTATTATTGCTGTCTTAGTTCTGGCAAGCATCATATGGATTTAATGACAAAGAGACTCCACCTCCTGGTAAATTTCTAAATTTACTAGAACTGACTAATTGTAGTTATAGGATGCCAAAAGAGGGAGTGGCAGATATTAGCCTTCCCAGTGGCCCACACTCACTGAATTGGATGAGTTAGGAAACATGGCCACCCTGGCTCAGCTCTGCAGGAAGAGTCTGAATTTGGCTCTTCCCCCACCCCCCACCCCTCACCCCCACCCCCCACTCCCCACTACCTAACCCCCACTACCTAACCCCCGGCTCTGGAGCCGGACAGAAACCAGAGTTCAGGTCTACTTATGCTAATCTTGATGTAAACTACAGCATTTTCACATCTCAAAGCCTGCAGAATTATCACGTTTAATTTCTTCTAATGGTTTCTAGGATTGGTTCTTTCAAGTGATACCGAAATTACAACATCAGGGACCTTCCCTTCTCCTTCCCCTCCCCCAACACTCATCAACACATTGTTTGGTCCCCCAAAGGCACCAGCGCTCACCTCCAGGGTGCCCTGCTTCCCCCAGTGCACCTTCCTCCCAAAAATGGGGCCATCTAACCATAGGCTGCAGACTCCTGTGCCTTGGGAACCACAGGCCACTTAGAGTAGTCACTGCCCAAAGTGAAGCTCATCGCCATCACTTTGTGTTTCATCATCATTTAAGACATAGAGGAAATAAGCCAAAATAACAAAAGTTCTCAGAAGTCTTCCTCCTCCTATCCCCTCAGTACTTGATGCAAGGGGTGGGCCTGATGCAAGGGTGACGTGCCCCTGGTAGGAGCAGCCTCTGCTGTGGGCCCCAGGCTAAGAACTCCTCCTGACCTCCTCTTTCAAATATCTGTACTGTCTGGATCTGTCTCCTCTCCCCCATGAGAGGCAGAATACTGTACCTTCCTGGTCAGGGTATTATGAAATTAATGACGTGAAGCTGCATCATTTAAAGTCCCACAGTAAGCACTCTGTAAACCTGGGTTCCCTTTCCTTCCTTTCATTCACCAAGAAGAGCAGATTTTTAACAAATCTTTCGTCTTTTCTTATTTCCCTCCGAATGGTTAGCAGAGGTTTTAAATCACTATTAGAAATTAAGCATGTGCAAGCACTTCTCTTCACACTAAATAATTCACAGATGAAGAATCGGCCATAATGGGACCACCCATCTGTGTTAATTGTGAGAAAATAAGCTCTCCAAAGAACCAAGGATGCTGGGAGTAAATACAGACACTTGGAAGCAGCCAAGGAAAAGCAAATGGTGGCAAGGTCTCGAGCGCCATCTACAGCCCGCTGGGGTGTTCACAGGCGACCCAAGAGGGAAGAAATGCAAACACCTCTTGGCCTGCTAAGCTTCACAAACTGACATCCCTTTAAAAGGAAGTGATCGGTTAGAGAATTTCAGTCTTTGTGCTAAGATTTTATATGGATAGGTAAGTACAGGTATGTATGGGTGTGGTTTATGTATTATTTGCTCACTTATTTTTATTTGTATTTTAAAATGTGTTTTCAATATAGAAAGCCTGACCCAGCACTGACTGCTTCTTAGTCTGTTTGTTCTTGGGCAATCACTAAATTCTCAGAACGTCAGTCCCCCGCTTGTGAAACCAGACAGCTACCACTTGCCTAACAAGGCTATTTTAATGATTCAGGGAGATGACGTAGGTACAACTCTTACCACAGAGGCTGAAGCAGAGCATTACGGTAACAATGAGCAGAGTATGAGGGCAGCTGTTTGTCCGTTTGCCTGTGGAGTCCGCTGGGTGCCAGCCCCTCGCTGGGTGCTGCTGCTGTAACAGTGTCAAGAAGACCCAGCAAGCAGCTCCACCTCCAGCTCTCAGCTCACAAGTCCTGACTTGGAGAGCACATAAAACAGACAGGGAAAGTAGGAAATGTACGTTTTAGAACAACGTTTAAGCCTTCTGCCCAAGTTCATGTAACAGGCCCTGGGAGAGAGTTAACATAAACATTCTCATACCTCTTATCTGAACAAATGCAATTGTGGAAGGACTGTTCAGAACATTCCAACCAACATATGCATTAGCCAGAGAAGGGCTTTCAGAAGTCATCTGAAAGTTAATGTATTCATTTTCTGTTGCTACATAATAATCACCACATTCTACAAATGTGTGTTAAGTGGATTGAAACAAAGTGCATGTATGATCTCCTATCTCAGGGCCTTTAGCTGGGTCCTTATCCAGGGTATCCCAGGCTGGATGTCCACCAAGGCTGGGTTCTCCTCAGGAGCTGAGTTAGGGAAGCCCCCTCAGTCTGTTAGGGGATTTGTTTCCTTGAGCTATGGAGTTCATGGCAGTTTGCTCCATCAGGGCCAGCAAAAGAGAGAGACCAGAGAGCAGGTCAGTGAGCAGCAGTCTTAGAGCAAGGATGAACCAAGCTAGCATCTCCACCACCTAGCCGCCCTGTGTCTACTGAAGCCAGCTCTCTCCTGCCCACGCTGTGGTGGGGACTCACACAGGGGTGTGAATATGGGAGCTGGGGCCCTAGAGAAGAACGCCGGTGGTGGTAGGGAGGGGGCGTGTCCACCACAGTGGACACAGCTAATTCCTGAAACATAAAATAGAAAAAGGAAATGTGGCAGCTACTTCTCAAGCGCTCTTATTTCAGAAAAGAAAACCAGGCATACACTGTGATTTCCCATGGAAAGATTGGGTAGGTTGCTCAAGAATTCAGAAATCAGCAATGTGAAATTTCATGACTCAGTTAAGAAATGTGAGAACATTCTAAAAGAAAAATAAGTAAAATAATGGAGAGATGACAAAATCCCCTCAGACTTGCATCATCATGTCTTACATATTCAGAAAATAATTCTCATTTTGTACATAAAAGTAGACTGTCCATCAACCAAATATTTGCTGATTGATTGCCTTAGAGGGTGAACTCCCCCCAAACTCCAGTGCCCAAATTCCTTATGAGGTTACAATCAAGTACTGCTCAGGTAGCCCGGAGGCACAACAAGATGGCATTCCCCTGTCTCACATTCTCTGCCCAGGAGAAGAATGATCCATTAGGGCTAACTGATTGTAATTCAAGCATATAATTTCTCAACCTGCCATATTGTACTTGCACCAGGGCCAGCATAAAACATACAAGTATAATCTTAAAAATGTAATGTTATCATTGGCTTTAATGAAGCATTTGTATTTAGAATATATTTCACATACAACCAATGGATAAAATACTCCAAACAGACTTCTTCACAAGCTGCCCATACATAGGAAAGTGTCCTGGACAAGTGGCATTTCATCAGCAGAGATCCATCAACTCTATTTTTTTTCTTGTTTCCTGAACACACCACCTAATTTAATCACTCAGGTCACTATGAAAAATGCTCCCTCTCAAAAGGGAAAAACGCTCCTTGTCAAATGCTCCCTCTATGCCTTGCAGCAGGACTGAAGTTTTCTCTTCTATGAAGCCTTCCTGGTTTCCCATTTATCCACAGGTTGAACTGACCATTTTCTTTCTTGTGCGCGTGTGTGTGTGTGTGCTGGTTTTATATTTTTCCCATTATTCCTTTCATCTACTTGTGTCTTTCTTTCCTGCCCCTCCTCCCCTTAGCCTCGGGGCCCTCATGGTGTCTAAAAATAAAATCACTATACATCAGTGAAGTGTTTTATTTTGGTGCCTCACTGGTGACCTAGGGTTAAATCTCAGCACTATGACCTCAATGGCCTCAGTGGAAAGGAGAGAAAGACACAGGAGATGAAAGTAATGATAATGGGGGGAGATGGTGAGCAACACTGTCTCCCCACAACAGAGGTGGGAGTAGTAGCTTTTCCAGGCCACTCACTGGCCAGCTAGGGCTGAGATTTTTTTAAATGACATTTGAAGCCAAAGACAGCACAAGAACATGAAATCACCAATATAAAGATCCCTATGTTCCACAAAGCTCATAGCATCATTGACAGTTTCTAAGACATGGTAGAAGCCTGTGTCCATCTGTGGATGACTGGATAATGAAGATGTAGTGTACCCTCACTCAGGAGTACTGGTTTACCCTCACTAAGGCATACTAGAGTGTTAGTGCTTCTTTCTACTGCTCAGCAATTTGGTGACTGCCATACAATGAGACCAGATATATTTCCTTCCACACACAGAGATTCCTGGTTGCTTAAAAGACTAACTTTTCCTGAAGGTTGATGATGCTATCTGGCCATGAAAGGAGAGACCCAGAGGCTTCAGCCACCAGGGGGCAGAAAGTCCAGCTGACGCCTCCTACTCAGGCAGAAAATTGAAGACAGAAGAACCTGAGAGTGAGCTAGAGGGGTATTACCAAAAGCATAAAAATGAATTTGTAAAAGCCAATACATGCGTTTCCAATTTCATTAATGAATGGGAAAATGAGATAGTCTTTGTTCAGAATATCTCAAAATACAAAGCAAATGTACAAAGAGGGAAATCTTCAGGAAAAAGATAAGCAAGTTGGGGGATGAACCAAGGAGGTAGAACATGTTATAAAGAAAGTAATTTTAGAATACAAAGGAAATACAAAGAGATGGTATTTAAGCAAACATGAAAAATTCCCCTATCTGGATGAAAAATTATTCCTGCAAATTGGCAGGCATTTTTTTAAAAAGATACATGTTCAGTATTAGTGGTTCAGTGGTATCCCCTTCAAATTGCGATGTTGAAGTCCTAATTCCCAGAACCTCAGGATGTGAACTTATTGGAAATAGAATTGTTGTAGATGTCACTAGTTAAGGTTAGTGGCCGCTATGTGGCCACTAACCCATGGTGTATGGTGTTCTTATAAACGGGAAATCTGGGCATGGAGGCAGACACAGAGGGAGCCCAGGAGAGGGACCTGGACAAGGTATCCCCCTCACAGCCCTTGGAAAGAAGCTGATTTTGGACTTCTGACTGACAGATGTAGGAGGCTTTAAACTTGTTTCAGTCTGGGATACTTTTAAGACAACTTGTAGCAGACCACACTTAGTGACAGCCTGATGAAAGTGGTGAATTAGAAGAAAGAAAAAAATCTTAGAAGCCTGTAGATGGGAAAGCGATTTTACAGGAAAAACAAAATAGCAAAGTCACAAAATCTCTTATCCCTGTGGACAGTGAAACCTTTTTTTTTTTTTAAAGATTTGTTTATTTATGCATACAGAATTGGGGTGCAAGCCAGAGGTGAATGGGCGGTAAGATGATTCACCAGAGACAGAGTGGGGAGCAGAATAGGCAGATCAACGAAGTACACTGCTGAGGGGAACAGCCGGTGGGTCAGGAGAGGTCTGCCGCGCCATGTGGTCACCTCTGGGGCCGGGAATAGAACTCGCACTGAAGTGGCTGTGGCTAACTTGCAGGGCTGCTTCCTAACCTGCTGCACCACCAGGGAGGGCACGGACAGAGAAACCTTTTAAAAGATTGCCCATCTTCCTTCCTTTCTTCTAGTTTGCTCTTGAGCCATCTACTTCTCCCGCTCCGCCTCCTGGGAAGACTTCCATGACTGCCTGCACATGAGGTCCACATGTTAGCGAGACCACAGTTCAGCTCTCAGCTTCCCTCTTCCCTCCATGCACACTCCACCTCCCTTTGTGACCTTCAAGACCCTCACGTGTGGAGTCTCCATGGCTGCGTCTCAGCCGCTACCATTTTAGTCTCTACTCACGCCTTTGATGATGCATCATTCAGTGCCGTTGCTTGAGCGCCATCTTTGTTTTTCAGGTTCCCAAGTCTACAGCTGTGCCCTAAACTTCCACCCAGAACTCTACTTTTGAATATCCCTGGTGAACATCTCTGACTCACTATCCTATGGGCATCTCTAACAGCTCCTTAGAGCACCTGGGGAGGCCAGGCAGAAAGGAGAACAGGAGAGAGGTAGCCAGTTACTGAGCTGGCATCCTATGTGAATCAGTGGAAGGGCATCAGAACCGTGAGCTTCAGGCCTGTGCAGGCAGTACTAAACAAGGCCTGTGTCTTCACTTTCGGAGCAGCAGGGAAGTGCCAGAGTGGACCCAGGGGGACCCGGTGTGTCTGTATAGCTAGGTGACCCCACACAATTGGTGGTAACCCCGGCAAGGTATGGTAGTTGAGGCTGGGGTCACCTTGCGTGCCTTATGGCTGGTTAGCCCCTCACTCCCCACCTCCAAGTTTAAAGAAGTTTCGTCCCAGGCACTTGGCTGCTTAAAAACTGCTGGGCCCTCTGCAGAATAGCCCCGTGATCTGTGCAGCGGGGGGTCTGTGCAGGGGCACAGCAGGCTCCCCCATCATGGTGTGTGGCAAGGTTATCCTAGTGAGCTTGGCTTGGGGCCGTGGGAAGTCTTCCCCTCGTAGTATCTGAAGCTGGTGCTAGAGATTTCACCCAGATGCAATTACTACTGTTCTCAACAGCCTTGCTAATGCATACAGCAGAAGGGGAGCTCTTCTAACAAGCACCCTAGATTTCTTGCACACCATAGGATATTTTAGCCAAAAAAAAAAAAAAGCCCCCAAGCTATAGTCAAGTTAATGAAATTTAGCTTTGCAATAAATATGCATATTTATAGGACCTACCTAAGCATCCAGCTCTTAGCAGATTGCTTTGCCTCATAATATAAACACAGAAAGTTCTATTTTGAAGAAATGAGATGTTTCCCTTTATTGGGGAATAATGAAAACCTGACACACATTTACTTTAAAGTAAAAAAAGGATTGCTCCCCCCATGAGGCACTGGCCTTAAAGATGGACACTCTCAGAGACAGGCCATCTTCGCTCATGTCACAGGAGCTGGTGAAGCTAATCCACGATATTGATACTGTGTTAAAAAACACAGACCAGGCCCTCCCTGGTGGCGCAGCGGGTTAAAGCACTGCACTGAGAAGCTAAAGCCACTTCCGCATGAGTTCGATTCCCGCTGCCCCGGAGGAGTCCACATGGCGTGGCAGACCTCTCCTGACACCCCCCCTCCCCCCGCTGCTCCCCTCAGCAGTGTACTTCGTCGATCCGCCTGTTCTGCTCCCTGCTCTGTCTCTGGTGAATCCTCTCACCCTCCGCATCTCTGGCCTGTACCCCAATTCTGTATTAATAAATAAATAAATTTAAAAAAACAAAAAAAAAAACAAAACACAGACCAGCCTGTGCCTCTTTCCAGCCAGCAACATGTTGTGGCTGTTTTCCCAGGAACAGTCACCGGGCCAGGAGGTTGGTGTCATGGTGTCCGGGGCAGTGAGCTCCACCTGACACCCAGGTCAATACCACTATACTAGCTTTGGAGAAAAGAAGGAAGCCTTATTGCAAGTTGACTGGCAAGTTTACCTTCTAGTAAGCTCAAATCTATCTTGCTGGTTAAGAAAAATAATGAGATTGCATGGGTTTTGGAGACCAGGATTGAGAATAAAGGAGTTGTGTATTGCAGGGTAGTTCATGGTGTATCACAGGGGAATATTGTTCAGTTAACAGGAGCTGGGGTGTCTGATGACGGACCCCTCACCTTGCGTAGCACCCCACTCCTATGCACCAGCTCTAGCTGCCATTGGAATTCAGCTCAAGGTCAGTCACTTCTGCTTGCTCAGACTGTGCTGCTGTAAAATCAAACCTCAAAGAGAAGGCTGGATGAGCTTTATTTTCCTGTGCGCTCTCATGTCCAGAGTAATTTTACCACTTAGCCTTGGCTACAAGAACACCCCAAGAACACCCTCCCCCACTCCATCTTACTGGGACCAAAGGACATAGGGAGTGTGGGAGCAATTGCACCCAGGACGGGGGGCAGTGAGGAAGGAACACCTCCTAGGAGGAGTGGGGCACCGGAGCTCAGGACCCCCCCTCCTAGAAGGATTCTTAACCCTTTTCTCCACCATAGACCTCTTGAACAAGTTTTTTATCTTCTCGTGATAATGGTTTTAACCTAGAAAATGCAATACTCAAAATACAAAGGAAACATCTGCACTGAAATTATGAAAATATTTTTCTTCAAACAAAATAATGATGTAATAGACGTGCTTCCGTATTATCTCGAGATTATCTCGAGATTTTGCAGCCAGCTGGAAAATAGGTGTGATCTTGTGGAAGCGGGTATTGTCTTAGAATAGTGATCAGCAAAACCAGACCTTGGGACATCTGCCACACCTATGATGTGGTATGAACTGAACCCAGTTTACTGGCAACCTGCCATAGCCACCTTGAACACAGCTTTGGGTTTTTTCCTACATTGATAATAAGAGGAAATACTAGATTTCAGTTCTCTAACTGAAATCGAGGTTTGTAAGAACAAACGTGATTTTCCCCGCTCACACTTGCAGGCAGGTAACGGGGATCGAGGGCCTGGGAAGAGAGCCTGCCAACACACTCCGAGAGCTGGGCAGGGCGGCGTCTGCAGAGGGGGGCTGGGCTCTGCCCCCCAGCAGGACATTAGCCACCTAGAGCAAAGCTCTGGACATTGGGGGTACCAACCCTCTCTTCCCCAGCATGCCCCTGAGGTGGGGGTGCAGCACCTGTCCTTTACAAATGCAAGATCAGATCTTGTGTTACCTGTGTCTCTTGCCAGCTGTTACATACAGCCTGACTCTGCCTAAGTCACGATCACACAACACACATGAAAGGAAGACCTGGCCCGTCACAGATACAGCTCACTCTGAAAAACATGGGGGTTAGGGGCACCAACCCCTGTGCAGCTGAAAATGGGTCTATTACTTTGGGGAATTTTGGAGAGATGATCTCTCAGAACTTAACTACTAACATCCTGCTGTTGCCTGAAGGTCTTGATAACATCAAGTTGATGGACACCTTTGTGTATGTTATGTGTATTACATACTGCATTCTTAGAAGAGTTAAAATGTGATTAAGAAAATCATAAAGAAAATATATTTGCACTACAGCATTTATCGATACTATAAGTTGATGTCTGTTTACAAGATGGATCTCCTGTCTGTCACAATCAACATCAGTATTGTCTTATTTGATACAAATGCTATAGATGTTACACTACTGCTAACTCTAAACATAAGAAAAAGTATTGTGAAAAAAGAAAATCACATTTCTAAGCATAACAATTCATACATTGATAATGAAGACACAGCAATATGACTTGTGTGTGTATGTAAAAAGTAGAATTCAGGAATAAGTGGACCCAGGCTGTGGAAACGTGTTGGTCAAGGGTCAGCTGTATGTTCTGTTTGATAACTTCCTCTCGGGAAGGTTGGGATGTCTTCTATCTTGTTCATGACTGAGTGCAGCTGACAGTACATTCAGAAACAGTAGTTGAATTGGCATGTGAACAAATAAATGAAGGGCATTTGGTGAGAATAAGGTGTTCTTTAAAAGGTTTTGTAATATTTATTCAAATTATTGCGAGATTGAAATATATGAATTGACTGAAGTGACCAAATCAATTTCTGTCCTCTAGAATAGCTTTGTGCCATGATAGTAATTACCCTTCAATTCTTTTCCACCATGTTTTGATTTTTATGCACCGGGCTATCAAAGATTGTTTACTGTGTAGTATAGCTATAAAAGGAGATTTTAGGGCACTTTGCATAATGGCTTCTTAAAGGTTCCATTGCATTTGAACAAACCCTGACCTAGCTGAAGGCAACAAAGATAAACAGACCTAAACAGGCCTACATAGAAAAGAAGCCTACTCCATGTAAAAATAAATGTGTTGGGCATGAATACAAGAAATCACTCTCAGATGATAATAGAGACTGCTGCAAATATTTTCTGTTGGTAAAGGAGAAATAAAACTGCTTGGGGCTTGAAAGGAACGATTTCCCTAGGAGCTCTCCAGCCTGAGCAGACCCAGTGGGGTGAGGAAGGCCTGGGGGCTGGGGGAGGAGTCCCGGGTGTGGCTCCATTTGCTTTCTGCTGGACAGCCCTGGCCTAGGCCCAGCTAAGAATTCATGGGGGGCCCATATACAGTATTACTTTGTACCTCTGTAGCAGATCCTAGAGGGTTGGCTCATTCCCCAGATGATGCTCCCCCAGACTAAGACTTAGGGAGGGGTGAGTCCCCAAACAAAAACTGAAGGCTTGTATGGAAAGTGAGTAGACGCTGCCTTGCAAATGCTCAGAGTCTCCCTGAGCTCAGCTTTGGGGCCCAGCACACGCAAGTGTTATGCTCAATAGCTGCCTTAGGATAAACGTGCAAATATACCTCCTCTGGCCACCATCACCAACCCCTCTACCTCCCATGCAGTGGGCAGTGGGTGAGGAACCCCAGAGCCTGCACTGCCACATGTGCTGAGCACCCCCAAGTCCCTGGCTAAAGCACAGTTTTGAGTCACTTTAATAAACCCATTAAAAAAAAATAAACAATTCCTAGAACTTGCCCTGCAACCTCAATCCTTTCATCTAATGTTTTCTTTTGATATGCCTAAAAGTGAAGAGCTCTAATTAAAATGAAACACAGCCAAACAAACATGATAACAAATGCTGGCAGGCAAATGCCCAGAAGGGCCTCATTTACTGCTGGTGGGAAGGCAAATGGGTGCGACTGCTTTGGAAAATATTGTGGAGATTTCTTTAAAAGATCAAATGTTTTCCCATATGAGCCAGCAATTCCACTCCTAGGAGTCTACCCAAAAGAAATACCACTTGTACACATGTAAACATGTTTATGAATTCACAGCAGCATTGTCTAAAACAGCCCCAAGGGGGAAAGTCTAAATGTTTGTCAACGGGTCCATGAATTAACACATATGGTATCTTCCTGCAATGGGATATTTTCTGGCAATAAAATAAACTTCTGGTAGGTGCTAAAATATGGATGAACCTCGAAATAAAAAAGAAAAAGAAAAGAAAAAAATTCTAAGTGGAAAAAGCCAGTAGTAAAATATTCCATCTTGTATAATTCCACTTATACAAAATGTTCAGAAAAGACAGATCCAAACAGACAGGAAACAGAGCCACTCACCCAGGCCTGATGAACTCCTGAGGTCTTTGTGAGGTGATAGAATATCTCCAAAAGCAAGTTAGGGTGGAGGGTGAACATTTACTAAAAACCACTGAGTTTGTACAAGCAGCTTTCCTATCCATGGGGGACACGTCCCACACCCCAGTGGGTGCCTGAAGCCATGGATATCCCTAAACCCACATACACTAGTTTTCTATAAACATATACCTAAGGTAAATCTCAATTTATGGACTAGGCACAATAAGACCTTAAAAATAAATAGTAATAAAATAGAACAATAACAGGGCACAGCGGTTAAAGCGCAACACTAAGAAGTTCTCAGCAGCCACTGCAGCCTGAGCTCCAGCCCTGCCCCGGAGGTGACCCACATGGCCGGCAGACCTCTCCTGACCCGCCCCTGCTCCCCTCAGCAGTGGACTTCAGTTGGTCTGTTCTGCTCCCCACTCTGTCTCTGGTGAATCCTCTCACTGTCCCTGCACCTCTGGCCTGTACTCCAGTTCTGTATGCACAAATAAATGAATCTTTAAAAACAAATAGAACAATTCTACCACAGCTGCTCTGAAATCACAGGAGTGCACTATCCTTTCCTGTCAGGCACATTATTTTCAGACCCCAGCTACAGCTGAAAGTGAAGCCATGGCTGAGGGCGTGTCGCTGTTCACTTGGAAAGGGCCAATATTCTGGAAGTCTATCATAGCACATTTCAGCTGTTAAAGGAAAAATGGTGGTCATGAAGTGACCCCTGGAGACTAAGGGAACCCCAACATCTCCACCTGGAGGAAAGTGAACTGATTTTCCTGGGACCCAGAACTAAGTCCTGGCTATAAAACACTGAGGTGTCCTCAAGGACTTTGGGGTACACACCTTTGTGTTATTTATGAGAAAAGCTGTCAAGTAAATAGGTAGCTTAAGGCAGCCAGTCGGTGGCCTCAAACCATCTTTTAGGCAATTTGTCACCAGGCTTCCCCTTGGCTTTTATACCCCCACTTGGATTATTTCATGCATCTCAAAGTAACGGTGAATTTTCTTAGCACAGTTCTATGGTTTCATATCCTTTTTATTTTAGACTGGCTTTCCCCCCAGAG
Source organism: Condylura cristata (assembly GCF_000260355.1). NCBI lineage: Eukaryota > Metazoa > Chordata > Mammalia > Eulipotyphla > Talpidae > Condylura > Condylura cristata. The sequence goes on along the minus strand of NW_004567118.1, from coordinate 17,181,841 downwards.
CTGACTTGAATGCAGTTTTCTAGTAAAGACCCCACAGTGAGAAAATGATCAAAATTAAAAATGCAGTTTTTTTTTTAAAAAAAAAAAAGGTGACTGTGATCTGTGATTATTAAAACTTTAGAAAAGAATGGCCTGATTAAACAATGGACAATTAAAAAAATAAAGGCTTCTAGCTGAGGCAGGGGAACAATGCCTGTCAAACTTCAGTCAGGCCCACTAAAGAAAGACCAGAAGCTTCTAGCTGGAGGGCATGAGCACTTGGGGCTGCGCTGCCTGAAAGTCCCAGATTTCTGGACTCCCCACCATTCCCGTTTTCCATTTGACTTGAGGAAAACCATTAAAGCATCACCACATCACCTGAACTTAGCTCCCAGTGGATGCACCTGTGTTGGGGGGTGCTTGGTGTTGCCCTACTGGGAAGGGGGGTATTGCAGCTGCTTCTAGAGTTCATTTCCATGAACTCTAGAAGTCCCCCAAGGCCTTCCAACACCCAAAGGATGGGCTGTCTCTGGGGGGCATTTTTCACTGAAACAGTACTTCAGACTGGGAGAGTGAACAGAATTAATGAAAATGCACTTAAAAGCGTTTAAATTGACCTGCCTTTTTCAAGCTGGTGCTAGAGCTCGGTGAGTCCACAGTCTCTCCAGGCACACCTTCCTGCCGAGTCCCCAAGCTAGCCCCCAGCTGGGGAGCCACCTCTTTGCAGCATGCTGGTGACAGACAGCCGGCAGAGGTGGGGGTTGGGGGAGAGGCCACTACCTGCCACTTTACCCCTGTCTGGCCTCCCCACCTGGGACTGCCAGGAATTCCTCCAGACACCGATGCCTCCAGACTGTCAGTTCCTCACCCGCAGACAGGCAAAGTTCCCCAAGACACACTCTTATGTGAAAAAAAAAAAAGGCAGAAAGTAATTTGTAGAGTTTACATTGAAGCAACAGCCTTCCCAGAAATGCTCAGAAAGGTTTTTTCCCAATGTATGCAAAACTAAGGTCAGTAAGGCCCTATGCCTTGGGAGAAACTGTTACTAAGACTTCAAGACTGCAGGTGACCTAGATTTAGGTCCAGCTCCAGGAATAACCCATCTTCAGGATTAACCTATCTTAAGGCAGGGCAAACCCCGAGCAGTAAGGAGAAGCCATGTCCTCCTTGGAGACGGAGACCCGTTGTTTCGCAGCCGTCCAGGCCCGGCAGCTTCACTGCTCTCTGCACATGAAAAGATAATGCTGGGCTCTGGGTAGCTTTTCACAGGCCCTCAACGCTCAATCAGGAACAGACCAGCACCTCCCTCAGCGTTTCTCCAGCATTCTTCTCCTGGCAGAGACCCTGCCCTACGGTCCCCCTTCAGTGCAGTGTCTCCATGTACACATGCACACACCGCCTGGGCAGCTGTGCTCTCTGGGCCAGGTGTCCACACTCGCGGGCGGCACGCCAGCCCCCAGGGCTAGCCATACGGCTCGTGGCGGGAGGGCATGAGGAAAGCCTGGTTTTTGACTTCCCTACACCCCTCTACTTTCCCTGTACGAAACCCCAGCGGTCCCATTTACTGTAGGATTTACAGTAGATAGTTAAGGTCTTTCTCTCCTACTCATCTGTCTGATGCTTATGTTTGTACATCCAGCCCAAGAAGACCCCAGAGATGGGGAATTCTCCCCTGGGCCCTGATACCACTTTGCTAAAGGGAAAAGAAAGGACAGATCAGTATATATGTGCGTTTACTTATATTTGCAATAAAAGGTCTCTGGGAAGAGCCTCAGGAAATCAGTTATAGCAGTTACTAGCCAGGGTGGATGAGCTCTTCCCACTGTCTTGGAGCTGTGAGAATGAAATGAAACCTAAAAAAGCAAGGCGACACTATTCAGCTGGACTGTCTTAAGTGTGATCACCTGGCAATCATGCTCCCCACCTGAGTGGAGGGCCAGGTCCCCGAACGGAGCCTGGCTCTCCAACAGGCTGAGATGCCTACAGTCTCTACTCTCTAGGGTCTGGTGAGGGAGAAGACGGGGAGCAGGACTGGGTTGGGAAAGTCACGCTGGCTCTCTGAAAGGTTTTAATACCCTACTCTGACATCAGTTTACTTTGACACAACCTCCTTCTTCAAAGTTTGTCTTTGTCTTTTTAAATGTTTCAGTAAGAAATTTGCATGGGGCCAATATCCGTGCAAGATGCATTTCAGTCATTGTACATGATGTTACATGTTAACATTGTAACATCACAAACTGTCCAAAAATAGCCATGGATGCTCAATTCGGGGCTTGAGCGAACACACCCAGTAAGTACATAAGCAGTGCTTCCCTGCTGAAAGCAAGCATTCTCCTGATCTCATGGGAAGCCCGACTGTACCATCCAGTATATGTACATGGAGTACACGGTATTTAGCCCAACGTCCTAAATGAATACAGAAAAAAATAGCCGTTGCTCAGACAAGCTGTTTCAATGACTAATGTGTGTCCCCAAATGCTCGGGGCATTTGCAGCTTTGCACAACTTGATTGAAGTCAGTTACATTCAGGTGAGCTCCTTAAGAGTTCCACTTGCCCTCTTGTGGGGTGAGCAGGCTTGCTCGGGGTGGACGGTACAAGGGACATTCATCTGAGTCACACAACTCTGCTCTAAAGTTAGCTGTTCTGGAACATCCCCTCTGCGTCACTTTGTTCAAGTGAATGAACTTTAAAAGCCCAAAAATCTCCCAAAGGATGTATCAAGATTCAACAATTAGAATGAGCCATAACAAACAAATGCTCTATTTAGCAAAACAAAATCCCCCAAATCAAAACTCCCTTAACCTGCCCCCAAAAAAGTCTCCAAGTGTCTTTCTGCAGAATCTGGACTCTGCCACGTGGCCAGCTGCTGGGTTGCCCCCCTCCTCTCTGGGGCCCAGCTTGGTGAACGGCACTGGGCCTCACCCTCAACTGGCCTGCGGAGAGTGAAGCCACAGGGCCATTTCCTATTTTTCACTCTCAGGTCTCAGCAAACAGTTAAACCATCAGGTGAACTAAATTAGATGGAAAATGAAGTTCCTCTTTCAGATCAGTGGAATGAGAAGCTCTCCACTTAACCCCAAGTTCTTTTCACAAGCAGCAAGATACTCAGGACCCAAGGGCTTTGAGGTTCCGACCCTCACCCCAACCAAATCAGCTTCCACCCAGCAGAGTCCTTTCTGACTCGAAGAGGTGCAGGTAGCTCACCTGTGTGTGTGGCTCCATCTGCCAGCAGCACTAAAGCCTCGAGGTAGGAGGGACTGTGGAGACCAGAAGTTCAGGGAGGCCCCGAGGCAGGACTGATGGATTCTGTGTCTTGGTGGCTCTCAGCCATTATCAGCACCCTTGGGCGCCTGCTGGAAAAGCAGCGTTGGCTCTACCAGGGCCTGCCAGAAGCCCTGCACGGATTCTGAGCCAGGCTCAGGTAACAACGTGTAATTGGACCCAAGTCCTGGCTGAGCCGAACGGCAGCCCCTTCCCAAACACAGAAAGCCTCCCAGGCTGTGTGAACATGTTGGGGGGTGGAGGGGGTGGGGTGGGCAGGAAAGGCCAGGCCTGGGGTGAGAGGGGTCTTGGCTGGTTGGCAGGAGCTCCTGCACCCCCGAGTGGCCCTGGTCAGGTGTCACTGGCTCTGTCCAGGCACAGGTGATGCTGAGTACCCTGGACAAAGGGTGGGTGCAACAGGAGCCCAGAGAGTCCTTCAGCGCCCCGGGAAGTGCCAGGCACCAGGTCTAAATGCGTAAGGGGTTCTGGGCCTCAGGAGGGCACAGTTTCACGCCAAGGACCATATCCATGCATGTGCATTATGTCACCCGCAAGATCTTTAACAGGAAGCAATGGAATTTAATTCCACCTTAGATGTCCAGGTACATATATATCTGCGCCCAAAGAGCAGCTGCTGCCTGGGACAAGCACTCCCAGACTCTATCCCTTCCCCAGGACCTTCAGTCCAAACCATCACCCACTGAGTCTCCCTCGTTCGGCACCTTCCCCCACCCACTGTCCCCACAACTTGCAGAGCCAACAGAAGCGTCCTTTTTGCTTTATTGGATACACCAGGTTCGAGAGCTACAGGTGAGCCCCATCCGGGGCAAGGGGCAGTGTGCCCGCAGCCTTTCTCCAGCACGAGCTCTGAAATGAAAGGACCTCGCTTACATAGCGGACAAACACAAGCCAACAGAATACAGTCAGGTGACATCCCAGAGTGGGGAACGTAGACACTTAAATTACCAAGTCATTACTTTAAGCTCAAAATACTTCAATGGAAATGGCATACAAAAACCATATAAATTACATTTAAGGTCTGTACATGATTTAAAAAAAAATAACAATACTGTGCTCTGTACAATATTGCTTCCCATGTAATATTCTAAACCCAAGAAACCAAGAAAGTGGGCAAAAGACATACGCAGTATCGTTAAAATCATTTCACAAAAATACAAAAACCGTGTTGGTTTCTTTTAAGGCACAGTTTAATCGGGGGACTCCCAAGAAGCCCCTTTTCCTTGTGCCCAGGCAGGCAGCAGGCGGCAGTGCCTGGTTCCCAGCAGTCTCTGGCAGCCAGGGGCAAATATTAATGGCGGGGGCACCCGGAGAAGAGCAGCCTCCCCATCCTCAGCACAGCTGGCAGGTAGGATGTGCAGGCTGGGGGCCGCCCGGCCGCCCTGGCAGGCCTGTCTCCTCAGAGGCTGGCAACATTGGACTCGTGTGCCATGTGCAGGGAGCCACCCCCTGCCTTCCCGTGACGCATGGCACTGCCCCCCTCCAGTCCACCCCTAGGAGATGCAGGCAGGAGGGTGCCCCCCCACCCCGGGCTGCTGAGCCGGCTGCACCCGGCCGGGCCCCTCTAATCACACGGTGGCCTCAGCGGCAGCTCTGTGGGTCGGCACGACAAAGCTTCCCGTGCGGAGCCTGCAAGCCAGTCACCAGCACCGGGGCTCGCTCCTCCGCGGTGGCAGAGGTCTCCCCGGGGCGCCCCGGCCCCGCCTCCCTCAGGCTTCCAGCTGGACCTCGGCCTCGTCCATCTGCAGAGTGTCGTTGTCTCCCAGCAGCTCGGTCTCCGGGACGGAGCCGTCCTCCTCTCCCTCCTCGGCCTCCTGCACGGGGCTCTGCGCCCCGTCTTCGGGCGCGTTCTGCGCGTCCTCCGCGCCCTCCGCCAGCAGGGCCGCCCTGTCCGCCACCGACGCGTTGGAGGGCGCGGTGGTGACATACCCGGTGCTGGTGGACCCGCTGCCGCTGTGGTGGGAGCCCGGCTTGGGCACCATCTGGGCGGGCAGCGGCTGCGGGGCCATCTGCATGGGGATCTGGACCGGGTAGAAGTTGGGCAGGTAGGCGCCGTAGGCGGGCACCGGCTGGTACCCGTTCACCGGGATGTAGAGCTGCGGCGGGGGCACCATGGGCCTGATCTGGCCCTTCATGGGGATGAACTGGGGCTGCGGGAAGGGCTGGGCCTTCTGCTTGGGGCCCCCGTAGCGGGCGTTGCTCACGTTGCTCACCGGGCTGGTGCTCAGGGAGCTGGTCTGTGTGGCGTTGCTGGCTCCCGAGGTCTGGGCCGAGCTGTTGTAGGTGGACAGGTTGCCCCAGGCCCGGAGCCGGCTGTGGATGTCCTTGAAGCGGGGCCGCCGGCTGGGGAACTCGTTCCAGCACTCGACCATCAGGGCGTACACCCAGGCGGGGCAGTCGTCCGGGCAGGGCAGCACCTGGCGGCTGCGGACCATGTCCACCACGTCCTGGTTGGAGTGGCCGCAGTAGGGCTGCAGGCCGTAGCTGAAGACCTCCCAGAGGACCACGCCGTAGGACCAGATGTCCGAGTCCACGGAGAACTTGCCGTACATGATGGCCTCGGGGGACATCCAGCGGATGGGCAGCAGCGCGCTCCCCATCAGCTTGTAGTAGTCGGCCGAGTACACCTCCCGGAACAGCCCCAGGTCCGAGATCTTCACGTTCAGCTTGTCGTACACCAGCACGTTGCGCGTGGCCAGGTCCTTGTGGACCACGTGGTGGCTGGACAGGTACTCCATGCCCGAGGCGATCTGAGCCACCACGTGCACGAAGTCGGGGGGCTCCAGGGCGGACTTCACCGTCCGGTCGTCATCCGTGCTGCCCACGTCCGAGTGCGGTGAGCGCATGACCAGGAACTCGTGGAGGTCGCCGTGGGAGCAGTAGCTGAAGACCATGCTGAGCGGCTGGTCCTTGGTCACCACGCCCAGCAGGCAGACGATGTTGGGGTGCTGCAGCCGCGCCCGCAGCATGGCCTCGTGCCGGAACTCCTCCCGCAGCGGCCCCTCCGCTTTGTCCTTCAGCGTCTTGATGGCCACGGCCTGGGCCTGCTCCCCCGGCGCCGGGCCGAACAGATGGCCTTTGTAGACTTTGCCGAACCGGTCCTCTCCCAGCTCCTCCATGAACCTCACCGTGGACAGGCTGATCTCCTTGAGCTTGGCCTGCTGAGAAGAAAAGCCGGTGAACCGTCGCTGTCAGCAAGACGGGGAGGCAAGCAGGCAGGTGGGGCACAGCACTAGCGGCGCTGCCAGCACGACCCCCGAGGACCCACTGGCCTCCCGTCCGGGCTCAACCTCCCAGCCCAGCCACGAGGGAGCCTGAAGCCTCCAACGGGCCCCCCGCCTGCAAATGCCCCCCATACAGCGGAGATGCCTCTGCTGAGTGCGTGTATGTGTGCACGCCTTGTCGCCACACCTCGCCACGCCCTGTGCCAGCACCCAAGTGCCCCGGAACCTCCCAGCTGTGTCCCCCACCTGTGGCCTTTCCTGCTGCTCCCTGATCTGCACCCACCAAACGGGTTGAGCCACCGCTGCCAACAGCAGCGGTGTCGTGATGTCCTCCTGCGCACCCAGAGGGCCACGAGGGAGCCAGCCATTGGAGAGGCCCCTCAGTGGCCTGGCTTCTAGGCCCCTCTTGATTAGACCCTCCCATCTGTGCGGCCAGCCTCATCTCCCTGGGCCCCGGGGGTTCCATCTCCTCCCCAACACAGTCGCCCCAGCCCCAGCCAACATGTTGACTCCTGTCTACCGAGCAGGAGTCAGTCGTCTTCCCCGACCACCCTGATGAACCCTTTCAAAGCCTGGCTGATTCTCCCCAACCTGCAATTACAACGCCCCTTCACTGGAGTGGACAGTGAAGGCAGCTTCCTCCTTGTGTTCTCCCACCCCAACAGCTCTCAGGTGGGATGTCTGGCGTCCTCCTGACCCTGCAGGACTCTACGCTACCCTGCCTGGGAAGTAAATCAAAGCAAAACCAACTCATCTGCAGAGCAGCCAGAAACCAGGCCTGGTCCCTTCAGTCACACTGAACCATCAGTGGTGGGGGCAGCCCATCCCTCTTTGTCCTGGGTCCCCCTGTGGGGACAGCGGTAGCACAGCGACGGGATGGCAGTGAGCCCTGGGGCTGCCACTGAGTTCTAGGGGCACCCGTGTCTGTGTCCTGACGTATATACAGAGGAAACGGCAAAGCAAAGGACAGCAGAAGAGACTTCTGGGCTTCAGGAAGGGGGGCCCCCAATGTCAGGTAGTCAGCCTGAGAGAGCAGGCGGGCGGCCCGGGCTGCCTGTGGGCACAGAGACCTGCTTGTGCTGGCTGATGAGGGGCATCTCCACGTCCTGGCTGGGGGAGGCCATCAGCTGGCGGCGCTGGGGCGTGGAGGCAGATGCCTTCTGCTTGTTCCGGCACATGCAGACTAAGAAGAAGAGGCAGGCGATGACCAGGGGGATGGCGATGCTGGGAACCAAGATGTACAGAATCCCCATCTTGCTGCTGTCTTGGGGGCCTGTGAACAGGAAGGTGTGTGTGAGTGTCCTGAAAACACATCCCTTTCCACTCAATGTTCTCCAGCACAACCCACCGCCAACTCAAATATTTAAGCACCAGCAGATGATCAGGGTCAGATGAGCAACGGGACAAATCTGTGCACAAACTGAAACAAGGGGGGCCATGCCCCCAAATGCTCATCCTCCTGCATCTTCTGATACACTGACAAAATGACACAGGAGTCACAGCCACCAGCACTGGGCCTCCCAATCTCAGACACCACCAGAAATAGGGGCTTTGTCTCATTTCATCTTGATTGAACTTGATGAAACGCACCAGACACCCTTGTCCTCCTTTCTGGGGTTAGACATGATTCTTCATTCAACATTCTAGTCTTTTCCACATTTTTGTCTATAGCATCTTCTTCAGCATACCAATTAAAAACACAATTAAAAGAGTCCCTGCAGCTGATGAGTCTGGTCCAGTCCAGCACAGACAGAAGTAAGGATTCTTGAACCGTGACAGTGAGATGCACAAACTGTGAGGCTGGCTACCCACAAAGCTTTCACCACCGTTTTGTTTTTGTTTTCGTGTTTCAGGGTGAAGAGTGGTGCTCTGTCTCCCTCTACAGGAGTTTCAGAGAAGCACCCCTCAGGAACCAGGCAGGGAGTCCTGACCTAGGGTTTGAGTTGGGGGTTCAGTGCTCTAAGGCAGCAGAGTTGTCTTCCACTCATGGAGGCGAGCCCTCCAATAGCTGCCTCCCCACCCAGCATGGGCCTCGGATGCGTGGCCAGCAGGCTAATGAGCTCTCAATCTGAAGCAAACAAGTGATTTCTGCACGCCGAGGTCCACGAAAGAGCTGATTCGGTCCTAAAAATGACTGCAATTGTCCCCCGTGGCTTTCAAAAAAAACAAAACAAAACCAAAAAAAAACACCTAAAACATTGCCTTAATCCCACTCTATCCCTCTGGCCTCCAGAGTAAGATAAAGCAGATCAAATGGTTCTTGCACTCTGTGGGGACAGGAGTCACCAGATCCATTTTCATAGTTACTGGTGAGACGCTGCCTCACTACTCCGCCCTCTGCCCCCCACCCCCACCCAGATCAGAGGTGTGAGCACTGTCCAGACATGGATGGCCATTTCATCAATATCTTAAAAGTTATCAACAGAACACATGCTTATTATTAACAGAACAGAATATTCCCAGCAGCCCACTTCACCAAAGGCTATACTCTGGTACTGTTAACAGGTTGGTCCTTCACCTTCTTTTTCATGTATGTTTCAATCTGACCATGAAATAACCGATATGCAATTATTTGTACATACAGAAACAGGGTTTAGATAATTTCCTACAATAGAACTTGAAACAAAGTCCTGTCCCTCCACATTCTTGCGCCTGGTCTTGTGGTAGGATAGTATGTCTCAGATGACATTTTATGGGCTTTCTTCTGTAGCAGGGCACTCCCCCTATTTCAACTCCTATCCAACTCTACTGATAAAAAAATCAGCTTGTTTCTTACTCACTATTAAAAGTGATTCTGCATGTCCACCCTGTACGTGCAAATACTTCTGCCACACAAGATTCCTGGAATCACCAGGTCAAAGAACATATATATTGTTCAGGACATTTTGAATTATTTTTAACTACATAAGTAGTAATTGCTCATTGTAAAAAGGTTTTCTATGTTCATAATCTGTAGGTCTTGGGGAATCACTGCTAAAAGTTTGTTGTGTATTTTTCCAAAATGTCGTCCCTGACATTTTGGCGCCTGTCACGTGTGCCTGCGCTCTCCCTCACCCCTCACTCATTGATTCTTTATAAAGAGAGGAGAGCGGGGAAGAGGGGCGAGAGAGAGCAGCCGGAACAGCCGCTACCCTACAGCTGGTTTTCCCTTGGAGCACACTGTGGACACCCTTCCTGGCAGGAAACTGTCTCAGCGACTGTAGCACTCCACAGAGCAGTACCAGCTGTCTGCAAGGAACGCACATTGTTTAGAGGCTGTGTGTGAAGTGCTGACTTAAAGGGAGTGATAAATTGGGAACTGCCAAATTACTTAGCTCATGAGCACCAGTCCTCACTCCCACCTACAGCAGGCTGGAGACACACCAGACCCCACACAGCCGGGGGGTTTCCAGAAGAACGGTGAGCCTTGGTTTGCTCCACCTGTTACTCTCCCTTTATCAGCCTTCTCACAGGAATTTTCCACCTTTGCCTCCGGGTTCCAAAATGAAGGCAGCTGAGCTCAGACCCCAAGCAGAATAGAATGGTGAGGCATATGTGATTGAAATGTAGAAGCAATCATGTCTGTAAAGTTTGCGACCCTTAAAGACACTCTTCTCCCATTCAAAATTTAACAGATTATGGGGAAATAGTGACAAGATTTCCTCCTCACTCTGCCACACCCACGTGAGAAAGCTGAGCAGAGTGGGAAGCAAGGGTAGGTGCCCCTAACTACAGTTGCTGGCTCAGCAGGTGGCTGTTCAGCATTTTTACTCATTCTCGGAAATACTATGTGACAGGTTAATGGAAAAACAAGATGCCAAATGGAACATCGCAGGACCATCCATGGAAAGGGGCGGACAGCTGGACCCCAGAAAGTAAACAAGGTCTCCACCGAGGGGGGCAATTTACAAATTACTCTTCAGGCTTTTCTAGAACTTAGAATGCCCTGTGGTGAGGCGATACGACTTCTAAACCAAGCAAACAGCACGGTGGGGACGTGGGGTGGGCCGGCTACCAGGCCTGGCCCCACGCCACCACAAAGAACACTCAACAGTCAACACTTGATAAAAAAGAGAGAGAATACATACTACAAGAGGGAAGGTCACACAGTTCCATGCGTACGTTTTTATTCTGCGTGAAGCACCACGGGCCCTCCATCTGGCCTCCGGGGTTCCGGCAGTAGGCGTGACCCCCTCCCAGCTCAGGGAAGTCTGCGCTGCTCAGGTGGTGGCTGTGGGGGTGCTGCAGGGCCCAGGGCTGGCACTGGTGTCCCGACTTGGTGGTGCTGGCTGTGCCCCTGTAATCTGTGCCGGAGCCATTGTAGCACTGGTGGTCTGAGAGAGAAGAGGCGTTAGGGGGCCGCCACATCAGCAAGAATCCTCCCCACTGGGTGCACGTCACTCCCTTTGTCAACCGCTCCAGAACGAAACAGCGCACCAAAATCGCTTTGCCTGCAGAGACCCAAACTGGAACTTCCCAGAGACGGAAGGACTTTATATAATTTCCAAGAAAAGCAGCATTCATTTTTATTAACATATTAAGTATTGACTTAATAAAATTGCAGGCCCACAAATTAAATTTGAGGCACAGCTGTGACCTATAAGGAGAAGAAAATCTATCCGAAGTTATTCCACGACCCTGAAGCCACTTTGGGACCTACCGGGTACCCCGTATCCAGCATGGGAGCGTCGACCCCCACCTCAAGTTCCCTTGTGCTAGAAGCAGGAAGGACAATAAACTCCCAGGCCTGGCCCCCAACCTCAGGCCCGGGAGGCAGCAGGTAGGAGAGCCTGCCCCTCCAGCCAGGCCAGCCAGAGCCAAGCCGGGGGAGCACACAGGCCCAACAGGCTCGCACATTCACCGCAAGGGGGAACCGTTCGAAGACCAGTCCCGACACCAACTCATCTCATTCTGCAACCCAGCACCTGAGCGGTGCAGCACCACCACATTTCAGCCTACATTGACCACATATATGGTGGTGGGGTCCCACCAGGCTTTGCCATATAGCCTGGATGTCCAGTAGGTTGTAGCCCTATTGCTAAGTGACCAGTGACTGCTTAAGGGCAAGAGCTTTCCAGCCACTGCGGGAGCTCGACCCCAGTCAGTAAGCATCTGTACCTTTGCCTCAGGCCTGGACACCAGGCTCTGACTACCAGGGTGGGGAGCTCTGCTGCACCTCTTCCAGCACCCCCGGCATGGACAGCCCCAGAGATGGAGAGGTAGAAAGCCTCCCATCTAGACCTCACCCCTCAGGAGGGTCCCAGCCTGATGCAGCAGGTGATAAGAGGTGTTTTTCCTTGACAGTGTTGCAGAACCGCCTGTGCCATGCGTTCACCCTCAGGGCATGGTCACCTGCCAGGGCTGCCCAGGCAGGATTGGCTAAAACTCCTGAGAGGGGGGCCATCTGCTGGCAGGAAGTGGGGGTGCAAGGAACATGATCTGTGCTTTTGGGGCCCACTATAGATAGGCCATTCCTGGGCTCAGACTCAGAACTCAGTGTGCCCCCTCCACTCATCACTTAGCTCCGTGGTCCTGCAGAGAAGCAGGGGCCTCCTCCATTTCCTCCTACAGTGATGCCTGGTTATGGTCCTTCCTAAGCTCCTATCTACCACGCCGGACCTGCTCCATCTTGCAATCTTGGCCTGCGACTAAGAATCCTCCAGTCCTCTGGGGACAGGTTCAGAGACAGGCTCCACCAAGTGGAGGGTGGAGGGGAGGATCCCACGTTCTCCATGGCCTTTAGGTGCCTGTCACCCCCAAGGCAGGTTTGGAAGTGACCCTGGCTCTCTGGTGGCTCCTGACAGCCTGCAGCCGGGAGGCACCAGATCACTGCCACTGGGGGCTGGAGTCAGAGGCTCGTGTTCCACCTTTAGGCAGGGCCTTGGGGTGTGGGCGCAAGCCTGGTGACCAGGGCCCGCCCCTGCCCACTGGACCGCCCTGCTGGGAGGGGCGCGTGGGGCGGGCACTCACATCGGCCCAGTCTCTCCGCTGGGATGCCAATGCGCATGCAGTTGGCGGCGTCGGGACTCTCGGGCATGGGCAGCGCCTCGCACTTGGGCAGCTGCAGGCGCATGAGGATGAGCGGGTTGGAGCGCGCGATGGTGTACTCCTGGCGGCACAGGTCGCTCTCCAGCACCTCGCACTCGTCGCGGCACAGCTCGCGGGGCTTGGGCGCCCGGGAGCGCGCGTCACACAGCGGGAACACGAAGTGGCAGAAGGACGGGATGGCGAACTGCGAGCACTGGTCTGACAGGTGTGTGGAGGTGCCGATCATGGTGAAGGCCGCTGTGGAGACCCGGAGAGGGATTAGCGCTGGGCCCCCCTCCTTCCACTTGCCGGGTACCCGTGCAAAGCCACCTCCCACAGCACTGGGCCCTGCCCTGTTGCGCCACCCCACCCCGTATCCCTGGCACCCACCCACCCCCGCACCCCCATCTTCCAGGCACCCTTCCCCAGCTCCCGCTCCTGAACCTCAGATGGCTCCCTCCCTTAGGCCAACCAAGGAGAGGCTAGCCACCTCAGGCCAGGGCAAGTGAGCCGCTCTGATCTGTCCTGGTTCTGGGGCCCCAGCCGAAAGTGGGACAAGAAAGAAGAAAAGTAGCTCAACGTCCCGTCCGGCTACGGGCTCCTTCCTTGGAAGAAGACTCCAATTTCAGACCCAACGTGGCTTTCTAAGGGCCAGCTCTGAACAGGTGAGGGATCGTTGGACTTCCCGGAGGCACATGACAGAGTGCACAGGAAGCGCGCTGGTCCCCCCACAAGGTGGGGGCCTGCAAGAGGAAGACCCGCAGATGGAGCCACAGCCGGAAGCCGGCAGGGCACCTCAGGGCCGAAGACCCTGCTGGGAAGACGGACACCAGCTCAGAGTCAGTGGGAGGAGGAGCAAGAGGACAGCCGGACGCCTCTGCTGCAGGGCTTGAGACAACAGCGGGAGGTGCACAGTGGGGCAGGCGGCTGTGTGGAGAGCTCTGTGGTAAGGGAAGCAGACAGCAGGCTGCAGGAGCCGCGTCTGGAGCCGCTGTCTCCAGGTTTGCTTTTAGGGGAAGACATGACAGCATGGAGTGTGATGAGAATGAGTCAGAGGACAGGAAGAACCTGATACCCGAAGTGGGGACAAGGCCGGGCAAGTGAGCAGGAGCTGGGCCGTGTGCAGGCACCTCCAGCCCCTTCTGCAGACCGTCCGGGTAAGGGTTCAAAGGAACGAACCCCACCCATCTGCGCCCCTAAACGTCCTGTTTATGACAACTTGATCTGGGAAAGCTGAAGAAAGAGAGGCCTGCACACCCTGCTGTGCTCTGCTGGCAAAGAGCAGTGGTGGGAACTTAGCCCCGGGGTCCACGCTCCACCAGGCTCGTAGTGCCAAGTAGGAGTGGACAGCAGGTGGCGCTGCACACGGGGCGGTCATCCCAGGAGACCAGCAGGCCCCCAGGCAGGAGCCGGGCTGACTTTGCCTGACTGATACAGGAGAATGGGTCTCTGAATGCACTCTGGGCTGTTTCTTTATCTGTCAAGTGATATATTGAGACCACATATTGGGGGTAAAAGTCCACGCAGAGGTAGATTATTCCAGAAGGAAAAAACAAGTACTTCTCTTTAGAGTCAAGAAAAATATAAAATAAAAAGTCCATGCAGAACTATTATATTATTAGTGAAGGGTCCAGGAGGGCCAAACAGGCTGTGTCTACGGCAGTGCCCTGAGCTGGCACACTCGGCACATGGCTGGTCACGTTGTCCTCACTCCTCTTGGTCCCTCTGGGCCAACATGAGCAGCAGGGCCTACGAAGGGTGGGTGTCCATATGCAGGGCCTCTCACAAAAACCAGGTTGGGAGCCAGGTCCGTTCCATCACTGAGGAGTTGGAACACCAGGAGGGACTGTGGAGTGCGGGCCTGACCCCAGGCTGAGTTAGCTAAGAAAGCCAAACCCTGCGTTCTCTGGGGGTCATCAACTGAAGGGAGGCAGGCTTTCTTCTCCTTCCCCTCCAAATGGATAACTTTATTTCCAAAGTGCAGGTCTAGGCACTGAGGAGGTCCAACTCATGTCCTGGTTCTTGTCCACACCCTCTCACTCCAGAGTTTTCTTGGGATGCATCCACCCCCCAAGAGGCCTCTAGAATCTCAGAAACCAGATGTCACAAGCACACTCTCCACTTCATTACCAACAGACTCTAAATACAAGTCAGCCAGTCTAGAGCAAGTTCAAATTTATTTTTTCAAAAGTCTATAAATGTAGAGAATCCTCATTCTAAATTATTTTTTTAAGATTGATTTATGGGTACAGGCTAGAGGTGCAGGGGGTGAGAGGATTCACCAGAGACAGAGTGGGGAACAAAACAGGCAGATCTACTGAAGTACACTGCTGAGGGGAGCAGGGGGCAAGACAGGAGAGGTCTGCTGCGCCATGTGGGTCACTTTTCTGCCCAGAGATCCAACTGGTGCTGCAGTGGCTACAGAGAGCCCCTCCCCCCATAACCCTTTGCACCACCAGGGAGGGCCCGCAATCTAACTTCTTATCTAAAAACTGCTATAAATCAGCCTGCTGAGATATGAGTTGCTTAATCCTTTAAACAACCCCTAGAGAAATAATTGAGGTATAATCTTGAGCTATGAATCAGCGTTTGCCAATTAGTGGCAGGTGAAATTAAATCTGAAGTCTGTGCTAGTATTTACAAGACGTTGAGAGCAGAGCAGGAGATGTCAGACGTTAAGGTCATCATAAAAGGGGTGATCAATTTTCTGTTTAAGGAAATAAAAACTAGGGGGAAAGCTGAGTGCACCGCTTTGTTAAAGGTGAATGTTTCCTCCCACTCATTTTACTTCTACAAAATGTGTGTATGTTTTACAAAGTCAAGATGAAAGTCTATGTTCTGTTGACTACTGTGGTCAAACGCTGGAGGAGTTCTGCCTCAATGGCAGGCAGAGCTTTTCCTATGTGAGATCGCAACATTTTCCAAAACTTCCTCCCTGGGACTATGCTGGTGCCCTGAGGCTCCTCGAGGTCCCACACTGCCCCTGTCCTTTCTCACTAGACACCTACATCTGTCCTTCAGCGGCCTGCAACCAGGGCCAGCCAGACCACTCACGTTATGACCTCAGACCAGCAGACCTAGGGGTGAGGGCCAAGGCTCGGGTGGCCTGAGTGCAGAAGGGCACTCCAGGGACGCTGACATGAATGTCCACCTTGGGTGCTCATTCTTGCTCCACTCAGGGCAGTGCTTTGTGAGCCCTTTGCAAGCTTCACCACAGCCTCCTAGGGAGCCCAGCAACAGAGGTGCCCGGTCAGAATTGTGGTGTACAGGACCAGTTAGATTGAGGTGCTGGGGCTCTTGCACCTTCCCAAGACGTGCCCTGCTCCTTAGAGAGTCAGGAGAGGGGTGTGCAGGAAGGCAGGAGGGCAGACACGGGAGACAGGCTTGGCAGGGCTTTTGTCTACTTGGTTTTCTCGCTTCTTAAGGGGCTTCCCCAGGAAGATCTTTATACCAATGTGTGAAAGCTGAAGTGTTGAGGGCCAACACCCAGAGGTGGGAACTCTGAAAAGCCTCCATGCCAAGTGATCGGCTTCATTACTCAGGCTGGGAAGCAGGCAGCGGAGGCCTGACTGTTTCCTAGAAGCAGCCTAGAGGCTGACACAAGTCTGAATCCACTGCAGCATCCCCATGGCCAGTGGCCTACAAGTCTCCCTCCACATCGCTGAAGTCAGACCTGTGCCCCTTGCAACCCAGCACAGCTCCAAGGCAGTTTCAAGACTCAGGAACAGCAGAAGAAAGAAACCAAGCAGGGGAGAGACCTGGGTGCAGGGGGGAGCCTGGAGCACAGCGGGGAGCTCAGGGTACTGGGGGGAGACCCGGGCACAGGGGGGAGCGGGGAGCCCAGGGCGCTCAAAGCAGCCGTGAGGACAGGGCTTCACGCCCAAGGCGTTGGCCTCACTGAGTGTTAGGTACATTCCAAGTGGTCTGTACTCGCCAGTTTAAACAAACAAGTGGGAACCATGGCAGCAAATGCAGGTGCTCCCAACAAGGCCTCTGACTTTCTCCCATGACACAGGCAGCTATAGATGTGGTCACTGTCCCCAAGTCTGCAGCTCCTACCTGTGATCCGGTTCTCAATCTCCCCCTGCATCTGGAGGGAGTCCACGTAGATGGTCCGGTTGCCAATGAAGCGTGCACAGGCAATGCCCCGGTAAGGCTGGCAGAACCCGTCCTCGTGGTAGTCATCTCTGGAAGAAACACAGTCTGTGAGTGCACTAATACCCCTGGTGATTTCTTTTTTCATTTGAAATCCAGCCTCCTATGATCCAGCAATCTGTGCAGCACATATATACAATAGAACATCGTTCAGTACAAAAAGGGAAGGGAGCCTTGCCACGTGCAACGGTGTGGGTGGACCTTGAGGGCATTAAGCTACATGAAGTAAATCAGAGAAAGATGAGGGTCTCATAGTCTGTCTTGTATGTGAAGCCACGTTCATGGTTGTCAGAGGTGGGGTTGAGAGAGGGGAACATGGGGAAGGAGGCCCACAGGGTTTCCAACAAAAAGTTAAAATACATGTTAAACATACACACCTGTTAAACACCTGCACACAGATGCTTATAGCAGTTTACTTGAAAGCAACAAAGATATCCTTTGGTAGGTGCATATGAATAAACCAGACAATGGACCATCATTCAGCACCAAAAATAAATAAACAAGGCACAAAAAGGCATGGAGGAACATTACATGCATATTACGCAGCGAAAAAAACCAACATGGAAAGCTACATATACTGTTTGATTTCAACCATATGACATGGAAAAGGCAAAATTGTGGAGACAATAAGAACATCAGTGGCTGCCACCTCCCTGGTGGTACAACAGGTAACAGCACTATGAAGTTATCGCAGCCACTGCAGCATGAGTTCGATCCCCAGCCAGGGAGCTGACCCACGTGGCACAGCAGACATCTCCTGACCCGCCTGCTGCTCCTCTCAGCAGTGTGCTTCAGTAGATCTGCCTGATCTGCTCCCTGCTCTGTCTCTGGTGAAACCTCTCATCTCCGCAACTCTGGCCTGTACCCCAGTTCTTGTATAAATAACTAAATCTTTAAAAAAAGAAAAGGATGAATAAACAGAGCACAGAAGGTTTTGCAGGCAGTGGCACTACTGAGTATGATGATAGTGGATAATGTCATCATATGTTTGTAAACCCACAGAATATACAATACCAAAAGTGAATGCTAATGCCTAATAGGCATTAGGTGATAATAATGTCAGTGTTGGCTCATCAGCTGTGTCGGGGCTGGCACAAGATGCTGCTAGCAGGGAAACTGTGCTGCTGAAGATAGGGGACACATGGAGACTCTCTATGCTTTCTGCTCCATTTTTCCATATACCTAAAACTGCTCTAAGTAATAAAGTCTATTAACATGGGGGGAAAAAAGTAACACTAGGGGGAATGGAACCAGGGGAAGACTAACTGGATGTGAAATGTACACCAGCAGAGAAAATGAACTATGAATCCAAATTACAAACCCAGCAAAGACACCTTTCAAATAAATGGGTCTATTAACCAAAAAGATAAACATGAAAGTACCTAATATCAGGGTTTCAAAGTATAGGGGCAATAATTGACAGAGGAGGAAGCAGAAAATAGTTGGGAACTTTACAGTAATAGTTGGGAACTTTAAAGCCTGTCTCTCAACAAATATTGAAATTACACAAATAATGAGTGGAAAAAATAACCATCCCATTAGCCCTGCACTCCTACATTTATTGCAGCACTATTTACAATAGCCAAGACATGGAACCAACTTAAAGGTCCCAAAATAGATGAATGGATCAAAAAGTTATGGTACACAACTTCACACAATGAATTTTAC
This sequence comes from Condylura cristata, assembly GCF_000260355.1. Lineage (NCBI taxonomy): Eukaryota > Metazoa > Chordata > Mammalia > Eulipotyphla > Talpidae > Condylura > Condylura cristata. The sequence goes on along the minus strand of NW_004567118.1, from coordinate 17,163,529 downwards.
CCAGCAATCAAAAAAGGCAAATTCATGGCATTTGGCATGAAGCTGGAGCTAGAGGGGATCATGCTCGTCGAAATAAGTCAGAAGGGTAAAGATAAATACTGGATGGTCTCACTTAGATGTGGAATACAAAGAAACTACACAAAAAAGTCAAGTAAAAGACAAAACTAGCAAGCTGACTACAGATCTGAGAGGCACAGAGCAAGGGAGAGGGAGGATGGAGAGCCAGAGAGGGGCAGGGGAGAACACAGGGCCCATGGTGATGGTCACAGGTAACACGGTGGCACGAGAATTATGGGGACTACATCTGAGGGGAGAAACCACTCACTGTACAAAAATGAATGAACAACGATGCAAGAACATTAAAAAACTAAATTAATTAAAAAAATAATAATAATAACCATCCCATTGGCCTAGTGGACCTTAGTACAGAACATGGGACCGAAAGCATGAACATCTTTTCGGTGAAGTCAGTCCATATATTACTAACAAAGTTGCTCAACTTAAAAGAATTGAAATTATTAAGTTTCTGCCCATATGGAATTAAGTCAGACAAGAAGAATAAATAGATATTTAGAACCTCCTCCCAGATATTTGGAAATTAAATAGAACATTTCTGAAAAACTTGGAATCTAAAAAGAAAATTAAGTGGTATTTTAAATGCAATGTAAAATTTTTTAGAAAAGGAAAATAGGGTATAGAACATTTGTGGGATGCAATTAAAAGTCATTGGGGATAAATGTATAGTTTTAGATGCCTACATGTGATAAGGTCTTATACCTTGAGATGTTAAAAAGGCCAAATTAAACCAAAGTAATTAGAAAAAAAATACTAATGGTGACAAGTAGACATTTAAAAAATAGAAAAAGCAGATAAGCCAAATATGATTCTTCACAAAAATTTTTTAATGCAAACAACTAGAAAAGTTGATTTAAAAAAAGAGAGAACAGATTACCAGATAACCAATGCACAAGGGGGCAGTTCCAGAGGCCTTACAGATGAGAAAATATAATAGGAATATGTGAACCTATATTCAAAAGCAGAAATATGACAAACTCCTTAAAAAGAACAATACACCAAAATTAATGAAAATAGAAATAAAAACTCAAGACTAGCTCTAACTCTCTTAAGGAATTTAAAGTAATCATCAAAAACCTCCCCACAGTTAAAACTCTGGCTCCAAATAATAGAAACTGGTAAGTTCTGTCAAACACTTGAATAAGAAACATCAGCGATTTTACACAAACTCTTTCAGAAAATAAAGAAGTATGGATACTTTCTAGTTCATATTCTGAAAAATGAGAACTGACAAGGACATCCCCAGAGCATTAAAGACTACTCGGTCTCCTGATCAAAAGGGCAACATACAGAACACAACATAAAAAAATAACACAACATGCAAAATAATGGCAAACTGGACCCGGAGGTAAAAAGACAATATGTAAATGTGTGATGGATTCGTTGAATTAATCTCAAGAATCCAAAGTTACTTCAACATGAAAAATCCAGTACTGAAAGCTCAGAGAAAAACTCTATGCGCATCTCAATTGACTAAGAAAAAGGCAACACACACTCACACACTATGAAGACAGCCAATAAAGAAAATAACTTCCTCAATCCAATTTTTAAAAAGAAAAAACATTCACGAGAATGTGGTGAAAATCCTACTTAAGCGTGACAGATTTCCCCACAGGAATGGGACAACAAACACAAAGACCAAGTCTGCACTTACAATTTCTCCTTAACTTTGCCACAGGAGGCTCAACCATTACAAGGTGACAGACATACAGGTAGGAGATACCTAGCTAGACAACAGGTAATAGAGGCATCAGACAGGCAGGGAGGTAGGTAGCCATCAATGATGGAGGTAAGACTTACTATACATATAATGTGGCAATTATCGAGACTGTGGGATACCCAGGCCCCTTTGTTCTCAAAGATATTGCCTTGGTGCCCAGAGTTCCTGCTGACCAAGCGAAACTGTACAGTCAGGCAAGAGGCCTCTCACCAAGGACAGAAGTCCTGGTAGGAGGAACCTGCTGGGAAGCCAGTGTCTGCTGCAAACAGGGGGAAGGTACTAGGATAGAGACAATATGCTTTGACTAGCGGGAGCAATGGAGGCCCCAGGCAATGGAGTCCCTGGTCACTCCACCCTAGCCTATGTCCCCGATAATGCATCCCCAGCTTTGTTCTAATAAACAGAAGACGCCTGTGGATGGGGCTGCACATTGCTTCCCAGTGTGTTCCCTCTGGGCGTCTCATTGCTCCACATGGACTCAGAGTCATCTCTGTCATCCCTCACTGCTCCCAATGCTGTGGCCCCATAGGTGATACAAGACAGTGTGGGGCCCATAGAGAATCCCAAACAGACTCTCTCACATGGTAAACTGATTTTGAATAAGAGCTCTGAGATTATTCCAGGAGAAAGAACTCTTCTCAAAAAACAGTGCAGAAGTAACTGAATATTTTTAAGGGGGTTGGGGGGGCAGAATTTAACTTAAGCCTATTACTCATACCATCCACGAAAATCACTTTGAGATGAACCACAGATGTCTCTTAACTTAAAAATGATCACACTCTTAGAAACACAGAAAAGCTTTATAATACTGAGGTAGATGAAGACAAACATTTCTTAGGCATGATGCATAAAATAATAATAATAAATTGGACTTACCAAAGGTTAAATTCCCTGGTCATCAAAAGACAGCATTAAGAAAGTAAGAAGGCAAACCAGAGGTTGGAGGAAATATTTTATATATTTCACAAAGAAGTGGTATACAAAACATGTTAAGAACTCCCATAATTCAACAAGAAGACTTAGACACAAGGTTGAACAGATTCTTCACAAAAATGAAGACAGTCCCTTATTTTAGTGTTGAGAAAATGTGAATTAAACTACCATGAATTTTCATGACATAAGACACTAGAATAGCTGGACACAACTGAGAACATCAAGTATTGGATGTGGAATATCCCTTGGGACTGGTGGTCTACCCACCGGAAAGACCACTTTACAGAAGAGGTTGGCCATTTCTTACACAGATAATACTCCCCTTACCATCTGACCCTGCCATCCCACACGAAGCTTTATTCTAGACAAATGAAAACATTTCACAAAAACACATGAGTAAAATATTCATAGCATCTTTCTCTATAACTTCCCCAAATTGGAAGGTCAAATGTCAACCCAAAGATGAAAAGATGAACATATTGGCGCCTCTTCTACAAGAGAATGGCAGGTCATGAATGGAAAGGTAAGAGCTACTGTACAGGCTGTACCAACTCAAGGAGAGTTTTTCAGATATTCTACTTACTGAGAGAAGCTGAGCATTAGAGCCTGCCCAGAGAATATAAGCAGTGGGAATGGTTAGTTTTGTCTGTTTCATTCCCACTGCATCCCCATCACTCTGAAAGCAACCTGGCACAGAGCTGGCACTCAGTAGGAATGTGTTCAAGGAGTTAATACATAAATTAATGATTTCCTTCACAGTTAGACATCATATTTATTTCTCTTCACTTCTAGATGAAACATCCAATTCTACTGAGGTGACATTAGCGTTAGATGTAGTAAAATGTCCACTTGGTTCAACTGAACACAGCCAACGCCAAATTCAAGTCAGAAGAATCCAAGTCAGCCCAACCTTTTAGGAAAACAATGGTTTTGCCATGGCCATGTCTAAGACAGGGCTCACGGGAGGGGGTGAGAGGCACTGATACAGAGGCTCCATCACTCCCCGCTCACTGGGCCGTGTGTTCATTCTCGTTTACAGAGGTCGGAAAACTGGGTCAGCTAGACCTCTCAAGAGCTGTCTCCTGGGAAGGCTGGTGTTCCTTGGGTAACTTTGGCAGCTGTGCGTAAAAAGCTTTCTTCTGTGCATAATTGGGCATAATAGCTAATACATGGGCTTAAGTGAAAACAAAGGCCTCCGTGGGAGCACTGAACATGTTACTACACATCAGGTGCCGATACTATCATACTATCATTATGACGAGAGCACCAACATTTGCACCACGTTCACTCGCTTGTCACTGTGTGGTCTGACTTAACTACCTTGCCAATGGTTTCCCTATTTAGTCACATAAGCTTTTGACTATCTTTTATTCAAGTTGAATGCAGTTTCTAGTATGCATGAAGTCATCACCTTTTTCAAAAAATAGCACCTACCATAATAAGAAGTTGTGAAGGAGAAAATTAGGTTGGCTTCTCTCCTCCTTGCACCTCCATTTGATCGGGTGGGTGTTTAACAGCTCGAATATCGAATGCCAAGTATCAGCCTTTTGCCTGAATTATTTCACTCACCGACAGCGGTAGGGTGATTTCTCCTGCCGTCATCTTTAATTACTAGTTTGTTAGTTGGCAGCTGCAGACATTTTTTTAATAGTGCTATTTTCCTGTAATTAGGATAAAGTTTGAACTGGACTTATAACAATTCCCCAAAAATAGCAATGGGAGGGGTTAAGGCAGAAAATGGCCTAGTGAGTTCGGTTTAGACATGCATAGTGTGAGGTGCTTTGAGTCATCAGCTGGAGAGGCCCATTATGTGGTTGAATTTGGGGGCCTGGAGATGGGGAAATCAGTCAGATTTGGAAATGGAGATTCCAGGGTCATGAGCTCATGGGTGGAGAAGGGCACCCTGGAGAAGGGCACCCTGGCATCCTGGCTTCACCTGCTGTTTGTTTAGTTAGAAAGTAAACAGGCTCAGGCCATGGCCCCAAAGAAGGTGATTTTCCAGGGCCAAAATTAACATAACTTTTAGTTGTCTGCAACATGTCCTTTAAATGTTGTTGCTGAGCACATTATGGCTACACACTTGGGAGCAGCAAGGCTGGCGTAGGAAGCACGGAAGTGCTGATGCCTAGGCTCCAGAAGCACCATCACCCCACCCATGCCACCCCACCCATCTGCCACACCACCAGGCTACCCACTAGCTCGGCATGCAAGCATGTGTATGGGCCTATAATTGTGGAAGTGAACCACTTTTTAAAAGGGCAGAAAAGAAAACCACTACAAAATGGGAGACATGTAGCCTCCCATCATCCCCTCCCATCACTATAATAACCAGTCTCTGAACCTGCATCTGTGCAGACACAGTCTCATGTTAAAGCTTTTTGTTCTCCATATACGCAGCGTCCTTCTCCCTTAAGATGAATGGAAGGAAAAACAATGCTTTAATGGCAATGAATTTCGTAACCTCCGAGGAGTTCTACCTCACCTCCCTCAACGCTAGGAGGGCGAGGTCCACCTCGATGTCAGTGTCCACAACTGAGAGTTTGCAGGGGCTGAGTGCCACAACCATTCCAGGTCCCATTCCAGGTCTCACTGTATATCCAGTACAGTGCTAGGAGAGGAATCAACCACACCACCTCATGTTTGCTTTCCAACTCCCTATGCAAGACTACAGGAGTTACCACAGGGCAAACAAGGAACAGGTTTTAGCTGTGATGTGTGACACAGAGAAAATGTTGGTGATGTTTCAAAGGCAGGCATGGATAGAGATCTCTGAAAGAGTTTGTTTAAAACTCACTTTCCAGGGCCCTCCCTGGTGGCACAACAGGTTAGGATGCTGCACTGCAAACTAGCCATTGCCACCTCGCTGCAAGTTCGATCCCCGGCCTCAGAGGTGACCCACTTGGTGCAGCAGACCTCTCCTGACCTGCCCGCTGCTCCCCTCAGCAGTGTACATCATAGATCTGCCTGCTCTGCTCCCCATTCTGTCTCTGGTGAATCCTCTCACCACCCCTGCACCTCTGGCTATACCCCCAGTTCTGTATACATAAATAAATAAATCTTAAAAAAAAAAAAACTAGCGTGGAGAATAAAAATTTTTAAAAAACTCATTTTTCAGTTATCTGCAAAAATCAAACTTCTACACCATTCAAATGTATATGCAATGCAATATCAAAATAAAACTCATGTAAAAGACAAATAGCAGCTAAGTCATTTTAGAAAAACAGTATAGTAATAAGGTGTATCAGTTAGTTTGGGCTGCTTTAACAAATAGCACAGACTGAGTGACATAAACAACATACACTGATTTCCCCATTCAAGAGACTAGGGAGCTGAGTTTCAATGTGTCTGCCAATTCAGTTCTTAGTCTACAGTCACCTTCTCTCTGTACGGTTGTAAGCCCAAGTGGCAGAGAGGTTTCCCCTCATTTCATAAGGGCACATCAGTCCTAGATCAGGGCCTCACCCTCAGGAACTCACTTAATAGTTATCATTTCCATAAAGGTCCACTCCAAATATACAGTCTCATTGTGGTTAAAACTTCAACATATGAATTTGGGGGGAAAATGAATCTATAATAGGTGAGAATATTTTTTTTCGTATGACAAGATCTATTAAAGTTACTAGAAGCTGCTTACAAAAAAGAGAACCTACAAACAGATCCACTGGTATAGAATTCTACATTACAGAGCTAACATTAAATTTGATGACTGTTGATGTGGCTTTTCATGAGATGGTGCAAAGGCAGTAAGTACAGAGAAAAATATTATAATTGAACCCTACTTTTATTGAATGAAAAATCAATTCCACGTGGAGTCAATACAATGTAAAAAATTACAGCTAGAACATATTTTAAAACATGTAACTCACTAACAAAAAGACATATATTTTAATAGAAAAAGGGACACAATCTAGTGAATTCTGCTTATTTATGGTAGTTATTATCTACAAAGTCATCACAAGTACTGAATTAGAAAATTCTGACCCATTGTTCCTGAAGAAATATAAACCTGGGGTGAAATAAAATGATAACAAACACTTTCATCAATTGATCAGTACATAACCTTATTTAGGTATGTGTCTGTGAAAGACACCTTATTTAATGTTATGCTGTTGACTCAATAGCACTGAGCCCTCAAATGCCTGCACGAAGCCCATTTAACGTGTGTTTTCTGTAAAAGGATCATCACAGCCTTCTTGTGCTGAAGAACACTAGGCAGCACTTCAGCACCGTGCTTGGAGCCCTTACAAACAGCAAAATCAGCGAGAGAAAGTACAAACAATGTAGAAAGGACACCTGTTTACAGGATAAGCTGAAAGAAGGTAGAGCATCTCCGTCTTTGACCTCACTAAAAAATCTGTGCACTGTGTGACCATATTATTTGTTGCCATACAAATGTTTGTGAGTGACTGTGAAAACACCATGAGTACTAGTTTGGGGGTTTACAAATAAATTTTTGTGAGTAAATAAATTTGCAAATATGAAATCCATATATACTGAATACAGAATGTAAGGAACTGAAAATACAGGGATATCCAACCAATACAATTATGTTCAACCTCACTATTTACTGGATAAATTTAAAGTACAATTACCATAAGTCACTACTTGACACCCAAGACATTGGACAAATCTAAAGTTCTAACAATGGCAAGTACAGAAAAACATGGGGAAATAGGAGTTGTGCCTTGTTGGTAGGTCTACAGATTCCTGCTCTGGAGGACAACCTGGCTGTCTTTGCTCCCAGATGTGTCACCTCTGCTCCCAGATCTCTGTCCCTCTCGCCCGTTAAGTCAAGGATTTATGGGCAGAAATTTTCCTAAGGTTTATATCTGTAAAAACTAAACTTCACTCAGTAAGCACACAGGTTAACTCAAGAATGTAATATTGCATGTTTGTTAAAATGAATTTAACTTACAGGAATTAACATATCTTCCAGACTGGAAACCCCACATCACCAAATTTACAAAAACATCTACTTCCATTGTTATTTGCAAGAGACTGACATAAAACAGAACACAAAAAAGTTGAAAAAAGAAAAATGGGACAAGAACAGTAAAAAGAGATCCCTGGAAAATACAAATAAAGTAAGCCTATACAGTGCTGCACGTCAACATTACACTATCAAAAAAAAAAAAAAGAGAGAGAGATTCCTGGAAAATACAAATAAAGTAAGCCTATACAGTGCTGCATGTCAACATTACACTACTGAAAAAAAAAGAAATAACTGAAAGTATATACCAATATATAATGTGGAAAAAAAGTAGTTCCCCAAAAAATTATTGTTAGGCAAAACTGAATTCAAGGCAGAACAGTTTCAAAGGTAGGGAGATGAAAATAAAAGAACTAAAGTGTCCTAAACCTCTAGATACCATGAACATACACCAAAACCTTGAAAAATTTAAAACTGACAGAAATTGGCAAATCCAGAATGAGTATATCAAATGCTGCTATCTATAACCCATTTAGCTAACAAAAAACAGACACTTTCCACAGCCCACTTTACCCACACACTTTAACAACATTTGTGACCTAGCTAACATATGTATTGAGAAATGCACATTTTTTGAAACAACAGGAAATAGATACAAAAACTGATCACAACAAAAATTTTAACAAATTACCAAAACCAAACTACCTCCCCAATTCACTGACAATAGTGCAACAAGAATCAGAAAATAAAACAATAAAAGCCTTTATATGGTGGGGAGGTAAGGATGTAGCCAAAATGGTATTTAGAGGAAACTTCATAGGCCTGTGTCTGAAAGTTTTAAATGCCTAATAAAAACTACCTTTCCAAGAAGCTGATGACATGAAGTTTGACTTGAACCTCCACATACACACCAGCATGGTACAACTTAAAGAGCAATCAGACCAAATGTTGGCAGTGACCAGAACATGCCAAGATGCCAGGTGAACAACCACCTTAGAAAAGGGAATGCTACTTATTACTCAGCAAACACTGCTGAGCCAGCAATTCCAGTCCCAGGTAGTTACCTAAGAGAAAAATACACATTGGTGTGTTACTCAGTGACAGATACGTGTATTGAGAAATCCACTGTCAAGTGATGTTATCACCGTTAAGGTCACGGGATGTACTTAAATGAACCTAACAGTAAACTACCTGGTCCATGTGTCTGCTGTCCTTTGGTGACTCTGTAAGGAGCTACTAATATCTGTTTTATGACATTTTCCCCTTACACTAAAGATGGAAAGCGTAATCATTGTCCAGCCCAACCAAGCACATGGCCATCCTTGTGTGAAACCCAGCCAACTTCTAGAAAATACGGCAGAGACATGCCTTTGCCAGATTTAAAACTAGGATTCTTACATAACAGAAAGCCTCAGAGACTGAGAACGGGGTTTAGGGAAAGCAGATACTTACTGAAAGTTATGATTTGGGCTGTGCGTTGGACCTAAAGAGATAAAACAAAAAAGACAAGTTATTAATATTTCATGAATTTGGCCAACGGTGAGGGCAGCCACAGCCAGGGCACTAATTTGTGGCAAGCTGTCCTCAGGCCCATGGTCTGCCCCTGCCCACGATTAGGCATGCCAAGGGAGCAAAACCACAGAGAACACTCTGTAGGGACTTACGGAGATATTTCTGGAGTCTTGCTGTCTCTTCTCCTCATCTAACCTTGATACACAAGATCTGTTTTACTTATGGGTGATAGAGTGGTGGGAGGGGTTTCAGGGACCTTCTCACAAATGGGATGACAGGGAAAACATCCCCTCATGCCATTTAACTGTACTACTGCTTTCCCATGCACACCTGTGACAAGCACACCTGAGACAAACATCTGCGACATGCATAACTGTGACAGCACAGAGAACAGAACTGTCATCACACTCTAATTCCCTCTGGTTGGGCCTAGGTTTCTGTGGGTGTCTGTCCCCATCTGTCAGGGCCCATGAGCAAGGCCCCTAGGCTAGACTCAGGCCCTGGCACCTGGCTGTCCTGAGCTGTGGACAGTCTCCCTTTGGGGATGACCTCCTGACATATGACCTTTCCAATTACCCTCGGCATCTGCAGTCCAGGTTTACAGACCCCCTCCATCGTGTCTGTTTTATTACTGTTAAATGCTGGAAGGTTAAGCTGGGACCTCGTGCTCAATGGAGAGGCCTCAGGGACACTTTGCATTGCTTTCCTCTCTGCTGGTTTGTGTGTGTTCAGTTCCAAACTGCAATGAGTCTCCCAACTGGTGGCCCTGACGACATCTGTTAACTAACTTTCTTGGGCTGCTCCGACTCACCCAGTCGCACAAACAAGACACCAGTGGCCGTGATGGTCTTCACCCCATTGGTGGCCACGCACTGGTAGTAGCCGGTGTCAGTGGTGTCCAGGTCCTGAATGCGCAGCCGAGAGCCATATTCTGTCTTCCGGATGATGACGCGCCTGGGCTCCTGCACGACTGGGGCATCATTTTTCAGCCACCGTACGTTGGGGGGCGGGTTCCCAGCCACCTTGCAGTGAAGAATTGCTGTCTGACCCTGGACTATGGTGATATTGTTCACTGGCTCCAGAAAATTCAGAAAGTAACCTGCAAAGAGGAGTGATCATAAAAGAGCAAACCTCAGTGAGGGTGGAAGAAAGGGCTGCCAGGGCTGTTCAGGGAAGTTTTGATGTTCTCATTCGACAGCCCATTTTTACTACTGGCAGGAATCATGCCTTGGCGTATTGCAGCCAATGATGAACTAGTGAATATGGAACTGTTACTCTTGGAGAAACCCAGAGCTAGGTTCCGCCAAGCTCTGGTCACAATATTTTCACCATAACCTGAGAGCACCAGCTTTAAAGAGCTAAGGATAAAAAGCTGCCATTTCAGTAAACCAAAAAAACAGAATGAACTTATAGCAACCAGAAACTACAAAGAGAAGAAGCATGGCTGGAGGGGAGCCATAGGTCTAGATGTCCTGGATGGCCAGCAGAACCACCCAGGAGCGTGTAAGTAATCAAGCAAGTCCACATGCAATGGCATGTATGTAAAAGGTCTTCCCAACAGGAAACAGACAGGGTAGTATCCATAGTGTCTCAACCCATGGCTGAAAAATGCCTTGAGTCAGCCTCTTTCAAGCTCAAGTTCATGAGACCAATCACAGCCCAACCATGACCACTTTGAGTTACTGCTTTCAAGTGTCTATTTAGTTCCACTCACCATCATAACCCCTAGGGTCATGATTTTTTATTTTTACTTTCAGAGTTTATTCAGCCTTGCCCACTGTTTACCAATTCCTCTACCTGACGACACTGTTTGCATCCCACACCTTCCACCAAGGTTCAACTGAGCTTACTCTGAAGCACATACGTTCTTTGGATCAAGGGGGATGAGGCTGTCAGCAATCGTAAGTCTTTCTTGGTTTATAAATAAATACCTGTTGCCTTCACACTTGAATAGTAGTTTAGCTGGATACAGAATTCTAGACTGTCAACCATACTACTGTCTCTGGTTTTGTGGTTCCATTGCAAATCTGTAAGTTTTTGCTCTTTTGTGAATAAATCAATCTTTTCCTTCTTAAGAAACTTTTCACATTTTCCCTTAATTTTTGTCATTCCAAAGTATGGCCTTCTGTGAATTTTTTTCATTTAAGCATCTTTGGCCTGTAGTGCTATTCCTCACAACTGTAAAATTCTTTATCAACGTTAATATTGAGAGATATCAATAATGTTCTCCCCCTTCATCTTTATTTCCTCCCTGGAAGTTTCTTTCAGTGCATATGCTGAACATCTTTATGTGACTCCTCAGTGAGCTTTACCTATTTCTATATTCCCTGTCCCTTTTTTTCCTCTTTAGTTATATGCCATCTACTCCTTAACCCGTCCATCAAGTTTCTAATTCACAGATCACATTCTGTACTTCTAGAGGTCTCTGGATCCTGTTTAAATCCAGTACTGTTTTCTTCTTCCATGTGGTTTCCATTTCTTCCTTTATCTTTAATCCTTCTGGCTTCATTGTTTACTAATCCACCACTCATCCTGGGCTTCTCTGAGTGAGTTTTGGAATTTCTCATTGCACATCTGGTTTTCTGTGGGACTCCTTGAATAGTGGGTTCCTGCAACATGCAGTGCCAAGTTTTCATGTTAACTCTGTGTCTGGATCCTCCCACAGCATTCTTATAAAGTAGATCTGGTTTCCTAGGGTGCGGGACTAAGTTTGACTTTTCATGGGAAAACCTGTTTCCATGAGAGAGAGTTGAGGGAAAGCCTCTTCCCGCCTCCCTGGACTAAAGAGTGAAAACCACCCCTTTCCCAGAACTACTACCTCTACTTGATATTTTAATTCTAATCCTTCATTTCTTCTCATTGAAGGAAACAAAGCACCCATATCCAATAACTCTACAGCATTATTTCATATAACCCCACCAGCATTTTCCTACCCCTGGGGACTTCAAGTGCAAATCTGTGTTCTGGGGGTAATTCCAGCATCAAAGAGATGGAGATCTGACATGTCTCTAGCTGCCCCCCGCACCTGCTCCCCACCTGGGGGTGCTCCTTCTACTCTGGAGTCCATGGATGCACTGGCAGTCGCTGCATGACCACATGATGAAGTCACCTTTCATGTCGAGTACCTCGTGCCAGAACTACAGGCCCAACTCTTAACCCCAGATGAACTTACTGGGCAAATAGGCTGTTTTCAAGGCTGCAACCCACCTTAAGGGGCTCCTGGCTCAGCAGCCCAGGCTGTCAGGATACTGTTTCCTTCTTACTCCTGGTGCCTGGGCATTTCTCCACCCCGCCTGCAAGTGTATCCAAGCATTCACATCTTTTGTTAATATTTTATTGAGTATTTGTAAGGAGTTGAGGTGGCAGTTTGCCAAGTGAGCCTGGCCCACCATTTTCACCGTTACTAATTCTCCGAGGGTGAAAATGAAAGTCAGAAAGAAAACTCCATGCAGCTGAAGCACAACACCGCCTCCTCCTGCAGGTTTAATTTAGAGGCCCATTTAACCTCTCTGGGCTTCATTCCCACCGTGGATACAAAATGTGGACACAAAATGTGGACCTTGTAAGTAACCATTTGCTAGTAACTTCTCCTCTAGCTTAGTAACACTTCTACAGAGCTGCACAAATCTCTCTAGACTTGGTGGAGCACAGGAAGAGCCGCCAGGTTGGACGGCAGAGAACTGGGCCTCTCCAAGCTAGCTGGTGCCCCAGAGCCTGAGAGAGAACAGACGTTTTTTCTTTTTAATTACCCTGAAAAGGTTTCCTTGCTCACAGAGGCCAGAGGGTCCTGTCTCCCCAGCGCCAGCCTAGGTTTGCACTCTGCTCACCCCTGAACTCTGGATGGCACAAATGAGCACAGCATGAAAACACACCAAAGGCTGAAGAAACACGAGATGCCGTAACCAGGAAACTGCTCCTCCTCACAGCCAGAGCAGTGATTAATGATTCCTTGACCCCACTGGACCATGCACGGATCACCAGTTGGTCAAATTACTGAGGTATTTGAGGACCCACTCTTTGCACAGTTCACACTGGCTGGTCTGGGAAGGAGATAAAGGAAGCCTTCAACTGGGGGTCATGAGGTCCCAGGGCACTGATTAGTGGGAAATAAAACAGCTTTCCTGGAAGGGCAGGTGAGGAGGAAACAAAGCCATTGTCCCCAAGGAGAAACATTCATAGCAATTAATCGGCCAGGGCAGCAGCATGGGCCTCTCCACTCAGACTGCCCTGAGCTGGCAGCGCTCTGGGCAGCAGGCTTAGTGCAGGGAGCAGCGAGGACAGGCGTAAAGGGTGTGAGGTTTGTGTGGAATGGAATGGGGTGGAAATCAGAGGAGGAAAACAGCAGGAGAGGAATTCAAGCACCGGAGAAAAGGATAAAAATACTTCTGAGTGTTTCAATATTTGGAGAAAGGAAACTCCAACTGTGTTGGAGTCCTAAGCCCCAGAACCTGTGAAGGTGCTAGGGAGAGACAGGAGACAAACACACAAACAAGCCCATCGCAGTCTCGTGTTCAAAACGATGAGCGGAAGCAGAAGAATCACTGCCTTCTCGGTCACCTCCACCAGAACAGCGCATGGCAACAGCCGTCAGATGACAGCAGGCTCTGGCCCAGTGCAGCACCGGACCCAGGAGTTCTACCTGGGAGACAGGAGAGGGTTTGGGAGCCTCTGGGAAGGAGAAATAAAAAGGCTTGCAGGCAGAACTCAGCATCCCCGCTCCTGGAAGCAAGCAGTTCCTGCCCCTGCCCCCCCGTGCCACACACACACACACACACACACACACACACACACACACACACACACACAACAAGCTCCACATATGAGCCCCCGCCACCCACCCTCAGGTCTCCACAACACAGCACCATTTAAAAGGATTTATTTGTGGGTTGCGATTTTTTTCTAACACCGTCTGTTCACTTTGTCCAGATCCTGCACAGACCATCAGGCTCTGCAAATCCAATGTCCACAGAGACCGGGATGCTTGGTAATGGCCTTCACTTTGAGAGGCACAGGGCCCAGAGCCTGGAGCTCCCATCAACATTACCAGAGGAGCTTGGAACACATGTCCAGACTTCTGCCCCCAGGATGGGCAGCCTCAGATTTTGCTGATGAACAAGGGGACATGAGAGAGAGGTGCAGATTTACAGACAGCGCTGCAATGAGGCACTGATTTTGATTTTACCTCATCAGCCTGGGGACCTTCACTCTCTAGTAAATTCTAGGACACACACACTCACGAAGAGATCCAGAGTAAACTAGAGACACATCCACCATACGTGCTAATCAATCCATGCACCCTGTATGAATGAGGAACTCAAAGTTCAATAAACAGACCAGGCATCGTCTCTAAGCCAATATACTGAATTCTGCTGACGGCTTTGCATTCTTTGTCCAAGGAAATTTTTAGTTCAGCACCAAAGCATACCACATCACAACCAACAGGACCATCTGTGAGTCAGGCACAGCTTTCCATGCAGAGATAGGAGCTCTCCTTCTGCTCCCAGTGTGGATGATGGGCAACTCGTCTCCTAGGCCTCGAACCCGGGGCCCATACTGGGAGCTACAGATGAGCAAGGCCAGAACAACCCACCCTGGCTCTCAGGAATGACCAATTCCCACGGGCATTCCAAGGGACTGATTATACAAAACCCAAAATGCTACATATGCATTTAAAGTACAGTCTTGGAGCAAGTGAGCAAATGACTGCTAGGCACACGTAAGCTTTTGTGTAATAGTAACAATGGTAATAATTAGCGTGTCTAACGTAGCAGGGACTACAGATCCCCAGACCTCGCTCCACTCCCATATTGGCCCAGAACTGCAACCCAAGTCCTAGAGACACATCAGTCCTCACAATGACAGGAACTTGGCAGGTGGAAACTTCAGGCAAACTTTTCAGCTGTAAATCAATGTCCTTTGTTCCTTTTCTCTTTAATTTATGCCTTTTGCTTTGGACTCTCGCAATACTGGCAGCCAGCTATGTGGTAAGTGCTCACTACCAGCGCAGGGAAGCTTAAGCCACTGCTTTCCAGCTTGCAGCTCATGCTCAGATCCGAGGCCGAGGCTGGGACCCAGGCAGAGCAGTCATAACACAGACAAGATTGGTTGGGTGTTACTTTTACCTGCCTCAACTTTGCAGATGGATGGGCATCATAAATGGTATCTGTGTTGAGGAATGAACCTTTGGTGTGTTGTCATGCTGAGACTCATTTGTATGCCATCCAGAGTTCTGGGGTGAGCAGAGTATAGGCCTAGGCTGGTGCTGCGGAGACCTGACCCTTTGGCCTCTGTGAGCAAGGAAAACTCCTCAGGGTAATGAAAAAGAAAAACTTCTGCTCTCTCTCAGGCTCTGGGGCACCAGCTAGCTTGGGGAGGCCCAGTTCTCCACGGGCCTGCCTGGCGGCTCTGTCCCTGCTCTGCCATGTCTGGAGAGGTCTGCACAGCTCTACAGGAGTGTTTCTGAACTACAGGAGAACTCTGCCTTTCGAACCTAATTGGTATTTTTAGTTGTTGGGCACCCAAAAGAGCTTCAATGAGACTGGTCCATTTACAATCCTGTATGTCTGTATTTGTATAACTCAACACTGGGGAGGGCACCAATCCCAGACTTCTGAAGGATGCTGGTCAAGCTCCATTAAACTGGTCTGTTCTCAAGCCAGTTCCAACATCCTGGAGCCTGACTTTTATAAAAGGGAAAAGCCTGGCCTCTGCCCCGGCCCTGCACTGAGGTCAGGGTAGGCTCCTGGCCGGCCTCAGCAGGGCCAGAGGCAAACTGCACCTGGCACCGTTTGGTGTGGCTGGGTTTAATAATTTAGGGGGTCTACTTCTCTTCACCTGACCCACCGTCTTCAAGCTACCCCTTAAATTTCCCCCATCACCCTCCAGGACTGCCAGGGAGTGAATCAGGTTATACCATGTGAGGGCACCAGAAACAGAACTTTTCTTGCCATCAGAGAAACTGTACAGGCTCAACCCCAGGCTGCCCAGTGGATGTTTCTGTAATGATGGAGTGTTCTGGATCTGTACTGCCCATCATCGTGACTTGAGCCACTCGGACCTCAGTCCTCAGTCCTCTAGCCTCACTGCTGTTCAAGCCGCTGCACAAACCTCTGCTTTGATCTGGACTTCCCTCCATCTTCTTTAGGTTGGGTGCCTGCTGATCAGATCTCAGAGCACACTTTGTCTCCAGACAAGACACCCTTCCCTTCCTTTCAGCTCACCATGACCTGACCTCTCCCCTGGGGCTACTCATCTCAATTCCTAATTTTCTAACAACTTGACCATTTCCCCCTTATGGTCCACCTCCCCAATCCAGTAAGTTCCACCAGGTAGAGACCTCACTTTCTTCATCACCAGTGTGGACAGGATCATAGGTCACAGGTGCAGGCCTTCAGGCTGAGCTGGACCTTTAAGAAGTGATTTCGGAACCTAACCATCAAAGACCATCTTTCCGAGGAGCATTTCCTGAGCCCCAAGACTTCAGAGCAGAGGCCTCTGAGTCCAAGGGACACACACATCCCTGCCCAAAGACAGGGACCTCCGTAACAAGCAACAAAGGTCCCTGCAAGTCTCTGGAAACCACATGGGGATGTGCAGGCCTAAGGGAAGAAGTCCACCAACTTATTTAATGCATTTAACACATTAAAGAAGAGAATGTTGTCAAGGGGGCTCCAGACACCAGTAAAACCAGCAGTAAGGAAGTGCTTCCTACAGAAACTTAAACCAAAGGCACTGACACTGTCAACACAATCAGAGTCCAGAGGGAGCTCAGCACCCACGGTGACCCCAAGAGGCTCTCTCAGGACACACAGGGAGGTTCTGGGCACCCAGGCCAACACCAGAGGACTTGAGTCACCAACACTTAACCCTGGAGAAACTTGGCTTAAGGCCCACAGAGATGGACCCGGGCACCTGACACTTGCATGGCACTAAGAAACGCTCATGGATTACTGGGCTCTGACTCAGCTTTAAAAAATGAAGCTAAGCAGACATCAAGTGGCTATTCTAATATATCAGCACTAAATTATACACCCCTGCCATGCTGACCCCCTACCATGTCAGGACATGTTGTAGTCCTAACCACAGTGTGATAGAATTAGGAAGTGGGGCCTCGAGAGGGGTTACAGTTAGATGAGGTCCTAAAGATGGCCCCCTGACAAGATCTCTGCCCTTATAAGAAAAGCAGATGGGCAGCAAGAACAGGCTCCCTCTCTCCACCTTACAAGCACAGGAGAAGGCAGCCGTCAGCAAGCCAGGAAGAGAGTCCTCACCGAGAACCCAACCACACCAGCACCTTCATTGTGAACTTCCAGTCAATTCAACAGAAATAACGTCCTGTGGAGGTGTGTCCGTAGTGTTTTCTTTTGGCAGCCTGAGCCAACTCGGGCAACCGTCTAAGGCAATGTGGTGTCTGAAGCAGAAAAAGACCCTGCACTTCCCCCTTGAGCTGCGTGGCACAAAAGGTAATCTATCAACTGCTAGGCTAGGTGCTTCCAAAGTGCAGGAGAGAGCACAGCTCTGACAGAACCTGTGGGAAAGCTCGGCAACGAGATAAAGAATCAAGACTGCAGCTCCTGGCAGCCGCCCAGGACGCCACTCACTCTGGACAAGTCAACCCCAGAAGACGCCGCTTGTCAGCAAGAGACCTAGTCAGCAAGCCAGGTGTCTGCTCCTAAGGCTCTGCTCAGTCCCAGGGAGCACCCCACGGCCCCTTCCTCCCCTAGCTTGTCACCTCCCATCTGGCCCTTCTACGGGCTCCGACCAGCCTTCAGCACCCTGGCAAGCGCATTAAGAGACACAACTGTGAAGGCAGCTGTACCACCACGCCCACAATGGGACAGCCAGGTCCCAGGGCTCCGGGCATCAATTCTGGCCGGCGGGCCCAGCCAGCTGTGAGCCTCTCTACACGGTCTTTGGAGTCACCTTCAAAAGCTTGGCTACAAAGGGCACATCACTGTTTACCTTTCAGAGTTGGCACAGGACTGTCTTGTCCATCCAGCTGTCCCAAAGGGTCATTCAAATCAGACACCTCCGCTTCCCCTAGGGAAAGAATAAAATGAGAATTCACTTCAGGAAGTTTCGCTGCATTTGCATTCATGCAAAGAAGATAATGCTCTGGCAAAATGGTTCTCTGTGATGAAAAACCTTGAGGGATGTGTCATTATGGTGACTTCTAAAGGGCTTGGGGGCATCCGATTTGAAATACCAATAAAAGTGATTTTTTTTTAATTTATGCCAAGAACAGCAAAGTATAAATGTTTTGCAGTACAGAGATGAAACAAATGTGTGAATGAAGGAGCCCTGAGCTGCATCAGGGAGGGAGGGAGAAATGAGGGCTGTGCTTGGCGAAATAAAGCACATCTGTAGCCAGAGTCAGCGTTGCCCTTCAGGTATGGGAATTGGAGAATTTCTTAAGTGACTTAGCCCCTCCTCCCCGTTTTTCCCTGCCACCCCCAATTCCCAGACACACTGGCAGTCATCCATGGAACAAATACGGACAGAAGCGTCAGATTTTTAAATAATAATTTTAACTCCACCTTCCCTCCCCCACTCCCCCTATGAGAGTTGGTCCCTTCAAATTCACACTAAGGGCAAGAACAGACCTGATCTCTCTGGACCTGAACCAAGCGAGAGCACAGCACCAAGGATGAGCCTCAGACTGCAAATCCCAGGGGAAGGGAGGTCAGGTGTGGCGGACACCCTAGAAAACTACGCTGCTCCCATACAGCCTTCTCCGAATCCCGGCCCAGTCTCTCCCCATTCGCTTTTGCTTTCCCAGCTCTAGCCTTGCTGGGCCCCGGATGGGGGATGGGTTAGAAATGGTGAGGTGGGGCCCTCCCTGGTGGCGCAGCAGGTTAAAGCACAGCACTAATAAGCTAAATCACTTCAGCATGAGTTCGATTCCCACCCTGGAGGTGACCCACATGGTGCAGCAGACCTCTCCTGACCAGCCTGCTTCTCCCCTCAGCAGTGTACTTTGTCAATCTGCCTGTTCTGCTCCCCACTCTGTCTCTGGTGAATCCTCTCACTGCCCCTGCACCGCTGGCCTGTACCCCAGTTCTGTATGCACAAATAAATAAATCTTAAAAAAAAAAAAAAGAAAGAAATGGTGATGTGAGGGCTGTGAATATAAACATCTCCTGATGGACCTGGTTTGCAGCATCACAGCCAGTTCAGAAAGTTATACAGCTCAGAAAGGAAGCGGCTTTTATACAGCCCAGAAAGGAAGCGGCTCGGACCCGCGCGGCTGGCAATTCCGAGGACGCTGACTCAGTGGGCAGCCAGACACCGCAAGCAGACTATACAGGGTACGCTGAACGTGCTGCCTGGGGTAGTCAGATTCATAGAGACACAGAGTAGACTGGTGATCCCAAGGGCTGGGGAAGAGGAAATGTGCAGTTAGTGTGTCATGGGGACAAAACTTATATGAGGAAGACAAAAAAGTTCCAGAGATGGATGGTTCAGTGTTGGTGTGAACGAGTTGAACACCACTGAGTTGTGCACTTAAAACTGGTTAAGGGACGGCTGCTCTCCTCCCCGGACTGCACCCCTGTGTCTATGCAGGTGCCTTTTTCTTTTTCTTTTTTTCTTTCTCCCTTCCTATCTTTTAAAAATGTTAAAAAAAAAAAAAGAAAAAGAAAAAACACTAGTTAGGATGGTAACTTTTTATGTTGTATGTATTTACACAATTTTTAAAAGGTCTATCAAAGCCATTTATAATTCAGTGTTGAGTCATCCCACTTGGACTTCAGATATCACTTAGCATGCTTGGAAAAGCTGAACTCCAAAGTGATGTATAAAGGATTTCCAGTTGGAGCCAGGAAGAGTCTTCAAATTGCTTAGCTGCTTAAACACTGGCCAGTTCTCACTTAAGGGCTGGTGTCTCTCAGCCAATCAGTGTCCTGTATGGCTGGTTCCTAAACCACAAGACCTGCCAGCAACACCCTTACACTTCACCACCAGCTCCCAAACCACCAGGGAAAGACCAAATCAGAAAGGCCCCAGCTGATTCACTCCCAGCGTCAGGACATCCCTTCTTCCGGCCACTTCTCGTCCAGGCGCACCCATCCAAAGTCATCTTGCAGAAAACGTTCCCTCGGCCATTCAGAAGTACTATCTTCGTTCTTTAAAACCACCCCCTGGTGGCGCAGGGGGTTAAAGCACAGCACTGAGAATCTAAAGCCGCTTCCGCATGAGTTCGATTCCCGCCTGCCCCGGAGGTGACCACATGG
>NW_004567118.1:17114035-17142784 GCF_000260355.1 Condylura cristata | reverse complement strand
CTCCCCTCAGCAGTGTACTTCATAGATCTGCCTGGTCTGCTCCCCACTCTGTCTCTGGTGAAGTCTCTCACCGCCCTTGAGCCTCTGGCCTGTACCCCAGTTCTGTATGTACAAATAAATAAATCTTTAAAAAGAAAAAAACACTCTCCCGAACTGCCCACCTCTCTCACAGCAAGCTGACCCTTCCCCCGTGAGTTAACAGTTGCCTATTTTAATCTTCCTGGAGAAGCTCATAGCTGTATCGTGGGGAGAGCTGGCAATCCCAGCACTTAAACCTAGACAGAATCCTGGGTTGTTACGGAAGGGAGACAGGCACATGCTATGGAAGCAGTTGAAGGGTTTTTGCTAGAGAATAAAACTTCAGTTTAGGGTTTGAAATTTTACATTGGCATGTTACACACAGTATCACTCAGCACTGTTTAAATGTAGAGAGACCACAGGAAATCAAACACACTCGTACTATATACACACATCTGAAAGAGGCGTAAAAATTATTAACTGCTTAGCAATTGACAAATGGTGTGAAACAGTCAAATAAATATACACACTGAAGAAAAATAAGCACCATCAGTCCAATTCCACTGTGGAAACGTTTCCCAGCTCTTCCAAGGCAGCGTGCAGTTTGGAAATGTAAGTGTTTTCTGAGGCGTGGACAGGCACACTCCTCATAGGAGAAGAGCCAGGTGCTTCCAATGCTTCCACTGACTCCTAAGCAGATGCCGCTGTTAGGTGAGAAATGCCAAGATTTTCTCTGAATAGGGTCAGTACATTTCCTGGAAATTAATTGATTGTTTTTTGTAGCCTCATGTGCTGTCCCAGGTAGAATTTACTTCGGGTACACACAAAAGAGCATTATCTACACATTTGGGGAAATAGATAATGTTCAAGTAGTCCAGGGCTTAGGTGTAACAGGTCCAAGCTAGGGCCCTAGATGTTCAGGGTGCCAGGGCCCTAAGCATTTGCTCCGCAGTGAAGCCCCTGAATAAATGCAGCTTATTCACTGGCTGCAGTTCTAAGAAAGGGGACCTCAAGCTTGAACAAACTAGGCCCTGTACTTGCTTCCTGAGGAATTAGGGTGCCATTTATAATCTGAAATTTAAAAGTATCATTTTCCTAAAGTAGATAAAATTGAGGCACAGAATGACAGTCCTCCTTTGTGACACTGCATCTCTTAAAATTTATAAGCAGAATGCAAAGGGAAGAGAAAGCATCTTTCAGCAAATCCCAGTGGGGTTTCTCCAACACTAAAAGGGATTAGTAACAAAGAAAACACACACACACACACACAAAACCAAAACCACAAAAAAAATTGCCACAGACACAGCAAAATGTTACTATTTGTTACCTAGACTTACAGGTAATTTAAATTTCTTTTTTTATTTTACTTAAGCATTTCTACAATGAACAAGCGTTGAGTTTTTAATTGGCATAATTCACATGCCATAAAATTCACCAGTTTAAAGTGTACACCCTAGCGGTTTTTAATATATTCACAAAGTTGTGCAACCATCTTCACTACATAATTCCCGAATATTTCGTCACTCCCCCCCCCAAAGAAACCTTGTTCCCATTAGCAGGCCCCTTCTCCCCCTCTCCCAGGCCCTGGCAACCACCAGTCTGCTTTCCATTTCTGGATTTCTCCATTTTGGACACGTTACATAAGAGAAGTCTTACAATGTGTGGTCTTTTGAACAAACATCAATTTTATGATTAGATTTTTAAATTTCATGCCCTGTAGTAACAAAAAGGAAAAACAAAGGTTGGACAGAAGCCAGCTGTACAGGGTGATTAACAGTGGAGCCGGTCAGACCATACCCAGCCATCTAGGGTAGCTTTACTTCCCACGTGGAACAGGATGGAGAAAGCAACTCAAGAAGCAGAGGTGGCTGGAGGGTGGACAGACAGAACTAGAGCACTATCAGATCCAGAGATGTGAGGCTCAGTGCTGCAAGGCTCACAGGCAATGAGACCCTACATGTCCATATTCTTGTTGCAGGAAAGCAGACCCTGAAATGTGCAGGATTAAGGAAGCATTTCAATACTGGGAGTTCAGAGGCCACCACAGAGGCTGGAATTCTTGTCACTTGCTTGCTCCCAAACTAGCATATTCTTCTGCATGTCACTGGTGCCAGCTGGCTGGCCACTGCCCACTTCTTAATCCCTTGACTTGCTTCAGCAGTTACTGCCAGCCCCACATGGTATGAGTGATCCCAGTAACATCTATGTGTCATCCAGAAGTCCACTTGGGTTTCCCTGGTCCTGGTACCATGACCACCAGTGGCTGGCAAGCCTACTGAAGGGGAGATGTGGTGTTTGAAAGTTTATAAAACATAAGGTTTGACCTAAAGAGAAGAAAGACTTTGTCCTAACTGTTTGGGACTTAACAATTTCCTTCTGAAAATGAGGACACTACTTGGACCGAACTGCACGTCCTCAATCGACAGAACTCTGGAAGGCGTGCCACTGCGCCACGTGTCCACGAGCCAAACACTAACATTCTTGGTGACTCGTGAAAACTGTAAAAACACAGAGCACAATGGAGAGCAACTGGAAAACCCAAGCCTTTGATGGCATCTGGTGGGTAGTGTGATTTTTAGTTCCTTAGGAGTTTTTGATGCTTAAAGGAAGGAGATTATTTAACATGAAACAAAATTTTAAGTGTGGCTGATTGCAGTGCAATGATAAATACATAGTTTGATTCGAGTCAAATTACAGTCTAAAGACTAGAGCAAAGACTTAGAGTAGGAACCTGGATAGGATCTTAAAACAGAAAAAAGATATTAGGTAAAGTCTAAGGAGATATGAATGGTATGGATTTTAGTTAGGAATAATGTGTTAATACCGGCATATTCGTTACGACAAATGTCCCATCTTAACGTAAGAAGTTAATACTAGGCTAACTGGGCATAAGATAGATAGGAACTCAGTTATCAACACAAGTCTTCTATAAATCTAATACTATGCTAAGTGAAAACTGCTGAGAAACAATTACACATCCATCGCATTGTTCAAAGCTCAAAGGGCAGAGGAAAGCTACAGGAGAAAGTCAATCTCCAAACACCTTACACGCTTAACATGCAGGCAGGTATGAAAACAGACACTTATTCACTGGGTTTATTATAGATCAATAAATGACTCAACAGCATGCCAGAAAGTACTCAGAAATTAATCACTTCAGAGCATGTTGTGTTCTAAGCTGGGTCCTATACTAACTGTGAGGCAGGGTGCTTTCAGGTCCCAAACAGGAGCTCAGGGCACTTTCTTGGCGGGACTTTAATATTCTGAGTATTGAGGGCTGAGTCACATGAAAGGATGCTTTGCTCATGTGAATGCTTGGGCTTCACAGGGGGCACACGCCACCCCATTATCTGTATGTTTTGAGTATCTAGGAACTCTACCGTTTTTCTGCAGACCACCTTTCACTGTGGGCCACTGAAAGGACACTTAGATTTACATTCATCAAATGAGAAATCTATCCTCTAAATCCAAAAAACCCAGATTTTACCCATAAAATAACAGAAATCGACAATCTATATCCATAAAATCTAGAAACCTACAAAGCTACAATTTGCAAAATAGCAAATGGGTCTGCCCTGAGATCAGGCTCCTGCTCTCGTATTCAATACTGGCTCTCTTATTAGCAGCAGAGACATCATGAAGCAAGAATTTACTATGATGTTCAACCTTGCCCGTGGATTTGAGTCGATGTTGCTTTTCTATTTTTGACTTGTATCTCTCCTGAAAATGCTTTCACAGTCACACTTGTCATCCATTCACCGGTGCCCATTGGTCTGAATCAGTGCGCTTGTGATTAGAGGCAGTTTGGGGCATACATGAACAATTTCAGAGCCTTGATACTCAGTATTAATGAAGTCAAAGCTTTGTCTTCTTGGATTGGCTATCCCTAAGAAAAGGTACAGCTTCCACAAGATGAGAAAGAATAGCAATCAAGACACAGAAAAAGGCCACAGCCGGCAGGCAGATTTGTAAGAGACTAGAACCCTTTAGAAAGGGGCAAGAATAGATCTAACGAAGAACCACACTACAGAGAAATTCTGATAACACAGCCGCTTGTAACTGGAAATGTGGGTCATGCCTTCTAGACCAATCTCTTGGTTCATCAACATATTAAATGGAAAATATCGCTGATGACAGAAATATAACATTGGGGGGGCGGGGAATTATAATGGGAAAAGGTGCAGAGTCTAAGGTTCTAGGAAGAGCCCAATAGCCTGGGAACTGGGCCACAGAAAGTATGTCTACTAGTAAAGAGACTCGATAATGTTTCTGGGAATGTGCTTATTAAAATGTTGCACAGTGCTTCTTAATTGCTGGCTAGAAAACCACCCAGCGTTCAAGGGGAGCTGCCAGTACCTAATCACTGGTAGTAGTCTTAACAGTTTGTAATTTTTTATTTTCATCATTCTGACTTTGAGTTGAGTAAACATTGGCCTCTAGGTCTACCTTCCTAGGGGCTGGCCAAACTGCTTTGGAAATATGAAGTGAAATTCAACAACCTGAAAATGTGTCCCTCACCAGCATAACCTTGGCTTTGATTCCAAACCCCCAAATGAGCTCGCATGCAGGCCCTCCAATATTGCCTCTTCATAAAGCACTTTCTACCTTCTGTCACCGAAAGCCTCACAGCCCCCAACAAAGGCCCCACTGTCAGGGCCAAGTGAGTATTTGGCTGAGCAGGGGAGACCACTCAGGAGGCTGAATTGGGGCCTTTCATCGACCTTCTGTCTTCCCCACTACCACAGCCCCCGTCCCAGCAGAGCAGGAAGGCTGGGGGGTCCCACCCACAACGGCCATGGCTGGAGAGGTGAGACC
Source organism: Condylura cristata (assembly GCF_000260355.1). Lineage (NCBI taxonomy): Eukaryota > Metazoa > Chordata > Mammalia > Eulipotyphla > Talpidae > Condylura > Condylura cristata. The sequence goes on along the minus strand of NW_004567118.1, from coordinate 17,137,951 downwards.
CCCACCACCCACTCACATGGCTCACACTTTCACTGATGCAGCCTCTTGTTACTGCAGCAAACCAGCAGAAAGAGCAGAGAAATGCTGGGTGAACTCTCCCGAACTGACTGCACGCACACAGAAGAATCTTTTGAATGTCAGTTTTCCCCTTGCACACAACTGAACAACTTCTTCACCTTGAATTTCTGGGAGGTTTTAAAACAAATGTGAGAGGGGAATTTTTCTTTGAAATAAAAGATTAGAAAAAGAGTGAAAGTGTGTATTATTCCAAGACTGATAGAAGTTGCCTTCTATTTGCTTAAAAACGTTAAAGACCTCAGCTGTGTGAACTGCAGCCTTGGAATCCGGGGTGACTGGAACAATCTTGGGTGGAGTGAAATGGGCCCAGAGGGGATGGCTCTGAGGTGTCCTACATCGGCCAGGGGTCTCTGTTTTAGGCCAGTGGAGATTGACCAGTTGGGACGCTGGAAAGCAGCTCACTGCATAGTTCATGGAAGCCAATGGTGATCGTAAATGTCTGCTATAATCTAAAGTGGTGATATTTAAAAGATAGCTTTAGAAGAGTTTACTAGTGATGTCACAGGAAAGCACACAGTCTGAGAGGCTTAAACACCAGTTCTAGAAAGCTGAAGGCTGAGATCAAAGTATGGGCAACTCTGCTTTTTCCTGAGGCCTCTCCTTCCCCAATAGCCACCTCCTCCTATGTCCTCCTCTGTCTGAGTCTCTGTGTGTCTGTATCCCCATGTCTTCTTTGTATAAGGACACCAGTCAAATTAGTTTAGGGTCCATCCTGATGACCTCTCTTTACCTTAATTAGTTTTCTGAAAGACCTTATTTCCAAAGAAGGTCACATTCTTCACATTCAGAGATGCTGGAAGTTCATGAGGACACCAATATATCCATTTTTAGGGGACACTGTTCAACCAATAATAGGTAATGTCATTTATCTTCAAGCCTTATCTATAATTAATGTTAACTTGAAAATGAATTTTGCAACTGTATGTTGCAGACTCACAAAGATAGAAAATATTCCTTGAGAATGAATAAACAGGGTACCTAGATTGAGTATAGAAGCATCTAGTAGGGTTGCCTACAATCCCCAGGGGCCTGCCAAGAATCTGCTAATGACTCCAGCACCCTAACCCCATCCTTCTGAAGCCCACCCCTAGGCTGCCTTCAGACACATCCACTGCCTCGGAACCTCAGCTACCTGGGCTCCCAGCAGCACCTTCCCAGACCCTGCACTTCGGGCCAGCTTTCCTTTTGATCATTCTGCTTACTAAATGCCACCATTCCCTTCATTCCTCCTCTAGCAGCATGGTGTGGAGAGATGCGAGGTTGGATGTGAAACAGTCTAGCTGTCTTCGGTTCTAACTCTGACTTTTGCACAGTACTTCCATGTTATGAACATTGTCTCCACAACTCCTATCATCTGACTTTCCATACTTGGATTTCCTCTTGCTTTGTTCTCCCCAGGTCTCCTCATCTCTGCCCTCTACATCCTGGGTACTCTGAAAAGCTGGGACTGCAGAAACTCCCCTCCACCTCTCGCTTGGCCCTTAGAGGACCTGGGCCTTATATTACTGCAGAACACTCATGGCTCCAGGCCAGCCCTCACCTGAGGAAGCCAAACCCGGAAAGCTAAGGATTTTCCCACTTCTCTACTTGCATGTCTAGTAGGTGCTATATGCAGGACTTGCCCAAACAGGAACGCAGCTTCCAGTCAGACAGCTCCCTGCAACTCCGCACCTTCTTAAGTTTTGACTCCACCCTCCCACCAGCAAAAGCCACTAGTTCTAGGTTCTTTAGTGCCTTTGTCTTACCTCCCACATCTAACCCATCAAGTAATGCTGTTTGCTCTGTCTTCAGTGCGCACCTGAACAACAGAACTTCAGTACCCCCTGCTCACTATGGCCCCAACTCAGATCATGTGACAGGTCACCCTACCCTCCTAATTTGTCCCCCACACTGCATCCACAATGAACCTCTAAAAGGAGCTTCTAAGACTGTCAGCAGCACAGTAGGATGAATCTCAGAAGCACAGAACTGAGTGGAAGAGGCCAGAAACAGAAGAGCCAGTCCTGTGTGATCCTACTTGCACCAAGTTCCAAAACAAGCCCATCCTTCCTCTCTGAACTATTAGTGTTGTTCAACTTACATCTTTAGATGTTTAAGTGCATCAGCACAGTTCTATAAATACAGTTTTACATAGGGAAAATATCTAAATCGTCATAACACCTATGCAATTACTATGCTGGTACTCTTTTGTTTCCTTGTGTGAATTAGAATCCTTCACTAATATCTTTACATTTTATCTTGAATGCTTCATTATTTCTTGTGTGTCTGTATATACACACACATACATTTATATAGAGACATTATATATTTGCCTCTTTTTAGTATGTTAATCTCTACTGACCTGTCTTCCAGTTTACTGATTCTTTCTTCTGCCAAACCAAATGGGTTGTTGAAGTTATCTAGTAAATTTCAGTTACTATACTTTCAAATGTGAGATTTCTATTTAATTTCTGTCATTTTATTGCCACTCTCTATTTGGCAAGCTAGAGCTGTAATTTCCTTTAGTTCTTTAGAAATATTTTCTTTAATTCTTTGAAAATATTTATAAATTTTGGCTCTCAAAGGGATACTATCTGTTGGTATTTTCCCTTTCTAGTGTATGTTGCATACTTTCCTACTTCCTTTCCTGTTTTTATAATTCCCTTAAAAAGTGAGCAGTATAGATAATATTTTAACAACTCAGTAGCAAATCCTCTACTATTCCAAATCTGTTGTTGCTACTGTGGTTATGTTTGTCACTCTTCTACGTAAAACTGTAATTTTTTATAAAAACTGTTGATGTAAACATGTAAAGATGTAATTTTTACAACATTGATAGTTCAGATAGCTATAGTGATATTATAGCACAGTATTCACTATTAAAATTATATTACTATTAATCTGAACTAGATTTACACAGTATAATAGTCATCTTCATGGCAACCACTAAGAAAATATTTTTATTTTATGTAGATATACAGCGAGTTAAGAATAAAGTTACTTTTAAAGTACACTAGGAACTATTGATTGAACACCAAAAAGACAGTAATCAAGGGGCAGTAGAACAAAAAAGACTGACATATAGAAAACATGTGCCAAAATGACAGACATAAAACCTACATATCTGTAATTAAATTAAATGCAAACAGGTGAAAATAACAAATTAAAAAACAAAGACTGGCAGGATGAATTATCTATAAGAGATATACTACATAACCAAAATACAACTATGCTGAAAATACGCCATGTTAGTAGTAGCAAACATAAGAAAATTGGAATAGCTATATTAGACAAAATAAACTACAATGCCAAAAATCATTGCTAGAAACAAAGGACATTTTGTTTTAAGAGCATCAATCCATCAATCTACTATAAACATGTATGTATCTGATAGCAAAGTCCCAAAATATACAAAGCAAAAACATACAGAAATAACAAGTGAAAGTAACTCAGGAAATAGAAAATGTGAACAGATCTATAGTCACAAAGAGGTAGAAGTAGTAATCTAAAAACTTCATAGAAAAGAAGCACAGGACCAGATGGTTTCTCAGGTGAATTCAACAAAGTGTTTTGAGAAAGATTAATACCAATCACTGACCTCTGTGAGGTTGCTATTAACCCTGATACTGAAACCAGACAAAGACATCACTAGAAAGCAAAAATATATATTAACATCTCTCAAGAATATAGAAACAAATGTTCTCAAGAAAATACAAACAGCATTTCTTCTTTGTAGACATACTCTAGTATATGGATAGATATGATAGAATTTGAGAATCCAGGAATGAGTCCACATATAAATGGAAATGGTCATTATCAATAAAGCAGCTTCTCAACTAATGGAAATGAATCCATAAATCATTGGGATAGGACATCATTTGGGAAAAAAAGTAGAAACTATCATTCCTCATGAAAAGTAAATTTTTATTATCAAAGATTTAGACATATAATATAAAACTATGATATAATACTATGCTCATGAATGAGAAAAAAACTAAGAACCAAATGCAGACTTGAAAGGCATAAGTTTGCAGATAAACCCAAATGACTAAAATATCAATATATGGCTCAAATTGTGGTGTTAATTTGCAATGGTGAACTGAAGTGTAAACCCAGTGCTCACATGTCTCAATGGAAAGGGAGGGAATGAGACATTTACTGTCTGGTCCAGCACATGGAAAATCCCTTACCATCTCTGCTGTCCCAAATAGGCACCCACCCAAACTAGAGTGGCAATGTCATAGGTTTAGCAGTTTATCCTCCAAGTAGTCTGGAGGTGCCAAGATGTTACTATAGGATACCTGTTCCAGCCCTGGATATTACAGCTGTGCTCAGAAGTATCCACAGATACTGATCAAACCAACATTGTTTGGTAATATGGTAGAGACAAGCCATGGTGAGAACCAATTGTACATAGTGTGTACTCCACACCACTTCAGGTCTATAGTCACTAAAAGCTACATAAGAGATCAGTGTGGAGACTTAGGGAGGAAAACAGGTGAGCTTGACTCTAAATTGTTTTAGCACATTTAGGCTTCTTCTTTTCAATTAAAACATAAATTAATGTATTTCTAAAAAAAAAAAGTAAAGCAAAACAATTCACCATGGAAATTCTGCGACAAATAAGGTTCTCTAATGTTTAAGAACTGTTAACATTTTAATTAATAAATGATGTAACTTAAAATTTCTATTACACAAAAAGAGATATAGCTGTATTTAGACTGCCCTTTATCATACACACCCCCATGCCCACTGAGCATTTCAAACAACTTGAAGATACTTCATATTCTATTTCCTGAATGTCTCCTACACACCATTCTTTACACAGTTGGTACCAGTGGATGACATCTGATTTCTTTAATATTAAGAGTAAGGATTTGCAACTCATCACATACTTTGGTATGTTATAGTGACAGTGTTGTAGCATTAACACTGCATGTAATAAAGCTATAGAAATGATTGCCAGTGGTTAGAAAATGCATGCGTTCAGCAACTACAATTTTTTCTATAATTTAATGTCTTTGTTTCTTCTAAACTCCTTTTAAAGAAAGAGTTCACTGAAAGAATTAAGCAGGTAATCATATCACCAGACGCCACTTAGTTCCCATGCCCCTATAAAAGAGAACATTTTCCAATACATTGTTTTACCTAATTGAGACTCTTCAACTCATAAATCATGGTTGTTTCAGGCTTCTCTTTGAGCCTTTTTTATTTTCACAGCCAGAGCCCTAAACTAATCAATCATGGAATCATGTCAGGGGTAATTACCACAGCACTGACTTGCTTTCTGTCTCTCAAGGCTGCAGGTGTGCTCTCAGCTGGGTATTTTAAAGTTCTTTTGCCTTAACAACCAAAAGGCTCCAGGAACCTCCTGCGTTTCTCAGTCATTGTCACAAAAATTTGTTTGCATGTACACACACGTGGGACACCCAGGAAGAGCACCAGCACAAGCTCCCATGACTCAGCGGTTCCCCCGGTTCCAGCCTTGAGAATTTATACTTTCCCAGGTCTTAACTCAGATATGACCTAATGAAAATAGCACTGCCCATGGCGAGCCTACACCAACAGAGCCCGGAGGTGCATGAGTCACTGAAGTGAGGGAAGCAAATATTAGAAGCTGGGCCTCAGCATGGCGTGAACTGTGAGCGAACTTATTCTCCAAAGGCCGCCTTTCCGAAGCTTGTCTTTGTCTTTTATCCTAAATTCTTAAGGGCACATTTCCACGTCCCAGCACATGGAGAGGGCTGACATCTCTGAAGTCAGTTGCACCAAATGCCTCCTATCAAATAGCCCAGTGCTGTGTCCTATTTTGCTCAAGCCTCTTTCTCAACACAGAACTATAGGAAATCCTACTACTTCTGCCTCATAGATCTATGAGGCTGGGAAGACCTTGGAATGGAGAAAGCAGCAGGAACATAGGAAGCCACTGTCCAGAGAACAATTGTCTACCTGCAGGCGATTTCACAAGAACTACATACCATCTTGGAGAGCTGCTTTCAAAGAACGTTTAAACAGAACACCAAATCAATAGAGATCCACTTTTCTCTATCGACCCCCCTTACTTTCTCATACACCCTTCCTCTCTCTCTCTCTCTTTGCCTTTAACTGTGTGCTTTTCTTTGTGCATAAGGAAGCCTGTACGTGTGAAGTGTGAAGAAGTTGTAACAGATCCCTGAGTGGCTCCTGTTCCAGTTGTTTCCACCTTCCCAGAGATATCTTTCTTTTACTGTAGTGATTCTCAATGTCTGAAAATACCTTGCTCCCCAAGGAGTCACTTCTGATGGTCAGACTGTGGCAAGGTGCCCTTGATATCAAGTGGGCTGAGGCTGAGTGCTAGCAAACATCGTGGTATGCGTAGCACAGACCCCAGCACAAAGAATTAAGGGCCCCAAATGTCCACAGTGCAAGATCGGGAAATTACGACTTCACTCAGCCTTATGTTTCCCGGCATGTTCTTAGTTTAGAGGCAGCAAGGCAGAGGGTTGGAATAAAATTTAGATTTAATCTTTTCCAGCTGTCATCTCCCTGCTCTGCCTTCTTACAATTTCACATTCAAAATCTGAGCCCTGGAAGGTCCTGGTGTGCTGAGAAAATCCAACCTTTATAGTCAGGCAGACACCCACATGAATCCTGCCTCTGTCGCTTATTAACTTTGAACTGGGGAGGGGGTGAAGGAGGGGGTGTTGCCAAAAGAAATATCTCCTGGGCATCTCAGAGCACAGAAACACAAAATGGAAATCGGGACCTCACTGGGTCCCTGTGATGATTTGAGGGGATTCAGGCCAACTTCAGGGACTGTACTTTGCTGTGTGCACAGAGAGGCCAATGCAAGCTAACTCTCTCTCCGCCTGTCTCCCTTTCTCTAATTTTCCCTCTGCTTCTCACACATGTCATGCCAAGGAGACTTGGGGCACACAGCGAACACCTTCTCCCCTGGGGCCAAAGCCCTTTCCCCTGTGGATAGCCCCCAGCTGTTGGCACCAGCACCCGACACACCAGGTGTGGGTGGCCCAGGAGCACCTGAGCACAGACAGCAGCTCAACAGTGATGGGAGAGGGCGTTCTGCTCACCTGCTCTGTACCCTGGGCCCTGGGCCAGGCTGCTTCTCCCTGAGCACATCATAGCTCAGAGAGTGTTATCAGTGACGACACGGCTGTATTGTGTGTGTCTAGTACAGCATTGTTCTTGGCATCCTGAAAAGGATGGCAGAAAAAGGCGGGGACACTGTCACTGGCTGGGGGGAGACCCAGGAAATTCAGGCAATTAAACTAAACAAGGAAGGACACTGTGTGGTCTCACCTCCCTGCGGGCGCTCATCAAAATCAAACGCACACACCCACCGGGGGCCTGAGGACAGGAACAGAAGCTGGATCAGAAAGGGGGCAGAGATGGGGGGGGGGCCTGGCACTCATCCTGCAGACACTCTCAACTGCACCTCCCCGACCTGACACCTTCCCCCACGGGTTTTGGTAAAGTTCACAGCAGGTCTCCAAAGGTTTACCCCCCTTGATATGGGTGTAAACACCCCCTTCTCCCATGGGCGCTAGCTGGAGCAAGAACAAGGGAGAGGCACAATCTGATGAAGGCGGGTGTCAGAGAGGCACCCCCTGAAAGCTGGGTCTTCCTCCTCCTGTCAGCCTCTCCCACCAGGGTTTGTATATGCAAATTAGTTTTATATACAGAAGGGTTAGATAAACTGAACACAGACACATCCCCAGAAGGGGGGCTACACAGCCATGGGGTCTCCAGCTCTGCTCCCCTGACCAGGTTCCAGGAGAGTGCCTGGAACCCAGAAGCCACCAGGAGAGGCGGGGTTTGCAGGGTGTGGTCTGAAAAGCTTCATGTTATCCTTTTCAAAGGTTCTTCTGGGCCAAATAGATACCCCAGGCCTGACACTAAAGGGGGGTAACAAAGGGGAGCCCCAGAATGCCACAAAGGCAGTTGTCTAGTAGTGAAGTCGACTGCAGGCACATGGAGTGGACAGGAGCTCCTCGGTGAACACAAGATGTGCCCTGACCCAGCCTCACAGGCAGTGTCCATGGGAAGCAGAAGGATTCCCAGAACCAGAGGCCGAGGGCTCACCCAAGAAGCCTATCAGAAAGAGGGGCTGAGGCCTCAAGGCCCGAGACTCGGGCTGAGTCATTTACCCAAACTCACCTGTCAGGCAGGCCCGAGGAAGGGAGCCTGAGCTGCACCCGCAATCACAAACTGCCCGCAGGATGTGACGGGGAGCCTTCTCTCAGCCAAACTGAAGGGGAGGTGTGAGAACCTTCGTGTGGAAATGGTTCCAACACACCGTGGTCAGTGTAACCAACCCGACATCCGAGAACACCTAGGCATTCATGTCACCGTAACCACATCTATATCTAAACGTCCCATCACCAAAAACTCTCCCTTTGCCCTCCCTCTACAGTGGACTGTATCACCCTTCTCCACTTACACACACACCCCAAATACCCCATACACACACATAACACACACCCACATACATCACACACACATCACAAGCATGTTCATGGACCCCACATACATATACACAAGCTTCATAAACACACTGCCACGTATGTATTTCACACCAAGTACCACATACACAGCACACATGCCACACTTGCCCACACACAGTGCACACAGCACAGTCACACACCACAAACCCACATACAGACCGCATACACACACGCCAGCCACCACCCAGCTATACATTCGACATGCGTGTACACCAAGCACACATCACAATAGTTTTGTCTTTTTGAGAAAAATGGAGTAACACAGCAAGCATCCTAAGTGTAAGTGTGGAGCACCAGAACATGCCACATCAACACGCTGCTTTGGGGCCACCCAGTCAGGATCCCTCTCTGAGTGGCTTTCACAGGTGACTTCGTTGGTAGGGTCAGTTGCCCACAGTGGGGTTGCTGGTGAGGGGTGTGTGCAGTGTGAGGGACAGGCGGGCTGCTGTAAGAGAGAAGAGATCTTTTCCTGTCCTCCTTATCTGACAGTAAACTTGCTTTCCTGCCTAAAAAAATGCAACTTTGGCCTACGGACTACTGTGAGCAGCAGGTAACCGAGGCCCAGCAGACACAGGACATAGACTCCCCTTGTGAGTTGTCCCTCATTTGCAAAAAAAGGAAGGGAAGAATGTCCCTAATCACTGAAATGGATGAGGGGTACCAGGGTGAGTCCCAATAAATTAGTGTTCTAATAACCCCAATCTACCATGTATTTCCACCTCTTTCCTAGTCACTCTGTTACAAGTTACAGTCCCTCCATCTGCAAACCCCTTTCATTCGTCTAATCACATCTCCTGACTTTATCACCCTTTGTTTAAATAGCATCAACACCCAAATTTAACCACTTTTTTGTTTTCACTTTGTGTGAAGCCTTCATGCAAATAAAAATATTAACATCACTAAAATCGGCAGTCCTTTTCTCCTGTGCACCTCTCTCTCATCAATTTAATTTCCAGACCCCAGTCATAGAACCTAAGAGGAAGAGGAAGTCTTCCTCCTTCCTCCCCTACACAACATTTTGAAACTTTTCTTTCACTCAACATAGTGCCTCTGAAAGCCATCTAATTTGATACCTGTAGAAATAATTCATTCCTAGGTTAAACGGCAGCACTATGAAGCTAGCACAGCAGCTTCAGCATGAGTTCCCTCTCCAGCCCCGGAGGTGACCCACATGGCACAGCAGACCTCTCCTGACCCGCCCCGCTGCTCCCCTCAGCAACGTAGTTCGTCAATCTGCCTTCCTGTTTCCCACTGTCTCTGGTGAATCCTCTCACCGCCCCTGCACCTCTGGCTGTACCCCAGTTCTGTACGCATAAATAAATAAATCTTAAAAAATGAAAGAAAGAAAGAATTCATTCCTCCAGGTAAGTTTGGGTCAGGGCTGGCTTTTCCATTCACTCACTGACGGACATCTGTGCTGCTTCCTGTGTTTGGCTCTTCCAAGGAAAGCTGCTAAGAACATCTGCAGACTGGCTGGGGTAGCAGCCAAGAGTGCTGAGTGGCCACTCTGGGGAGATCCAGCCATGCAGTCAGCCTGCTCGCATTTTACCAAGCACACAACCTACCCAAAGAGCTCATTAAACTGGACCCCGACCGTGGGGAGAGCCTGGGACCCGAGACGCTGCAGGTCTCTGGGCCACTGTGAGCAGGGAGGTCCTGGCTCTGGCAGACCGACAGTGGCTTTGGGTTCCTGCCTGCTTCTGCCCAGCCCACCTCTTAAGGCCCTGGTGAGTGGGGTTAAGGCTGGCAGTGGTCACCACTTCCTCTGATCGGCCAACACAACCCATCACCTTTTCCTAATTTTGGAAGGTTTTAGTAGAGCACACTTGGCACCCTCAGCCACACTTGCCTGTTTCTGTCCCCCACCGAGCCCCATGGGCACACTGCTGAGGCCCAATTTGGGCAGAAGCAGCTCTGGTGTCCAGAGGCACCATGTTTCTGGCCTAAGGACATAAGAGCAGCACCCTCTCTGCGCAGTGGGGCTCCTTTAAGGACATTCACGTCCACCCCAGGGGGCTTGGCAGGACAAAAAGAAAAGGGAAGCGGGGTTCCAGGAGGGAGGTGCACAGAACATCCACTAAATAACGCCAGCGACACCCCCCCTTTGCCCACAGGAAATGGACTGAATCCAGCCTAAAGCAGGCGACATGTGCCAGGAAAACCATGGTGGAAAGAATGTGAGGTTTGCCTGATTTCCTGACCACCAGGGAGGCGAAGAAACCACTGCACCATTCCTGCAGAAGAAAGAGCAGGCCACTCAGTGCCACACAAGGCCGCTGCCTCACAAAAGGCCAAACGTGGGCAAAGGAGGAAATTGTTTCTGCAAAGAGGAGCCACACGTGGCCCGCCGTAGAGGGAAAGGTCGTCGTCAGAAAGTGTGACATCGAGCCACAAGCGGATCCCGCTTCGCCCCCAGTAGGAGGAAATCACAAGCGTGAGTGAGGACATGGACACACCTCGTGTGCTGCGGGGGGACATGAAATCATGCCGCTTCTAGGAGAACAGTATGGTGGTGCCACAAACGTGAAAAATATACAGTCATGTGCCACTTAAAGCCGCTTGAGTCCTCCTCCATCAGGCAATGGCCTCCAGGGCGTTCCAGGTCATACCTCGAGAGGTGTAAGTCGGGAATGAGTCTGTGCATCCGTCACACTGCCCCAGGCGATTGCCGTCATTCCTCTCCATGCACACCCTTCCCAGGGTGAGGGGCCTTTCTGCTCCTGATTGGCTTGAAAGGCTCCTTCTATGACTGACCAGTTTCTGAAGGGCAATTCTGACCTTGGATAGGAAAACAGAATTGCAGGTAACAATAATGGTGCCCAAACAGGCCACTTCAGATCAGCAGGCCCACCATCAAACTCATCTCAGGACGCATTTCCTAGAACATAGCCCATCATTAATAATGGGTGACCACGGGGCCCAGCAATTCCACTTCTAGGCATTACCCCGCACCAATGAGAGCAGCGTCTCCAGTGGTGTTTTAGACTCAGGCAGCTTCACTCCTGTGAGTGAAGCCAAGATGTGGAAGAACACGCATGCCCTCGATGAATGAATGGGTACAACAAAGTGGAGCCCATCCGCATGGCAGAGCGTCAGTGTTGAGAAGGAAATTCTGACACCTGCTTCCACGTGTAGACAGCACGTGACATGAGATAAAATAACCGGGAAAAGACAGGTATCTGATTCCACTGTTGTGAAAGTCTCTAACGTCACCAAGTCTACAAAGGCACCAAGGAGGAGGTTCTCAGGGCCTGGAAAATGGAGACGGGGAAGGTGCCCTGTTCAACAAGTGCACATTTCATTTGGTAAAATGAAAAGGTTCTGGAGACTGAGTGCTTGGCAATGAGAATATATTCAGCACTACTGAACTTAGCTGCGAAGATGCTAACTTTCAGGTGATGCGCTTCTTTTATCTAACCACCTTTTCTAAAAAAAATCCAGGACAATTAGAGGAGAAATTCATAGGATACCAAAGGCTGGAGCTGGGGAAACCAGGAGGTCCCATCAGCAGGAACACACTCATTTCTAAACACTGGGCATCAGGAACACCACCTGTGCCTTAGTCTCGCCCCTCAGAGATGGAAACAATTCTAACTGCACCATCTGTGATGGCTGCTTGGCTGGGCCAGGCACAGAGGCCTGCCCGGCAGTGCTGGAGCCACAGGCCGCATGCCTCAGGGTCCACGCAGGAAAGTAGAAGCCAGCTCTGTCTCTGCCGCTCTCTCCTCTGTCTCAACAGCCTTCTGAAACACCGAGCCAGCTTACACGTCTCCTACAGCCAGGACTATCTTAGCAGAAAGAGCGCCGGCCCCCACAGCTAAGTGAACCTCGTTGCCTCGGCGGGAGCGTGAGCTCAGCACGGCCTCTTCTCCACATGAAGCCACACGGCTCTCCGCCACTGGGGCTGAGCACACTGGCACCCAGCCAGTAGGCCCCACATGCCCAGAAGATAAGGGTGTGTTCCAGAACAAGCCCAACACATATTCTGATCAACCCGCAGGTGCAGCATGAATTGGGATTCCAACACTGAGTCAAGAGAGAGCCACTCTCTCCACAAGGACAAGAAGGAAAAGCTGGCCACTTCAGAATCAGAGTCCGGCAGGCTGGCAAGGCCTACTTCCCAGTCCTGGGACGGGCCCACCCTCACCAGTCCAGCTGTTTGGGGCTGCAGCTACCACCCAGTGCTGGACCCCAGAGCCCCCATGCTGTCCCTGGAACCTGCCTACGATCAAATCTCTAGGGAAAAAAACATCATCAGTGGCTGAAGGGGCTGGAGTCTGGAAATGTGAATGAAAATGGCTGTTAAGTTCTCTAAGCAGCCAACTTTTGAGTTGTTCCCCTCTATTTTAATTAACTGGACAATTCTGAAGCTTCCTTCATATCATCTAACCTTTCTACTGAACCCCCTACCCTCTTCCCAGAAAATTTCTTTTGCTTTCCTTTGTGATTTAAAAGCTTAAATCAAGATGTTCTCTGCAGGACTGAGGTAGGTGCCTTTAATCCTCCTCACAAAAGAGCACTTACTTATCCCAAGTACTTTACATTAATACTCGAATAGTGAGATTCAATGACTACAACCTCTTAAGGGACTTATGTTCTACAAAAGCCCTGGGCCTGTCCCCACATCTCCTCAGAAGCCCTCCCCATGTCTAGGGATCCCTCAAGCACTGTCATACACAGCAGACACACAGGACAGCTCGCAGCATGGTGACAGCCACAGTCCGTGTGGGCCCCTGGACATCATGCAATAGACACAGAACCACCTGGCTTTTATCTACTCGCTTTCCAGGCACTGAGCTGGTGTGGCGGGAGAGAGCACATTGCGAGGCTCCTCTTCCGACTCTGTCCCCCACCGACCAGCCCAGGTGCAAGGTGAGGCTAAGCTTGCGGTCAGCAGAAAGCCAGAGCTGCCCAAGGACCCCCCCTTCTTCCCTTCCCCCCTTTCCTTTCCCCCAATTTTGGTTCCCTTCCTTTTTTCCTTCTTCCCCCCCGGTTGCCTTTTTCGTTTTTTCAAGGCCGTTGGGAGTTGGGGGAGGTTGCCTTTCCCGGTTCCCCGGCACCCCTTTGTTGGGCTTGGACCTTCCTTGTTGGTTTTCGGCGGCTTCCCGGCAAGGGTTTTGGGGGGGGAGGCCTTGCGGGTTGCCTTGGTTTTGCTTCAGGGGAAGGGGGGGTTCTTGGGCCGGCCCTTCCCTGTTCTTGCTTGCCCCCTTTTTTGCCCCCCTTCCCCTTTGCCCTTCCCCCCTTGGGCCCCCCCTTTTCCCTGGCCCGGGAGGCCCCCCGGACTCCTGGAAATCAAGGAAGGAAGAAAAGCAATGGGAGGGTGGAAGTCCATGCAAACTTCCAGCTCAATCTCGGCCCACCATCACCCCGGTCCTGAAAGATGGCCCAGCTCGAGTTCTTTGGAACACAGCAGCCAGAAGTACCGCCCAGGGAACCGGCACAAGGGCGCGTGGCACCCCTCAACACGCGCCGGGGCAGTGGAGAGTCCAGTGGCAGGCAGGATAAGGTTCATTTTTTATTTGATGGAAGAAAGCAAAATAGCCTGTGATGTGCGTTCCAGTGGTAGAGCCAGCGGCTCTATGGCTGTGGGATGTGGAAGGTTAGAGAAACGCCGGCAGTGCCGAAGAGGTTCGGAGGGGAGAGGAAGTTCCCCTCCTCCCTGCTGGGGAAGGTCAGTGAGATAAGTGTTAAGTCTGAGAACAGGACGGGAGAACGTCGGCTTCCAACTGCCTGGCTGACTTCCCGGCGGACACGAGCGAGGCGCGGCCTGTCCCGGGCTGGTGTCCCGGCCTTCCCGAGCCCCGGCTTGTGCCCTTGGCATCCCAAACCTCCTCCTGCCAGCTACATGCTCTTGCTGTTATCTAGTTAACTGCTATAAATGTGACCACAAAGGAATGCCAGCTGGAGAAGAGGTACAGCACATTTCAGGAAGAAACGGACAGCTTCCTGTGCACCACGGGCGGAGGTGAACACGTGCATTCCGCATTCCGTGTGTGTCTAGCAGCTTCTGCTTCGTTTTAAAGAAATGGAAGAAATGAAAACACACTTTATGGCTTAAGAAGAAGCCAGATATACCAAGACATGTTTAAAGGAAATTCTGTTTGCCAAAGTATATTCATCATAACACACCGCAGTTACGATAAAGATTTCTAACTGTGAATGCAGACGTTAAACTAAAATCGAACTTTTTCATGTTTTCTGATGTAACCTGTTTTTTGCAGGTGCTAACTCGGTGCACCATCAGGGCTCCTCCTCTGACTTGGCCTCCTCTGGGTCCTCACCTGAATGCTCCCTGTGTGCTGAGGTGTGTGATGAATCACGAAGCGTCATCTTTACCTTCCTTTCGATACCTCGGACATGCCACTACTATGCCCACCCTTCAGGCGAGCTACCAGTGAAGCACAGTGACCTGAGATCAGCAGCCTGGGCATCTTGAGTGATGACCTTTTGCTCAGTCCCTAGTGTGCCACTTACTTCCTGGTATGAATCCTGATTCACGTTAGACCATGTACGGCCACAGGGCAGGATGGACTTGGGGGGGGGGGGCCCCATGACTACTGACCCTTGACTCAGCCCTTGGCATGCAGCTATTCAACTCACTTCCTGCTGTGTAGCCATGCCATATCGGACCACGTACAGCTGGGTGCAAACCCACTCAGGAGCCTGTAGAAATTAAAAGTGTGTATAAGACCCTGACTTATTACAAACAGGGCTCAGCCTTTGGAAGTAAATCCACTGAGTCAGCACGAGGGCAAGAACCCTGCTTTTGGTTGGGGCCCTGCTGGCCAAGTTTCCTGTGAGCCATAGAACACCAGAGGCAAACAGGAACAAGCACTTCAATCAAACGCACACCAGGCGGTGCAGAAGTTGCTCCAAGTCTTCCCGATCAGTGCACAGTGCACAGGGAAACCCGGAAGCAGAGAGGGTGGGGCTTGAGGCTACGAGCTGTTTCATCTGCACAGAAGAGCCCCCAAACTCTACCTGAAACTATCCAGATGATAACAAAGTTGCAAATGAGCAAGTGTAAAGGGAAATTCATAGTCAGCCACACACAAAAAGACATTCTCTTTCAAAGACTGGAATTCAAACCGAGGATCCCTCCAGACCACTTATTTGGCACTTTGTCCCAGAACCTATCACAGCACCATCTGGGAAACAAAACAGGCAAGCCCCAGTCTCCCAAATGAAAGAAGCATGAGGACAGCCATCGTCCGGAAGAGCTGTGCCATATACACAATGCGGGGTAGCGCCAAAGAAGTGAACACCCCTGTCCTGGGGAAACGAGGGCACAGGCTGTGTGTGGCTTGGGCTGAAAAGCCGCTGTCCATGTCGGGGAATCCTGGAAGGGCCCCCAACATGGCAGACACAGACATGGACACAAGAGGCATATGATACCGTGGAAAGGATTCACGTTCAGACCTAATTTAAAAAAAAAAAAAAGGTAAGGGGGCACCTCCCTCTGCCCCCTTCTTCAACACTTCCCTGGCCCAGTGACTGTTTCTGCTAGGCAGTCTGGACAGCCGTACTGCAAACAAATGCCTCTCAGACACATAATCCGGGATCCACTCAACCGATCATGTGCAGCAGGAGGCAAATGCATGACTTTTGAAAATCTGATATCTGCAAAGGTCAAATTGTACTATGAATTCTAGCAATGCCAAGTCACCACCTTCCAAATAACCACACATAAAGGGGGGCTGACGCAACCCTCTCCCCAGCCCGCCAGGGGTCTGCATCACCTCTCTGGGCTGAGCTGGTTTCCACCCAGCCTAAGCAAGGCTGCCTGGCAACAGAATCAAACACACAATGATTTTCAGGAGTTCAGGAGTGTCTTGGCACCAGCTCCCGTGTCTTCGGGAAAGCCTTCGAGGTGGTGCTATCTATTTCACAGTGAAAGCCGTGCTCATTCATGTACAAGAGTATGCCTCACACACGCCAGACGCAGCCTGCAAATGCCTCCTCAGAGGTGCTGTCAAGCCCCAAGGGCCTGCTGGATTGACAGGTGTGGTTTTTGCATTGTGCTTAAGCTGATGTTTTCACAGGTATTACTTCCCTCGATACTTGGTCTTAGAATTTCACCAGAGGAGCCAAAACATACCAGCCAACCTAAGACCCTCATCCCCTCACCCCTGCCTGCCTCTGCTCTGGCTCTCACTATTAAACACTCCACACTGGAAGGAGGCAACCGAGGCACAGGACATCCTGCAGCCATGGATGGCTGACTCAGGGTGACTCAGCCTCAAGCAGGGTAAACAAAGGTATCTCCAAGGTTCTCTAGAAGGAGCCTGCAGGCCCAGAAAAGAGGGCTGCTACGTGGATGGTGAGTTGCAGTACCAGAGGCCATAAGGTGGCCCAGACAGCAAGGCCCACACTGTCTCTGCTCACAGCTCTGGCATGAAAGTGCCAGAGGGGATGGCAGATCTGAGGGCTCCGGGAAGGCCAAGGGGCCCGCTTGCCAAGCAGTGTTCGCGCTCTGTCTCTCTCTCTCAGAGAGCACAAACACTGGGATTCAGCTGCACCAGGCTGAACAAATCCCACAGGACCTGATCACTTGGCACAGGAAGAAGACCCCAGCTCAGCCAGATGGCTGTCAAAGTGCTAGTGATATGGACACTGTCCGGAGGAGAGCCAAAGAAGCACAACGCCACCTTGCACTTGTCACTGGCTGTGTCTGCCACAGGACAGAATGGGCGTCGCTTCCCTGCGTTCTCAGGCTGGCATCGTGATGGGCTGGATTGTGTCCCCGTAAAATCCACACGCTGCAGTCCTAGCCCCATTCTTCACCGTGACAGGATTTGGGAACAGGGCCTTTCAAGAGTAACTTAAGTTGGCGTCCCTGTAAGATGAGACCAGGACACACACACAGACCGTCAGGATGTCTTGACAGCTCGGGGCCTTGTGGACCCCAGAGAGGCCACCCTCTCCAAGTCAGCCGAGGCTCTGACCCCGCCCCCCCGCCCAGATGCTAGACAACTGAGGTGGTCCTGACATCCCAACCTGCTCCCCCTTCTTGCCCATTTTTTCAGTGGAATCCACAGAAAGACTCTCGTGCATGCCCCCCAGCTCCTGTCTACACCAGTGCTCCCCCACAGCCTACTGGGGGGCTTGTTCCCTATCCTCGGGGTCCACAAAGATAAAAACCTCTTTCTTCCTATCCGTGAGTTTACATATTTGTATTAAAACAAATACAGGGTACATTTAAAGCAAGTTCTGCTGCCTGGGAATCCCCCGACACGGTGTTGGCTCTGTCCTGGTCTGCCTGTTTCCTTCGTTTGATTGTCCATGGCTGCAAAGGTTCATAAAACCCTTCAGTTCCTTTTGTGTGTGTACAATCAATAGTTCATGTCTCCTGGCAGAAAATGAGCAGATTTAGCATAGAGCTAGTTGACTCACCTGCTCTTTATATTTCCCTAAAGAGGTAATCTTATTTTTTTTTTAAGATTTATTTATTCATGCATACAAAAACTGGGGTACAAGCCAGAGGTGTGGGGGGGGGTGCGGTGAGATGACTCACTAGAGACAGAGTGAGGAGCAGAACAGGCAGTGAAACACACTGCTGAGGGGAACAGCTGGTGAGCCAGGAGAGGTCTGCTATGCCATGTGGGTCAGCTCTGGGGCAGGGCATAGAACCCTGCTGCAGTGGTTGCAGACAGCTTCATAGTGCTGCTGCTTTAACCTGCTGTGCCTACCAGGGAGGGCCCCCCAGGCCTCTCCAGGGTGGTAATCTTAAAGCAAACACATCCTCAAGCTCCCACACTGGGCCAGGCAATGGGTGCGGCGGGGACTGAGGAAGCCAGGCCATGATTTCGCGCCGATTATAAAAATCTACATCTAGTGTAGATTATAAAAATCTACATCTAGTGTTTCCAAACCTAGGAAGGAATCGGTACCTCTGAGGGTCAGACACACGCAGGTGGCTGCTCCCTCACGGAGCCCGTGCAGACCCTGTCAAGGGCGGCCGCGTGTGAACTGCGCCGTCAGACTCGTAATCCCTCACACCCACACACAGCCACTGTGTCTGCCCTGTTCCTCCTTTAAAGAAAAATACTTAATTTTACAGATCTTCAAATAGTTCTCAGGCAAAAGTGAAGAATGGGAACCTCAGGCAGCGCATAAGCCAAGAGCGCCAGCTGGAGCTGCCCCGCCCACAGCGCCTGGCTTCCGACTCGCGCAGGGAAGCCAGGCCCTCTGCCCGCCCTGCCTGTGGTTCCTTCTCCGTGTCTCCGCCTCGTGCCCACTTCCCCTTCATCACTTGCCTTTGCAGTCTGCCGTTCAATGTCTTCCCAGTACACGAAGATGAGTGGATCACAGGCTGCAGCTTCCTACACAGTTAATGGTTTTCCCCACCCACCCCCATGCCAGGGAGGCAAGCACCCTAGACACCTGCGTGAAATTTACTTTTTTGGCAAATATATAAATACATGCACGCATATATGTTGTGCATATATACACATACATACACATACATATACATGCATGGAGATATATATATATATTTCTGGCAGGTGCTGCCCTTTCGAGATGAATTCACAGCGAAAGAAGTATAACAAAGTCGGCCTCCTGGCACCATGACAAAATATACATAAACAAAATGTCGGCTCTCTTCAGTTTACATCATTCACACCCCCTGCTCTACAAGGACCTACAAATTACAGCTGTTGATGTTTGCACAGAAACTAAACTTTCATTCTACAGAACTCTTACTTGTCTAACTGTATTTATACTCTTGGTAACGGAGGGACTTATTATTTACACTGGTTGTTTAAACAGTAACCAGATTGTTTAGGACTGGCACGTCTGGGTCAGGGTGGGTTTGCCGTCTGTGGAACGCCACTCAGAAGCCACACAGTTGAAGGAGCCAAATAAATGGGCAGCAGGGAAATTAGGGCGCGAGAAAGGGTCTTTGTGAATTGTAAACAGGCTTACATTGTGGGGCCTGCTCTGTGGGTCCCCAAGTAACCACACAGCAATAGGATATCAAAAAAGCATCCAACCACAGAAATCTGACTAGCTCCTGCTGCTGGGCCCAGAGGAGCCTTCTAGAAGATTCCACCATGTCCCGTCCCGTCCCCTTTGCTGCACGGCACCGTTTCTGCAGAAGCTCTCCAAATAGGCCCGTCCAACTCTCCCTTCACACAGTGGCCCAACACAGCCATCCCATGCTCAAGAGAGAATGGTTATGACCTGGGAAGGAAAGCTTCCCTAAGACAGAGAAGGCCCTCACCTACCAGGAATGAGCAGAATCCACTGAGAAGACTTGACAGTAGGGTAGCAGAACAAGAGAGCTGAGCTGGGCTGAGTTGGGCTGGGTGGGGGCTCTCAATGGTGAGTGGTACTTGTCTCCAAACAAAGAATAAATTGAAAAATACGGTGTTCTGTGAAGAAGAAAACTGTCCAGGGAGGAGGGGGGGATCAAAGTAAAAGAAACCTGAGAGTACTTCTACTCTTGAAAAGTATCTTTAGCTCTGGAGAGCAACAGACAACTGTGTCAGCTGTCCAGAGAACAGAAAATTCCCCAGGTCCAAGGGCTCTGGGGTCCAGCACTAGCCCCGTCACGCCTGTGAAGAGCAGGGACTCCCGCCTTTCCAAGAGACATGCGGGCTTCTGAAGCCAAGGACTTAACAGTTAACATGTCATCTTAGATTCTAGCAAGCTTCCCGAGTTCCCCCTCAGGAACTATGCTACCACCACCAAGTCATAACTTCCAAATATAAAACAAAAATAGAACATCACTATAAATAACACCACTGGACAGGTGAGCTGCTGGATACCACACTTTCAATTTATGTTAAAAAAATAATAATTTCACTTCACCTCCCTCTTCCCACCAACTTAGATTTAGAGGACCCTGCAGAGACTCAAATTGCAAGATGTTACCAACATGTACTCCTGACTCTCTGAAAGATAAAATCAAAGGTTCCTCCTGCTTTTCAAAGATCTGAGAGATGGAGGAAAGATAACCAGAGCCCCAGGAAAAGGAGAGAGGTGATCACTGATTAAAGCGTAACAACAGCAAGGCTGTCAAGTAAGAGCTTAGGCTTGCGGAATTTAAAGAAAAAAACAAGGGAAGTGAATTCACACCCTAAACTCTCTGGGCATCCTTCCCTCATCAGCACAAGGGTCTGGCACATTTGGTAACAGTCCCCTTCTTTTAGTCTCAAGCAGTTGGGAGAAATGAGTTGTCCTGCCAAGTGCACTGGTCTTATGTTTGCACATAGCAAAGTTCCGTCTTACCACAAGCTCAAAGAAGAGTGTAGCTGTGACGATCCTAAGTCAGGTTCAGTGGCCAAAAAGCAATTTAAGTCTTCCAGGGAATTGTGAAAGTCTACTTAGGCAATGGGTTTAAGAGGTTCATGGTTATATAGATTATGTTTCAAGAAGGAAATCCAATAATGTCAACTACTCTTTCTCATAATAAATGATATACGCATTACACTTTAAAATGAATGATCTATGGTTTCCAACATGCCATAGATTCATGGCATCTATAAAATAATTTTTCTCTGATGAGCAGTTATTATAAAACACTATGGCTCCTTTTCAGTAGCAAAGAAACCACAGGCATTTTCATTCATAATAAAAGTTATCGCATGGGTTGAAAATAAGCTTTAAGACAATTAGGATACAAGGGTCAAAAATGAAACTTTAAAATAGAACATTAAATATTTACAGGTAAAATGAGTGTATTTTACTCAAGACTCAAGACATTAAACAAGCTTCCTTTTGCCTTTGACAGGCTCACAGAGAATTACAGGATTTTCACTAATCCTCAAATAAATGGCATAAATGCTGTTCTTAGATCAGAACCTGCCTGCTGGCTTTGGAGGTGTATTGGTGATAGAAAAGGTGACAGCACCTCCTCTGTCAGCCTTTGAGTAACTGATGGTCTTCGTATAAATATTCTGCAACCCAAAAGTAATTGACGACATGCCAAAGAAATCACAAAGGACCACTTGGCAATTCAGAGGAAATCTGGAGCCCTCTTCAACTGATTAGGAGGAAATCACCAAATCCCTAGGCAGCGCCCAGATGTCTGAAAGATGGGCATGTTCCAATAACAAAGATGCAAAAGCAGCGACCACTGTTGGGAGGAGATGCGTGCAGATCTGGTGCACACACAAGCCTTGCGAAAGATGGTCCTTTGACACTCTGACGTGGCTCAGACTTATGGGTTAGATGGACAACTCATAAAGAGCCATTTTCTGCAACTCCCAGAGACCAAGTCTCCCCCATCTTTGGAAACCCTTCTCAACAAGTGAAAAACAGATCATGCCTGAGTCAGTTACTCAAGGAGAATGTCGATCCCCTTTTGCTCTGCTCTGTCCTAATTCCTCAAAGTCCACTGGTCAGGATACTATTACCCAGATGCTCCCAAAGTCAGCTCCTTCTCTTTCTCCCACCCACATTCTAGATCACACACCACCATTCTTGTTCTTGTTCACCAGTGTGGCCTCCACCTGGCTTACCTACTGGTACCCTCCACCACCATACCCATCAGTTTGCAGGCAGCTAAATGGAGGATTCGCTCAGACCCTCCAAGAAGCTACCCACCTCACGTCAAACAGAACAGAGCCCCAGGTGACCTCTCTTCAGAACTTATGCCCCCAAAGCTCCTTCCTGCTAAAAGACATGGTCACTTGGATTTCACAGGGCCAGTTTGCAGGCAGAGATCTTCCCAGCCACGGACCTATCCCACACCCACCTTTCCAAAGGCTTCTCCTGCTCCCCATCCCTGTATACATTCATACAATCTCATGGTACTGTCTCCATGGAAGTTACCAGTACCCATAACCCCTTGGTTTATTTTCCAGTTGTTTATTGTCTCTTCTCTCACCCGAATGTGTTGGATATAATTCAATAAAAATGACAATCCACAGTGAATCTAAACATGAGATACAGAAGCAAGGTTGTGAAGAGCTGGGCAAAGACCATCATTTACCACTTATGACTGGTTTTGAAGCATCATTTCAAAAGAAAAAAACAGGTATAAAGACGATTTAAGAAATACTTATAAGCATTCATAGCAAGTTATACAATTTTGAGTTGATCTTACCTTAAATTTCTGAAAATGTGACAAAGTATTACTCAATGCACCATTTTTAAATACTCTGATGCCACTGTACACTTGTAAGAAATGAAGGATTCTTGGGAGGGAGTCCTGTTGCCCCAGCAAACCTCTGTGCTGCCTGCCTTCTTGGCGCTCCATCCCTCCTCCCCCAGTCATGGGGGGCCTTAACAGTGGGCTACTCCAAACAGAACAGGTGACACATCCATGAAGCTCAGCATTTGACATCTGTCTTTGCCAACTTCACTTGGAGGCTGAGTTTGGGGGTGATTCCTTGGATCCAGCTTGTGGGAAGACCTAGTAGGATGGCACCTGGTTCCCAGAGTCCCTTCCAGGACAATGAATTGCCTCTAACAGCGAGGCAGGACTTCCATGGCATCCAAAGCTCCTGGTGGCCACACAGTCGTGCAGCAGGCACCCTAGCCTCGTAGACAACAGACTGCATCACACTGTCACTGTGAAAGAGTCAGACCAAGTTAGGACTTCTGCAACCATGGCCTTGGATGAGCCTAAGACGAGACAGTCTATACTGCAAGAACCCAAAGAAAGGGTTTTGAGCCCAAGTCTGGCCCCAACAGCAGCCACCCTACTCCCCCACTCCCCTGCCTCAACCCAGATAGGGGTCTGCCTGAGTTCCCACTAGCCCAGGCATTGATGCTCAGGGACACGGCACCACAGCCCCTCTGAATCTGGTAGGTCCCTGGCCATCTTGCCCGGTCCAAGCCCCCGCTAGTATCCATGGGAACAGAGGAAAAGTCAAGGCTGAGTTTAACTACCGTGATGAAGATTTACTTAGGGAGCAAAAGCAAAAAGAAACCACAAGCCCAGCGGGTAGTTAATGGGAGGGGGTAGCCCAGTGAGGCTGGCTCAGTGTCTCCAGGGTTTGTTTATAGCTGTTCCAGACGATCTTAAAATTATCAGGTGGGGGAGGGAGTCTCAGCACTCTGGGTCCACGGTGCAATTTATGAAGCATTTCCTTTTCTCTGGGGCCAAAGCTGTGATCACATGAGCCTTTGCTTTTCTAAACTCCATGTTTGTTTTTGTAGTTTCTGCCAAACTAAATCAATTCAGCTTGTGGCAACCTTTAAAGACTCTTGACTCCCTCAAACAGTCTCAAAGTTTGACTCCTTTCCAAGAACATTGACCAACATTTGTATAGGTTTCACATGCCTGGTGATCAAATCCTCTAATTACTCAAATCTGTGTCACATAACTGTAAATTAGTGACTTCTAAGATGACAGATTTCTGTTCTTTGATATGCACGGCTAAATGTCTTTTTTTTTTTTTTT
>NW_004567118.1:17077679-17113025 GCF_000260355.1 Condylura cristata | reverse complement strand
TATGGGTATGTCTGTCTGTCTGTCTGATTGTGTGTCTGTGTCTGCGTGTGCTCAGAGCAAGAAGTCAGGAGCCACCAGGAAAACAAACCCATCTTCCTTGAGAGTGGATTTTTTTAACTTAACATCTGGAGGGAAATCTAAACAATCAAAGCAAAACATGAATGTGCAATGGAGAACACAAAATTCATACTGATTTTTAAGTTAATAAAAGTCTGTAAAGGCAGCTCCTACTTTTCAGTCTATAACCTGATGCAGGTCTCACTACACAAGACTCACCACCAGCACCCATCTTTGGGAAGTCAGTAAGCTCAGCTCCAGTAACCAACTGGGATGGCTCTGGCAGCCTTTGTAGCTGCCTGCACCCCACTTTTTCATGGAAAAGGCAGAGCTGGACTGGGGAGATCTGACAAGTTGCCATTTATTGGGGAATTTGAGCAAGGCCAATACCGAGGCCCACAAGACCAACGAAGTAAGAACCTCCAATGTGGGGCCCAGGAAACTCCAGTGCACAAGCACCAGGACTGAGAAGACAGAACAAACTCGAAAGCACCCAAGGAAGCAGACTTACATGGGTAATACTGTGAACACAATCCCTCTCCTGAGGTCCTGACCGGTGAAGAGCCCTTGCCGGTGCATCAGCAGAGTAAAGCGAGGCTGACCCCTCACACACACACATTCATGGCTGTTGAAGGAACATACCTGGGGGCCAGCGCTGGAAAGCCTGCTGTTTCTCCTTCTGGGGTTTACCACAGATACTCCAGGCTTCCAAGTGCCCCCACTCTTCTGACAATCAACCTCTAAACCATAAACCCCTTTCCCTTCTGCCTCTCCCCTCTGCTGAAACTATCTCTGTCCTGTCCTTCAAAAGAACAGAACTTGTTGTAACTTTCTGGCACCAGGTGGTCAAAACCACCCCTGAATGCTATAAAATGCCTGTTGGGGAGCAAACGCTGTTGTGGGGTTCTCTAGATGTGGAGATACCAAAGTTACTTTTTGGAGTGTCTCCAAAAAGAAAGGAAACTTTTGTTGGATACTCAAGTGCCAAGACCATCTGGGAGCTCTCTGCCTCCAGTAGCCATTGAAAGCCTAGGGTCACCTGAGGAAGAAGCAGCACACAGCCACACCTTGGCGGTCACAGATGGCATCAGAAAGTAGAGAAGGAGGGGACACAGAGGTGACAGCAACGGGAGGGGAAGACAGATCATGTTTTCAAGGGATGGCCCCTCTAAAAGCAACAGCCCGTAGAGAATCAGAAGGGTGGCTGTCATTTCCAAACAAAGATGACCTCGGACCACGGTCAGACACATTAATTTGATTTTGCCATTTGTCAAAAGTTATGCCAGAAAACCTAACAATGACGGGTGCATAAAGAATAAACAACAGTAGCTCAGAAACGGCAGTTGCAGAAGACGCACCAGCAATCCCCAGCAAGCTCCCCCGTCTGGCTCCGTTGAAGCAAGAGTCTACCTGCTTATGGCCACAGCAGGCGGACACTGTTGGAAAATCAAATTGGAAGGTTTGTTCTGGGAGTGGCCTAACATGAAGCAAAGGCATGCACACAGCATTCACTGTAGGGGGAACCCAGAATCGTGGGGTTTCACAAAGAGCAAAGCAGTCCCATCCCCCACCCAGAACAGAGAGCAAGCGCAGGGATCTCCACAGGTCCCGACAGCGATGCTCAAGGGGGTCCTTGGGGAGGGTTTGCCCCCAGCCCATGGGCCACGCCCGCCGGGGAAGCACTGACTTTTCATAGTGCGGTGGCTACCAGAAAGCCGGTACATGGTGACCCATGATGTGTGCGCAACTGTATTGAGTCTCCCTGAATTTCTGTGTTGGAATGTTGACCCCCAGTACCTCATTGTGACCCTACTTAGAGACAGGGTCTTCACAGAGCTGATTAGGTTAAAATGAGCTTACAAGGGGAATCCAGCATGAATCCTTACACAACGGGAGCTGGGCAATGCAGAGGGTTGTGAAGCGTCAGGAAGACAGCGTCTGCAGGCCAGGGGGAGAACCTTAGGCAAAATCAACCTGCCCATACTTGGACCTCGGACTCCAGCCTCCAGGACTAAGACAGTCACTGACTCGTCTTCAAACCACCCAGGCTAAGGTGCTAGTCACAGCAGTCCAAGCTGACTCCAAGCTGGCCGCACACTGCTCTGTATCACCCAAGTCTCTTTCAGTTACAAAACATTCCCCTTCCCTGCTTGGCGCTACACCATCCTGATCTCCTTTCTGCTGGTCTTCCCGGTGCAGATCTCAGCTCCATCCCTCCCTCCACACGCCTACACACTCACAGATGCCCCAGCCCCAGCTCCCACTCACTCCCTCATACAAGGGTTTGGCTCAGATATCACTCTGGGCCACAAGTAGTTCTGGGAGCCTCCCCTGCAAGGAGAGACAGTTTGCAGTAGGCTCACGCATTGTCAGGCCACAGGAAATGCCTGATAGAATTCATTTTAAAAAAAACCTTCAAACTCAGATTTACAGATCAAAAAACTGGATTGTGAACTCCGGGCTTTCTGACCTGAGCCCACATTTTAAACCATTTTCAACAGGCCCCATGCTTTTACACTGAGCGCATTAACTGTTTGTTAACAGAATGTACTATTTTATAGCAATTTTAGGTTTATAAAAAGATTAGAGACAGGACAGAAACCATCTGCCCCCCCTTCATCCCCAGCTCCCCCATTCGTCACATCTATGAGCAGGGCTATAGATGTGACTATGAGCAGGGCCCACCGTGCCAACAAGGAGCATCTTGGCAGCGCCTATTCTCCGGTTTACTCACCATCTAATACTCTCCCACCATCACACTGCCCTGAAAGTGGAGGGCACTGATTTCTACCCTCCACCAAGGCTCAAGGTGTCCAGTCCTCTACTTCCCAAGCACCTCTGGCCGCCCCTCAGTGCGTCCCCTTCCCCACAGCTGTAACTGCTGGAGATGGGAGACCAGCTGTAACTATGAGAACTCGGGGCTGCTGGCACCTACGAGGAGGCACTAACCAGGTGGGCACACAGGTGCTGTACCCTGCGGCTTCCCACCAAGCGACAGATGTGACTCAGTTGTTACTCACAAAGAGGAGACCTCTCCAGCAGGTGGGGCCCAGGCTGGGGTATGGCTCCAGGAGAGGAATGAAAGGAGGAGAGACAGGGGCCCCCCCATGCAATGATGGGGTCTTGGCATTCACAGGCCCCTGAGGAATGATCAAGCCATCAGAAAACCAAGTCCTGTTCAGCAACTGGATGCTCCCGCCCCTGGGAGGGCGAGGCCGGTTATACGGGGCAGCCCCGTGCGGCAGCACCCGCAACAGCTGGGCTGAGCGCCGGGCCACAGCTGCCTGCGATGCGCTGTGGAGGAACACAGGCCTAGACACTGCGAGGAAGAAAACCTGCATGCTGCAAAAGTAACAGAGGGGAAATAAACACTTTATATACAAAAAGGAAAAACCCAGCACAAACTGGACTGGATGAGCCTTGTGACCAAGGCCAGGGTTTGTATTTCTGTTATATCCCCAGGGAACAAAGCCAAAGGGCGTGCACAAAGCAGACATTCATGAAACCCATTAGCAGCAGTGGGCGCACGCGGTGGCTCACTTCCAAAGGCGAACACGGCCGCTGTCATCAGAGATGTCACACACCACACGCACTAACTCACAGCCATGCACACACCGCTCACAGCACCGCGCTGTAAGAACGCTCCTCGTGCCATGGCGACATGCCCACCTCCATCATCCCGCTTCCCCAGAAACGTGGGTGTCCGACCAGCCAGGCTGGGATGGCAGCATCCCGGGTGTGGGCCCCCATGACAGGATGGATGCTGCAGGTGGGCTGCGGATAGGTGACCTACCACAGGTGGGCACCTGGGCACTGCCCCCCTCAACTGCTGGGACAGTCGGACCTCCACATGGGCTTCCAGCTCCAAAAGTTTCAGATCCTACAGGAAAAAAATCAAGAAGGTTCCAGAAGCTTCTGACAGTTTTACAAGGAAAACAGATCTGGTAACTGAGTTTTTACAATAGAACAAAATGGGGAGTGGAAAGAGATCCATGAAATGAAACACTTTGCTAATCTCTAGGCGCAGGTAAAATGCTTGAATGTACCGTCTGCCCACCTAGGACCTGTATCCCACGGCTGTGGGCCTGCCGACCCTGAGACCCGCTGCTGGGCTTTTCCTTGGAGATGGCTACACAGACCCACACACCCCCAGACAAGAGGAAGCCCCCATGCTGCCCAGTCCAGGGCCCAGGAGGCACCCACCCCTGTGTTCTCCAACAGGTCACAGGAGCTCCGGGAGTGGCCGGAGGTCGCAGCAGGGTAGAGCTGAACATGACTCGGGGTCAGCGGCCAGCTTCCTAGAGGGAGAGCAGATAGGGCGGTGGAAACTGGGGAGCAAGGAATCCATGCAGACAGCGACGGGGTTAGAATCCTTGGTATGAAGAGACCCCAATGGGCCCGCCCAGGGGCTTAGGGGAGGGAGGGTCCACCGGAAAAGGAACCCCCTAACCCCACAGGAAGTGTCCTACCCACTGGGTGTGTGGCTCGCTGTGTACCCAATCTGCTCTGAGCTTATTAGAAACTACAAAGTGAAAGTAGACACAGCTTTTGTAGCTAAGGGCCCTAATGGGGAGGTTATACCCTCCCCAAAACATGTTCCTTAAGATAGTTGAAAAACATGAAAATTGGCCTCGGGATCCAGAACTCAGGGCTCCTGCCTTTCGAGGTTTTTCATTTCCTGGGCAGGTCAGGTAAAACGGGCGCGTCCAGCCTGCCTGGTAAAGGGTGGACCTGAGCACAGAAGGGATGGAGGGAAGAAAGCTGTAAAAAACTCACCACATAACAAAAGCCAAGAAAAGCCTGCAGGAAATGGCAGTTAACCAAAACTAGGGTGTGGGCAATTCCTGAAAGGGACAGAAATGCAAAGATGCCTACATGCAATAGTCAGTTTGAACTGGGACTCTTAGGACAGTGTCATGATTTTTTAAAACTATTATTTCCTGCTGCAGCTGGAAAGGCCTGAACGCAAAGTACCTGTGAGGACAGAGGCTCCCACACACTGTCCACTCCCTGCCACAAGTGAGGAAAACCACGAGTGACAGTCTAGGAGAGGGGACAGAAATCTAGTGCCAGGGACACACCCCTGCGCCAAGAGAGGAGCATCAAACCCCGCCACGGTCAGCCAGCCCAAGGCCCTGCCATTGACTAAAAGGAACATCAGGAAGAATAAAATACTCTGAGCAACTATAATATATTGAGGGGTTTTGTTTCTTTTTTCAAATAAACAAGCCATCCTAAATGGTTCTTAACAATTAGGCTAAGGAATACTTTTCAGTAGAAGTGACTAAATTAGAATATCATCGTCTGGCAACCTGTCATGTAAAAGCTGATTCAGAGTTCATCCCTGGGGGCAAAAGAAATATGTAACACTAATGTCTGTGCATCTAGTCAGTGTGTGTGTGTGTGTGTGTGTGTGTGTGTGTGTGTTTGCAAACCCCACCATGGTCAGCCAGCCCAAGGCCCTGCCATTGACTAAAAGGAACATCAGGAAGAATAAAATACTCTGAGGAACTATAATATATTGAGGGTTTTTTTTTTTTTATTTTTTTCAAATAAACAAGCCATCCTTAATGGTTTGAAAACCTTCCTAACCAAGGTGGAGTGAAATAAAGAGTCAGGCATTTGGCTAAGTTTCTCCAGAAAGCACAAACACAGAACACTCTGAAGTTCCCTACTTGTAACAGCTAACACATTCACAGGGAGACAAAGCAAAGAGAGGAAGACTTCAAAGTCATTCATGAAGAATGCAGGAAGAGAGATAGAATGACTGAAATGCAGCTAAATCGAATCTCACCAACTCAGCCCCCATATGTTCACAGCAGGCACATCTGGGGGTGCCCAGGGGTTCACCTGCCTGAGCTATGACAGCTGTGTTAGATCTATCCCTGGTATGTGACACCCAATTTCCTTGTTAAGAAACAACATTACTCTCACTAGGAGGACAAGAAATGTGTCCCTATGTCCTGGAAGGAAGGAGCTAGGTCAACTGAAGTTTCTTCTTTGGGAAACCCTGAGAACAGCACTGCCCAGAGGGCCTCCCCGCTCCTCTGACCTCCAGGAGAAGGAAGAAAAGGGAGCTTTAGGTTTCAGTCAAACAGCCAAGTCCAAGACCCACGTGGTTGCAACCCAGAATATTCCTTTGTGGCCTTATGTAAGCCAGTGACAAACAAGACATGTGCCTTTCAGACATAGGGGACAGTCAGCAAAACACACACATCTGTTTCCACCATGGACAACACGTCTGTAATACACAGAAGCCCTTACAACCAGCTCCCCTGCCCAGATGCAGGAAAGGTCTGGGTAACTCTAGAAGACCAGTAACTGACCAGAAAGGGAATCATCCCATGCACACAAGAGTGGGTGCCACAAGGAGCCCACAGGCTTGGGATAGGTAAACACCAGTGGGGATCAGCTGGGGGGCATCTGGGCAACTGGGAGGGCTTGCTCATTTTTGACTCAACCCTAATTATTCTGGAGCAAACACTCAAAGCAGTGAAGTATCTAGAAAACCATCTGGAGATCTTGCATTTGAGACCTGGGGAGGCGCCCCGGTTCAGATGACTTTGGAATCAGCTTGGATTGGACTGTGAAAGGAGCATCAATTTAGCAAAGCTGCACGTTTTCTCCATTGGCTCAAACTGTTGGCTTGGACGCATAATCTGATTTTTAAGCAGAGTCGGGACGCATAATCTGATTTTTAAGCAGAGTCGTTCCTTTCCCTAGCAAAAACAACAACAGCGAGAGATACTATATATAGCTCATTAAGTCAGCCTTGAGCCATGGGCTCAGGGACAAACTGCACTTTGGGGGGCAGTGCTGCTGTTACGTTGTACAGATGTCCGGGGCTCTGCTCTCTGAGCTCACACCCCAGCTCACCCTAGTAGTACCAGGCCACTCCCAGCCCCTTTCATTCACAAAATGGGGAGACAGCACCCTCCCATCTCACAAGATGAAAGCCCTGTATGGGAACTAGCCTGTTCGCTCAAAGGCTGGTTTCCACACGCATTCCTGTTAGCATTTCTTATTTCGTGGGACTTCGAACCCTGACATACCTACATCTTTCTGTGTGTCCTAACGAGCGTGTTTCTGTAAAGAAAAGCCCAGAATATATTGTGGTTAGATTACACGATCCTCCAATTGTACAAGGGAACCCGCTGGGCAGAAACCCAATGGTTTATTAATTCACGGGTGAAGTCATTTACCTCCCGTGAGTGCAAATAATCAACAATTTCTATGGGTATGACATAATATTTTGAGAAAAGGAGACTGGGGATTTCTTTCTTTATTTTGTTTTGATTAAGAAATGTAAATCAACTTTTATAGAAAACCTGGAAAGCACAATGAAAGAACTAAAATCACCTGTTATAATTGACCCAGACAAAACCAGTATTAAAGTCGGGGTGCATTTCACTCTGCCTTCCCAAACTCCACACGGGCAGTCACACACTTTCACCTTATAAGCTAAACTTCTAATTACACTATTATGAATCATATCATAATCCTCCTCCTCCTCGTCTGTATGTCCCAAAAGGAGGAGAAATCTGTGTAGTTCAGATTCTGGGGGTTTGGCACACTGCCTGATGCATATTCAGCACTTAGTATTCTTAGTTGAATTGACGAATATTATACTGTAAAGATATTCCATCATTATAACATAATATTATGAAGATTTTGCTGTAACATTAATCATTATTTGAAAACGTGATTTTTTTCAGTTGAAGTAAAATTGGCTAATAGCATGTATAGGTTTTAGATGCACAGACTTACAATTCGACATCTTCATAAACTACAGTATGTTCCTCACCAAAGTCCAGCTTCCCTCCTTCACTACACAGTTGACCCGTTTGACACCGCCACCCCCCATCCTGTCCCTCCTAGTAACCATTATTTGTTCTTATGGTCTATAAGTGTGTTTATGTATATTTTTTTATATTCCACAAAGTAATGAAATCATAAGGTGTCTGTCTTAACTTATTTCACTAAGTATGTAACAACCTCCTAGGTCCCTCCACATCTTTGATGATGGTAAAATGTCACCTCTTTTTTATAGAGAAGTAGTATCCCCTTGTGTATGGTATATATGCCCTGTTTTCTTTATCCACTCACCTGTCAATGGGCACTTAGATTGTCTCCAGGTCTGGGCTATTGTAAATAATATGGTGATGAATATGAGGCTGTATATGTCTCCTCTAACTAGTATTTTCTATTCTTCTGGTAAACACAGTTTTTTTAATGTCTACAAAATACTTCTCTGTATAGCTTTCCAAGTTTACTTAATACTTAACTATTCTGCAATTGAACACTGAAATGTTTCACTCATTAGCAGTGCCAAATAACGCTGTGGTAAACATCCTGTCTGTAAATCTTAGCTTATTTCTCCCCCCAACCCCATCCCACCCCCATATTATCAGGATAGATTCCTGGATGTAAGAGTACTAACTAAGCCAAAAGGTGGGATAAAAAGAAAGGTCCAATTTACACATCTACCAGCAGTGCACAAGAATAGCTTTTTTTGTTGCTGTTGTTTTCATTAAGTTTAAGCTGAATTTTGAATGACTGAGATTTTCTAAAAGCTCTGTACCACCCATTAGGACTTTTCTTCTGCTAATTTACTAATGTGCTTTGGTCAGTCTCTTACTAGCAGTGACCACTCAGGGCAGTACAATGTAGTTTTAGCATTTGTAGCTTTATAGTATGTTTGAAAACACTGTGAAAGATCTCCTTTTACCATGTTTCGTATTAAAACTTTTCTATACCATTTAATTATTTCGTTACTTTTTCAGAGGGGCCACGAGTTCATTTTGTCCAACAGAGCCACAAAATTCCTACTAGACTTGAATATGTAGACTGATATTATTTTAAATGTGTGCTAGTCTGGTTAGAACTGACATCTTTAAATAATTTAGACTTCCAGAGTATGGATAAATTGGTCTCTTGAAAAAATGCCTATTATTCTAACATGTTTTCATCTTTTGGTAAAGTTTTCAGTTTACTTCTTCAATAGGACCTACACATTTTTTGATATTAAAATGTATCTGTATTTGCTTCTTATGGAATTGTTCCCCATATCTATACCTGACTATTGGTGATTTAAAGAAAAGCTTTTCATACTAGTGAAAAGCTTATATTAATGAATTAATGAATTCACTGATTCTAAATGGCTTTAGTGTATTTACTTAGATTTTTAAGGTACACAGTCTCATAAAAATACTAATAACATACAACCCATTAAATCTCCCCTTGTTTCATTTGATGTCTTGATACACTGGCAAGACTTGCAGAACATATCACATAAGGTTTCTTTAATTGGCCTTGATCTTAATGGGAGAGCCTAAATTTCACCACTAATGCTTGTTTTTAGTTTTGTAACAGTGTAATCCCATAGAGAGGGGAGTTTCTTGGTTCTCTGCCACAGCAGGAAGGGTGGAGCTGAGAGGCAAGGAGAAGCTAAAAAGAACTCGGGAGAAAAGGCTGAGGAAGAAAAACTGGGAAGAGCTGGAGGAGACACAGGAGCAAGGATATGTGAAGAAGCAGCTGTGCGCGACTGGACTTATACCAGGGACTCGGCAGACAGGGAAAGAGACAGAGACGTGGGTGAGCGACTTAGAGGTTGCTGATACTGGCAGCCTTTACCTTGACTTGTATTTTGATTATTCTTTTCTTCCCAAATTTGCCTGGTCTCTTCTGCCTTATGGTTCACCACCAGAAGTTTCCTTGTGGCAAGTTTTCTGGCCTCTGTGGCCCCACTTTGGACCAACCCTATTTGGCCAGGCATCTACTCGCAAGGGAATGGGCAATTTTGGGTGCTTGATTTAGATGCTGCATTTTTTTCTCTTCTTCTTTCTATTGTGCACCATTTCTGTTAAAGTTCTTTTTCTACTGAAAGTCTTATATGCACTAAGAATGTGTTTTGTCTTTATGTAGCAGATGGCAGAACCCATCTGCTCATTTGGAGCAGGCAGGTTTGAGGGTACAGTAATTTTGTGGATCTCGTAATCTCAATGGTTTACAGTTACTAGAAAATAAACACAAAAATACAAGCTGGGTATGACCTATGGCATAGCTTCAATATATGTTAACTGGCCATCCTCATTCTTTCCCACTTCTAAATAAGTTAAACTGGCCCTGAGTTATTTCCCTAAAGTGCATTCAGAGTGAGGGGAAGCGTGGGTGCTCCTGCAACCCCAAACCCTGGGGTGAAAGGAGGGCTCAGGAGAGGGTGAAGCTGTGATGCCTGCCCTCACTGTAACACAGCTCTCCCCAATGGAAGGGCCAGACTTGAACACAGGTGGATTTTCCTCTAGCCTAGCAGCAAAGAGGGGAAAGGTCAAGTGCACCAAACTGTGTAGACTGACACTTCTCTTCCGGGCACCCAGCAGTCCCATCCCCCAGGTGCTTGGGGTCCTGGCCTGTCCGCAGACATCACACTGCCCGGCTCTGTGCATAATCTCGGTGATTTGCCCTACTAGACCAGCCCGATCCGGCCCCAGCCTGCAGTGCCTGAGTCCCAACCACCCTCAAGACTCCTGGCCTACCTCCCCTGGTCAACTGCGCTTCCGGCCTCAAAGGCCAGCTCCAATTCACTGCCCAGATTCTAGGAAAATCCAAGAGGCAGGTAAGCAACTAAATTTTTTGCTTTGGCCTCAGTCCCAGCCCCAGGCAAGGTAGGTCAGAGACAGAAGGGGGGGGGGGGGGGGGGGGGAGGTCCGGCTTCCTCCAGGCTCTTAAAGTCCCTCCAAATTAGGTGAAGCTAAAGAAA
Source organism: Condylura cristata (assembly GCF_000260355.1). Taxonomy (NCBI): domain Eukaryota; kingdom Metazoa; phylum Chordata; class Mammalia; order Eulipotyphla; family Talpidae; genus Condylura; species Condylura cristata. The sequence continues at coordinate 17,102,209 of NW_004567118.1, read as the reverse complement.
AATATAAAGGCATGGCAGCTGGCAAGCTGATTTCTATGACAAAGGCCAGTAAGTCTTGTTACACAGAGCACACCCCTGACTCAGGGGGCTCAAGAGGCAGAGGGTCTCCCTGAGGCCATCCTCTACCCTCCAGGCATCCGCAGAGCGGCCTCATTGTCTCCTTCCTCCCTACCCTCCACTTCACTCTCCCCTTTCCACCTTTCAATCCACCACCCTCAGGACATTCTTGGCTGCAGCAATTAAAGCGAGCTCTGCTTGAAGGCAATTATGTTTGGTGGTTTGTTTTTTAATCTAGTCACAGAGTAAATATGCATCATGAACTCAGTCTGGCATGAGCTCTGTCTGAATTTTCTTTCTTTTTTTTTTTTTTTTAAGATTTATTTATTTACACATGCAGGAACTAGGTTACAGGACAGAGGTGCAGGGTGAGAGGATTCACCAGAGACCGAGTGGGGAGCAGAACAGGCAGATCGAGAAAATACACTGCTGAGGGGAGCAGCGGATGAAACAGGAGAGGTCTGCTGCGCCCTGTCTGTCAGCTCCCTGGGTGGGAATTGAACTCATGCTGCAGTGGCTGCGGAGAGCTTCATAACGCTGCAGTTTAACCTGTTGCACTGCCAGGGAGAGCCTGTCTGAATTTTCTTTACATCTAACTCCAGTGCTACAGGAATTAGTCTCCAAGGGAGACAGCAGATCCAAGGGGCAAGCTGTCCAGCCACACATGGCCCATCAGGCTGTTCTTTTAAAGCCATGAAAAGCCAACGTCAGCAAGATTTATGTTCTACCCCCCAAACAAAAACACAACCCTAGGTAATGGGTTCGTCTATCAAAACACTTAAAACTTCCAAAATGAAAACCTGAATTGGGGTCACATTTTTAAGGCCTTCTCAAAAGGGATGCGTCCCACCTGCAAGATCTTGCTCTTTTCAAGCTGAAGAAAACTTTTGTGAGCCCTGAAACTAAGGAAGGTGTGGTCCCTCCCCTGCAATCCGGAGATTTACCCGAAAGTTCCAACTGAACCAGGGCTCTGACTCCCACAGGGCTCAAGATAAACACTGCACTAATAAAACTCGATAGCGTGGGCTCTGTTCAAGTGAGGCCACTTTATAACTTGACCAAGCCCTCAGCCAGGAAATGATTGCTTTTCCAGTCCGGCACAAGAATGTGCTCTGCCTTATGTCTCTGAACACAAACGTCAGGCGAATGGGTGGGCCGGAGGCCAGCGCAGGGCTGCAAACGCAGCGATGGGACTTCAGAAGTAACAGTCCTTCCACCTTCACCTGGCCGGTAAGGAAGCGACAGGAATGAAAGGGGCAGATAAAAACGGCCTCCTTCCTGACCAACAAGTGTTCTCCACCAACCCAGCCAATCAGAAGGAGCCGTTCACTAAGGAAAGCAAAGGCCTGCTCGTCTCCTCCGGCTAAAGCTCTGATTTCGGTGGCTTCTTAGAAAGGCACCTGTGATGTCATGACCACGGCCGCTGGTTCAAGGGTTCCGTGTCTCTCTTCTCTACACAACTGCCAACCCAGACATCATGCCTGTGCTGAAGAGGCAGCAGCAACAAGGGCAGCAGAGCCGGCCCCTGGGGGTCACCTTGGCTTGCTTGGGTTCAGGGTGGCTGGAAAGGCCCCTCCACGGCCAGCCTCCTGTTTCCCAGTCACCTGCCACCACGGGAAGAGGCTCCCGATCACAGCCACGACCGACAGCATCCGTCCTGGGCATCTCTCAATACAACCAAGAAGGCAGTGAACAGTCTCTGCGGGGAGAAAGGCCTGTGACTGCGGGCAGCAGCAGGACCACTGGGCACCGGGAAATGTGACTGGTGGGAGCGAAGCTGCCCTCCTGCCGGGAAGGGGTGCCAAGAAGACACCAAAAACGTGGCCTCCGTGGACGTCACCTCCATGTGTCCCCCCAGCTCATGAGTCCTTCCCTCCCAAAGGGTGTCTCAATGCTATGACAATGCTGTCATGACCATCACGCTGTCACCTGGCTCTGCCCCTGAAACAGCGGCGCTTAGCTCGGCCCACGGATCAGTTCTGCCTATGGCAACCACTGCACTGCCGGCAGCGGCCTCCTCTGGTATGACGAGCTGGGGGAAGGACTGGTCAGTAGTGGCGCACACGCTCCAAGGGTCCCCTCTGTGCTGCCATCCGCCGCTCCAGACTATGAAGAGGTCCTGGCTAGTTCAGAAGCACGAGGCTCAGACATTCCAGGCCCGGCCTGGACACAGGGGCCTGCTGCACCCTGGGACCTGGCACTACACAGCTGCCGCTCACAGCTGCCCAGCTCAGTGCAAATACAATGACCTCTCGGTCTGCCCAATCCTGAATCCCAAAGCAGCTCCTGGAAGGTGGAAGCAGGAACTGAACCACGTGTGCACCTGTGACAAGCTCGGGGCACTTGTGCAGTGGTTTTCGGAGAGGGTCCATCTCTGGTCCAGCCTCTCTCTGAAGTCCCTGACTGCATCCAAACCTTCAGGACTGGTCTTTCCTGCAACAACCATGCACAGCTCTAGGGCCACCTTAGGAGAGCACCGCAGTAAATATGCTGAGGCCCCCCCGTGCACTTCCGCTTATATACCGAACACCTTCTAAATCACGGTAGTGTCTTTACCTTGACCACTCTAGTCCTACCTGAGCCAGCTTTTAAAAGATACATATGCCCTGAACCAGAGAAGTCAAAGTCTGGCAAGTGGGAATAGGTGTAGCATTTACTGGTTCAAAGGAAGAATCATAGACGTCCTAGTGGGACAGCCAGCTAACAAAGGCTCCTCTTCCTGGTCCTTTTCCACATCTCATTGAAACTGGGTGGGTTTTGCGGCTGCACTGGCCAGGAGTCACAGGAAGCAGCGCTCTGCCGGTCCTGCTTCTGGGTCTCCTGAGACTGCAGCCTCAGTGACCGTCTCCCTGATTTCTCCCTTTGGGAACTGAACCACCCAGGCAATACACCTGCCCCAGGTTCCCACACCTGGAGAAGGGAGAGACCCCTCTCCCACCCAGGTCCTCAGCCTCCTGGCTCAGGGGCAGTTGAGGAGACCTGAGGCCACGGAGCTCTGTCCCTCATTCAGTCTATCCACTGTGATGCACTAGAATAACCACAATAGTTGAATTTTGGGTGATTTTTGTTTGCAACTTCGGGCAATGGTATGGAGTATGTTTATTTCCCAAGGAAGTCCAGTAACTTAAGATGACTGGACTTCAGAACCATCAGGTAAAAATTTCTTTTACAAAATAAAAAAGTGTAAGACAACTGACTTCAAAAATAACACATTATATATATATATATATATACATATATATATTACACAAAAATGTTATATTTGTTATATATATAATGTATAATGTATACACACACATTACTAAACATTTAAGAAATTTCTGTTCTCCAGTGTTTCCTGGCCTTAAAAAAAAGAAAAAGAAAGAAAAGTCATGTCGTGAAATCCTATCCCCTATAAAGAAACCAAAAATTGTAAGTAGGGGGAAAAAGTCACCAGATATTATAAGCTGAGACTTAACTGTTTAAGGGAGGAAGGGAAAACCTTCTCTCTCTTACACCAATCTCTTCCCCCAGAGCATTTCGTTGAGTGGTTTTTTGGGAGGAGGCCATCCATTAAGGGCCAGCAATTATTCTCAAAGGTTTCTCATAAATTGTTCATTTCCCAGTTGTCTCGTTTTCAAGAAGCTTAAAGTGTTTTAAAAGGAGAAGAAAAATTCCAATTGTGCACAAGAACATTTCTGAGGGCCCAGGGTCCTTAGATTGATTTACACACATTTGACAAGTAGAAAAAATATTTTTTAAAGCACTGTTGTGGCTCCATTAATTTTCCCCACATCTCAATTTTAAACGACATAATGTAAGTGAAAGGCTGAAAAAAGGTAGAGTTGCCCTTAGCCCACACATTCTAACTGGGACATGTAAAAGAAAACAAAATCTCACAAGGATCACTCTATTGTCAGCCCCGTGAAATACACACTTCAGGGCATCAGCGGAGAGCCACTAGTCCCACGGGGCTGGCTCTCGTCGCCAGGCATCCGGCTGTGCAGGGGTTTATTGGATCGCATAGTCTGCCCCACAGCCACTATATCTCGCATATACCTTTACCTGGGAGCGCACCTGATGTCTGTGTTCCTCCCTTTGAGCCTTGGAAGATGTGCCCACTACACCTTACTAACAAGGCAAACAGCAACCCTTTGAAAAACCCCACTTCGCCTGATCGCTTCTAAGGCCGATGGAAGCAGGCGACAGGAGGCCTCTGCGGACAGAGAAGCCACCGAAGAGCCTGAAACTGGAGTGACCTAGAGCAGGTATTGCGGCCACGGCCCACTGGATGTAAGTGTGTAACATGGAAGACGACACACAGCAGCGTCTGTGAAAACATTTAGTGGGGTGCCTATTTCTAAGGTAGACAGCCCATTTCTGCTCTACTTTTCAGGAGGTCCTGCTAAAGCCCACCACAAATGGAACCTGGGGCCGAGCTTCCCTACTGGCCGTGGCTAACTCAACCACCCGCCCCTCAAGTCTCTGCAGTTATTCCCTCCTCTCCTCTCTTGTGGAACATTCCAGAACCATCACCTCTATCCCACCTGCCCTAAAGCCTGGTCTCCCTTCAACATAAAAAAAATCGTCCTTTAGAAAACAGAATCCCAAATCACTGAGATCAAACCCCATTCTGATTTAAGTTCTGATAGCCAAAATTCTCCATTTCTGAGCTGCCTGGGGTGCCCAGGACCCTGTTCCCCCCCCCCATCTCCGGGCTCGTGGGGGGAACCCACAGCTTGGCTCCATTCTCTCCGGAGAGAAGGGAGGGGGCTGGGCTCCTGAGGACGAGACCCCGCTCAGAAAAAGGGACCTATCTTACCAGGCCCTTTCAAAACAGCAAAGCAGGCATTGTATGTTTACGCATTTAGCCGTTACAGATGTTATGAATTTTCGTGAAACCCAGCATTCATAAAAGCAAAGGCCCCACTCTGGAGCTTTAAATAAAAGAGCACAAAGAACAAGAAAATCGTTTTTCGGCAGGAGGCAGAAACTAGAGAGAAGGTTTCTTTGTGAACTCTGATGGAAAAGTGGATACATTTCACATTGGTAAGAAGGAAAACTGAATAACGACCCTGGGCAAAGAGTCAAAGGGACACTGGAGTGCACAGGCCCCGTGGGCTGCTCACAGCTGCCGCACGCTGACAACCCAACAGTGACAGGAAACTCAAAATATGCTTAGTGATTGACCAAAACAGGGGCTCGGAGGGTGTCAGGCTTGTTTTGTATTGGCCAAAACACTTCCTCCCATCTTCCAGACGACTGCTGGAGTGTGTGTGTGTGCGCGCACGCCTGTGTCTGTTTTTGTGTCTGAGTGTGTGTCTGCATGTCTGGGGAGGGGGTGCACTAGCTGCACATTAGAGTCCCAGACCACTCTTCTCAGCTGCTGCCAGAGTGCTCCCTGGAGATCAAGATATAGTTAACAAAATTCCCCCGTCAGTACCTTAGGAAGCAACGCTGAACACAGTCCTTTTCTCTGGGTGCTCAGAGGTGCTGGTGCTGGGCTGCTCAGTCCCGCTCCTGCAGAGCCAGCCTTCCTTCCCAGGAACTTCTCCTGAGCCACCCCCCTGGCTGGGTCCTTGTCTTGGGGGGGTGAGGGGGGTCAGGAATGGTAATAAAGAATGTGCTGCAGGTGTGGTTTATGGAAGTCAGAAAAGGTGTGACTGATTAGAATAAAAACGCTGGTTGCTCCCCTGGAGAGAGGAGGACAGATCTAGTGGGCTCCTGGATCCTCTGGGCAGCCAAGCAGCATCCTCCTCATGTCCCTGGGGAGGTGTACTCACACCCCGGAGCCCGGGGAAACGAGCAGGCCCTCAGGGAGGACTTTTCTGACTGGCTTTTATGCTTTACATTCAGGATTGTTTGTTTGAAGAATGTGAATTTAAAACAAAGCAACTTGGAATGAGAGCGGGAGATAGCAGCCTAGTGTTCACCTGAGCAAGGGTCGCCAGGCCTGCAGTCACCCAGGTAACCTGAGAACCAAGGAAGGGTGGACGCCAGCAGGAAGCCCCTGACCATGGCTCCCGTCAAGCCCAGGCACAGGAACAGGTCACAGACCACCCAGCCCCATCAAGACAACTGTCTGTCCTGAACACATTCATTTTCCAGAAATGTTCTTTATCCCCTGTATCGTGAAAGGCCACAGCCCCCTGCAAGAAATGCCAGTCCAGATTGAGTGGACAGGGTGCTAGTACTTCAACTCCCAGCCCTCTTGGGAGGTAAGGAACTTCCTCTAAAGGACTCTGCCCCATGCCTACCAGCTCCTCCCATTTAGCAACCACTGCACGTCCACTGAGCCCCACACGAAGATGTCGCTTTCAGGGTGTAAACCAATGTCGTTATGAAATAAATCAAGGCTGGATGGGAGCCTGAGCACCTGCAGCCGCCTTCTGTTTCTCTTCCTGGAAATGCCACCTCCCCTATACCTGGCAGGTTCCAATTCTCCTAGGAGGTGGTCCCTGCCCCTGGCTAAGCTGTTCCAGAGAAGAGTCTGGATGTGACACAGCAGCAAGCCCCAAGCTGTTAGCAGCAGTTATGTGAACAGAATCAACCCTAACCAACTGGACCCTGCCCGAGGGTAGCAAGGAGACCACTCCACACTGGAGCAAGGGTGAGACCGGAGCACTCAGGAGGTCTGAGCCCAGGACCAAGGTGGTGGGTTGACCCATTCACCCCATGTGTATCCCGGGGAGAAAACTGGCAGCGAGTCCCAAATTCACACCTGCTTAATGGAAGGAATGCAGATGGCCCCATGGCCTGTGGAGAGAAGCCACGTGACACATGGCCTCATCCCCAGGGGAGAGGGAGAGCCCACACCTGACTGCCTGGGGCGCACGTGGGGAGCCAAATGTCCTGCCGGCCGCAGCCTTGACGTCCTTCACACGCCGTTGGCTGGGGCTGCCTCTGCTTTTCGGAGAGGAAGGGGAACCTCCAACATCAAACTCCAACAACTCCCGTTCAGTGGGAAGGTCAAAGCCTCCATTCAGAACAAAAGGACGCAGCGACCACGGCACGCGAGGCTCCGACTGCCCCACGCAAGCACAGGCCCACTTCCCGCAGCGGTGCCCCCTTTCAACAGCCATGCCGGCGACAGGCCAGGGCCCACTACCCGCCGAGACGCCTTTCATCCCTGAGCTGGGGAAGGAAGCAGCAAAGGGGCATCAAGGCTTTGAGCTCTGAACATTCAGCAACGCTGCTCAGAGTCAGCAGCATAAATCAGAATGTTTTAGTATTTCAGGGCAGAGGAAATGGTTCTCCAGCTAAGCTCCCTACTGTTTCTTAAAGTGATTATTTTGATTTAAACCGCTGCCTTGTGGCTAGACTGCTAGCTACCAGTCAGCTTCGGGCCGTTTGTCCTGGAAGCCAGAGCACAAAGAAACACTGTTGGCTGCGCCCGGCTCCTCCAGGAAAGCTTGATGGGCTCAGCACCTTCCACAGACCCGCACTGTTCCTCACGGGGCAGGAAGTGAGGGCTCGGGGTCGCGGCCACCACGCCCTTCTCTGCCCAGCGCTGTGGCACACACCGTGGTTTTCTTCCAGATCTTTCAGCTATCTCAAACGGCAGGTTCTCACCATCTGGGGAAGGGCTCATTGCAGCCAGAACCGACCGGGGGGGGCGGGGGGAGGATGAAAAGCAAGCCAGAACCTGGTGAGTTCACTCAGGCAAAAAAAAAAAAAAGGCTGCGTTTAGCAAGTATTCTGCTCAATCTCAGTTGTCCTGGTGGGTCAGAGCTGGTGGGTGAAGGGGAGGAATAATTCTGCATTTTCCACACATGTGTCCTGATTTAAAGCAACCATTTCATGGTTTGCAAAATATTGCTAGACAAAGCAACATGCATTCATGACATAGTTCACAATTATGAATCCAATCAAAAGTAGGGGAAACTACAGGGGTTGGCTGGTGTAGAACCACTCCCTAGTCTCCCCTGCCCTCCCCACCCTCAAGGGGCCCCAGACAGACTGAGGAATGTTCGCTCTGTCCAGTCACACAAGGACATAGTGGGGTCCCTGGGCCTCTCTCCCAGCACCCCTCCGTCTCAGGCTCCAGCCTGAGCTTGGTCTGGGAGAGCTGGGGCCTGAGTCACTCAGGAGCACCCCCGCTGGGTCGCAGCCAGCAGTAAGAGCTGCCCCAAGTCCTAGGCCTGCTCTGCTTAAAGGGAGGCTGACCCAGAGTTTGTTCATGGAACTATCCAGTTACCTTACTCTTGTTTAAATTCACCCACGTGACAACTGGGAGTAAGACAGGATTCTGGGGTGGAGGCTCCTAAGAAACAAACTTCCAAAATTCACCCATAATTGTTTCAACGGCATAAGGCAAAGCTAGCAGGTCTGAGCAACAGGGCAGGTATTGAGGGCCCAGTCTATGCATTACACCACTGCTCCTCTGCGCACTGTACCAACCAGTGGAAGGGTACAGTTACATGCACAGAGAAGCCTGAATATACCCCTGAAAAGGCTCCCAAACCTGTACCCCCCACCTCAGTCAACTTTGGGCTGCCATAACAAAGCACAATCTGGGCAACTTACACAATAGACATTTCTTTCCCCTGGTCTTAGAGGCTGAAAGTTCAAGGTCAAAGTGCAGACTGATTCAGTTCCTGCAAAGACTCTTCCAGCCTTGCAGATGGCCACATGCTTCTCATGTGGACAAGCAGTAAAGAGAACTTGGGTCTCTTCTTCTGAGGTCACTAACCCTATCATGGGGCCCCACCCTATGACCTCATCTAATCACCTCCAAAAACCATCACAAGGGGGTTTATGATTTCCCCATATGGACTAGGGGGACACAAGCATTCACTGCACAGTGTCTTCCCCACCCCTCCCATATAGACAGACTCAGGAGATCATGTGAGAGGCAGTGCAGTCTTTAAAAGTAAGCGAATGTGGGCCCTCCCTGGTGGCGCAGCGGGTTAAAGCACAGCACTGAAAATCTAAAGCCGCTTCCGCATGAGTTCGATTCCCGCCTGCCCCGGAGGCGACCACATGGCGTGGCAGACCTCTCCTGACCCGCCCGCTGCTCCCCTCAGCAGTGTACTTCGTCGATCTGCCTGTTCTGCTCCCCGCTCTGTCTCTGGTGAAGCCTCTCGCCGCCCCTGAGCCTCTGGCCTGTATCCCAATTCTGTATACACAAATAAATAAATCTTTAAAAAAAAAAAAAATGTAAGCGAATGTATAAATCCCAACTACCCACTAAATGTCTCCTCCAAGGTTGTTCTCTTTCCTATGTTGGGAGCGTGGGGGGTGGGGGGAGAGTAGAGAACAGCATGAGTACTGTTTGGGGGCTCGGTGGGCCCTGCCCTTTCCATCCAAGAGGGTGCTGCTAAGCAGGAAGACATCTCTCACATCGCCTCCACCACCCCAAACCCCACTCCCCGGAGCTGAAGTTCCGCTCGGCTGGACGCAAGACTGTCTTTGATCTTGAAAGAAGCTCAAGCTCACTCTCCAGGATGGGAAATACACAGACACCAGCTTCCACACAACTCCCAAGCTACATCCCCCACTCAGCGGTGTCGAAACTGCCTCCAAATGGAAAACAGATGAGCCTTTTAAAGGAAAAGTTATTTATATTGTGGAATCTTTCAGAGCAAGCAGAAACTTGAAGTTTATCACCTGGGGCACAAAACTAATGATACTTGAGTCTTCTCGCACTAAAGGGACAGATGTGTTTTATGGAAAGTAAGACAAGGAAATGTGTCAGTTTGATTCTATTTCTTGAGGTCTGTTCTTATCAGGGATGCATGCCAAATCTCATCAATCAAGGAAACATGCCATTCAAAGAGCTGGGCAAAGGATTCTTTCCTGAGAATTCCCCCAATGGTGAGGTTTAAGAGCGAAGTTCTCCAGTGACTAAATCAGGGGAAGCTGTCTCTGAACTCCACTGACCTTTCTGAAGGGGTGGGCACCTGTGTGTTTTCCCCTCCAGAGCACAGACGTGGACATGTGGACTCTGCTCCACCACCGTCTTCCCCAGTCTGCCTTGAGTTCTACTAGTTCAGCAAAAGCTGGACATGAGACTGACTTCAGTGCATAAGGTGGAACTGGACTCATGCTAGCCTCAACTTGGGGACATTTTTATAACAAGTTCCAGCTAATACATGAAGGAAAACAACACATTTTTGCGTTTGGAGACTTTCAAAGCAATCATAGCTCTCTAGGAAAATCATAACTTCTCCAGGAAAATTAGGATTCCTAACACCTACCCTGGAGAACTGAGAGTTTAGGGAAACCGAATCCCGTTCCACAGACACCACTGTCCATAAGCCCAGCGACAAGGCCAGTCAAACTGCTATCCAGAGGACGCGCACAGGCCTGCCGCTTGTGCTTGAGATGGACTGGACCAGTCTTGCCCTCAGAGCCAACCTTGTGCATGTAGGCCTGGAGTTACAGGAGCACAATGGGAACTGTGCCCACACACACCACATGCCCACCATCCTCTCACAGCACCCCCAATTTCTTTTTGTCTCGACACTGAGCATCCAGGGAAAAGACCAAAAAAGAGGCCCAGGAGATGGAGATGAACTGAAACAAGAGAAACACCTCCAAGGACGAGCCCAGTGGCCCTGATTACAAGAAAACTCAATCTCAGGGCATGATTGTGTTCTTCCAAGTCCTGTTCTTCCCTTTTCCCACGAAGACTATCGCGTGCCTGGGCTCCAGTCTGAGTCCCCACCCTGGTCACAGGCCAAGTTCATGAAGAACCCACAGCCCAAGAACCCAGCTCACTTTCCTAAAGAGCTAACCGCTCTGAGGTCCATTGCAGAATTTTTGACCTTTGGTTTCAAACAAGATGCCCTCACCTCTCAAACTTTCTCTGCAAGTGATATGTGAATGCACTGCTCTTTGAGTCTCCTATAAAGATAAAGCTTAAGCTGAGAACACTCATTCCAGACTCAAGGGAGGACATGTATAGTTATCTAGTAACACGTACATGCATATCTATATTATAGGCCTCCACGCCTTTTTATGCCTATAGGAATATGTTGTTTTGAACGTTTCCTTTCCCCTAAATAATATTCTAGTATACATGCTTTTCTGCAAATGACTTTTTTCACTCAGCCATCATGTCAGAGGTCAAAACCACCTCACTATTCTTCATTTTATTCCCAGGGAATGTATTATATTCCCTAGATGACTATGCCATGTTTGTGTGTGTATGCTTACATCCTCCTCTGTGCCCATACTCAGTGATCCAGGAAGAGAATCTCAAGACATGGAATTAATTACCAAGTCCATGGAGTTACAGATTTTTGTTTTTAAGAAATTCAGCTAATTGCCCTTCAAAATAGTATAACAATCTATAATAAAGTTGACGAATTGCCCACTTGCCTATACTCTTATTAGCCCTTAATAAATTCCTTAAAACATACCAAATGATAGCCAAAAATTGTAACTCTTTATACTTCCCAACACTAGAGTGGTAGACAGAATAATCACCCACCAAGTCACCAAATCCCAGAACCTATGAACAGGTGACCTTACATAGCAAAAGGGACTCTGCAGACATGATTAGTTGAGAGATGGGAAGATGATCCTGGATTGCCAAGGTAGCTCCACAGGCATCATGGGGTCCTCAAAAAAGGAGGCAGAGGGGTAAGAAAGGGTGATGGGTGATGAAGTATGAGACTGAAGCTGCTCCACTGCTGGTGTTGAAAATGTAGAAGGGTCATGAGCCCAGGAATGTGGGTGCGTCGGGAACAAGGCAAGGAAATGGAGTCTCCCTGGAAGCACCAGAAGGTACACAGCCCCACTAGTCCATATTAGAACGAGGACTTCTAAAACTGTAGAAGAATAAATTTGTGTTATTGTAATTAGCAAGTCTGTGATATTTGTTACAGCAGCAGTAAGAAACTAATACTATGAGCAAAGATAAGTATTTATTCTAGGTTTGCAGGCTATTTATATATTCCTTTCTACAAATTCCTATTTAAATATCCTTTACCCATTCTATAGGGCTTCTATTAAGATGTATCAGTCTTTTCAATGATATTTTGCCTGACTTATTTAAGAATGAATAAGTCATTCTCCACCTCAAAGTCACAGCTAAATTGTCTAACTTTTGGAGACCTATATAAAGCAGACATATATTCTTGGCATTGTCTCAAAGGCACACTGAAATACCCTTACACCACTTAATAAAAATTTCATTTCCCCACTCATTTGAAAAGGCACATTTATCATTTAATAATCTCCCATATACTGCATAGATCTATTAGTGGATGATCTATTCTAGGCCTTTGGTTGATTTGCCTATTTAATTACCATAACACACATAATGAACAAAGTGTCCGTTAATTTTTCTTTTTCAAAATTTCCTTGTTTTACCTTGCTAATTTCTAGTTCTACATGAATTTTCAAAATGGTGAGCCAAATTCTATAAAATAACTTACTGGAGTACGAACAGGATTTTATTGCATGTACATATTAATATGGGGAGAACTGAAATCCTTATAACACTACTTCTCCAAGCTCTTGTCCCTTGGCTGCCATCTGTTGTCTTCACAGGTGCCTCTTTTCTTTTCTTCTTTCTCCTTTTCCTAAGTAACCTGTCCTTTTAAAGTTTAAATGAAAAAAATATATATTGCTTTTCCATCCAACAATTAGATTTCCCTCTCTGATGTCCTTCACTGAAGTCATTTCATAGAATCAAGAAATGCAGGTGCACACTTCTAAGGTTATTCTTCAGCTGGCTCACCTGCTGCTACTATGTACAGCCTTCTTTTTTTTTTTTTTTTTTGTTTGTTTGTTTGTTTGTATTACTTGTCTAGTTTATTGCAGGTATATAAAAATGATGGTGCTGTTTGAAGTTGGTCCTGACTCCAGTCGGCTAACTCAACCTATCTCCTTATGTTCTAGGATGTTCAAATGAATTCTAGACACTGTCTATATTAGACAATGGCATCAACTAGTAGTAACAGCTTTATTACTTTTAGAAATGGATACCTATTGTTTGCTTCATTTAAGTTTGTCTTGGAGAAATTTCATTGTATCAGATAAACATCTTTGGCTTTTTACAACCAGCTAAAGAAACAGTTCTTGAGACTAGTTTCACCTGTCATAACAGCATGGGAAGTCCCCAAGCCCAGAAGCTTCTTCTGTTCCTGTAGCGTTGGGGTGCACTCCATGAAAGCATGGACCAAAGATGTATTCTAAACCCTATAATTCAGGGATCTTCAATGGAAGCGTCACCAGATAGCTATGACAGATTCCTAACTCGATTTCCAGTCCCCCCAGAGGATAGCGAGGAGGCTGAAAGTCCCATTTCTAGTCGAGACTGGCCTTTCTGGTGACCAGCCTCCTATCCAGAAGCCCATCAAGCTTGGCCTCATTAGAACAAAATAAACTCCTATCACTAGGAAATTCCAAAGGACTGAGGAGCTCTGTTTCAGAAACTGCAATCAAAGATCCAATATTCAAAAAAAAAAAAAAAAAAGATGTTAACATCTTTATCCTCCAGAACATTGCAAAAAAATTTTAGGAGCTCTGTGTCAAGAACAAAAGGCAGAGCAAATCGATACCCGACATTGGTGATTATATCACATGTGGTAGTGCACAGAAACAGAGGGAAGGCACAAAGCCCATTCAGGTGGACAGGTACTAAGGTTCATTCAAGGCTGGGCACCCTTGGGAGGCCATGCAGAAAGTGGACAGTGGAGACGACCCTCCCAGTGTGCACAAGAGCTGGCAAATTCCCTTTCCTGGTCCTGGTCACTGCTGGTAGAGTTCTGCAGGCAGGGGTATGGCTCGTGCTAGCTCCCCAAACCTGGGAGGGACCTGGTCTGCGGATCAAGTCTGCTCCCGGCCAGAGTCTCTGGGACTTGAATTCAGCAGCCTGTCTCACAGGGTCAGGTCAGGCAAGGTGCCAATGGGGACGCTCCCCGCTGCATAATTACGACCTTGCACGTCCCGTGTCACTGCAGGCGCTGCTGCTCCCAACATTCTGAATGCAGACATGACTCACCTGCAGTCTTCGTCGCAGACTAAGAAAGCAGTCATTTTACCCTCACCTCTCAGTTACGATGGGCACTCCATACTACTCCCCAGTTATTTAAATCAAGAAATCAAGGTCAAGTGTCCGGGTGTCAGGAGTCCGAGTGATAATGAAGGTAGTGCCAGTTTGTAACCTCAGAGCTTGAGGTCCTCTGTGGCCTTGGAGGAGGCAGCATCTTGGTAGACGCTTGACAAGCCAAGGGTCTCAACCAAAATGTCACCAAGCAAAACCACTCTTAGAATAAGCCTTTATTACCTTCAACTCTACTTAGAAGTGAAGTTTGACCCGCAGGGTATTGTTAAAGCAGCACTTGATCTGCAGTCACTGGCTTATGTGAGCCAGCAAGGAACTGCTGAAGGCTTTATTAAAAATGTAATCAGTGGGCCCTCCCTGGTGGTGCCATGGGTTAGGATGCAGCACTGCAAGCCAGCCGCAGCCGCCTCAGTGCGAGTTCAACCCCCCACCCCGAGGTGACCCACATGGTATAGCAGACCTCTCCTGACCCGCCCACTGTTCCCCTTAGCAGTGTATTTCCCGATCTGCCTGTTTTGCTCCCCACTCTGTCTCTGGTGAAGCCTCTCATCGCCCCTGCACTTCTGACCTGTGCCCCAGTTCTATATGCATAAATAAATAAATCTTTTAATAAAAAAAAATGTAATCAGTAGAGATGCTTGAAGCATTTTAGAAAAGGCAAGAGAAAACATTTATCATTAGGTTGTAATTACGACTGATATTTCTAAAATGCTTAGACCAAGGTTTTCAAGGACAGCAGATTTATCTTCATGTCAAGTGACTGTCCCATATTTGAAAGCATAAAATTTAGTTCAATTTTCTCAAAAGTTTCCTGACCTTAATTATCATACCGAGGTCCAGCTTCTTCTGCCCCTGAACACTGACCAGGCATCCTCGGGCCCAGGAGCCAGGCCTGGCTTGCACAGACACATACAGAGGGAAGACCACATGAGGACACAGGCGGGGAGTCTCAAAGCCAAAGAGAGAGGCCTCCGAGAAAACCAGCTCAGCCCAGTCTTGATCACAGACTCCTAACCCCCAAGAATAAATGTCTTTGTTGAAGCCACTGGTCTGTGATAACTTGAGGGGTTAGAGGTGACCCACAGTCTGAGATCTTATTTCCTAAAGCGGACACCCCAAAACATCCAACAGTGCATGGATGCTTGCTGTTTCGAGTGTTTACATGTCCAATTTCATTCAATCACCACATGCAGCAAACATTATTCTTATATCCATGATGGACAAGGACTAACGTCAACCATTCTCGGCTGAAGTCGCCACCTCCCCTGCCCTCAGGCTCACCTGCAGGGAGGTGACAGAGCAGGAGCGGACTCCAGGAGTCACTCTCACACCCACACTAAAAACAGCCTCTAACACACGGCGTCCCAGTGCAGACTGGACAGCAGCTCCCAACCCCACACCCGATTCACTGGTCACCCTCACCGTCCCCAGCCCCTGCCACTTCTAAACCCCCTCCCCATCCAGTCTGACTCTTTCAGACCGAGTTCTGTCACTGGACATCTAAAAACCCCACGCACACCACCAAGCCACTGCTCAAGCATCAGCAGGCCAGTCTCCCCTTCTGCATGGAGTCTAACCTTCCCACCACCCTGACCTTGAGTTCCTTGGAGGGCCCTCACCTCTGTCCAGGCAGGGAGTGCTGGGGTGGCATCTGGACTTCATGGCTGCCTTTATGCTGCATGTGGCCAGCTTGGAGGGATGGAGCCAGCAGACAGCACACGCCACCCGTGCCCCGGACGCAGGACGCTGGCGGCCCGCAGTACGGCCACAAGAGCAGAGCCGTCCTGGTCGCCCTCAAGAGTGACTGTTATCACCCGACCTCCAGGCAGGGCTGGGACTGTGCAGACTGCCCTCCCGGGCAGTGGCCAGTAAGCCACGTTCTCATCCCCTGGGGCCAGTTCCAAGGGCGACAGGGCCGCCCTTGTTTCCTTGCAGGTTCAACAATCTGGTTCTCATTGAGCAGAGTTTGGAGCGCTCTCTCACCACATTTTTCTTTAATTATGATAAAAGAGAGTAACTTAATCAAGCATAAATCCTGTTGAAATGAACATGAGAAAATAAAGGGGTTAACACAGGGGAGGGGGTGGACACTCCCCCCACAGGTTCTGAGGATTTAGGAGGAAGCATGAGTGCAGGCCCAGTAAACACAGACGAAGGCTGGTCCCACTCAGAATCTGCTTCCTAATTCTGCCTCAGGAAGAAAAAAAACAAAGGCAGGTAACCTGCCTGCCTGTGACACCTGGGAATGAAGGCTGTCCTCCAGAGGAGGGAGGGCCGTGTTCTACAGCCCCCACAGAGAGAGAGAGTGCTGTTTCAAATATAAGAGAGACATTAAGAGAGGGGAATATTATTCGGTACTGAAAAGAAATGAGCAACCGTAAAAAGAAATGGAGGAACCTTAAGTGCATGTTACTAAATGAAGTATATGCACAGTAGCATTATTCAGAGCAAGTCAAAAAGAAATCCAAAACAATCTAAATATCCATACACTTAAAAACAAATAAAATCCATGCAATGGAATATTATTTGACAGTTAAAAATAATAAAGCACTGACACATTAACATGAATGAACCTTGAAGACATATTAAGTGAAAGAAGCCACCAGCAAAGACTACGTATTGTGTGGTTCCAATTATATGAAACATCCGGAACAGACAAATTGTTAGAGACAAAGTACGTTAGTGGAGGGTTGGGCTGGGGGCTACAGATCAGGAGGAAGTTGGGGAGGTAGGGGGCAATGGTTAAAGAGAACAGGTTTCTTTAAAGATAATAATAACTTCCTAAATTTATTGTGGACATGGTTGCACCACACTGAAAATTCTAAAAGTCAGGGAACTTTACTCTTTCAATGAGTGTTTCAATGAGGCATTTAAATGGATTATAGCTCAAAAAAATATATCAATAAGAATGACTAATTTGAAGATGCTAGAAGTGGGAAGGGAAGGGAGATAAGCTCCATTAATATACAGGCTGGAAAAACACAGAAAATCAGAGTTTCAGGAAAAGTGAAAGGGGCCTATTTGGGAAATGAACTCCTGGACCCAGTGTCAACATGGAAGATTCCCATCCTCGTCCTCACGTGCTACCCAATTCCTTTCTCATTCCCATCTCTGTGTTCCCTGGAAAGCCCCTGGGACTTGTGATAGATCATCAGACACCACCCTGGGAAGGGATCCCAAATGTGCCCAGTGGTCTTAGACAGAACAAGATTTCATTCTTACAGTGGGGAGAAATCCCTTGATCAAAGAATCAACTGTAGGTCCCAGGAGCTAAGGACATGGGTCAGAACATTGAACGTCAGAGAAGGGGTGTGGGAACAGGAAGCACTGGTGATACATACTGCACAGGGGAGAGATATTCCAGTTCTGTTATACAATTTTAATTATAGCCTAGAGAGGTTATAATTGTAACACCCAAGTTTTCAGGGAAGAACCACCACAGATCAAAGCAGGTGGAAGTCACCTCACTGGGACTGTAAAAGTCACATGACGCTACAGAGTTTGTCATACACTGTCCTCTTTTCCAGAGTGGTCATCCTCAGTCTGCTTCTTCTTCCATGCAGACACCCAAAGAATCTCCTATTTCCAATGTCCTGTGCATGCCAAAGAAGTCCAAAGGCCAGGATTTATTCAGGACATGCTCACTTTAGACAAGAACTTATTTCAAGGACTTACCATATACACCATAATCAAGCAGTAGAAAACATAACAGATAAAGCAGACCTTGTAAATCCGCATGCACCATAACTTTTATTCACGCTGCTGTTACATACTCTTATATCCTCCTCTGTCTATTCTGAAAGGGAGGAGGATGGATCATAAAGATCAAGTTCATTTCTATCAGTTGAATGCTTTAGTCTTCTAAAGGGAAATTATAATGATTTCCCTTAGCCAAGAATTTCTGTGCTTTGCCATGTACATTCCCCCAAGAGTCAAGTCTTCGATTCAGTTGTATTTGGGGATCTGCAAAATCCCCAAAGTAAAAGTTAAAACTAAACTTCTTCTTAGTATAGTTGTCAAATATAGTAATTCTATATGGCAATAAAAAGCTTAAAAGATCCCAGCAGTCCTTTCAGAGGACAACAAAGGGAAAACCGCATGAAGGCTCTAGCGCTCTGAGCTCATCAGGCAGGTAAACAGCCAGTCTGCTTGCTTCCAAGCAACAGAGCTTTCCTGAGCCCATTTAGGGTGACAGCTCTCCCTAAATGACACCTCAGCTCAAGGGAAAGTCCCAGATTAGAAACTCAAGGAATCAAATGACAACACCGTGAAACCGGTTTCTTGGTTTTTAATTTAACTGAAAAATATTGTGATTTCAATCACATTAACCTTCCTCCTCTAGAAATTAGGGTAGCAAAATGTTGAGTTGGCAGGAGTTAGGGGAGGGGACAGAGTCATTTCATGTCTGAAAGCACACCAAGTCACAAGAGCAATTAGGGAATGTCTTGTTCGAAACAAGAAAGAGCTACCTACCTTTTTGCAGAGTAGACTTTGTTATTACAAAATTAGAGGAGGACATGGTAATACATCCGAATATAGATCAAGATATGAGTTTATATCGAACAAGCAATTACAAGGCTATGGAATAAATTCTATTTTATTTCTTCCCTTGGAAGCAGGAGTATGGAGAAAATGAAAAACACTGGCTTCTGCAGGGCTCAGGTGAACCTGTCCAAGGTGACCTCTTCAGAAGGGAACAGTTTAAGCAGAGTTACTGGGGATGTTAGATAGGGCCTCACTCACCCCACCCCCCAAAAATGTAATACAGAAAATGTCTTCTTTAAACCACTCCAGAAGATAGGCCTCCAACTCGGGATGCCATCCAAATTTAGTAACTCGTTGGAAAAACAGTTACTTCCTGAATTACCTAAATCAAAACACTCCAGCTAGGGCTTTTGTTACAACAGTAGAGTCACAGTGACAATGCTGTCAGTGAACAGCAAGTGAGGAATGAATGGGAGATGTTCTTTCCCTCCACCTCAATCCAAGCTTGCCAGCTGCAGGTTTTAAAGCTGCAGACATACAGGACTACTGAAATTGAAAGTAACTGAATTTAAAGATCTAAAATGGGGTTACTCAATCCCACTACCCACATTACAGTTTCTTAATAGCCACATGATGCTAATGGCTACCAGACACAGATAAAGAAAATTTCTGCCAGACAGTCCTATGCCACAGAACTCAGGAAGGAATTCAATAAAATATTCCATGTAGGGGATTTTTGCCTAAAAAAAAAAAAAATGAATAGGCTCTTGAAACATCCTTAAATCTGAAATCTTCCTGGAAATGAGGTTGGTGCTTTGTGTTTTAAGGCAAAACAGAAGATAAATTTTGTAATCAGTTGTCACGATCAAAACATCTTGAGGGTTATAATTCTCAGAGGGTGGGAGCACAGTCAGCCTGACTCTCCCATTGAATGAATAGAGAGCAGCAAGTCTGGGCCGCACAGTAGCCCCACACCTGACCTCAGCACAGTTTCAACTCACAGGTGGCAGCACAGGGAAGAGACAGTCCAGGCTAGAGCAGCCTTGTGACTCTTGGCAGGATTGTAAAGGTAGGGTAAAAGGAGCACCCAGCCTTTTTCCCCCTTTTTTAACCCCTTGCTTCATTCTCTTGCACACTGCAGAGTGTTTTGGTGGTGATGGCAGGTGAATGACAGCAAGAACTTAAAATTCTGAGGAAACAAACCTCCTTCTGCAGCAGGAGAACTGGGGTCCCCAGAGGTAATCAAACCCTGGTGCCTTTTTCTCTTTCTGTCCTTCAACTGCTCTGCCCAGGACATAGACACAGTCAAGGGGTACAGGCACAGAATGAAGTAATTAAAGCCCAAGGTTCTGTACCAAAGGATTAAAAATGGGAGCCCCACGGAAGAAGAAAGTATAGGTAACTATATATGGGTACCACAAGGAAGCTTTGGGGGTGGGTATGTTGGAACCTCTTTGTATCATGAATCTGGTAGGAATGACGCAATATATCAGTATTTGTGAAGTTTACAGCAACTCAGGATCAGAAGAAATGGCTCAGTGTTGAGTAAAACACTAAATGCTGAAAATACATAAATCAAAAGCGGGGAGGGGAAGCCCTCAGATCCCAATAAACATGGGTTCTATTACTTCATTCAACCAGCGAAACAGCCCTAAATCCCAGAATTGTAACTAATTTAAGATGAGTTTACATCTGTTCTAATCATAGTCACAGGGTCAAGAATACTTTAGGGGTGATCACCCTTTAGCTTTTGGAATGTTATTAGCAGATTTCTATTCAGTAAAATTACATTTGCCAAGAATTGGTAACACTAATAGTAAAAACAGTATTTATTGTTCAACAGCATGAATAGATTCTTCTTTAAAGCAGCACCTCCCAGAGAGAGACACAAATCTCCAGATCTCTTCTGGCCACAGAAACCCTAATTATTTTAATTTGACCCATAGGGCAAATATGCGCTATTTTGTCTGATTTGAGACAACATGGAGTTGTCTGCCCTGTGCCGCCTGTCCTTCCCCTGTCACTGTCTCTCCTTCCCCTGTTGCTGTCCCTCCTCTGCAGAGGGTCACTTTCTGTTTATACACTGGGCTCCTCCCATGTGTAGGTCAGCTGTCTGGCAGATTGTTCACTCTGTGTTTGTCTTTCTCTAAACCATTCTAGTTCTAGTGTTCTTCCTCATCTCATTAATTGGCTGTCATGTATCACGTCACATGGATGAGATATAAGTTTGTTGAATCAATCAACCTGCAGATTGGAAGAATGTGCCCATGTGCTATAATAATAAAAATGTATATATGCCCATCTTAAAGGAATTTCATTTCCAGTTTCAATTTTAAAATCTTGTGACATTTTATTTTCCATAAAGTTTGCAAAAATATCTCCCATTTTCTATGTTCATTTGCAAGATGACCCTGACTTCTACCTCTTCAAAAGATCAGATCTATTTCCTGGAATCAGGGTGGACTCTGGATTGTTCAAGTCTATAGATTATAGTGAAAGTGGCCCAGTGACAGTTCTAAATGGAATCCTTACCTGGCCAGATGCCTACCCTTAGGACACTTGCTATTGGGAAAGCATGCCTGGAGAGGTCATGCATGAATTCTCTAGTAGAGGGAACCTTCTGACCAATTGCCTTAACCACCAGCCATGTCAGAGTGCCACCTGGAATGGCCAGTCCTTTCCTGTCTTCAAATGAGACCACAGCCCTAGCCAACAACTTACCAAAGCCACATCAGAGCCCAAGTTGGAGTCCCATCAACCCACAGCACTGGGTAACATAATAACAAATTATCATTTAAACTTCTATGCTGTGGAGTATTTAATTATACAGCAACAGAGACCCAAAACAGATCTGTAGAGAAATTTCATTTTCTCCATAAATCTAAATCAAGATTCAACTCCATTTGCTTTTTTTCCCCCGTAACTTTCTGAAAAACAGCATAACAGAGATTCCCTACCTTTGATGCACTTAAACTCAGTCTATGGTGCATGGGAGATTTTCTGACCAGGATCCCTCTTATAAAACACATTTGGAGTTACAACCTCAGGTTGTTCACCTTTGATCCATCGTGTCATTTTAATTATGAATAATTGTATTGCCCCAGGGAAGCTGTTGTTCTTTCTTGACAGATGTCAGCCATCGCCAAGATTTCCAACATGTCCAACAACTCTTTCCACTCTCCTGCTCAGCCCTGAGGGAGGATCAGGCAGGGTGAACCCCACATGGTGGGAATCAACACTTTTTTTGTAAGCACAGCCTTCTGTAAGGTAACTAGTGAGTTAACTATTTGTACATCTCAGCATTTCCCAACTCTTATTTTGGGCAGGTATTCATCAAGGACCACGTATTCTGTGCACCGGGTTCCACTACACATTGCTCAGTGGGCTACTAGCACTGTGGCGGGCCGAAGCACAGGGCATGCATTTTATTATGTAACCCAGGAGACTGGGCTAGAAATATAAAAATATGCAGAATAAGAACTCCTTTGGCAGCTCCTCGGTGTAAATCAGGAAGGCATGGCTCACAGCCAGAGCAACAACACACACCGGGGACACAAGGAAGGACCTGAAGCCTGTGGTCCTGTTCACACTGGAGAAGTTAAGGACACTTTGGTGTGCTTTACCTGAAATGAAAGAACTAGACCACAAGGTCCAGAGGCCCCGTGTCCCCACCACAGCATCCCTCACGTTGTGTGCTCTGTGGAGAACCCAAGCACATTCCTCTGAAATTCTTAAACTCATGGAGACTCTTCAAGTATTTTCCTGCTCTCATCATTATTGTCATCACCTTGCTCCCCTGCAATTCTGACAGCTACGGGCCACTGCCTGTCCCTACCCATCACTCTCCAGCCCTGTGGGGGTCTGGCTCTGTCCTCTGGAGGAAACAGTACAAATCCTGGTTGTTACCCCTCCTCGCCCTGTTACATCCCATCATTTTCCACTTAGGGAAACTACACACCACCTCCAGACTACCGTTGGTGTGTACCCAGCCCAAACTGCCCTTGTCAACCGCCGGAAGTACTTTCTAGTAAGAGCACTAAATGTCTCCAAAAGGAACACGGGTAAATACGGGTACAATAAAGCCCTTTTGTTGCAATTCTACAGACATCTGAAGTGCATTTAGTAAGGGCAGATACACACACCACCTCCACAGTCACATACCGTACCCAGCCCAGCAATATATATCCCTGCGTTGACAGCACTGTAATTTATCCAGCCCTGAGCAGCTGAATCCGAGTCCAACGCCTTGTCCTACATCCAGATTCTTCCATAAAGAGATGCCTTCAGGGAAACTTTTCCTCCCCTGGAAATTCAGGCTGTAAATTACCTTTGACAAATTAACTTTCACTTCTCCTCAGAGACAAATTTTAAAAGAAGAGCGTCTAAGAGAGTACATTAAAAGGCTGTTCTGTCTGGTGGTCCTGTGGATTTGGCTGGGGGAGTCAGGCTTCTTATGCTTTGACAGAGACTTACAGCCTGTAGTTCGGTGTCTGTCCATGGAAAATCAAGTCAGTACATGGGGAAATGATAGCAGCCACCTGGAAGGAGCTCACAAAATCTGCTCCCAGAGAGGGCCTCTGAGAGTCATTAAGATCAGGCTTCTACTCAGGGAAAAAGAGAAGGCCCTTCCTTCATTTCCATTCTGACGTGGGAAAGTTAATCCACTTCAGAGCAAGATTAATCCAGGAAAGGCCAATTAACCAACTTCAATTCAACCAAGTCCTCCTCCAGTCATGGCAGTCTCCTTGGGGCTCACAGAAAATGCATCCCCAGCACCACTCAAAATGGTCCCATCTGGCTCCCTTTTGCTCCAGGAAGTGGGATACACACTTACCAGGTCTCAACCACATTTGTGTCCAAGCCTGTTGGCGCAGGCTGTCCTAATCCGAATAACTAATTAATTTAAATACTATCTAAATATGCCCTATTTAAAAAGAACTAAAAGGGGGCATAGGAGTTCTTTTTAGGAAAACTAAGTTGACTTTGAAGAGACTCAACGTGAGGTAAACATAAATCTGTGCTACAGAAATGGGAGGAAAACAATAAAAGGTTGAGAAACTATTATAATCATCCAACCTCAGCCTGCTTCACAAGATTTTGTCAGTTTCCATTCCATTTCTAAAGGAAGTAAATCTTAAAACCCTGGATGTCATTTAAGCAAGAAGACAAGAGAAGACTCCAGTTGGGTGAGCCTCGCTAAAAGATGTTGGCCTACATCCAAAGGCTGGTGAACTCGCTGACATTTATATGATTTAAGTTGAATACAAGGCTTAATATATGGATGTACTGTTTTATTACTTTTCCCCAACTTTAAGACATTACGTGGGTTAGCCCACCCAATTACAGGTCCCCACAGCAGAGGCTAAGCACACTTCCAATCTAAATTTCAGTATGCAATGCTGTGAATTAAATGTCCAAAAACATTCTTCATATTCTTTCATACTTTTATTTTTTAAGTGGACAAGAACTTGATTTCACCAGCAGTTACAAGCATCCAACACTAACAAATATATGGAGACATTCCAATTGACTTGACAAAGGTGAAGAAAATGAAAACACTTTTATAAGGATCCAGTGTTCTTAATAAAGTAGCTGGTTAATTTTCTTATTTTAAGAAGTAAGCAGGAAAAAAAGCAAAGACCTACTGCAGTACTTCTCAAATTATAATAATCAGCAGTAAAAGAAAAAAAATGCTGGATTGACCAAACTCCACTAAATAGGGGGTCTCCCTGGTGATGCAGGGGTGAAAGTCTCAGTGCTATGTAGCAATCACCAGCCACTGCTGTATAAGTTTGCTCCCCAGCCAGGGAGGTGGCCCACATGGTGCAGCAGACCTCTCCTGACCTGCCCACTGCTCCATTCAGCAGTGTATTTCAGTTGATCTAACTGTTTTGCCCCCAACTCTGTCTCTGGTGAATCCTCTCACTCCCCACCCCTCTGACCTACATCCAAGTTCTTGTATGGATAAATAAATAAAAATAAATCTTTA
>NW_004567118.1:17076988-17077579 GCF_000260355.1 Condylura cristata | reverse complement strand
ATATGGAACAAAAATCAATAGTTACAAAGGGGTGAACAACAAAGCCAACTTCCTCCCTGCCTCCTAGTCACCCACTGCAAAGGCAACGACTTCATATATATATATATATATATACACATATATAAAGAGAGAGAGAGAAGTTCCACAAAATAATAGGGATGAAATAAAATGAGTCATAAACCCATAACCACACAGAAAACAAAGGACAGGTCTTGAGAGGAAAGAGTTCCACAAATTTGTAGAAGATAGTCAGTAGGCTCCTGGTATACCAGGCAGAGAACTCACAGCCTAGAGGATCTATGGAAATAAACAGAGGACCAGAGAGCATTCTGGGGGTCCAAGTGGCTGAGCCTCAGAAGCACCACACTCATCAGTCAAGCAGGGGTGAACACAGGGGGCCAGCAAACACATGGATGAAACCCAAACCACCAATGCTCATGCCTCTGTGCCCACATCTTGCCCCACTGGAGCTTGGAGTAAGCCTGGCAGGCAAATGTGCATTTCTTAGTCTTCTATTCCCTGCAGGGGCATAAAGAGTGCTCCTGCCATTCAAGAGTAAAATTAAATGAACCTCCCCCGCCCCGCCCCCCC
>NW_004567118.1:17053069-17076888 GCF_000260355.1 Condylura cristata | reverse complement strand
CCCCCCAGGAACAAACTTGCATCTTGTAAGGCACCCAGCCCCTGATACCCAACCAGACAGAAAGCCTGTATCCACCCTCACCGTGCCAGATTTGTGCTACTGTTGCCATCGAAAATCAGTCAAGAGTCCGCCAATCTCTGAAAACAGCCCCCAACATGGAAAGGATCATGCAGAGCTTAAAAAAAGAAAACTAAATCTATGGAGACATTAGAGAAGGTACTTTATTCAATAAAAAGTATCAGAGTGCAATGAAGAAACAATGAGAGAAGAATGAATACATGGAAATTAAAATCTGATACCAAAACTAAAGCAAAATTCAACAGAAGGGTTGGAAGATAAAGCTGAAACCCCACAGCAAGGAGAATAAAAAGGAAAGTTTATGATAAAACAGAAGAAACAGGAGAATAGATCTGCATTTTTTATTTAAGCTTTACTGAGGTATTAGCTGACATTTAAAATGGAGTCTTCATATTAAAAAGCCAGCTCTCAAAGAAAACCCAACACACATACATCTTTTACCATCGTGAAATTTCAGAATACCCAGGATAAATAGAAGATCCCAGTGTCTCCCCCAAGCAAAAACAAGTCACCCGGAAAGAACTGAGGCTCCAGAGACAGGTGGGCTGAGAGACTAAATTTCAAGGACTTGACATTCACTTGAGAAGGGTACCCAGGCAAACGTGTGCATCACAACACACAAGGACTCAAAAAACGTGCCGTTTACATACTAGTTCTCTGAACCTCCATCTCTCCATACGTGTTCCTCTTCCCCCCCTCCTCCTCCAACCTCACTCATCAGCACACACGAGGCTGTGCACACACTCCTGAAAGGAGCCGGCCGGCAGTCCCACAGGGGCCTGCCCAAGGGCCCAGGCCTATCCCTAACCCAGGTACCCACAGTAACGTGCAGCATAACGACACAAACTGAGTTTCCCAAGGGGAACAGGGCCTGCGACCGGAAAAGGCTCAAGAGGTTCAAGACAAAAATTCCCACACTCAAGAGAAGACAGAGGCCCATGAAGGGGAAAGGATCAAGAAGTGGCCAGGTGACTGGACCCCTAGCAAAGACTGTGTTGCCTTCACCCCTGAGCGTCCACTCTTGTTTAGTTCCTAATAATTCTGATGAATCACCACAAATAACATCATCAAATCATTTCACAGCTGGAGTCTGTTATGTACCAGTTATTCCTGTTACGTCTATTGACAGACTAAATTACACATAGGCAAGGCGTTTCATCTCCCAGGTTTGGATTTAAGTTAAAACAGGAGGGGGAGAGACCAAGGGGGTGATAATACTCAGTGGGAAGTTAGAAGACTTATAATTAGATTGCATTTCAAACTTTTCCAGCGCTCCCCAGAGAGTCTGACTATAAATAACTCAAGGTATTATTATCCCCAGAGATAATCAATTATTTTCTCATCAAAAGAAGGCTAACAAAGAATGGCTTTAAAGAGAGGGACCCCCTTAATTTGTGTAAGCCTCCAGATTTCCAGAGTCTTTAGAACTTCACAGGGTCCAAGGACCAACTCCAGCTTCCTCCAACAAATGGAATATTTACATTACCTGATGAATCTCTTTATTACTTTAATTAAATACACTTACTCTACAGACTGGTGGGGGACACTAAGAACAAATGTATTTTGCTTCAACAGAACAGGCAGCCCTTCCCTTCCTGGGCCCAGGGTCTCCTGCCCCTTCTGCTCTTCTCCACCTGAAAAATGCTACAGGCCTTTCATGGGCAGTGCCAGAGGCACTTTCTCCTCCACCAAATCTCCCTGGCCTCACCTTCAGAACCGGTGTGTTTCGACTCTCTGTCTTCCTGGTTTTTCAAACCAACTCACTTCACAGCATGTACCACATTGAACCCTTATTCATCTCTTCAGTCCCTTCTATACATGAGTACTCGGGGACAAGATCTGTGTTTATTCATTGTCAATAATCCCATTATATACCTAGCACTCTGCTCAGGTTAACTCTGATAAATGAAGCAAATTAGCCTCTTTGAAATACCAGTCAGAGGCCCATACCAAACAGTGGCCCACAGTTTGAAGAAGTTCCTGAGCTCCAGAGACCAAAATTAACGCTGACCATATATCCAGAATCTTCCAACAACAGCCCAAAAAAAACCCTCTAGTTTTCTTTGAAATGATAAATTGAAAAGAAGAGCATCCCAAAGGTCACAGAGTTGATCAAACACAGAAGAGGGCACGTTTAGTGATGTCACATATCCACTCTCCTCACCAGCACACAGGACTCAGGCTTCACTTCTAGGAAAGGATACATGCAGCCCAGCATCTTGGACCACCGAGGTAGAGGGGAAGGAACAGAGTCCATCTGAATTTAAGGACAAAGGACACTGCTCTCCTTAATTTTTCTAAAAATAAGCTTTATTAATTTTCTGACCAGGTAACATACATACACACAAATATGGAACAAAAATCAGTAGTTACAAAGGGGTGAACAACAAAGCCAACTTCCTCCCTGCCTCCTAGTCACCCACTGCAAAGGCAACGACTTCATTTTTGTGTAAATAGCCATGAATCCTTGAACTTTTCTAAATAAGCCTGCATTTCTGATGGTTAGAAGTGCAGGGGATAACAACAAACACGTTGCAAGGATGTAGAGAAAAAGGAACTCTCCTGCACTGCTGGTGGAAATGCAAACTGGTACAACCACTATGGAAACCTGTTTAGAGGTTTCTCAAACTGCTAAAAATGGAGCTTCCATATGACCCAGCAACCCCACTCCTAGGTATCTACCCAAAAGACACAAAAACACTGGTTCAAAGGACACCTGCACCCCCATGTTTATTGCTGCTCTATTTACAATAGGGAAGAGGTGGAATCAACCCAAATGCCCAAAAATAGATGACTGGATTAAAAAGACGTGGTACATATACACAAAGGAGTATTACTCAGCAATCAGAAAAGATAAGCTCGTGCCTTTTGCAGCAAAATGGATGGAGCTGGAAGGGATCATGTTTAATGAAATAAGCCTTAACCCCCCAGTACCTCCTCTTAACTCCCAGTGCCTCCAAAAATGACTATAAGTTTATCATGTTAGGTCATGAGGTAGACCCTAATCCAATAATGACAAGTGTCCTCCTAAAAAAGGAGAAATTGGACACAGAAACACGTGGAGAGAAGATAAAGAGACAGACATCCACACAACAAGAGACAGACCTTAGGAGAAACCGGTCCCATCCACACACTGATCTCAAACTCGCAGCCTCCAGAACCGAACCAACAAATTACAAGTGTTGAAGCCATCCTATCTGTTGTGCTTGTTCAGAACAGCCCTAACAAACTAACAGAGAAATAAACACACCGAAGTGTTTGTAGACATCCCAGGAATAGGTAATGACAGTAGCCAGCCTTTGATGGCACAGTAACAACCGCCAAATAACAGGACTCCTGAATTCATGAGGAGCAAGTAGGCAATGAACAAAGCAAGAGTCTGATGAGGAACTGGTGGTGTCCAAGTACCTTCCCTCCAAATACCATACACTGATTTATTTCAAAGGGAGAGTCTAACAGAGACACCTCCACCATGAACCTCAAAAGTGAAGGACAAACTGGCCACGCACGCCATCTGACAGGACGACAGGAGAACAGAGCACGTAACCTGAGGGTGTCGGTCTCACTAGATATGCCTGATCAACTAACGCCATGGGACTCTCCAGGCTCTTCCCTTCACAGGTGGCAAGATTTCAAAAGGTTCAAAACACACTGAGGAATACTCCAGACTGCAGGAGGTCAATGCATCTCACACACAAGAACATCCCAGGACCGCTGGTGAGAGTCCCAGTGAGGGCTGGCAGCAGTCACAAGTCAACCTGACTTCTTGATTGTAGGGTCGTTCTTCTTTATATGTCACTGAAATCTAAATTAATCAGAACCAAGCAGTCAAACTAGGCCTTCAGCTCCTCAATCTCACTGACACTTTTCAAGCACTCAACAGCCACCTGCGATTGGAGTTACTGACCTGGACACCACAGATAAAGAACATTTTCTTCATGCCAGAAAATTTCCACTGGCAGGGCTGCTCCTACAATTCCACTGATAAGAGGCCTGGAGGTGATGTGTGAGGCCTGGGGCTTCTCTCTGACAGTGGGAAACCTCTGCCTGCCTCCAGGTTCTGGCGGCCACAGCCCAGCTGGTGCCCTCACCACTGGAAGTTGCTGGATCCCATCCAACAAAACCCTTGCTAGAGCAGAAATCTTGCCAAAATTCCTTCTCCTAAGGAAGCCCACCAGCCCACAGCATCCCCTCACCCCTACCAAACATTTTCTGGCTTGAGTGCCAGCTGGGAGCAAGGGTCAGAATTTCACACCACTGTGGTTTTCCTGGGGCACACTCACATCTTGTCTCAGGAAGAGCATGGAGGGTCATGGAGAGGCCACGAGGGAAATCACACTCGCACCTACCTTTAACTTGGACCAACACATGACTCAACCTAAAGAAAGCTGGAGGAGTTGCCAGAGTGGATCCCCGAGTTGAAAGTCAAGGTACTTGAGTCTAATCTGTCTCTTTTCACCACTCTGTCAGTCCTGTGCAATCCCCATCATTCCTCATTCAACACCATCCAATAAAGCCCGTCTCACCTGTCCCCAAGACAGCTTCTGCTAACATGAGGCAAACAAACTCAAGCAGCAACACACTGCCAGCGAGGCCCTGATTTTGGACTTTGATTCAGCAGTGATGTGTACTGACAAGAGCCCATTTGACAGGTGGGTCCCCCCTGCAGGAATGACTGGGTGTGATGTGCCTAATTGTCCTACAAAGAGGATTACTTTCTCTCCATTTATCTTTGACGACTTTTAAGTAAAAAAAAAAAAAAGGCCTTCCAAGTTCAGAAGTCCTGTATTCCACATTGTCCCTTCACCCATCTTACAGACAGTTTTACTACTGACAGACTGTTAATGCAGAATGGCTTCATCTCAGTCCTCTCCCTGACCCAACAATGCCTGACAAACTTGTTCCTCTCCTGGGTTTTCAGTTTGAACTAGAGAGAAAGCAATTCCCTTGGCTGCCAAAAACATCCAAGACCGTTACATCCACTCAGGCTGCTTCCATTTTCAGTTTGGCAAAACTTTTGGTCTTTTTTTAAATAAATGTCAGGATATCATCTGGATAGACATTAATATGCACTGAGTCTCTGGACCAAGTTCTTTAAACATATTTTCTAAATTAAGTCATATCGTTGACTTCCTGTGCTGAGAAGGTGATTAATTGGTAGAAGAGACAACCAGGAAAAATTTTATTGCCTGAACTCAGCATTTTCTGTGTTCCAGGCAAAACTCGCTGAGCCTTCTACTTTACAAAGCCAGTCCCTCGGACCTCAAGACCCCAGACCTGCAGTTCTCAGAACCCATGGTAATGAGGCCAGCAGGAATTTCCATTTTCTACCTTTCTCCAAACAATCACTGAGAGATGTGAGCCTTTGCATCCCAGCTCTGCACCATTTGTTAATCAGACCCAAAGAGTCAGCCTGGTTTCCAAATGGCAGCAAGGCCTGCAGCTGGCTGGAGAAGAACAAAGAGCAAAGCTCGCAGAGAAGTTGGAAAAAAAAAAAATAGAAAACAGCCTCTGCTAAAGTTCTGGAGGGTGATCTGTTTCTGGAGGCCCTGCCTGGACCTCTTCAACAGAATGAGCAGCCTGCAAGGCCTGTGCTTTTCTTGGAACTGACTTCCCAGCACAGGTCCTGATGCCAGGATTATATTCAAACTGACTTTCCGTTCCCCTTGCCCTGGGGTGGCAGTAGGGGGGGCTCCCAAAGCTTACTAATGTGTCTCCCCACCTCCTGCATCACAGCACTAGAGGAAAAAGGACATATTGGATTTCAAGAGGAAGCCGCCAAAGCCCTTCCCACACCCCACACCCCACACCCCCACCCCCAGGCTGGGGTTGTCAACTAATTCCAATGCCTAGGTCTTATTTCACAAGTGATGAGCAATAAAAAGTAAAATCATAAAATAAACAGTAAACCAAAAACACTGAGTATTTTACTTGATGAAACTACTGTTCACTGTTTCAAATGCAGTTCCGGTGAAAAGGAGTTCTTACTTATTGAGAAATATAAGACACAAATAAAGACAAATAATTTACAAATGAAGTGATGGATTTTGAGAAGTGGGAGAGAACAGAGGTGTGAGCGGGCAATTGTTGGTGCCAGGGGGATCCATGTGGTTCACGCTATGCTCCCTATCTTTGTTGGGGCCTGAAAACTTCCATAATGAAAACGTATCACTCCTCCCCCTCTCTCTTTCCCGGGTAGCATGAGGCTGGGCTAACATGGGCTGGAATGACCACACAGATGTGTCTCCGTCTACACCACACACTGTCTACACCCAGGTGCCTGGGCAGGATCGGGAGCAGCTACCCCTCAGTGCTGACTTAAGGCCTTCTTCCTGTTCCAGGAATTTCACTGGAGGGTGAGGAAGTGACCCCTGACCACCCCAAGCTTCTTTGGAAATACAGACCACATTCTGTTCCTGGGATGTTTCTTTTCTTTTCCTTAAGAAAGGCAGGTTTTCCAGTGGGGGGTGGGGGGTTGCAGCTAGCAAAAGGTGTAATTGCAGGGTTCTGGGGAGACCCAGAGCTGTGGGGGTGTTTGATGGGCAGCAAGGGGATTAGCAGATGAAAGGAAAAGATAATATTACCTGCTGGGGTTATCTTTCTCCTCACCCAGGGTCATGAACCCATTACTTACCATTTAAAAGCCCAGCAGGGGAGGGTCCTATGCATATATAAATACAGACCCAGCAGCCCTCTCCTGACAATGGGAGAGACCGCCTGCATTTCTTTTATCCAGGACAGGACAGTGGAGAAATTCAACCTCTTCAAGAATCTGGAGCAAGTCAGCTCTTCACTTCCTTCCTGGCTTCCCAGAACAAACCCACAAGGCAAGGCCAGGCAGGAATGGCAGACAGGTGAGCTCCAGGTAACAATCTCCTGCCCCTGGGCACAGGCTACATCATAGAAAGGACAAGCTTTTAAAGTTTCATCTCTAACATTTGACTATTGGAAGCTTTCAGGCCCGTATATTTACTGTGTAGTATCTCATACTTGTTCCAAAAAAAGTGAATGACTGCTATACAACAGACAGGCAAAAGGATACTTAATCCTGCCTCCATGCTCATCCAAAGGTCCCCACTGTCCTCAGTTTATATTAGCATAGCATGCCCCGTCCGGCGCTTTATGCTTTGGACACATCGTTGATGCTGAAGCGACATACAAAGCTGCTCTGCAGTTAAACCTTACATAAATAGCAGCATTTGCATACCCCACACCTGGCTTTTCCTGCTCAAGCTGTGCTGGAAGAGTGGAGGTGGAAGAACCTGACGTTGCACGAACAGACAGCTCACAGATGTCTTCCACGCCTTGGGCAGAGATGTGTCTACATTTTGTGAATACGAACGACTCTACCAAGAGGGTTGGGGCCCTCAATCCTGGTGCGAGTGTTTCTCCTGCCTGTGCCTGGGGGCGGGGAGGTGAGCTGCAATGTTTCCATGTGTGGCCCGGTGCCGGAAAAACTTGGGCGTGCCAATCAAAACTCCCAGCATCTGCTCCTACAGCAGTTTTTTGCCAATGTTTGGAAGTGCAGCTTTCTGGGAAAAAATGGTACCTCCAGGGCCCTCCCTGGTGGTGCAGTGGGGTTGGAGTACTGCACTGCGAAGCTAAGCCAAGCAGTGTAGTTTCAGTGAGAGTTTGATCCCCGCCCCAGAGGTGACCCACATGGCCCAGCAGACCTCTCCTGACCCGCGCTGCTCCCCTCAGCAGTGTATTTTCTCGATCTGCCCGTTCTGCTCCCCACTCTGTCTCTGGTGAATCCTCTTACCACCTCTGCACCTCTGGCCTGTACCCATTTCTGTATGCGTAAGTAAATAAAATATTTTTTTAAATGGTATCTCCTTGTGATTTCAACTTGCTCATGAAGTCTTTCTAAGGTTTCCTGCCTGCTTATATGTTTGGGTTCCAACTGGGAACACAAGGCAACCTTAGCATCGGGAAGAAAGCAGCACCACAGCAGAGAACATTTATGCCAGAAGTCGTGGCATGGGGCCATCACTGGAGACTGCCTCCCCGACACCATTTCTCCAGTGAGGCTTGGGAAAATAGCAGAAGTGGTACCAGGTCCCAGGCAGCGGGTGGTCAGCCCCCTCCATGGCTTAAACATGCTGTGGTCCTGCTCACACGTGCAGGGAAACAGAAGTGATACCTCTTATAGTGCTGTCTGCAGCTGATCAAGGCCTAAGTCACTGCTCGGAAATGAGAGAACAAATCCCATGGGCGGGTGAGTAACTGGAGACAAGGGGACCCAGACTAGTGAGTCAGGAGCACCATGGTCAGAAGAGGAGCGACCACAGCCCAGAGAGGAGGTCGGCTGCACTCACCACAGAAGAACACCACGCTACACACTGATCCCTCTCAGTGCAGCTGTGGGGTCACAGTGCCAGGCTACTATGAGCAGGCTGAGTATACAGCCCCCTCGCAGAGTTGAGGCTGCCAGCTGAGCCCAGGCCCTGCAGCCAGGCCTTCTCCTGATGTGCAAAGTGACCTTCTCAAATCCACATCATCAAAGTCACCCTCAGGGGAAACATTCCTTATACTTGAAGCCAATGGGCTAGGAGGCTGGGGCTAGCTCTGCTGACCCCCCTTAAGGCTCGGGCAGAACCCCCACTATTCCGCACACGCCACGATGCCCACTTGAACCAGAGCACCCGGTGTGCCAGAGTCATGGGCTTGCTAAATATGTCAGGGCCAAGGTCAGAGTAGGAGACTCAGCACAGAACATGGGGCTCCCCGACAGCCAGGCCCAAGACCTGGCCTCTGGAGGCCCTCAAAATTTGTGCTTAACTGTCAGTCATCTCCACTTCTCACCATACAGCCCCTATGTGGCAAAAATGAGGTATTGGGTAACTGATGCACAGAAGCCCTCACAGGGCTCGGGAACCTAAGAACGGGACCTGGGGTCACTGCTGCTGGGGCCAAAGACGGCGGGTCAGTGGGCCCAAAGGAGGACACACAGACTGAAAAGACTCAGTGACTGAGGCCACGCCAGTAGGAGAATCCCCCTGGCCTGGTTGTTCTTCTCAATGACACACCTGTGAGCAGAGATGGGCCATGGGCTTCTCAGGGAGCCACGTTCAGTCTCAAGCAGGAAGACACCACCCCACTTGCCAGGCAGCAGGTCCTTGGGAACGGCAGTGCCACTTCTGTCCCCTCCTCAGACTTTTCTCCTGACAAGCAGCCGCCTCCCCCCACAGAAGGCGGGACACTCTCAATACTCCCTGGGGTTCCGCTCCATGACGATACCCCCCCCCCCACTGCAGGGCTGGGCTTCAAAACCTGGGGAGACACGCACTCAGGTGAATACCGTGTAAGGCCGAGGTTGACACACACAGACTCCAGTAATACGGCTGCTTGAGTCTTCCAACCGAAAAACAACCCCCTGCATGCAAAGAACCACTTTTCCTGCATGGCTGGGGGCAAACATCATGATTCTATGCCTGACACACATGGTCCAACATGATGGGCTGTGAGGAGACGCTGACACCAGCAATCCCGCAAACGTGACCTGCAGGAACGTGCCCAGATTTCCACGTTTCTGCAACAAAACCCTCAAGAACTTCCAAGAGCTGTGCCCAAACCCCTCCCTGTGAGCCTGGTCTCCAGAACAAAAGGCCACACAGTCGAATTTTAGAATAGATTGGTTCAGGAAAATAAGAGAAACAATCAAGTGTTAGTCTTTCACAGAAAGAATAAAGGACTCTTGTTCGTGTTCGCTGACTTCCAGATGACGATCATCAGCTTAACCTCTTACGTGCACTTCCTTAGTTATCTGACCCTGAGTGAGTATGGACCCCCAAAGCCTTTCACATAATAAATGGCCACACCGACAGAGCTCAGTTGGGATTCTGTGTCCTTATTCAGGGGTACAGGATTCTTAGGGCTGCCAGAACAAAGCACACAGCCTGGGGTCTCCCCTGACAGAAATGTATCTTCTTGCAGCCCTGGAGGTGGGACAGCTGGGCAGGCTGGGCAGGCCTTTCCAAGGCCTCGGTCCTGGGCATGGGCAGCCTCCTTCTCCCGTGAGCTTCGGCTCCAAGGGTCTATGTCCACCGTCCCTTACTCGTGAGTACGCCCACCCCCTGCATTCCCACCCAGCACAGACTCAGCTCAGTTACTTATCTGAAGACCCAGGCACCACCTGCAGCCATGTCCTGAGGTTTGGGGGTGAGGTTGTCCACACGTGATTTTGCAGGGGGACACAGTTCAACCTGTAGCGGTTGGGTCTTCCTCTGTCAAGACCACACAATTCTAATGGTTAAAGCCTTGGACAATGCTACGATACCTAGTAAGATAAATTCTCCATGTTTATGGTTCATTTTCAAAATGGTCTTGATTGCTAATAGGCTTGGCACTTCTTCATCAACTTAAGAGTCAGCTCCTTGAGTATGATGGAAAAAACCTGTAGGGATCTGAATTACAAAGCACTGAATTCATGGATTATTTGGCAGGGAGCTGCCATTTTAACAAACCTGAGTCTCCCTACACAATGAGTCATTTCTCTTTTCATTTGGGTCTTCTTTTGGGGCCCACTAGTAAAGTTTATGGTTTTCTTCTCATAAATGTTGCCCATTATTAACAGACTTATTTCTGGGGATTTTACAGTTGGGGTACTTTCTAACAAGGTGATTCCTATACATCAGGACACCTCGGATTTCTAACTTAACTCATATTCAGTCACCTTGCTAAACACTCTCCTGAGTTACACCTGTCAGTTGATTCTCTTAGGTTTTTCTTTAAGATTTATTTATTTATTTACACTTAAAGAACTGGGGTACAGGTCAGAGATGCAGGGGCAGTGAGAGGAGTCACCAGAGACAGAGTATGGAGCAGAACAGGCAGATCAATGAAGTACACTGCTGAGGGGAGCAGCGGGCGAGACAGCAGAGGTCTGCTGTGGATCACCTCCGGGGCTGGGAATCAAACTCGCACTGAAGCTGCTGCAGCTCGCTTGCAGTGCTGCGTCCTAACCCTTTGTGCCACCAGGGAGGACCCTGATTCTCTTAGTTTTTGCAAAGCAAGATTAATATAATCTATAATTAATGGCAGCTTTCCCTTATCTTTCTAATTATCACATTGGCTGGGGCCCAGAACAGCACTGCATGGTTACAGTGACAGCAAGTTTCTACATCTTTACTCTGATTTTCATGTTTCATTTGAAATGTAACATTCACCACAGGTTTCCAAAAGATCTACTGAGTTATCTAAGATGATTCTGCTAATTGCTTCATCCGCAAAGACATCCAAAATTTAGCACAATGATTGATAACATCCACTAAGGTTATTTTTCTCTCTAATCTGCTAATACAGATTTTTTTAATGCCAAATCCCCCTAGAATTCCCAGGATAAACCTTGTTAATTATTGTTCTTTTAACATAACTCCGGGTCTTACTGGATAATTCTACATAGGGTTTTTGAACCTGTGTTTTGAAGTGTTCATAAGGCATCTAGCTGTGTTCAGTATATTAATTTTCACTGCACAGCGGGTTCTCAGTTTCGGGTCTTACAAAGCGGAGACCACGATGTCCTCAAGGCTGTGTTCCTTTCTAACAGCCGTGGGAAAGAGTCACCACCTGCTGCATTCAGATGTCCAAACTCAGTTTCGTGTTCTCGTAGTATTCAGTGCTTGTAGAAGTGGGGGCCCGCCCCATTCACTCGCTGTCAGCCAGGGGCAGCAGCTCCTAGAGACAACCCACATGACTTGCCACACATCCCCTCTAGTTCCAAAATCAGCAGTGCATAAACCCTTCTCCGAGTTCATCTCCTGACTTCCTTGCTCTGACTTCCAAACCCAGGTGGGCGTCATGTGACAAGGCCAGCTCGATTGGGTAACTCCTTTTTTCTGGAAGTCAGCTAAGCAACATAACATTATCTAATGATGAAGAGGCACAGGAAGTTTGGGGGGAGTTCGCATTCTGCACACCACCCGCAGAAAGGCAATGGAGCCCGGCTCTGAGGCCAAATGCCTGGGAGTGCGCTCCAACTTCTGTCACTTCTGGCTCTGACCTTGGACAGGGTGCTTCGATCATAAAACCAGATCACATCTCTGTGCTCAAATCTTTCCAAGATCTATCCAAGCACTCAGGATGAAGACCCAAGCCCTACTCCACACCCGTAAGGCCCAGCATGCCTGCTCCTGCACCCCAGCACCGGCCTCCAGCCACGACCTCCAGGAGGGTCCAGCCTCAGGCCTTTGACTGGCCATCCTCACTACCACAATTCTTCCTAGGCGTGTCCATGTTTCTGCCCTCATTTCCTACCTCCATCTGCACAACCAATGTCAGACTCATGTGAGTTCTCCTGACATCAAAACGTATCCACTTGCTGATTCGTATGCATTTTAGACTAGATAGCCACTGAACAGAAAATCACAAAATTTGAAAATTCTTAGATCTTATAGGTGACGCCCCTGCCTCCGCCCCCAACATATGCCCAGGATGCTAGTTCCAGGGCATTTTCACTGTTAGCCCTAGGTATAGAGGTGAATGTTGTCCTTTCCTTCAGGATACTCAATTATGACTTCACTGGCAATTTCTTCTTATGCAAACTACTGACAGCATCAAATACTGCTGAGGATGTGGGGCAAGAGGGACATTCATTGGGTGCTGATGGGGAAGGCCAAAGTCAGTCACTCTGCAAAACCTTACAAAACTAAACGTGCTCTTAGCACATGATCTAGCTATCACACTGGTATTTATGCAAATGTATTGAAAACGTATATCCACACAAAAAATAGCACACAGATGTTTAAAGTCTTCGTAATTGTCAAAGCTTGGAAGCAACTGAGATCGTGCTCAGTAGGTGCATGGACAAGCTAAGACACATGCAGATAGCAAATATTATTCCGTAATAAGAGGAAATGAGCTTTCAAGTCATGAAAAAACATGGTGGGGCCTTATCTGCATTTCATGAAACGAAAGAAGCCAATTTGAAAAGGTTATCTTCAGTATGATTCCAACAGTGTGACATTCTGGAAAAAGCAAAAGTATCGATGGTATAAAGAGCAGTGGTTGCTCAGGATTAAAGGGGGAGAAAGATAAAAAGGTAGAGCACAGAGGATCATCAGGACATTGAAACTATCCTATATGATGCCCTAGTTATAATTGTATGTCATTATACATTCATCCAAACGAAGAGATCATACAACAGTAAGGGGGAACCCTGATGTAAACTAAAGTCTTCAGGTGACCAACGTAGCTCCAACGAAGGATACTGACGGTGGGGAGGCACTGCTGTGTGGGGCAAGGTCTGAATGGGAGAGCTCTGTACACTTCTCTCAATTTTTCTTTGAACATAAAGCTGTTCTAAAAATAAAATTGAAAGAAAGAAAACTTTTTTTAGATGACACTTCAGGCTTTTGGTGGTCAGAGTCCTTGTCCAGCACACCAACCCTGAGCTGGTGCTTCTCCCCACAGGGAGCTAGGGAAGCTCCGGATCCCAGGAATGACAGTACAGCACTAATCCATGTCCAAACACTCAGGGATGCTCGGGCAAGCTCCATTTCTGACAAATATCAAGTTTTAACATCGGAAGCAATGACAAAACCCATAGTGCCCAAGAGAAATAAGGATTTGTTAGTTGAAAAAAAAAATCCCCCCAAATCTGACTTCCTGCCTCCGGAAGCAAAATCCAAACCCTGCAATTGATCAGAAAAAGCAGCTACAGGCTGCCCCACCCAGCTCTGTGGGTTACTGCAGGCAGCGTGTTCAGAGCCGCTGGGGCCATCTCTGGTTGAGTCTTCTAGATGCAATCTGAGTCCTCCTGCTTACAACCCTTTATTCTGTCCCTCCCAAGTTTATCTTCAGAAACGCTACACACAGACCCCAACTGAGGACGGTTCCAGTTAGGATCTCTGACTCTGATGATGCAAGAGTGATGTGCATTCAGCAGAAACCATGCTTCAAATCTGGTAAGAGGCCATTCTGTTCTCCCTTTCAGCAGATTATCCAACAAACTGCATGGGAGGCAGCACATTACTGTAAAACAGGCGCTGTTAGATGCCACCTGCACCTGCTGATCTGGGCTCAGCGACGATGCTTAGGAGTTAGGGGAAGCCGGTGCTCCTTCCACTTAGAATATTTCAGCTTACAAGGGGTTCATCAGGATGGAACCCCCATCAGGAGCCATGGAAGAGCTGTACTTTAAAACCAGAAGAATTCTCTTTTCACAGATACCTATTTCTTCTTGCAAATGATTAAATGCCAGATTTCTCCCATCGGCTCTGAGAAAATCTGACCCCTCTTGGATTGCGTGCAGAGGGCAATGTGCAAACTTCCAGGTGACACTTCCAAGTCCTACCTGTTTGCTTCCCGCTCACCCTCTGCTTCTGGTCCCATTGTACCCACCTCCTAGGACAGCAGGGATAAACCAACTTGGTCTGTCCCTCCACAGTTCAAACCCATAAAGTAGATGGAAGAAAGCTCACAATGTAAACTGTAATCCCTTTTAAAAATAACTTTGAAGGATCTTTTTTTTCCTTCCTTTCGGGCTTAGAACTGATTAAACAAAACAATGTTCTGTCCAAACCTGCGTTTTTCTTATTACTTCCTAATCATTTTACCACCGACATAAAGACCTGTTCTTTTCCAACATTGGGCTCTTTAATCATTTCTGACAGACCCACTTTCTGCTTGGCTGGGCCCCAGCTAACACTGCTGGGCTCCACCACCCTCCACTGCTCCCTTAAGACCCTCTCTTGGGCAACACAGCTCATTTGAAGAGTGGGATGTTTCCACCCCAGGAAAGAGCTGCTTAGAGCTGGGAGC
Organism: Condylura cristata; assembly: GCF_000260355.1. Lineage (NCBI taxonomy): Eukaryota > Metazoa > Chordata > Mammalia > Eulipotyphla > Talpidae > Condylura > Condylura cristata. Next base: position 17,062,050 of record NW_004567118.1, on the reverse strand, counting down.
TGGGCATACACTGACCATCCATAGGCACTGTAATCAGGTGGGACGCAGGGAGCTGGCAAAGTCTGTTTGAGAGCCAGGCTAATTATTAACATTAGCAATTAAAACTATGCTGCTTAACTTTCAAAGTGCATTCAAATTTGGTCTCTTGTTGAGGTCCAAATAATCACACAGGGATTCCAAGCAGGCATACCCGCCTGGTTTAAACAGAGGGAGGAAGGCCGCATAGTCTCCTGGCTTGCCCATCTCTAAGAAGCTGCCAGAGGTCACGGGGTTCAGACGTAGTGTGAATAATCCCATCGCTAGGATGGACTCCCATCTCGCTCAGAAAGTGTCGTCGCTAAAAGCGGGAAATGGTACTGAGTCGTATTCTGAAAGCATGGTGCTGAAGGCAGAGTGGGGTCAGGTGAAGAAACCTGCTGCCAGAAGGTGCGGAGGAGAGTGAAGGAGGAGCGGGGGAGCCCGGCGGACAGCATCCCTGGCCGGAGGGGAAAGGACAGCAGCCCAGTCATGGGGCCCACCTGGGAGGGGCTCTCAGGCACCAGCACGCAGAACCTCACAGCACCTTCTGGATCACAACACTGGGGAGGCCCGGGATATCTACTTCAGAGCTCCAGATTGCTCAGGTGGGAGTGTCGGGGCGGAAGGCAGACCTGGCCAGGATACTCAGCACTCTCAGGAGGAAAAAAAAATCCTTAAATCAAGAATGCACACCTGTTTTTAAGAAGGAAATCCGTTATTAATTAAAGATCAACTAAGCAGCAAACTCTAAGGATTAAAAAAAAAAAAAAACCACCGTTTAATCAGGTATAATCAGGTACAAGATTGTAAATCCCTTTTCTGAGCAGATTTAAAACAAAACAGCCACAGGGTTTTTCATGAACAAGATAGAAACCTGCACAAGGGCCCTCTGCTCACTTACCAGAAGGGATGTAAGGCTGGCACCACCATCTGTGAGCTCTCCCTTTTTCTCTGTCACTCAACCCAAGGAAACAAGGGCTGTTTCCCTAAGTTGTTTCAGTTGACAGTCCAACCACACCCACCTGAAATGTGAACTATACAGCAAACAGGGGTAATGTCAGTGATCTGATGTATACAGGTACACACAGTATACAGTGTATTTAGTATAAGTTAGACTCTCCCTAGCCAGGTACCATGGAAATGCATACCTGTACTTAACAGTTTGTGGGCAAGTTTAAAAAATTGGAAGTCAAAACCAGAAGACAGAGTTTAAACTTGTTTCAAATGTATCCAGACCTGTGATGACCTCATCAGCTTGTTTTCTCCCCAACTTACACATAAGCTTGAAGTTCTCCAATAAAAGAAGAAGTTTCATGTAATTTTTTTAAGATGTATTTATTTATACATACAAGAACTGGCTGGCCCTCCTTATTCAGTCCCCCCAAATAAGTGTACCTTACACCAGGCTGGTCTGTGGCCTGGGACAACCATCCACACATGTCCTTCCCCAGTTAGAAATGACACCCTCTATTTTTTTTTAATTTATTTATTTTGCATACAGAATTGCAGTACAGGCCAGAGGTGCAGGAGCAGTAAGAGGGTTCACCAAAGACAGAGGGGGGAGCAGAACAGGCAGATGGATGAAGTACACAGCTGAGGGGAGGGGCGGGCGGGTCAGGAGACGTCTGCCGCGCCATGTGGGTCACCTCCCTGGATGGGGATCAAACTCACACTGAATCAGCTGTGGCCAGCTTCACAGTGATGCACCTTAACTGGCTGTACCACCAGGGAGGGCCATAATGACACCCAGTTCTACGTCTCCACATAGAATACTCCAAAGATGGTCACTTATAGAACAACCTTCCTCAACAGAAGTATTCTCTGTAAAGATAATTTCTCCCTGAAGTCAGCAAATCAACTCATTCCCCAGAAACAGGATCTCCCACATCTCAGTGGCCCTGTCAGCCCGGCCATCGCGGCCCCCAGGATGCCGAGATAGACAAAGGGCCAGGCCAGGTTTAGTAGGCTCTCATAAAAATACCTAAGCCTGAGCTCATCTAAAGAGTATATAGCAATAAAATGCCCAGCTGGGTTTATAGATTTAAAGGGACATTGCTACATTCTCAAAACAAAATCCACTTGATTCCCAAAACACAGCCAGCTGATGGACGAAATACTTTTACAGGAGAGTGACTACACACGGACAGAGAAAAATGAAAACGAGGTGACCCATCCCACAAGGGACAGGCAGCCCTGCCCCATCGTGAAGGAGGGCAGCCCCGAGCAAACCTGAGATGTGAGCACTGGGCGAAGAGGTCACTGGAGTGAAGACACCCCACATGGGAACATGCACACTCTCCCAACTCCCCTCTGCCTTCCCAACCTAAGTGTGCCCACGAGCCCACCAGGATCTATGAATGTCCCCCCAGGCATGTTCAGGGTAGGGGCACCGTCTTCCTCCAGGGCATCATGGAGAGGTGGAGACAGTACCTGGCCCAACGCAGGCATACCCTCACTCCAGAGAGAAGTCGTGACCCCTTCCATTTCCCAGTAGGAAGATCAGGAGCCAGCACCCAGGCCCACCCTTCAGCATCAGAGTGGGTCTCCTTTTGGCACAACCCTACAGAAGTCGTGAAGGTGGAGGAAAACCAACACACCTTAGGGACCTCCCAGGCTGACATTACCCCGTTTACAAAATCAGACACTTCTGGCTCATCATGCTCACCACTGAGTCTGACAGCATCTATTTCTGATGGCCTCTATGGCTTTAGGCATCTCGGTCCTAAATACAGAGACTCCAAAGGCGAAAACCAACTGTTATTACTCATCAGCTTCCATATCGCCTGCCACCTGGAACTTTGCCAAGCCCAGGACTGCAGAATGCATGCATCCAGCACACACATGCACATACATGTACACGTATATGCGGACACACACACACCCTGCTATTTTTATTAAAGACCACAAATATCTGCATAAGGGAGGTGAAGGAAAACAAAACAGCATACTTTTTAGAAGACAAAATGGAAATTAAGCAACTGTCAAGACATGGGAGAGAAAGCGCAAGGATGAAGGGGTCAACCGGCCATCTTTTTATTTATTTTTTTTTTTTAAAGAGCTGAATGTAGAGCCTTTCCTGGGAAATTCTAGACCCCAGTAAAAGATTGCATATTAAAGAAAAAGTAGAATATTACAGACTAGATGTATGTGCAACTCTGAATTGCTAGTTTCAAGAAGTCATTATTAATGAAGAAGCAAAAACACTGCTGATTTGAAGAGAATTCCTTAAAAAACAAAATAGTAATAAAGTAAAATAAAGGCATAATAAAATAAAATGCAGGGGAGAGTTGTAAAGCCACCCCAAATCCTGGCGTCAGCTGTCCCCAAGCCTCTGCTGTCAGAGCAGTGACCGCTGATGCTGGGCCCACGGCCGTGCTAGGTCCCCTCTGGCCAAGGCCCAGAGCGGCTGCTTTAAGGGGAGTCTTTTGTCCCTGCAGAAGGCCCTTCCCAGGGAGGGTGCACTGATGTTTCTTAAAGCATCCTTGAATGGTGACAACCTTCCAGTTAACTGGGAAAGTTTCCCCTGACCAATCAATCCATGCATAATGACCTTTGGGAAAACTGGAGGAAAAATACCCCACCAAACCCAGAGTGACCTTTCCGTGGCCACTTGGTGGCAGGGTGCCGTCCAAATCGCCAAGTTGTGATCAAAGCAAAGGGCCCAGCTCCCACTGAAGAACTCCTAAGTGTGTGTGGGGGGGGGGGTGCTCCCCTGGTCTCTCTCCCCACAGACAAAGGGGGCAGGAACTCCTCAGCATGCTCTTCCACCAGGCACAACCCTGCCTCGAGGCTTTTAAAAAAATCCCTTCAATTGTACAAAAATGAACAACATAAGAAAACAAATTTGGGAGACAGGGAAATACTTTCTGTTCTATTGGTTTTTTTTCTTAAGTCTTGGTCATATGGTCTCAGCCTTATTAAATGGACCTCATCTCACTGTCAACTCCCTGATAAAACTCATTTTTTAAGTGAAGGGATCTAAACTGGCAGAGACTGAATCACAACATTGAATTAAATCAGAGAAATCTGTGTAATTATCTTTAAACACTAGGCAGAAAGCCATTTACTTAAAAACGCCCTTAAAAGGGGTCAAGCTCCACAGTCTCATGAAGCAGGGTACACTTTTTTCCCAGTTCAGTACTGGACCCCCAGAACCTTTCTCACATCACAGTGTGGGATAGTGCCAGTGTCCAGGGAGCTGACACATTTGGGTACTTCCTTCCCACACATAAGTCAAGGCAAAAAGCATTTGTCAAAATCCACACGGAAGTAAAGAAAGGAGTCCCTTGCGTTCCTTGGCATGAGGATCCAAGCAGCTGCCCTGCCCAGTGTGTCTAGGAGCTCACCATGTTAATCCCCAAGTGCAGAGGGACTCTGCAGGGTGGAAAACCAAAAGTTAAAGGGCTGGGGAAGGGGGGCAAGAACACAGAAGGGATCAAAATGGAATCAATTAATTCATCTTTCTGAGACACATTCCAGCAGCAACACTGACAGGCTCTGCACCACCCGGGAGGCGCGGCGAGTCGGGTCCCGTTCCTTAAATAGAAGTCATCTTCTCGGGAAACTTCCATGTGAACCAGAGAACGGAGTGAACAGAACCGTGCCTCTCTGGCCTGCACTGGCACGTCAGGTCATCCCGCTATAGTGTGGGATCCAGGTATCACCCCACACCCATGGGCGGCTCTGGACACCCCACACGTGCCACCTCCAGTGGGGAAAGAGCAGAGGTTCAGAATGAAAGGGAGGGAATGAGTCTGGCCCCCTAGGCACTATCTGGGGCTTGGGAAGGAACCAAGGGTGATGGAAAATTCCTTCCCTGGAGACAGCAGATGCCAGGTACAAAAACTCCATGATGAGAAGTTAAAAAGGGGTAATCGTGGAGCGGTGATGCTGCTTCTGGGTCCTGAGAAGAATGGAAGAGAGATGTGCACACCATGGCCACACATGTATGGGAGAGAAAATGGGGCCTATTCACACGCCCATCTTGGTGTGGAGGAGGAAGCAAAAGCTGGCAGGCGCAGCGGGGCCAGCCCCTGACACACCTGCCGCGTGAAGCAAACCGGTTGCTGGAGAACACACCCTGCCTGGGTCCCGTCCTATGAGGTGTCTGAAGTCGTAAAATTGCTAGAGACAGAAAGCAGAAGGCGGGTGGCCAGGCTGAGGAGGAGGCTGGAGTGCTGCCTGGGCACTGAGCCCCAGCCCAGGAAGCGAAACGTCCACCCAGCACACCCCAAGCCCCTGAGCTGTGTGGCTGTCTGAATGCTTGAGCTTCAAGGATTACCACGTTACTTATGATTTACCACAGTTAAAACTTTGTAAAAACGTGCATCTGGGCATTGGGATGTACTGAGTACCAGGACATGGTCCTTCCCATTTAGCTTCTGGGTCAACAAATCCAGAATTACAGCCATTCCTGTGACCCTGTGCTGAGTCGTGAGGCTGCAGGTCACAGGTTCTGCATGTGGTAAATCTGCTTCCAAGTCAACATCAGGGTTCCTGGATAAGATCCTCATGACACCTGAATGGCCTTTGCCTCTGAGAAATTGCTTATTTTTCACTCAGCTTTGTCATTTTCCAGAAACTGGCCTCTTCTGATCCAGCCACTGTGACCTGAGTTCAATCCCCCACCAGGGAGCTGACCCACAAGACGCAGCAGACCTCTCCTGGCCCACCCGCTGCTCCCCTCAGCAGTGTATTTCAGTCCATCTGCCTGTTTTGCTCCCCACTCTGTCTCTAGTGAATCTTCTTACCCCCTGTCCTACACCCCATTCTTGTATACATAAATAAATCAAAATAAATCTTTTTTAAAAGCCTTGCAAACATACACCTTAAATTTAAAGAGTGAATATATTATATTTACTGTGAGCCCTTAGTCACCAAGTCACTTGTAGATTCAGCACTGAAAAGTAACATCTAGTATATAATTTTCATCAGTGCAAAAACACATTTAGATCATGAAGACTCACCTGAGAAGTTTTGTCCTTTGGAGGAAAAAAAAGGTTTCCCACAAGGGGAATACAGATGGTTTCTTAAATAGACTACTTAACTAAGGTAAATGTAAGTTTCAGGGACATTTAACAAGGAACACAAATAGGCTTTATAGCTGTTGTCTTAACGAATACCAATACAGCACTTTATGAAGTCAAGCACTGATCCTAAGGGTTTTATAACTATTAATGCATTTAATTCCCAAGACAAGGAACCCCTGAGGTAGGTCAGTACTAGTACTTACCCCTGGGTGGCACGTTTAGCCAGGAGTCAAGGAGCATATCAGTACTTTTCATACCAATGAAAAGCTAACTACCCTCAGTCCCAAAGAAAGGTGTTTAAAATGATTTCACCCCCTCTCGCTGCTCCTTCCAAACTGATTGATTATTAGTTCATATGAATAACAAATAAAATTAACATCATTTTAATAGATTATCCAAAATGAGTTCCACCGAGAATTTAAAACACTCAGTAGAGCCAAAAGAAACAGCGCCGGGGCTCCAAGTGGAAGGTGCCAATTAACAAAAGTCACTCAAATTCCAAGAAACGCAGACCCCTTGTAATTTCATTATGAAAACTTATAAAGCTGACACCTTGGACAGTTGGAGTCTGCTGACGGGGAGGGCATGCTTCCCTTCCATCACCCCAAATTAGCACATCACGGCAGATCTGGCTGTTGTCGGCATCAAGCCAACAAGAGGAATTTAGAAAGAAACCACAATAACCCCAAACCTCTTTAATTTACAGAGTCCAGGGGCCTAACGCAACACCCTTCTTTGCCAAAAACAACCTATAGGATTTCTTTCAGATGAGAAAATTTAAATTGCTTGCTAATTGCTTTCCTCTCCGCATACTGTCCTGGAATCCTGGAATCCCCGGCCCCTGGTGCATGTCACCACCAGGATGGCAAGTCAGCTTCGAACCCTGGGAGCAGGGTCCAGCCTCTGCTCGCAGCTGCTCCCAGGGAGGCGGCACCTATTCCATGGGCTGTTGCCATTTCAAAAAACAGGAAAGCTCCCTCTGATGGGAAAGAGAAGGCTTATCCGCACTAAAGGCCAGAACCTGGAGGGTGTCCTCACCGGCCTCTGACACTCAGCCACCCGTGATGACAGGTGCATGGACCTCACTGTTCTCTTCCACCTGGATTCTGGTCCTGTGGAACAGTCAAATCTTTCCCAAAAAAATAAAGGAATACTGTGCTTGTTCCTTAGCAAAAAGAAGTGGCAATGCGGGGTGGTGGTGACAGGTGATGAGAGAGAGGTACAGAGGCCTACGGTGAAAGCGGCAGCTGTGTACCACAAGCCCGGGTCGGCCATCGAACACCCTGGGACCTGTTGGTAGCCAGGTACTTGGAGAGCTCTGCCGACGCCCTGACAGTGAGCGCAGTCACATCCCCAGTAGAGGACACATGACCATCACACACCTCCACAGAGAGTCCAGCATCCCCTCCCATCCTCCTCCCCGACAGACAAGCCAACCACGGGACGCTGCACAAAATGACAGCCAGTGCTTTTGAAGAGTGTCAAGGGGATTCTGAGGGGCTACTGCAGGCTGAACAAGAAGAAAGGACGTAAGTGAAATGTCATATAGGGTCCTGAGTGAGATGCGAGGCCAAAAACGGGCAATGAGGAAAAACCCAGCAAGAACCGGAGATAGTCTGTGCTTCTGCCGATAGCATCACACGAACGTTAATTGCCTCAGTATAAGATGCTGTTGTTGGGGGTAGAAAGGGGAAAGGCGAATATAGGGAGATGTTCTTATTTTGTAGCCTTCCCATATACCTAAAAATATTTCATAAATAAAGTATATGTTCATGTGTATTTTCCCACTAGGATGCACTTTATTCTAAATAAAAACAAAAAAAAACTGTTTGACAGTCTGAGAAGGATAAGTATTGAGAAAAAGTTACTAATTCATCAAATATACAACAGATGAATTTTTAGCATCTTTTTAATACATGTTATAATTATATTCTTTAAACATTTCTAAGTGTTTAACTTTTTAAGTGTGATAATCTACTGTTTTCCATATTTTTTGAGTAATTAGTTATTAGAGTATTAGTCATTAGCGTAATTAGATCTTTAAGTTTCATAAGATCATAAAATGGGGGAAATGCTTAAACAATAAGCCAGCTAAGGGTACTGAATGGTATTTCACTGTAAAAAAAAAAAACTACTTATTAAAACTTAAATAACTACCAAAAAATCTATCAGAGGAGAATAGCTGATAGGAAACCTTTGCATGCCTTGACACAAAGATCCATTCCTGATACAGACTAAACGGGGTTTTGGGTTTTTTTTTAAGATTTATTTATTTATGCATACAAGAACTGAAGTATAGGCCAGAGATGTGTGGGGTGGGGAGATTCACCAGAGACAGAGAGGGGAGCAGAACAGACAGATCCACTGAAATACACTACTGAGGGGAGCAGTGGGCGAGACAGGAGAGGCCTGCCGCGCCATGTGGGTCAGCTCCCTGGCCACGGATCAAACTAGAGCTGCAGAGGCTGTGATAGCTTCATAGTGCTGCGCTTTAACAACCCTTGCACCACAATAAAAACCTGAACAGGTTTCTAGTCTTTGGAATGAAGCATACTGAAAAAAATTTAGTCTCTTTTCTTTTTGGCCAAAAGGGGGGCACCTTCTCATGGGTGGACTTCAGTAAGCCTGCTTCCTTTTGGGGGAGGGGGAAGGATAAAAGAAAGGGCCGCTGCAAATCAGGGACTAGGACTCAGTCACTGCTCAGGAACAGCTCCCTCTTGCTGCTGTCACAGCTCTGTGAACAGAGGCGCCAAGAACTCAGGCTTCCAGGACTCCAGGAAGCCCAACCACTGCTGGGCTGTGTGAAGTCATGCTGAGCTAGGATTGCTTCCGCTCTGGGTCACAGCAGGCATGCGGGAGGGTGACTCTCGCTAGGAGCCAAGGCTGACTTATAAAATCATGGAACTGGGTTTGCTTGGCCACTAATGTTGGCAC
>NW_004567118.1:17012908-17052334 GCF_000260355.1 Condylura cristata | reverse complement strand
GTCAGGAGAGGTCTGTCACGCCATGTGGTCACCTCCGGGGCAGGCAGGAATCGAACTCATGTGGAATTGGCTTTAGTTTCTCAGCGCTTTAACCCACCACGCCACCAGGAAGGGCCCCATTTCATAATTTTTTTAATTAAGAAGAAAAACTTACGGACACTCTTTGAGAATGGGAAACCTTATTTTATAAATGATACTTAACCACTGATTTCTCCCATGAAACAGGGAAGAGGAAGAGAAACTGAAGCTGGTTATCAACATGGTAGGAAGACCCTCCACAATTTTTAAAAATAGCTGGCTTCACAAGCCCGGCCAGTCTTCCCATCCCCAGATGAAAAGTGTTCACCGTCTCCAGTCTATGAGGAAAAAACCAGGAAAACAGAAGATTCTGTCTTCCGTAGCTCTTTACTTTTGCTTGTTCTCAGCGTCTGTAAAAGTTAACTCCTCCGTGTTTATGTTTCAGGGCTGCCTGTTCCCGTGATGGTGAGTAACCTCCTCCTGCCTCACTGCCTCCCGCGACCGCCTTGTCAGGGTGGTTCTGGGTCTGATACGGAGCTCACATTCCCTCTACAAGTGGGATCTCTGTGCTCGTTCATGCTGTCTTTTCTCTCCACTGATAGAAAAGTCTCCTAGTTCTAATCTCTTTGACTATAGGACCTAAAAGTCAATTTAGGAAAAAGAAGCCCAAACCTCAAAACTGTCATGGACCCCCAAAACTGAGACTCTGGCACGGTCAAGAGGAACCAAAGGAGACCGAACTCTCTCCACTGAAGATGAGCAAAGCTGAAAACACATGAGTCCCCTCACCAGCCTTGCCAGACCCAGCAATGGTTCTGCCAGCTCTCCCCACAGCTCCCATGGGCACCCCGACTGCAGCCTGATGTCCCAGCCCGATGTTCCAGCCCACTTGATCCACACTGAACCACACTGAGGATCTGACATCATTTTTGACCATAGGCAGTTCAGCTTCTTAAGCAGATTGGAAAACCTCTAAGGACAAATATTATGTCATCAACAAACTTTATGTCGCCAAGACAACACTCTGCTCTTAAAAGCTCTTTTTTATACAAGAACCCCCCTTTTTTAAACAGTTGATTTCTCAGGCAAGCAGAATTCTTCCGCACAGCTGTATAGCAGGATGTGCTTTACAGTCACACAAGAGCCAGCTTTCTTTGATCCTGTTCTTTCTTTAAACACCAAATTCACCCACTGCAAATTCTTATTAACCCAAAAACCAGTTCCTAGAAATAACAGTTCGACAAAACCCATAAATCGCTCTGTCTTTGCACACACAGCCATGGGAGGAGCCAATCCCAGATATATGGCCTTCCAAATACTACTCATCCACCTCTCCCTCACTTCCAGTATTAACCTTACTCCAAAATCTCAGAGGGTCGCTTCATGTGTTTAACAGCCTCAGTTAACTTTTTCCTTCTTACCAAACAGGCACCTAGGTTCCTACAACAGCAAGTGAGTTGTGAGTCTCTAGAAGCACTTTTCTTTTGACAGCTTGCAGTATAAATCTGCAGTTTGGCTACTTCCACCAGCAAATCCAGGTCTTTAGGTTCTGGGTGGAGGGTGCAGTGGAGGAGGGTCAGACCCAGTCACTGTCCTCAGATTCTGCTTCCTGTGTCATCTGGGAGAATGTTTCGCTGTACCCCATCCACCACCGAGCAGAATTTCAGAGAGAAAAGAACTGACAGCCCCAATATTTTCTGGAACTGAATTTTATGAGCAACGTGACCTGTACCATATCTGACCATCAAGGCCACCTGACCCCCAGATGTCTGCAAGTGATGGAAGAAGCCAGTCACCCCATATCCTACTCAACTCCCAATATTAGGATGCTGTGAGAAAGGGAGCTTGGAGAAATACTTCACCCTTTTGAGTAACAGGTAAGAAGTGGCAAAAGATCCTACCCCTCACTGAATCACACAGTGTTATTATTGGAACCCAAATATTAATAAGTAACATATCACCTGATTAAAAAATTCTAGATGTGGCTTTATTTACAATAGGAAAAACATGAAATCAACCCAAATGCCCAAAAGTAGATGACTGGATTAAAAAGATGTGGTGCATATACACAATGCAATATTATTCAGCAACCAAAAAAGATAAACACATGCCTTTTGCAGCAACATGGACGGAGCTGGAAGGGATCATGCTTAGTGAAATAAGTCAGAAAGAAAAGGAAAAATACTGGATGGTTTCACTCATAGCAGGAGCATAAAGGACCAGGAGAGAAAATAATAATGAACAACTATATACCAGAGACATTTTACAGGGGTGAAGTGAGGAATGGGATCAAAAACAGTGCGGGGAGGGAAATGCACTGGACTATGGTGATGGCACACAGGTGATTTGGTGATGGGAAGCCCACGGGGATTACAACTGGGATGGAAAAAGGCACAAAATGATGTAAAAATAAACTATTATATTATTTTAAATTTTTTTAAACATGTTAATTTTTTTCTTTAATGTTAGGCCCCTGTATTTGACTGAGGACAAGCAGCCTGCTTGTATTTTCCTGCCAGAGATGTGCAAAGAAGGAATAAAGGGGCAGAGCCCCCTGGGGAGAGGGTGGCAACTCACTGAGCAGTTTCTCCTGAATATCTACTGTTTCAGGTACTATTCCAGGTGCTACTGCAGGCACAAGGGGGGACTTTCAACAGAGGAAAGCGAGACCTCACATGGGGCTGGGAAGCAGACAAAAATGAACAGACATCAAGTAAGTGGGGTGTTCAAGGGGAACAGAGCTGTGCACAAAATGGGCAGTGACCCCAATAAGAGACTTCAGGAGAAATGTGAAATTAGCATAAACCACTGACTGAAACTCAGATGACAGGACACCAGTCTCAAATACTTGCATTATAGTAAACTGTCGCTGGGAGAGGCCAACGGGTTAAAGTGCAGCACGACAAAGCTAGCAGAAGCCACTTCAAGAGGAGTTTGATCCCCGGCCAGGGAGCTGACCCACATGGCGCAGCAGACCTCTCCTGTCTCCCGCTGCTCCCCTCAGCAGTGTATCTCAGTCCATCTACCTGTTCTGCTCCCCACTCTGTCTCTGGTGAATCCTCTCACCTCCTGCACCTCTGCCTTGTACCCCAGTTCTTAATACATAAATAAATGTTCTGGGAGGTTTTACATACCAGTCTTCATCAGGGGATGAAAAATGGAATCAGCTAACACTGAATCAGCCAACCCTTGTGGACATGAGCCAGCAAACAACTAACCTCGTGGCAGTATCTCTGCCAACAAACTGAAGCTGTACCCAAAAGGGTGGAACAGCAGGTCACCTGCAGACAAATGCCAAAGGACAAGTGGGCAGCATGAGGAGATGGGGACCGAACTGCCTGTCCCGCAGGGCCCCGGGGCTGGTTCCGGGCAGAGCCTACGCTCCCTTTGCCCAAAGGACGTGAACCAGGGCTTGGAATCAACACATCAGTCTTTGCTATGGGAGGAGGGGAGTGTTAAAAGCAGACTACAAAAACACTTTGAAGAGATTCTGAGCTTTTAGCCAGTCAAGTGTGATCAATCCATTACTTGAGTTATTATACTATATTTATAATAATATATTACATATACTGTTCTTCTTTAAACATGCATGGTGAAGTGGGACAGAATCAGATTAACAGTGGAAGCGACATCAACATCAGGCGGGGCTTCGGCACCCACAGCTGGGCATGGATGCCTCAGGCATCTTTGTGTCCACAGGTGTTCCTGTGCCAGCCTCCAGGGGACAGAGAGGCCTACACCAGTCATAAAAGACGAAAAGCCTGAGCAACAAAGGGGCAAAGGACAAGAATCGACATTTGTCCCAGGAAAACACACGGTGACCGTGGCACGTGACAGACACTAGATCCCTCGTCATGAGGGAATCAGCTATCCCGCGCAGGGCTTCACCAGCAGGTGGCTGCTGCCAAGTGGAAGGCCAAGAACTTGTATGGCCGTGTGAGACGCTGGACCCTCTCACTTCTGGCGGAAGTGGGGGATAGGGAGAACGGAGTGGCTGGGGGAACCTCAAAACTGGAGCAGAGCTGTTGCTGTAGCCTGCAGGTCTGCGCCTGGAGTGTGTCCTCCCAGGGCAGCCACCAGTTCTGAGAGTCTGGGCCCTGGGAAAGAGCACAGCTCCCCCACGGGCCCCAACTTCTCTGCCTCCCAGAAACACTTCAATGGGCATGGACCAGCATTCATACTACGGTAAGGAGACTTGAAGAAGGTTTTCTAAAGCCAAGGGAGGGGGATGTTTCCCCAAACCTGCCAATTCCTGGGCATTCACACTACCTTCCTTCCCTATCAGACCAGCTCTCGGGCAGGTCCTGCCACCCACTCAGCCGTCCCTTCCTCCCCTCCCGGATGCTCGCCAAGCACTGTCTCCCACCTGGTGACCCTCCTGGGAGGAGAAAAGAAAGGAGGCCAGGGAAGACCCACTGGTCCTGGCCACCCCTAGCCCCCACTGAGTACACCTCACCTGGGATATCCCACCTTCACATGAAGTCACTCCCTGGTGCCAGAGTTTTCCCACTTAAAAAAAAAAAAGTCACAATAACACCAGGAAATAGTAAAGGTATATTGTTACTGTTGTTAACTCTCTTCACTGAAGAGTTAGTTCCAGGACTTCAGAGAGCCCCTAGCACAAAGATACCCCAAGAATTTTCTTGAATAAACCAGCAAATGAGCAGCAGACAACAGCTACCCCAACTGACTGAAATAATGGGAACTGGAGACACAGCACAGCAGTCCCAGACACATACAGCTACAGGCCCTTCAGCTTGGCAGGTGTGACTGAGAACTCAGCTGCCGTCCATCTAATCATTTTTAAATTTAATGAATTTATATTAAACAGTCACATGCAGTTAGTGGCCACCTACGGGACAGTACAGTCAAACAACAATGCATACTTCCCCCAGGCATCTGGAAATTACATTCCAGGAACATCCAAGCTAGGAAGATTTACCGTTGGTTGGTTTAGGACTTGGCGAGCAAAATGTTTGAGACTATGGGCTGAGGAAATGTATATAAATTTGCAAAAACCTTCTAAATTTACCCTAAAAGCATTTCAAATGGCACATTCAGGAACCACAAGGATTATTCCCCCTAAGTCATCCCTGTCTTATCATTTATTGGCACTGACTTTAATACTGTAATGCTGACCTGCGATTTTATCAGTGTTTATAAACTGGGTTGCTTGTTGCCAAAACCATCCACGCAAAGGTACCACATTGTCAGCCTTACGTCCATCCAAGTGTTCGAGATCTTCTGATGTGGAAGAATCTGGCCCTTGTGGGCACAGAGACGGAGGGACAGTAGAAATCTTCAGGTCGCAAAAGTATTGGATTGACTGTCCTTTTGTGACCCCAGCCAAAGAAGCTGACGAGAGAATCAGGGTACCGAGGTGCTCTCTCAGAGTTCTGCAGGAAACTCTGCTCTCATACGTTCCCACTGCAGGTCACAACTACTTGCCCGTGGTCATCTGCCCCACACCGACCCTTCCAGTCAGTCCCACCCCTCTTGTCGCCCACGCACTGCAAACAAATGACCCGGCAGCACTCAAAGGCTTTGAGGGGTAAGGTCTTTGGTCCTCTCTGGGAGCTGCTGACCAAAAGCCCTGTCCTTTCCTTCCAAGAAGCTTGTGGTCGAGCTGATAACTGGCCAGTCCCTGGCATGCACAGGGAGAAGAAAAGAAAGGAGGAACAGTCTTAGTCCCAGGACAGCCTCAAGGCTGGTGGCCCCACAGACCTTCTATCTCTGGCCAACTACAGGAGCCACAACCCTGGCTCTCAAGCTGTTGCCCACATCAGAATTCCCTGGATGAACTGCTAACACACATTGCTGAGTCTAACTGGATGTTTCTGGTGTGGAATATTAGGGCTGGCACACAAACTTGAATTCCTCGCTCCTCTCCAAATAGGGCATATTTTCCAATAATGAAAAGGAAAAGATTATTCAGTAAGTTCATAAATAAATTTAGGGCAATTCATTTTTCTGAGAAGAAATTAAAGTTGAGTCTAAAATCCATATGAGGGGCCTCTTGGGTAGCACAGGGGTTAAAGTTTCAACGTTATCAAACTAGCGCCCGTCACAAGTTCAATCCCCAGTCAGGGAGCTGACCCACATGGCACAGCAGATCTCTCCTGTCTGGTCCACCACTCCCCTCAGCAATGTATTTCAGTAGAGTCTCCTGTTCTGCTCCCCACTCTGTCTCTGATGAATCTTCTCAGCCCCACTCCAGACCTCTGGGCTATACCCCACTTCTTGTGTGCATAAATAAGCATAAATAAATCCACATGAATGCAACATTTACCATGTAAGATACATTGTAAGAACCCCGAAAGGATTTTTTTTTCATAATCTTGGAATGACAAAGCAATTCCAATAATATGATGCAAAATTCAAAACATAAAATAAAACCTCATTGCCTTTGACTCTGTAAGAATGAAAATTTTCTGCATGGAAAGAAACATGATGGCCAAAGTCAACATCAACCTAAGAAAAAAAGGCTCTCCTATGCTCTGGATAGAGCTTAAAGATCTTTAGAAATCAGAGAAAATACTAAGAATAATTCATTGACAATTAACAGAAAAAGCAGTTATTTCCCAGAAAGAAGAAAAAAGCAACACAAGTAACTCATAAAGACACTCATGAGTAGTGCAGCCTCGTGCATAATTTTTAAAAATGCCAACACAGGGCCCTCCCTGGTGGCACAGCAGGTTATAGAACAGCACTGAGAAGCGAAAGCCACTTCAGCAGTTCAATTTCCAGCCAGGGGGGTGACTTCCTGACCCGCCCGCTGCTCCCCTCAGCAGTGTACTTTGTCGATCTGCCTGTTCTGCTCCCCACCTCTGACTCTGATGAATCCTCTTACCGCCCCTGTACCTCTGGCCTGTACCCCAGTTCTGTATGCATAGTTTTTTTTTTTAATGCTAACATAGAACTGACATGCCAGTTCTACTTTTCAGACTTTCTAAGATGAAATGCCCAAACATTTCCAACATTTTCCAGAGCCTCAGACACCCTACTGATGACATACCTACACCTTACCATCTGCTAGGAGAGCAACTATTTCAAATCTACCAAAAATGTATCTGAAAACCTCTGGAAAAAAAATCTTTCCTGGGAACTGATTTTTTTAGATACATACACAAATGCTGAAAACACAGTGTACATACAGATGTTCACTGCAGCACAGTCTACATAAAGGCTGAAAATCACAGTATCCATCCAGAGACCAGAGATATAAATATTATGCTTATCCAAGTGACAGACACTAACAAAGATTTCTAAAAATGAGGTAGCGGGTGTGCAGTAACAAGGTAGGACTGACAAGAAGTATTGTTATGTGAGATGGCAGACTGCTGTGTGCCTGGTGTAATCTTTGTATACAGAAACAAATCAAGGACACTGCATGATGAGCCCTGAAGACATTACACAGTGAAAGAAGCCAGGTACAATGGCCACATACTGTATGGATCTATTTATATGAAATTTCCAGAACAGGAAAATTCAGAGACAGAAAATAGACCAGGGGTTGTCACTGGCTGGAAGGGGGGTGGGA
This sequence comes from Condylura cristata, assembly GCF_000260355.1. NCBI lineage: Eukaryota > Metazoa > Chordata > Mammalia > Eulipotyphla > Talpidae > Condylura > Condylura cristata. The sequence goes on along the minus strand of NW_004567118.1, from coordinate 17,044,776 downwards.
GTGTTCATGCAGCATTTCCTTTGGGAATATTGGGAATGTTCTGGAATTACTACAATGGTTACAGAATACTGAATGTGGAAATGCCACTGAATGATGCTTTAAAATGGCTAATTTGGGGCCCTCCCTGGTGGCACAGCGGTTAAAGCACAGCACTACAAAACTAAAGCCACTTCAGCAAGAGAACAATTCCCAGCTGGGGTGGGGATGGGGGGGGCATCCCACATGGCACGGCAGACCTCTCCTGACCCACCTGCTGCTCCCCTCAGCAGTGTTTTTCAGTCAGTGCCTGTTCTGCTCCCCACTCTGTCTCTGGTGAATCCTCTCATCCCCTGCACCTCTGGCCTGTACCCCACTTCTGTATGCATAAATAAATAAATCTTTTTCAAAATGGCTAATTTTATGTTATGTGAATTTTAGCAAATTTTTAGACAAATAAATAAAGGAGAAGTGCAGACAAGCATGTGTTCCTAGAAATGTCTGGAATGAAGCAGGAAACTGAGCCAAGTTTATCCGAGGGCCTGAAGGGGAATGTGTGGGGGCGGTGAGAGGGAACAGGTATTTTTCATTTACACCTTCTCAGGTTTGTTTTGTTTGGTTTGGTTTTGTTTTTCCCAACCTTCAGCATTTGTTACTGAGTTTTTGTTTTTCTTCTGTTTTTCTTGATTTTTCCTGAGTCAAATAATAAAAAAAATTGCCTTGATATAAAATTGAAACATTGCAGAAACCTCTAAATGAAGTTCTTTCTGGTCATGTTACAGGGCAGCAGGAGGGTCACCCGGACCCCCAAACCTGCATGTTCGTGGGTTCTTCCATCCGCTGCATAAAGACAAGGCATACTCTAGTGTGTAACTTTCAATGAAAAGAACTATAACACAGTACAATTACTGTGCAGTAGAAAGAAGACAAGAGAGAGAAAGTTGTTTCCAAATGGAGCACCCAAAGCTGCCCACCCCTTGTGGACAAATGCCCAGCCAAAGAGGTCTGGCCCAACAGGGCCCACTGAGGCCCAAGCCTAAGGCACCTCCTGGTTGGGACCCAGAGGTAACGGGCAGAAGGGAACAGGCAAGTGTGGAAGGAACACAGAAAAACCAAACCCAAGACAACACAACGGCTGCCACTGTCAGCCGCCCCACGGGTCCTCACCCAAGTCTCTGACTCTTTCAAGGGCCTCCTTCCAAGACCCCCACTCAGGTCACTGGCACAGCCCAAGCCCGAGAAACAAGCACATCTCTGCACGTCTCTGCTGCACACGCCTCCTCCTGGTCATCTTCCTAGTTCATCTCTCTCCGCTTCTTTTGCTTCCTGTTGTTGCTGCTTCTTCCTCACCCAAGTCTTCTCCAGCTTCAGCTCCCTGCCCTGCTGCAGCCTCAGCTGGTGGAGCAGGGAGCCTGGAACCTCCCCTCCCTTTCTGTTACAATCACACCCCAGAACTAGGAGGAGCATCTATCTTGCCAGTATTTACCCACAGAAAGCACTGAACACATGTGTTCTTGGGGAGGGAGAGGATGGAGGGTTTTACATAGTAATATTTTTAAATAAATGTTTGCAATTGAAAATAAATCATTGGCCACACACACAGAGCTCCTTCTATCTCGTGGGGACCCCATATCACACATACACCCCCAAACTCATGGCAGGTGCCGTTGGTAGCTGAGGCCAAAGTCAGTAGAAAGAACACTTAAAAACAGAGTCGCAGGATTAAGTTTAACCCACAATTTATATCCTCACTTGGCTTTTGTTCTGTTTTGTTTTGTTCTATTCTGTTTTGTTTTGAATCAGCTTGCCTTTTAGACCCATAGTAATTTGTGGTTAGTCCACTAGAAGAAATTTAACTATCTTGGGCTTTTCTATTATTTTTTAAAAGAAAGGAAATAAATAGCTCAACGTTTAAAATAATAGCCCCACCCCCACCCTGAAAAAATCTGAACCACATTTGAACTCTGAAAATACTAGCTAGAGGTAATTATGACTTCAGATCTGCCGCGTGAAACAATGAATTTTCCTTGCTCCAAAATAAAATGATAATGACATAATGAATTCTTGCAAACACCGAAGGAAAAACAGAATACGTTAAAAAAAAAAAAAAAACCTAGCTGAATCTCACCAACTGAAAACAAGCATGTGCTCCGTCATTATTGATGCAATCAGATGGTTGTGTCAGAACTACAATCTGCTTTCCTTTCAAAGCACCTCCCTCTTTTAAAAATCTTACAGTCAGAAATCCCCAAAGTCACTTTTTACATGCCGACAACACTCCTATGTGTGCTTATTGCCAACTGTCCTCCCCTGTCTGGCCCACATGTCCTCCAGCACATGCAAAGGGGTCTCCACTGAGTGACCTGCCATGTACCCTGTACCCCTGTCCAAAGTTAGGTAAGTTATGAAGAAGCCATCTAGGGTCTGCGCCATTAGCAAACTCAGGGGTAGCACAAAGCCCACCCTTTTTGCCTTCAGTCTAGTGGGAACTTGCAGCTGCCTCACGAGCCCCCCTATACTTCGGTTATGGACAAGGTGAAGGAATCCACCCCTGAGTCACCGACAGAGAAATGCGCTTTCCTGAGCTCTGCCCTACAGCCAGGCCTCCTGCCCCTTTCTTTTCTCTCCATCAGGCACTTCCAGGGCCTCCCCAGCAGACAAAGCCCGTCAGGAGCCCAGGCCAGGCCTGCCAGGCACCCAGCGTCCTCTCACTTCAGGGGCCTGGATAAATCACATGCTGGCAGCTGCAGAAGCCCAGCACTAGGGAGATTTGCTTTCCATGGATTTATGTTTTCTTGTTACTCAGGTTTCCCAAGGGCAACAAAAGTTGTGGTGGCCACCTGGCATCACAGCTCTTTCTGAGAGGAGTGGGGCCACTTCACTCTGTCCTAACACCAGAAAGGTCCCTATCGGGGCTTACAGACCCACTTCCAGTAGGCAGCTGGATGAAGGTGAAGGCGCAGATAGCAGCTGATCATCGACCCTGGAGGGCAGGCCTGGGATCAGAGCCACCACACAGAGCTGCTCCTAAGCCACAGGGCTGGACACAGCACTGCCCAGGGGAGCATGAGGAGGGTGGAGAACCCCAGGGCAGGCACCCTGACCTCAGCCCACACTCCTCCACCAGGCTGGCCTGTTGAGGCTGTATCCCCAAGCCTGACCACAGTTCTAACCAGGCCTGGGGCCAAACAGGCAGGCAGCTACTTCCCTAGCTCCCAAGTGCTCTCTGATGGAAGGACTGTCTGTAGCAGTGGAGCCTTCTTCTAAGTAAATTATTTAAATTCCCTCTTGTAGCCCTCCCTGGTAGCACAATGCGTTAGGGTGCAACACTGCAAGCTGGCCACAGCCACTTCAGTGTGAGTTCGATTCCCAGCCCCAGAGGTGATCCACATGCATGGCAGACCTCTCCTGACCCTCCTGCTGCTCCCCTCAGCAGTATACTTCATCAACCTGCCTGTTCTGCTCCCCACTCTCTCTGGTGAATTCTCTCACCACCCCGGCACCTCTTGCCTGTACCCCAGTTCTGTATGCATAAATAAATCTTTTTTAAAATTCCCTCTTTATGCAAATAAACTAAAATCAATAGGAAACAATACTTGCTCAGCATGCACATTAGTGCAGATGTGTAAGTATGAGTCAGCTCAGTCTGCGTAACAAAGAAGCACAGCTTAAGGACCTTAAAAAGACATGTGCCAGTCATTTGCAATCCCCCCACTGCCCTGAAGATTGAAGGTCTGAGTTCTGTGTGGGCAGGGCTGTTTTTCTTGAGGCCATGCTCTCTGGCTTATACATGGCTGCCTGTTCCCCCTCTTCTCAGAATCTTCCCTCTGCCCAAGTTTACCCTTTTTATAAGACACCAGTCATTTTAGATTAGGGCCCACCCTAATGCCTAAGTTTAATTTGATGGCCTCTGTGAAAATGCTCTCTCTAAATGCAGTCACATTCTGAAGTATAGGGAGTTAAGATTCCAATTTATCTTTTTTAGGGGAAAACACAATTCAGCCCATATCAGCATAATGTTCTTTTTTATTTTTTTATAAATATTTATTTATTTATACATACAAGAGCTAAAATGTAAGCCAGAGGTTGGGGGGAAGAGGGTGGAGTTGAGAGGATTCACCAAAGACAAAGTGGGGAGCAGAACAGACAGACTGACTGAAACCCACTGCTGAAGGGAGCAGTGGGGAGGTCAGGAGAGGTCTGCTGCGCCTGGTGGGTCAGCTCCCAGGACTATAATTGAACTTGTGCTGCAGTGCCTGCTGACAGCTTCATAGTGCTGAGACTTAGTCCTTTGTGCCACCAGGGAGGCCCATGTTCTTTTTATTAAAAAGTCCTTGCAGAATCTTCATAGCTATAAAAACTTGCATAGCTAAGTATTCAAAGACATCTCTAATGATGTTTCCTCCTCAACACCCTTTTAGATTTTCCAAATTTCGCTTGTGTTTCTATCAGGAAAACTTTCATTGTTGTGGGCATTTAGGCAAGGCAAAAATATTTCAACAGCCCCAGGCCTGAACACAGATGGCTGCTTTAGCCTGCACCAAACGCACATGGGGCTGGAACGGGTGGAGGTTTTCATCACAAAACGTGCCATGTGTTGAGAACGGGCAGCAGACTGCGTTATCGGTCAGCAGAGTCCAGGCACCCAGAGAACTGGCTGAGAGGCCTGTCCTCCTGCACTTCTTCCCACGTCCTCACTGTTCAGAGAACACCAGAGATGAGGATACACCCTGAAAGCTGACAAGCTTCCATATATATTTATTTATTTATACATTCAAGAACTGGGGTACAAGCCAGAGGTGTGGGGCCATATGGGTCACCACACTGGCCAGGGACCAAACTCATGCTGCAGTAGCTATAGCGAGCTTCCCAGTGTTGTGCTTCAACCCACTACGCCACCAGTAAGGGCCCAGCTCTAAAGATCCTTTGACCGACCTCTTGTCTTCCTGAAGAAACCACCATCATCAGACAGGTAGGTGGGACACTCTATCCCAGAAACCAATGTCTCCACACAAAAGGGGAAGGGAGATTTTTTTTAGGTCAATCACATGTGCTCGAGGAGCAGAAAGAGCCCTAGAATGCTCTTTGAAATCTTCTGTGGCACTCACAGGTCTCCATATCCATTTACCACTGGATAATAAGGCACAGCACAATTATTGGGATCCCATTAAAAGACACACTGATATTTCCACCTGCCACTATCAGCACTGGCACTGCCCAGAACAGCACACCACCCAGGCACATGCGCCCTCACAGAGCAGGCCACAGGATGTGTGTATTTTAAATACGGCCAGACAATGCCAACCTGCCCTCAGATGCCAACCTACAAGGCACAGCACCAAGTTCCTCACATCACCCCCGACTACTCCTTACCTCCAGCTTCCAAGACCGGCCAAAACTCAGTATGAAGAATACTTGTTGCAAAAGATGGGGGAGGGGCAGCGCACACCTGAAACTATGATGCCACCCTCCCTCACCTCCCTTCTGTCTATACAGCTCGGGCCACTCCTCCAGAAAGAACACCTTGCATCAGAGGGGTCCCAAATGAAAGGGCTGGATTACACAGCAGAGTGCTGAAAGTGGGACCTGGTTGCATCTCCCACACACCGGCTCCTTGAAGGGAGTCCCTGCGCTTTTGGGGGCTCTCCGCCAGGGGCCCCAGCCTTGAGACACAAAGAAACGGTATTCAGAACTGCTGAACACGGAGTTACAGATCAGGTGGGAATCTCAGGCTGATTCTGATGGTGAAAACCAAGGTTCATGGGAACACTTTGCCTGGACCCTGCCACAAACAAACCAAGCGTAAAAGGGCCACTTTTGAGAGAGCTGTGCAAACCGGGCAGGGCCTAGGCATCCCGTAACACTGCCTGTGATAGCAGTATCGACAGAAAGTGGAAACAGCCCCTACCATTCAAGCTGCAGCATTTACAGGTGAAAATTGACTCTGTCTGGGACCCATTAAATGGGCTAGGGGAAATGAAACAAAATTAACAGAACATGGTAATTGTTGAAGCGGGTGAAAAATATATAGGGGTTCACTGTGCTAGTCTAATTTTATATATGCTTGACGTTTTCTATAATAAAAAGCATAAGGGAAAACATGTTAGAAGTTCTGGTGGTCCAGGAACCACACTAACACCGCAATTTTCAGCCCTGTCTGTGAAATGCTACCTTGGTCTGAAGGTGCTGGGACCCCCGCCCTCCCCATCCAGGTGTGAGAAGTGACACCATCCAGTCAAATCATAACTGTTTGAACCTTTTTTCCCAAGACAATGTGTGTTAAACACCACTATGGATACCATTGGTTAAGTCACATTGTATCACTGAACAATTTTAGTTCCTCATTTTGAAATGATTTCAAATTTACAGCAATGTTGCAAGATTCATTCATGAGCTCCCTGACCCTTTTATTTAACCTAGCTTGACTACTTTTTCAATTTCACTAAGTGCTTCCTCATTCTCCTTTCCATCCACAGTCTTTTCATCCTGCACCAAGAGGAAGTTGCAAACATCATGTCCCTTTATCCTTAACACCCAGGATAGACTTCCTAAAAGCCAAAGGCAGTCCCTTATATAATGTCAGTACAATTAACAAATCCAAGGTAGTTCATTTTGACAACACTTTTAAGTGATTTTTCTCCACATTCCAACGCCACCAAAGATTCTAATCAGTGTGTGTTTCCACCCCCAAACAGGCCCACTCTGGAATCATACATGTATTTAATTGTTTATTATCAATGTAGAATCTAAGTGTTAAGTTCTGTGTCTAACTGACACTTAAATTGTATCGGATTTGGGGTCTCTCCTCACCGCCTTCCCTGATGGCCCCTTGTCCCTCACACTCCCTCCCCCTCTTGAAGACAGAGTCCTCAAGATGTTTGTTGATGTCCACTGGTTTTTATAATTACTTTGTTTTATTGAATCAACTGCTATGGAAATCTCCATAGCAGTTTTGAATTGTCCCAGATTTAACCACTGGAATTCTTCAAGTTGGCATCTGTGTATATTTGGTGTATATCGTTTTCAGTCCCTTACAAAACATACTCCAGGATCATCTTGTATTTTTCCCTGTTGCAGATGCAGTCTCAGTTAATTTCTCCAAGGCATTCCTCCTTCCTTTAGTGGGTAACCGTATTAATAAACCAAGATCAGGGCACTAAGAATGTTCATTCCAAAAAAATATAGAATAAAATACTTATGAGTTTATAAGCTTAACACAGCATACAGGTTACCCTGGAACAACACAGGTTTAAACTGCATGAGTCAACTTAAAGGTGGATTTTCTTATATGCATATAACAGTAACTTATAGCCCGATAACCTACAGCAAGGTAGTGTACATGTGTTTTCTCTTCCTGTGACTTTCTTAACACTTTGGTTTTTCTAGCCTACTTTACTGTAAGAGTAAGTGCATGACAAATAACAGAAAAATAGGTTGATCTTTATGTGATCAACCACAAGTTTATGTGGTTGTTAAGGATCTTCAGGCAACAGCAAGCAGCTAGTAGTTAACTTTTGAAGAAGTCAGAAGTTAAATGAAGATTTTTGACTGCAGAGGATGGGATGTGGCAACCCTAACCCCCACCCTGTTCAAGGGTCAACTGGACACTATTATGTTTGGATATGTGTGTGGACATATGTATATATGAAAATATATCCAATCATTAATCATGCTCATGACTCCAACTGTAATCCAGTGCCCCCTGGGTTCTTCCTGTTTCCCTCATTCCACATTTGTATCTCCTCTCTTCCACAGGGAGAACTCTGTCTCCCGTACCATCAACATACAATCCCACAAATCTCACTGGCCAATCCCGCAATTCACACAACAGCTTCAGAATCAATACAGCCATACTACTATGGAAAACAGCCCTTTTCCCCAAAAAGGAGGACAAGCTTTGTTTTCAGGACTTTTTCTAGACTGAGGATGGATACAGTCAAAGCACTGGACCCAATATTCAGTTGAACTACGTTTCATATTGTCCCTTCATAACACAGCTGGGTGTATTTACTTCTTTGCATTCAACTTCGTGATTTTAGTTTTTGAATACATACGGCATTAACATGTTCCAAAGTAACAATTATACAGGAAGATACCAGAATAAACTGAGAATGACTAACATAACAGAGACCTTAGATGGTAAGCCCACAGCAAGACATCACACTCAACAGTGAAAGTCTGAAAGCTTTTCATCTAAGACCAAAAACAAGACAAGAATATCTGCTTTCACCATGCCTACTAAACATAGTACTGAATGATCTCAACAGAGCAACTGAGCAGAAAGAAGAAATAAAAAGCACCAAAGATTATCTATGTTTCACATGGCATCATCTTACATGGAAATCCATGAAAAGTATGATTGAGCTAATAAGCAAATTTGCAGGATGCAAATCAAAACGCAAAAATCAGTTGCATTTCTACACACTAACAAAGAACAATCCTAAAAATGAAATCAAGAAATGTTTCCACTCACAATAGCAGTCAAAGAACAAAATCCTTAGGAAGAAAACTAACCCAGGCAAGGAGGCAAAGGACTTTTATGCTGAAAATGCAAAACACTACTGAGAGAAATTAGAGAGCCAAATAAGCGGAAAGACTTATATTTGTACACGAGAAGATTTAACATTGATAAGATGTCTCTACTACCCAAAGCAATCTACAAATTCAATGCAATGCTTCTCACATATTCTGACTTCAAAACATACTATCATGCTGTATATTCAAAATAGTGGGGGAAAGGACAGAAACACAGACCAAAACCACAGACTAGATAGCCCAGGAATAAACCTAGAGATATGGTCAAATGGCAAAGGCAGCTCTCCCTGGTGGCGCAGCGGATTAAAGCACAGCACTAGGAGGCTAAAGCCACTTCAGCATGAGTTCGATCCCCTCCCTGGAGGTGACCTGCATGGCATGGCAGACCTCTCCTGACCCGCCCACTGCTCCCCTCAGCAGTGTACTTTGTCAATAGACCTGTTCTGCTCCCCACTCTGTCTCTGGTGAATCCTCTCACTGCCCTTGCACCTCTGGCCTGTACCCAAGTTTTGTATGCACAAATAAATAAATCTTATATATATATAGATATATATATACATTTACATGTCAAGGGTGTCACGACCATCCCATAGAGAACAGAAATGATGCTGGGAAATGATGCTGGGAAAGAAATGATGCTGGGAAAACTCAAAATCTGTACTCAAAGCATGAAGCAGAACCCTTAACCTTATGCCATATGAAAAAATTAACTCAAATTAGATCAAGAAACTAAACGTTAAGAGCTGAAGCTAAAAACCTTCATTAAAATAAAAATCTTTTATGCATCAAAAGATGCTATTAACAGTGAAAAGGCCACCTGCAAGATGGGAGGGCCTAAGAGCAGATCATCGACTTGAGGAGTTAATATCCAGACTATCCAAAACTCCTACAACTCAATAACCGCACAAGACAAACAATTTGAGAAAAAAATGAGCAAAAGGTTTTATCAGTACATCTCCAAAGACAATGCAAATTGCCAACAAGCTCAAGAAAAAATGCTCTATATCACTGGCCATTAAAGAACTGCAAGTATAAATCATACTCATGGTATGATGACTGCTATCAATAAAACAGAAAAAACAAGTGTTGAAAAACAGAGCAACCATCTAACATTCCTACTCCTGGATAAATACCTTAAAGGACTGAAAAGGAGGGACCTGGACAGAATGTTGTAAACCTGTGTTCCTAATAGCATAATTCACAATAGCCAGAGGTTATATACAGCTCACCAACAGATTTCAGAAAAGCAAATATATTTGTTGTATCTTTCTCTCTATCTCTCCATATACATGTCCATGTGCATATGCAGATATATGGCATGTGTGTTTATGTTCTGGAATACAGTTCAGCCTTAAAAAGAAAAAGAAGTAACCCCTGGTGGTGCAGGGGTTAAAGTCTTAGCACTATCAAGCCAACACTAGCCACTGCCGCCTGAGTTGATCCCTGGCCAGGGAGATGACCCACATGACCTCTTCTGACCTGCCAGGTGCTCCCCTCAGCATATTTCAGTGTATTCACCTGTTCTGCTCCCCACTCTGTCTCTGGTGAGTCCTCTCACCCCTTGCACCTCTGGCCTACACCCCAGTTCTTGTGTGCATAAATAAATAAAATACATTTCTTTTTTTTTTTTTAAAGATTTATTTATTTGTGCATACAGAACTGGGGTACAGGCCAGAGGCTCGGGGGCGGTGAGAGGCTTCACCAGAGACAGAGTGGGGAGCAGAACAGGCAGATCGACAAAGTACACTGCTGAGGGGAGCAGTGGGCGGGTCAGGACAGGTCTGCCACACCATGTGGTCACCTCCAGGGCTGACGAGAATCGAACTCATGCAGAAGAGGCTTTAGCTTCTTAGTGCTGTGCTTTAACCCGCTGCGCCACCAGGGAGGGCCATAAAATACATTTTTTTCAAAAAAGAAAAAAGCAAGCCAGCACTGAAGTGGAAGAAGCCAATTGCAAAGGGACACATATTATGTGACTCCATTTATTTGTGGTCTCTATAGCAGAGGGATTCGTAGAGGCAGGAATTAGAATGGTTATTTCCAGGAGCTAGGGGGGTAGGAGGTGTTGTTTAAAGGGGAAAGAGTTTCAGCTGGGAAGATGAGGAAAAATTCTGCAGCTGGTTGGCACAACCATGTAAGTGTACTTAATGCCACTGAATTATACACTTACAAATGGTTGAAAGAGTTTATTTTATGCACATTTTACCTTACTGAAAAAACAAGATCTGTGGTAACTGGTCTCTTTCTGGTTTCTCCTTGCAAAAGTCAGCAGTTGCCCACAGACTGCTAGTGCCACCTGTCCAGACCTCCAGCCACACCGCTCACCTGATTTAAACTCGACTTCCTTGGCACCATCTCCTCCTAAAAACTTACGCGGTCCTCAACTTTTCATGGTTTTCTGCTCTGAAAACGTATCCAGTGTCATAGACTATGATTCCGTGAGCTGGGGGGCTGATTGCAGGGTGGGAGAAAATTCCCAATTTCCAAATGCTATTTCCAAATATTCTATCAAAGTAGAAAACACAAAAGAACACCCTACAATAATAAAGCTACAGGGAGGACTCTGAACCCACGCTGACCCAGAGGTGGCCGAAAGCCTTCCCAAGCCTGTGCCCCTCACTCCCTTCCTCTGTGTTTGTTGACCTCAAATTTGTTAAGTTGTCCCTTTCTTGTTAGTAAACCTCACTCGTTCTTATTTCCAATGCCCATGGTATGCCGGGGGCCAAAAAGTTGAACCTGTTCCCCTTCCAAACTCCTGGAGGATAGCCGAATTTTTCAATCTTGCCTCAGTTTCCTCCCCGGACCTCCCCTGGCAATCTTCCAACAACCAAGTCCCTGGATTTTTCATGCACCTCCTTTTTTGGGTACAAACACTATCCTCCCCCTGTAAGTCTGTCAAATCCTTTGCCCGTTCATCCCCCCACTAGAATTTGGGTCTCTACCAGGAGACTTCATTTGCACCTGGCAAGGTGCTTGGGTAGTTTGGGAAGCAGAGGGAGATCTGGAAGTTTGCTAGGCCCTTTGTCATGCTGGGACTCTTGGAATCTGCACTTGAATGCTCTTCCTGACTTAGTTTTTTTCCCACTAGAAGTCTCCTTTAATGTTAGACTCATCCAGTGGTGTCCACAGTAACAACTACCACCACATGTGCTAAGGCACTGACATCCCATGTCTTCACAAAAAAAATTTTAAGATTTATTTACTTATTCATACAGAACTGCGGTACAGGCCAGAGGTGCAGGGGCAGTGAGAGGCTTCACCAGAGACAGAGTGGGGAGCACAGGCCGACTAACAAAGTACACTACTGAGGGAGCAGCAGGCAGGTCAGGAGAGGTCTGCCACACCATGTGGATCACCTCCAGGGTAGGGACAGGGATCCAACTCACACTGAAGGGGCTGCGTCCTAACCCATTGCGCCACCAGGGAGGGCCGTGTCTTCACAAACTGTGGCAAACTCCAAGACCCAAAAATACATTTGAAGGCTTAAAAATGAACAATGCCCCCAAATCAGCACTGTCTAGAATATAGACATGTAGTTAAGTTGTTGCCTTGCTCATCATACACGGGCTGAGCCCTTCTCTAGCAGATTGGAGTAAAATCCTCCAAATAGCACGTGGTCAACAAACGAAGCAAACAAGTGAAACCCCAACTTGCTCTGGCCTCTACAATTTGTTCCGGAAGCAACTGTGATAAACACACAGACCCTGAACAAAGAGGGAAAGGGTCCTCCAGGCTGGCCGGTAGCAGTGACAGGGATGTCCTTTCTGGGCTGGACCCACCCTGGCAGCTGGCCACAAGTGTGTGATGGCAGCGTAGCCAAAGCTTTCACTTCAGTTTAATTTAATTAATTTTAACCTAAATAGCTCCATGTGCCCACTCGCCACTCTAATCCACAGCACACGTCCAGAGTAAGTCTGCAAGTCAGGTTAACTAGCCCTGCAGGAGGGCAGCTGGGTGTGGAAACCATTAGCCACCCAACTCCTACCGTCCCCTCCCCCCAGCATTTGGGATTTAAGGAAACCCTCCCCCACATCTCAATACTTGAAGAGCATTCTCTCCCAGATAACATCTCAAAAGTGACAGGGTGCTTACTGAAGCCCATTCCAAGGACAATTAAAGACGCACACCCCACTTCCCACTGAAACTTAAGGCCTCCTAACAGACAAGCCACTTAGTGGAATTAGGTTAAAGTTTTCTGTAATTATTTCCTTCCCTTTGGCTTTTGATTTCTTGGTTCTTTCAGAGATAGAACTTAAAAAAAAAAAACTCCAACAATGGCACAAACCACACTCACACAATCCTTGTTTTTGAAAGCTTTATGAAAATTCCCAGCATTGTTCAACAGTTCCTTGGCTACTCTGTTAATATGATTTTAAACAGATCACACCCCAGACATATTTTATGACAAGTACACATGCAAAGCAGAGCTGTCCCGCCCTTATTTCCAACTTGGCAAGTTCCTCAACAAAACCAAATAAATACATGCTAGAAACAGGAGGCTGGTACAAACCCCAGCTGGCTGCAGCCATAATTAGGGGGTCGGAGCTACCCTTGCAGTTTAGATTTTTACTTCCAAACTCAAGAAGCCCACACTACCCACTGAGGTCTTAACATTTCTTGTTATGGTGCTGCAGCTGAACAAGTCAAACCCCAAGAACCCAAAGGCTCCCTGAGAAGTCATGTTTTCCACGTTGTTTCCAGTCTCCAATTGTCCTTCATGAAATTGCTACTGGCTGCAAAAACCAGACTTAACTGGCAACATCTCATCCATAGATCAAAGCCGGGTGACTCGGCTTTGAACCATCCATGCATGGTGTTCCTGGGGTTCACTGGGCAGACACCACAGGGTCCCCAAAGAAGGAAATCACTTAATGGCAACTTTCTTTACCAAGAAGATAGCCACAGCCCAAGAGGAATACCCCATCCACCCCCTGGGGTACAGGAGGATAAACCCACAAGCCAGACCTTCTCAGCAAAGGTAACCACCCCAAATTGGAAGGAGCCTATGGGTCCCCTTCCAGGTTCCCAGGGAAGGGGCCAAATAAACACCAAAAGGCCTCCAATGTCAATGAACGGTCCAGAAGAATGTTCTAAATTTAGGTTATAAATTTGAGTAATCCTCTTCTCCCTGACAACATTTGGATGGTATAATTAGAACTCTACCAGGAAGAGAATCCACACATTTCCTGAACTTAATCAGACTGGCCAGGGTTCTGCAGATTAGGGAGGCCACATCTTCACACCAGCTCTCATTTCAATGATAATGGTGACCTACCGCATCCTGGCCCCCCAAGGGATGCATTTTAAAGATGTGCCATTTTAAAGACTCTGCCAAGCTAAAATGAGGAAGAGGCTAAACCTTCACCACAAATCACACCAGAGACAGGTATACAAACACCAGTGATGCTGTACTCGACCAAACAACAGAAACAAAAGTCCTATCAGCTACCTATGACTTGCTTTAATAATCACAAACCCAGCCTCACTGACTAGAATCCCCTTGGTCACCCATGAGGTTTCGATGGACACTCATTCCGCAGCTGAGAATAATGGCACACAGGTCAGCAGCATTGAGAGTTTCTAGATAACATTCTTTTTTTTTTTTAGATTTATTTATTATTTATTCATACAGAACTGGGGTACAGGCCAGAGATGCGGAGGGTGAGAGGATTCACCAGAGACAGAGTGGGGAGCAGAACGGGCAGATCGACGAAGTACACTGCTGAGGGGAGCAGTGGGCGGGTCAGGAGAGGTCTGCCTCGCCATGTGGTCACCTCGGGGCAGGCGGGAATCGAACTCATGCGGAAGTGGCTTAAGCTTCTTAGTGCTGTGCTTTAACCCCCTATGCCACCAGGGAGGGCCCAGATAGATAGCATTCTTTATCAAGTAGATTCGAGGGTTAAACTTGCTCTTCATTAAATACTGAACCATTTCAAATGGATGCTGCTTCTCTGCTTGGTACACAGCCATAATAAGAAAAACATGTTGCTTGACTTATACTATACATAAAAAGTCTTCTTTTTCCACAGTCTTCTTATTCAAGATGTTTTCATTTATTTCCTTCTAGATGGATCACTATCATTATTTATTATGACCACGGATCTGGACCAGAAGTAAGCATTACACTGTCAAAATGGGGAGTAAGGAGGACCCCAAAATGCCACCTCCCAACCAGCACTGTCCCAAATCAAGTTTTTGTCTCCTCAGGGGACAGATCCATCCATAAAATGTAAAATAAATAACTCAAAAGTCCTTTCAGAATAACCTTTCCATGTTTTCACATAGTAACTTATGTTTTCCATATAAAATGCACTCAGATTACAGGGATTCTTTTTCTACAGCAGAAAAGATGCCAAACACCCAAATCTCCTGTAATCATAAAATTGCATTCATATTTTGAATATGAATGATCATATTCTTTGAGTTTTCAGTTAACCTAACATTCCAGGAGGAAGAGAATTATAAACAGCTTTCCTATTCCCACCCCACAGATTATTATTATTTTACTGGAAAAAGAAAATTACATCCACATAGGGTTCAAAAATTAACTAAAATGACACTGGATTACTTTGTTCTTCAGAGATTTCTTAAATTTAAATGGAAATGAGGACTATGTTTAAAGTTTCCACCCCAAATGCGGGTGCAACTTTCTGGTTCTTCTAAGAACCTTGATTTATGCTACAGACCCACCATCCTTTCTACTATCTCCCAGCTAAAACTCCTGCCCAAAGCACCCCTTCTCCCTTCCAAACGCAACAGAAACTCCCCGCCCCCTACAGATTTGCGAGGCTGAGTTTGGCGGAGCTGTGCCCCCAGCTTGGCCGAGGCAACACAGGGCCGCTGCATGTCCAGTACCGGGTTGAAGCCCTCTCTCCCTACCCTAAGCCCACCAAAAGGATCCCCAGACTCCAATTCTCGCTCGGGGGCGGGATGAGGGAGGTTGCAGAAATCGACAGGATTGTTAAGAGTCCCACTGGCTGGCTTAGAAATATACTATCTACATACCGTCTCACCGTGCGTCCTGAGCAGCTTATGCTTATAGGGAGAGCTACATAATTGCAAAAACCTCTTCCCAAACCAAAAAAAAAAATTAAAAAACCATTAAACTGACTGAGGCAATCGGCATCTGCTTAAATTCAAACACTGCCGCCCCCCAGAAAGGCCGCCCAGAGTTCTGCTTCCGAGGACCGGATCCCTGGGGTGTCCAGTTGGCAGCAGGACGCAGGAAAAGCTGAGGCCCCTTCCTGCTCCCGGACCCCAATTCTCACCTGCCAGCAGGAATGCTGGAGGAAAGGTGTGTCCAAAGCAGGAGGTGGGCGGCTGTGAAACCCACTTTCAAGTTGGGGTCGGCTCACATTTCTGGGACTTGAGAACTTCTCCCTGGCCTGGAGGTAGCCCTCCCCCCGTCCCAGCAGGGGGCCGGGAACCCCGCGAGGCTGCGCGCAGCCCAAGGTTCTTTCTCTTAAGGTCTAGATAGGGTGGGCAAGTGCCGCCTCCTCGGGGGCCCCTGAGCCGGTACCCCCCAGCACCCCTCTGAGCCCACCCGCAGTCCCTGCGCGCCCAAGCTGCGCCCGGGCCAGTTGGAGAGCCGGCGCCGGGCCCCACGCAGACAGCGGGTGCCCCACGAGGAACCCGCTCGTCCCAGCCGTCGCGCGCCTCGCCCCGGGTCCGAGGTCTCGGGTGTGACCTCAAGGCACAACAGTTGAAAGGCCTCTCAGGGACAGCGACCCCCGGCACAGGAAACGCGCCTCCGCCACCTCGCGCCTGTGGGGGAGGGGGTGCGGGGCCAACAAAAGGGAGGCCAGAGCCCCTTGCAGCCGAGCGGCGGGGTGGCGTGGGTCGGAGGCGCCTCTCCCGCCTGGCCCGACCCAGCGCCCGCCCTGGGTGCACTCGGGACACATGGGCGTCTCGAGGACCATGAGCCCGAAGGATAGTTCGGGGTAGACGACTGAGTCCACGTCCTAAAGCCAGGGGACACGTCTGCGGACGCGGCCCGCATTCACACCTCCAAACCCTCGCAAACCCCGCGAAGGGCTGCCCGCGAGCGCGGGCACCGCCTGCCCCGGCCTCTGGAAACACTTGGCCGGTCCCAGAGTGCGCCTCGTTGGAAGCAGCCCGGGCGGCGGGGGCAAGCACAGAGGGGCCCTGGCCCGCGCCCCGCGCCCGAGACCACGGCGCCAGCTCGGCGGCCCCGGCACAGTGGCGCAGGAAAGCCGGCGCACGACCCCGGCGGCGGCCTTACCTGAGGTGCGGGGCACTGCAAGCAGGAGCGCAGCGGCCGCCCAGACGGCCGGGGCGCACAGCAGCGGCAGCGCCGAGCCCAGGGCCATGCCGCGGGCCGAGGGACCTGGACGCGGGAGCCGGCGCGGCGCAGGGGGCCGGGCGCCACCTCCCCAAGTGGCCGCGCGTCCGCTGCCCTTTCTCCCGGGTGCGCTGCGGTTCGGTCCCTCTCAGGAACTGGTGGTTCTCCTGCTCTCCTGGCCCGGATGCGCCGCTCGGATCCGGGGGTGGCGCGGGCTGGCTGCGAGGCTCCGGGGCGCGGGCTCGGGGGGCGGACCGCCGGCGCGCAGGAGGCAGGGTCCGCGGCTCGCCCGCCCCGATGGGCAGAGCGAGGCCGGCACCCGCGCCCCCTGCCGGCGGGACGCGTTAGCGGCGGCCGGGTCGCGCGGGAAGTAGGCGGCCGAGACCTGGGGCTGCGGCTTGGTGCCCTGGAGTGCCTCCCGCCACCGCCCTCGGGCTGGCACCTGGGGACACTTGGGGTGCAGAGGTGGCTCCAGATGGGCGACCCACCGGAACTTGGTGGGCCTGCTCGCTCTGCAGAGGCACTCGGGCCAGTGGAAACCACCTTCAGGGGGCGGAACCCCCACAGACCTGTGCACACGCACAAAATAAAATAATAACTCGGAAAGACACGTCCATCTGCAAACTCCACAGAGCCATCCCAGCGGCGGGGGAGGAAAGGAAGCGAGGTTTTAAATAAATTAAATGTTCACTCGGGAAAAGGAATGGGCCACACTCCCACCGGCGCCTTCCAGGGCCCTCCGTGCCACACCACGCCTGGTGGGGACAACCACTTCTGCCCCAAATGCCCAGAGACCACTGGGAGTGGAACTGCGTGGAGGGCGTCCTCGGGAGTGCGATACTATCTGAAGCCACCGCGGCTTTTTGGTTTACTGTTAAAAGCAAATTGTGTAATTTTACCCATTAAAGGCAGAACACTATTTGTTCTCTGCAGAGCCCCCAGAACATGCAGAAGTAATTTGCTTCACTTGTAAAAGACATTTTGAACGCAATTCAAATAACATATTTTCTTGCTTATTCTTGGTTTTGCCTAACACATGCAAAGGTCTGGAATTGGAAGGCCTGACCCTCCACTTTGTAACTTAGGAATTTTCTTTGTTTTTCCTCCCCCTGGAGAAAGGATTTGGAACCTCCAGCGTCTGGGTTGTTTGTTTTGTGAGATTTATCTTTTAACTGATTGTCAAGCCGTTTGGCATTTTTTTGCTCAAGCACCATTTCCTGCTGGTTGAGGTAAATTAGCAGAAGCCCTAGTCTTGGGTGCAAGACTCTGAGCGCCCCCCCAATTCTTCCTCCCCAAGTGACCCACCACCCCCTCCCCCGAAATTGCTCTTCCATCACCCCACACATGGCAGGAAATAAACGTCCTTCTGCTATGGTCTGCTGACAAAATGGCTGAGCCAGGCGGAGTCTGTTACTCTGTTAAAATTATTTAGACTTCTCACTGTCTCTGCTGAATTTGTTGGGGGGTGGCCGGGGAGCATCCTACACAGTTCTCATTGCATTCAGTTCTCATTCCTACTGCACTCTAGAGGGACTGAGACTGGTGGCGGCAGCCAGGGATTCAGGAAGAGTAGAAGATGGTAAAGTCATTATCCCCAGTCAGGACCTGTGCACAGGCGGTCCAGCCAGTAAAGCCGCCCTTCTGAACTGGGGGTCTGCTCTCCTGGGTGTTGTTTGTGGACTGCCAGGTGTTTATCTTTGGGTTTTTCTTCCCCTTGGGGCTCCTCAAGGATGCTTTAGAGTAAATAAGATTCTAAGAATTGGTCTTGAAGCACTTAGTTCCAGATTCCTCTGTTCTGGCTATGTCGCAAAGCCAAATGGGCTTATAGAGACAGACCCTGGAAGCCTTGCCCTCAAAAATCTGGCACTGGGCAAAACTTGATCTGTCTGGGCCCGGGTGTGCATCCCCTTTGCTTTCCGTGGTGCCTGGCTGGAGGTTGTCATTCCAGAACTATTCCATCAGCAGCTGTCTCTTTATCTTGGTGTGAACTTAGGGGAAACGACTTACTCATGCTTCAGACACTCCTCTGTGTGTGAGATTTTCACATGACTGGGTTCCCCACAACCCGACCTAGTTTAAACAACAGCATACAGTTTTGCTGACAATTTCTTAGGTAGGGTCACAAATATGGGTTATACCACACACTATTCCTTAAAGTCTTTCAAAAATTACCTTCCCAGCATTTCTTCCCCAAAGGTTTCCTATCTGTAACTCTGGCCTGCTCACGCCTCAGCCCCTGACTCCCTCCCTGCTCCCTCTACAAGTTCAGAACTTTAGGTTAAGTAGTAAGCTTATATTTCTAAATGGCATAGGGTCAAAATATGTGCTTTGTAAGTAGTTAGCAGAATGTGGCTTAGATCCAAAGCCAGATTGCTGTATAACAAATCTTCCCAACACCTAACAGCTTAAAACAGTAAACATTTATTATTTCACATAGTTTCTGCAGGTCAAGAATTCAAGAAAGCTTCACTAAGCCATTGTGGCTCAACATCTCAAAAGCAAAATAACCGTTCTCTTACCAGAAAAATGAGTTTACTTGAGAATAGTAAGACTACCATCTGCATAAGCACGATAATCCATAGGCAAATCAGGAGAAAAAAGGAGAGGTGCTTGCTTTTATAGAGGGAGGTTGGGTGAAGCAGTTAAATGCAATTCCTTGGGAGGAAAATAGGCATTCAGGCTGTTGATGACTCCTCACTGGATGAGTTCAGCCATTTCTATGGCAGAGCTGTTGCTGGGCAAGGGAAAAATCTTCCTTCCTGGTAGCAAAGTAGTTTTCATGATCAGAGTGCAAGGTATGATTCTTCTGCTGGCCGGGCAAGTAATAGTGAGCAATAGTGTGTGAGAGCTCCCCCTACAGGTCATGACAGCTGCTCCGTGGTGATTTCCTCGATTGATTCTCACCTCTCCCTTGTATCAGAGGTTGCAGTCAGATGTCAGGGCTGATTCATCTGAAGACTTGACTGGGGCTACAGGAACTTCCCAAAGGGGTTCACTCACTTGACAAGTTGATGTTGGGTGTGGGCTAGAAGCTTCATAGGCCCCTCCACAGCATTCCTTTCATCTTTGTGACAATGTAGCAATGCACTTTCTCCAGAGGGAAAACAAGTGGAAGCTTCATTTTTTGAAGATTTATTTTTTATTTATTTATGCGCAGAAATGCTGGGGCATAGGCCAGAGGTCTGGAGTAGGGGGTTGAGAGGATTCACCAGAAACAGAGTGGGGAGCAAAACTGGCGGATCTACTGAAATACACAGCTAAGGGGAGCAGCAGGCAGGTCAGGAGAGGTCTGCCATGCCATGAGGGTCAGCTCCCTGACCAGGATCAAACACACAGTGCAGTGGCTGGTGATAGCTTGACAGCACTGAGACTTTAACCCCTGCACTACCAGGGAGGCCCAGGAAGCTCCAATTATTTACAACTTAGCCTTCCAAGTTACACACTGTTATGTCTCCCATGTCTCCCGTATCCTGTTGGGTTCACAGACCAGCCTTCTTCTGTGTAGGAGGGACCTACACGGGGCATGTGTGCCATGGGGATACAATCACACCAGCAAAGGATGCCAACACTGCCCACCTGGAATACAGCCACGCTGTCCCTGGGTCAGGCAGATGGCGAGGAGGGAAAGTCGGCATGGGGTATGCCAGCAGGAGTAAAGGACGAAGCCACACACACCCAAAGACACCAGAGAGTACTCATGCTGACCTCTGTGGGAGAACACCCCACCGCTCTGCAGGGCAGCGTGAGAAGGTGGGGGAATCCCAGGGTATCTGCAGAACACCCCTGAGACCAGGGTAGCTACAGTCATGTTGTTTCAAGTTGCATTTTCCTGATGAACAGTAATGTAAATACTTCCTTAACAATTATTGGTCACACTTTCATTTCTAGTCACATATTTAGCTCATCTTTTAATTCAGCTGTATATCTTCTTTTTGACTTTCAAGAGTTCTGTATATAAGTTTATTTCAAGTGTTCTGGATATAAGTTTATTTCAAACAGATGAACATAAATATCCAGATTTTCTCATAGTGTCTGGCTCTTCTCTAAGTTGTTTTAACCATGTCTTGCCACACTCAGCATTTTCTCATTGTCATGAAGTATAGTTTAGCCATGTTTTCTTTTATAGCAGGTGCTTTTTGAGCCTCAGTGAATTCTAGATCAGATCCCCACAAATCAGTAAGAATCCTGAATTTCTAGCAGACCAAGTTTTACTGCACCAATATGGGAAGTGGGCAGTCTTCTTCTGCTCATTGGGATTTGAGGAGAAACCATGAGAACAAGGCAGAATTTTCATTTGGTCATTTCTTTTTCAGTGGGGAAAATCTTCAACTGAAGTGCAACTCTCCACTCTACTATAGCCATCTGTGCATAACAAGACAAAGAGCCCAACCTGTCAAACCACCCACATGGTCCGTACAAAGAGTTCAGCCATAGCCAGCAAGATGCCCAGACTAAACACAATGAACATTCTTATTTTCCTCTCACTCAGCTTCTCCACCCTAAACCATTCCTTCCTTAAAACACATTTCCCTTGACTTTATGCCACCAAACACCCCTAGTCCTATTTTTCCTTTTTCTTTCTTGGTGCACCTCCATGTTCTCCTTTATGACTTTGCCTCTCTACTTGGCAGTTATGCCAGATGTGGTCCTCTCTTCCCCTCCTTCCCCCAGGAAATCTCTCCCATACTTATGGCTTAAACTGCCACCTGGAAACCCCTAAATCTTAGTCTCCAAACTGAACCATTCCCTGAAGACACAGACCCATATTTTCAACCTTCTCCTTGGCATTTCCTTTTAACTGTCCTGTTAGCACCTCAAGGTATCCAAACTTGAACTTGTGATGTCTATCTCCCACTCCTGAACCTGCCTCAAACCTAGTCTTTTTCCTAAATTTTCTCCCTCTTCCAATCAAACAAAAACCTAAGCCCCACCTCTGAAGCCATCACCACACCCTTGGCTTGTCCCCTGGATGCCTCCCTTCCCATGGCCATACCCTATGCCAAGATGATGCCATCTTCTGCCTGGCAAGCATAAAAGCCTCCATACAAGTCTCTCCACCCACCATCACCCAACTTCAATCTGCTCTCCACACATACATGGAGAAGTTGTTCAAACACACGTCTAATTAAACTGTAGTGTCCTAGGTAGGACTGCCTTCCCATGAGGATGCTCAGGGGTCCCTCCAGAGGCGCTTGTCACCCAGCTCTTGTTCTTCACTGTGTTCCCCTTGTCCTTACTTCCCAGCAATACTGGTCTTTCATTTCCACAAGAACACAAAGAGCACAGAGCTCTCTTCCTACCTCCCACACTTACCTTGTGGGACCTTTCCAAGAGCTGTCCTTTTTGCAGGGAACATGCTCCCCGGATTTCCTTCCTTAGGTGGCTTTACTGCCCTGGCAACTGTCACTCCCTCAGGAATGCCTCCCCTTTTTCACTTTCACCCCCTCCCCCCACGGTAGTGGTTCCATCCCACCTGGAACTGCGGAGTGTCAGAGTTTCATCTTTTATACCTTTTACACATTTTACCAGTATGATCCATTCTTACCTGATTTGGGCCTACTTTTCCGACTGATCTGAAGTTTCCTAATTAAGGGGCTGGTGGTATAGCCCCACAAATGCCAGCAAGGTGAAAGAGAAGGAAGCAGGGGAAGGGGAAGGAGGGAGAAGGTGGACAAATGGTGATGTAGTCAGTTCAGATTTGTGACAAATGCAATAAGTTACCAGTCTACCATTTTCTAACATGTAGCAAATCCTTATAAAATAATGTTAGCAGCTTCTCATTTCACACTTCCATGACTTAATGAAGCATTTTATAATTTCTTCTGAAATTATCTATCCATCCAAAGCTACACTTTTGTAAAATGTGTAAAATATTACCTCAATCCATTAAAGTCTACATGTAACATACATAAGCTTTCCTGTTTCAAAAATCTCAGAATCAGATATGAAACAGATATTCCCATTTTCACCAGAACAACTGAACTTTTAGAAGTTCATGAAACTTGAGTCAAATCATAACAAAGAAACTTAATCTTAAATTTCCAATCTTTGTAAAAGAAGATTTATTTATTTATGCATACCAGAACTGGAATACAGGCCAGAGATGTGGTAGGTGAGAGGATTCACCAGAGACAGAGTGGGGCACAGAACAGGGAGATCTGAAATACACTGCTGAGGGGAGCAGCGGGCAAGACAGGAGAGGTCTGCTGCACCATGTGGATCAGCTCCCTGGCCAGGGATTGAACCTGTTCTGCTCCCCCACTCCGTCTCTGGTGTATCCTCTCTGCCCCGATACCTCTGGCCTGCACCCCAGTTCTGGTATGCATAAATACATTTTAAATAATTTTAAAATAATATAATAAATTTTATATCATTTTGTGCCTTTTTCCATCTCAGTTGTAATCCCCGTGGACTAGCCATCACCAAATCACCTGTGTGCCATCACCATAGTCCAGTGCTCTCCCCCCCCCCTTTTTTGATCCCATTCCCCACTCCACCCCTGTAAAGTGTCTCTCATGGGCCCTCCCTGGTGACGCAGAAGGTTAAAGCACAGCACTAAGAAGCTAAAGCCACTGCAGCATGAGTTTGATTCCCCCCCAAGGGGTGATCCACATGGCACAGCAGACCTCTCCTGACCTGCCCACTGCTCCCCTCAGCAGTGTACTTTCTCCATCTGCCTGTTCTGCTCCCCACCCTGTCTCTGGTGAATCCTCTCACCGCCCCTGCACCTCTGGCCTGTCCCCCAGTTCTGAATGCATAAATAAATAAATCTTTAAAAAAAATGTCTCTCATATATAGTTGTTCATTATTATTATTTTCCCCCCTGGTCCTCTATACTCCTGTTATGAGTGAAACTATCGGGTATTTTTCTTTTTCTTTTGGGCTTATTTCACTAAGCATGATCCCTTCCAGCTCCATCCATGTTGCTGCAAAAGGAATGAGTTTATCCTTTTTGATTGCTGAGTAATATTCTAATGTAAAAATAATTTTTTAAGATTTATTTATTTATGCATACAAAACTGGGGGACAGGCCAGAGGTGTGGGGTGAAAGGATTCACCAGACACAAAATAGGGAGCAGAACATGTGGAGGGGAGCAGCAGCCGAGACAGGAGAGGTGTGCTCCTTGGCCTGAGATCAAACTCATACTGAAGCAGCCATGGCTAGCTTCATAGTGCTGTACTTTGATCTGTTGTATCACCAGGGAGGGCCGTAAAAATAAATTTTAAAAAAAAGTGTCTCACCCTCTTGTTAAAGGAAGAAGCCATAGTGACTTCACCTCCAGGAGGGAGAGCTGGTCCATTGATCTGCTATCCCACATGGTTGCTCTTGTTTTCTGGGTCAGACCCGTGGTCTGGATGCACACAGAGGGGTCTCAGCAGAATGAAATCCAGTGTCAGCAGCAAAAGAGATCTTCCAACTTTGGGTGAACAGAGTAACAGAGAGCAGCACTGTGGAAGACCTTGCCGAATCTTCCCACTTAGCAAGCCCAGAAATGCCTACTATGATGGCAGCTGTAGGTTCCACTACCCCACAAGATGTCATGGACCTCACAGACATGTAAGTGAGGCCTCTGCTACCCAGTGCTGAGAAGACACAGTGACCCTCCCTGGCAGCTCTTAAATACCAATATGAGTTGATGGGAACTTCACAACCATTAAAATCCATGGTTTCTGCATTTTTGAATGTGCTCCACAAGGCATCACAAAACTTTCCTTGCCAAGTCTTTTATCTTCAGACTGGACTGTATTTTTCAGAATATAACCAATGACCCACTTCTACCATCTGACCATGGTCACAACCTCTCACCCTCAACTGAATTAGTGCACTGGTCTCCTGCCTGATCTCTCTGTTTCTGTCATTGCCCTGCTGAGTCTGTTCTCAACAAGGCAGCCAGGATGATGCCCATAAAACCCAACTCTCACTTTTTTCCCTCCTCTCCCTTTAAATTCTGCAAAGTCCTCATCAGAAGGAAAAACAAACATCCTCCCATTGCCTTATTCCTAGGAAGAGGGTCTGTGCACCACATGTTCCCTGCACGCCTACAACTCTCCCAGCGCCTCCCGCCCTCACTCCTTCCCCCTGATTTCCTTAGTCTCTCCCAACAGGCTGGACCTTGGGCCCCACACCTGGAATGCTACTTTAAGAGGACTTGAGCCATGTTTCTTCACCTCCTTCAGGTGCTACACAAATGTCGCCTTCTCAGTCATACTTTCCTGGCAGCCCTGTTCCCAACTCTGAGAATTCCAGTTTCCTTAGAGACTCTATTTTTTTTTATGTATTTATTTATGCATACAAGAACTGGAATACAGGCTAGAGCTGCAGGGGTGGCAAGAGGACTCACCAGACACAGAGTGGGAAACAGAGCAGGCAAAAATACCAAAATACACTGCTGAGGGGAGCAGCGGGCAGGTCAGGAGAGGTCTGCTGTGCCATGTGGGTCAGCTCCCCGGCTGGGGGTCCAACTCATGCTGCAGTGGCTAAGGATAGCTTCACAGTGCTGCGCTTAACCCTTTGCCCCACCAGGGAGGGCCCAGATGCTCCATTTTTCCTCCTGAACCCACACCATTTTCTATAGTGCCATCTATTTTCTTGATTTTTTTTTTATTGACTGTTTATTCAACATTCAACTCCCCACCTGCTCTGGTCAGATTTTTTCTTTTCTTCAGATTTCACCTCCTCTTTACCATAATATGTCATGTGAGGACAGGGGTGTGGCCTCCTGCATTCTGATAGCAAGGAGGAGGGAGAAGAGTCCTCATGTCTGTGCAGAGAGCCTGGCAGCCTCTCTGGTGGGATGACGGGGGTGCCCCTCTCTGGCTCCATGTGGCCCTCTGGAGTGGCGCACCACACCCCCTTTGGGAGATGTGCCCTGCCACCCCCAGTGATCTCCTCTCAGACCTAGGCTCTCGCACTCCAGATGGTGTCAGAGTGCCTTTGCTGGAAAACACCTGCTGTTATGCTACAAGAGAATGTATGATTTCTACATCTCTTCAAGGCTGTAGATTGCATAAACAATGCATTATGCTGGGAATTCCAGCCCTGCCCCTTGTAAGAATCTGATGCCACATCATAAAAAATGATGTGAACAGAAACAACTAAAACTTACTGGTGCTAGTTGAAACAATAAGATTGAGAACCTGTTTAAATAATAACACAAAGAGTGTTTTTCTTTTTATGGAAAGATATTTGGTTTTCACATGGGATGGAAACTAAATCCATTTCAGTAAATCCTACTCTAAGCAATGTAGCAAAGTAAAACACCAGGATGCATACCATCCTTTAAATTGATTATACTCTACAGCTAAATATTTTCTAAACACTGTATATAGCAACGCTGACGGCCCTGTTGTAAATTTCTCTACAATGAAGTAAGGTTAAATAAATTAATATATGCACTTAGAATTATGCCTAAATATTGTAAGCTTTATATATGTAAGTCATTTTTGTTCACTATAGAACACAGCTGTGTGTTACATTATGCATTTACTTTCCTTGTGAAAAAATAGTTTACTGTAGCTTTAGTCTAATCTGTCAAGTTTATCCATCAACTACTCCATATATCCAACTTTTGGGGACCTAGATGGATTTACATTGTTGAAACCAAGAAAAATCTATGCTAACATGCAGTTGAATTTCCTAATTAGTTAGAACCCAAACACATTTAATCAGCAAAATCCTTCCTGAACTGAAGATCTTCAAAATCTAGCTAGAGTAGAGGGTTTTGCTTATTTGTCTATTTACTATTTTGCTGTTGAGTTGCTTAGCATATAGATTAGGAGAATGCATTTCGGATATGACAATCTGCATCTCTCTAATTAGGAGTGACAGTGAACGTTTTTCATGTCCTTTGGCCTTGTGGATATTCTCTTTAGTTAACTGATTGTTCTTATCTGCTGCCCATTTGTGAATTGGGTTATTTAATTTTTTGTTGTTGAATTGTATGGGTTTTTTATGTCTTGGATATTAATACCTAATTGCCTATATCATGTGAATATTTTCTCCCATTCAGCAGTGTCTACTTAATTTTCTTGTATTTTTTCTGTCTGTACAGGTAATCCCAATTGTTTATCTTGTTTTACATTCCCTGTCATTAGGGTTAAGTCACCAAAAGAATCTTTATTGTTGATCTCATGAAACATACAGCCAATGTCTTCATGTATGTATTTTATTGTTGCAAGTATCATAACTAAATTTTTAATCCATTTGGAATTCACTTTTGTATATGGTAGTAGGAAGTAATCCAACTGCATTCTTTCATGTGTGGCTTTCCTGTTTTCCCAGTAGCATTTGTTAAAGAGACCATGTTTTCCCATTTTATTTCCCATTTTATCATAGATGCTTTACCATAGATAGGTGCTGGTATGTAAGTGGATTTAGTTCTGGACTTTTGATTCTGTTCCACTGGCCCATGTATCTATTTTTGTTCCAATGCCATATTGTTTTTAATAATGTTGCTTTATATGATAGTTTGACTTTACACAATGTGATAACGTGATACCTCCGTGTCTCTCCTTTTTCCATAAGGTTGCTTTTCCAATTTGAGGGCTTTCGTGCTTTCATGTAAATTCAATATTCTTTGTTTAGCTTCTTTGAAATATACTGCTGGTATATTGATAGGGATTGTGTTAGAATTGTATAACATTTTAGACAAGATAGTCATTTTGACTTTATTGATTCTCCCCATCCATGAGCCTGGATGGCTCATCCTATCTTTCCATCCTCTCGTTGCTATTTACAAAACATAAACAACATTCAAATGCACAAGAAAATTATGAACACAGAATCCATTCAGTACCACCACCAAACAATCTCAAAAACTTAAAGGGATAGAAGACATGCAAAATATTTTCATGACCACAATGGATTGAATTAGTAATCAATGAGTCAGGCAAGATGGGCACAGAATGAAGACACTGGGATCACCTCCTCCACACACACACAACAAAGCCGATGCAAAAATAGCCACAAGCCCCTGAGGGAAAACCTAATTATCATCACACACAATAGACGCATCAGACTTATAGAAAGGGGCAGGAAAAACCGTAAGTGAACTTTGTTTGGACAGATAATGGGGCAGGGCAGAGCCCCTTAGAGCTATTGACTTGAGCACGCACCAACACTGAGTCTCCTAAGATCTAAACTGCACTTGAAAAAGGGGGTGCATGAGCAGGCACCCCAATGGCTGGTGCATTTGGTATAGGGGAACCTAGAACTTCCCTTTTTCCTAGGGACCACCCTGTTACACATTGAGAGAGAGCTATGGAACATGAGTGCACAGAGCAAGGACTGGCTAGTCACACAGAATAACCTTAACCTAAATTGGATCAGAGCATCTGGACTTCCTTAAAGGAGAGACAATTACTAAGCACCTGAGATCATCTGAACCATCTGTTACCCCCACGCCAGGGTGAGAGGTCTTAGAACACTTATCACTCCCTCAAAGAAATGCTTTACAGCAGGAATTTCAAATTCCCAGGTCTGCTGGAAGTAATGCTTTGATGACTATTGCTCCATCATCTTTTATAATGACTACCCCTCACTGGTGGCTGACAAGTCTCCCAACAACTCCGACAAGTACGAAAAACAATAGATGAAAATTCAACACTACTAAAACCCATATAAAATTGGAAATGAGAGGACAGAAGAACCTGGTACAATATAAGAACCAAAACAGCCTGAAAGGAGTCCCAACTCCGGGTGGTTTGTGGAGCATGACAGAAGGGCCTTTCAAGGCAATGCTGACGGAACTTACAAAAAACACCGGAGGATATAAAACAGCCATAGGATAAAATCAATGAGAATATGAGGCAGCTGCTTTCAGAAATAATGGAAAGAAACACTACAGCTGACTTAAAACACACAAATAAGTCAAAGCAATGGAGAGAGGTGATGAACTTGAAAGCACATATTGGAGAATATTAGAACAAGGTAGAGAAAAAGGAACTTTAAAAAAAAAAAAATGAAAACACCCTAAGAGCTCTCTGGGACAATGTAGGGAGGAATCTTACATGTATAATGGGGATGCCAGAAGGATAAGAAAAAGAGAACGGCATAGAAAAGCCATTTTTTAAAAAATACTCTCTGAAAACTGTTGTGGTATCATTATCAGGGTTAAAAACTAAATCTCCATGCGTTGCTAGCCATTAAGTTGTGAGGCTTGAGGGGATAAGGAGAGTGGGTGGGAGTGCCCTGAGATTGGGCCAGCAAGCCCAGCAAGTTCCAGGTGGTGAGTCCAACCCAAGGCTAGATACCTTAGCAAATCACTGGAGTGTAAACGGAGCCTCAGGACCCTCTCTCAGTGCAGACAACCTCCCCCTACCAGCTGCTTCTCTCAGCAGTGTATTTCAGTAAGTCCCTTTTTCTGACGTTCACACTGTCTCTGCTGAATTCTTTCACCCCTGTTCCTCAGGGCTACACCCTGATACTTCCCCACAATAAAAGCCATTCACTCTGATCAATAAAGTTTATGAATTTCTTTCCAGAGTCATACAAATGACTAGTACTAGAAAGGCGAGTAGAGGCATCACTGTAGTATATACAGACTAGGGACCTCCTGGTGGCACAAGGGGTTAAGCTGCAACACTGTGAAGCTATCCACAGCCCTACAGCAACAGTTTGATCCCCCCATGTGGGAGGTGACCCACAACCTCTTCTGTCTCACCTGCTGCTGTGTTTCAGTCAATCTGCCTGTTCTGCTCCCCACTCTGTCTCTAATGAATCCTCCTACCCTCTCCCCCACTTCTCTGGCTGTACCCCAGTTTTTGTGTGCATAAAAAATCTTTAGAGTATACAGACTATTACTGAACGAATAATAAAGGGATTTTTTTTAATTAATTTATTTATGCATACAAGAGCTGGGGAGTAGGCCAGATGCTCAGGGTGGAAGGATGAGAGGAGTCACCAGAGACACAGTGGGGAGCAGAACAGGCAGATGGACTGAAATACACTGCTGAGGGGAGCAGCGGGTGGGACAGGAGAGGTCTGCCAGCCACGTAGGTCAGCTCCCTGGCCAGGGGTCAAACTCAGGCTGCTGCTCTGGTAGCACTGAGACTTAACCCCTAGGCCACCAGGGAGGCTCCACCATACATTAGCTTTTCAACAGCACTTTAAAAACAGCTCTGGCTTTAAGACAACTACTTGATTTTGTTTGAAATGTCGAGAGTCAGGAATTTTGGATGTGTCTGATTGGGCATAGAGACTCTAAGCTACACAAGGTCGGCAGGGATGGCTGAGGTTAGGGCACTTCCAGATGCCCCTACACACATGCCATAGGGTCAGTGCTCTTTCTTGGCCTTTTTCTCTGTTGGCAGGTGTTTTACTCTACAAGGCATCTTCCCTTAGCTTGGACTTCTCATGGCAAAATGTCATCAGTGTAGTTACATTTCTTACATGGCAGGTCAGGGCTCCAAGAGAACAAGATAATTCCTTCTGTCTTAAAGACTTGCCTAGAAATAGGATAGCTTCACATCACAGCTTCACACATTTCATTGGTCAAAGTATAGCCACATTCCAATCCAGATTCAGTGAGGGGGAAAGAGACCTGCTTCTATGGGAGAAGTATTATAGTATTTAAAGACTTCCTTAACCTGTCCTCACTCTACTACTGGTACTAATTTATGTAACTTAAGCTTATTTTTTGGGAAATGAGAAAAATTCAAGTTTCCCTGAGCAAATCAGAATTTATATGTATGGAGAAGAAACTGAAGGACCAGGCTTAGAAATTATCAGGAACTGGCCCTCCCTGGTGGCGCAGCTGGTTGGAGCACTGCACTGTGAAGCCAAGCTGTGGCTGCTTCAGTGAGAGTTCCATCCCTGCCCATGTGGTGACCCACATGGCGCGGCAGACCTCTCCTGACCCGCCCACAGTGCCCCTCAGCAGTGTACTTCATCAATCTGCCTGTTCTGCTCCCCACTCTGTTCTGGTGAATCCTCTCAAAATCCCTGCACCTCTGGTCTATACCCCATTTCTGTATGCATAAATAAATAAATCTTTACAAAAAAGAAATTATCAGTTAACTGATAATTCCATATGGTGTTCCATATGGCCCACAGTAGGAATCTTTTACCACATCAGCTATAGAAGATGGAAAGTCTGGTGAGTATGACCCCACAGTAGTATATAACCTACATCCATTCCTTCTGTCATTGCGTCAGGAGCCCTGGGAGAGGGCATCCAGTTAGAAGGTACAATTCCAAAAGGTTGCACTGGCATCAACTGCATCAGCTACGTCCCTGTGTTACTGTTGCTATGGCAGGGGGTGTACTTGAGCAACCTTCCATCAGGACACCATGTAGGAATATTTCAGGAACCGTTAGGAATAGGTATCATTTGTTGAGAAAATTCTCAATGCCCCTTACAAGTAAAGATGATGAATAAAATCTGTGTGAGGAAAGTTGAGGTGATTTATATATGATGGTAATTTATGTGATTTATACAATGATTGTACCACCGCTCCACCATACTCATGTGTTGAAGCTTTAACACCCAAACTTGCAGGTGGGATCTTTGGAGACAGAATGGGACCATACTTAGAGATGCGATCCTATTAAGTTGATGCCATTAAATGGACCCTAATCCAACATGACCGGTGTTCTTATGAAGAGGAGAACTTTTGAGACAGAGACATATATACAGCCTGTGAACATAAAGGCGGAGATAGGGCATGCCTCTAGAAGCCAAGGAATTTCAAAATTGCTAGTAAACCACCAGGAGCTGGAGGGCAACTGGAACATTCTCCCTCTCAGGAGGAATCAACCATGTGAACACCATGATCTCAGACTTCTGGCCTCCAGAGCTCTGAGACAGCAATAAATTTCTGTTGTTGAAGCTTGCGGTTCTTTATTATAGGAGTTGTATTAATCAAGGGTCTCCAGAGAAATAGAACCAATAGGATAAGGATGTTTGTATATATAAAAACAGACAGACAGGCAAAGACATGTAAAGAGACAGATGTGTCTTTTAAGCCATCGGCTCATGTGATAAAGGTTGACTCATTTAAATTGTGCAGAGCAGGACCTTCCCTGTGGTGCAACAGGTTAAACCACAGCACTATG
>NW_004567118.1:16948302-17011966 GCF_000260355.1 Condylura cristata | reverse complement strand
AAAAGAAATCATAAAGTACCCAGATTCTGAGACTACGAAACTCTATTTCAAACCTTTGTAAAAGAGTCCACAGCACGGATGGCCAACATTTTAGTATGATGTTTATTGATTTGAGAATATATAATTCTCTTCTTATTTTTCATTATTTTTAGTAATAATGCACAGATCATCACTAACATTTGTATGAGCAGATGCAAATATTTCTGCCAGAAAACTGTGGGTTTTTTCCCAAATATTTATTTATTTATGCATATAAGAACTGGGGGTACAGGCCAGTGGGAGGGTGAGAGGATTCACCAGAGACAGAGGGAGGAGCAGAATAGGCAGAATGACTGAAATATAATACCTAGGGGAGAGGCAGACAGCTCAGGAGAGGTCTGCTGAGCCATGTGGGTCAGCTCCCTGGCAGGGGATCGTGCTGCAGTGGCTGGGGTAGCTTTATAGTGCTGTGCTTTAACCCATTGGGCCACCAGGGAGGGCCCTGTAGGGATTTTGGTTTTGCTTAGAATTCAATTTTTATTTTTCAATGAGTAGCAACTTTCAATAATTGTTATTTTAAAACATAACTTTAGTATCGATTTATAACATTGTGTAAGTTTTAGGTGTGCAAATATTGTGATTATATAAAAAAATTCTAGAATTGGGATATGTAGGGAATAACTACTTAAATGTGTATGTTTCAGAGATGCAGGAAAAATCATCTCCAACCAGACATTGCATTTACTTCTGCAAGAGTTCCCCTTTGCCCTTACCAAAACTCAAAATTATCAAAACAAGTATTTGTTAAAATTATGGAGGAAAAAAGTTTTCTCTTTGCTGCTTTACTCTGCTTTCCCCTGATAGTTAATGACATAAAAAATTATTTTCATTATTTATTTCATACTCTTACCATGACTAGGCAAATACACATTTTTTTCTAATTTTGAGAATTAGAAGTAATTCTAGAATTTGAGAATTTGTTTATGCTCTT
Source organism: Condylura cristata (assembly GCF_000260355.1). Classification (NCBI taxonomy): domain Eukaryota; kingdom Metazoa; phylum Chordata; class Mammalia; order Eulipotyphla; family Talpidae; genus Condylura; species Condylura cristata. The sequence goes on along the minus strand of NW_004567118.1, from coordinate 17,010,996 downwards.
ACTTTTCAAGACTAACTAGTGTTTTTGCTGCCTTTGTTTTTTAACTATACTCTCTCTTTTCTCCCATGTTTCATGAAAATGAGAGTTGCACTTAAAAACTTTTACTAAAAATAACACATACTTCTACTTTTAAAGAATCCCTTTACAACTAAAGTCCACTTTGTAGTCATAACATCAATAAGTGCTAGATCTAACTCTAATATTCTTATGTTTCTCTATTTACCCTTCTTCTTTGACCTGTGTGCCACCATCCCTCCTCCCTGCCCAAACTTCTTTTCCATTTTATTGGCCAGAGACGCGGAGGGTGAGAGGATTCACCAGAGACAAAGTGGAGAGCAGAACAGGCAGATCAACGAAGTACACTGCTGAGGGGAGCAGCGGGCAGGTCAAGAGAGGTCTGCCACGTCATGTGGTCACCTCCGGGGCAGGCAGGGATTGAACTCATGCGGAAGTGGCTTTAGCTTTTCAATGCTGTGCTTTAACCCACTGCACCACCAGGGAGGGCCCAAAAATTTATATACTTTTACCACTGAGTAAGATCTTTCTTTTCTTCCAATTTCTGATTAGTTCAAAATGACCTCATTTTTCCCCATGCATCTCTAAGAGAAAAATATCCATGCTGCCAGATCTCTACATTGTTTATACTCTAGCGGCATGAACTGGGAGCTGTAGTTTTGAGACATGTAACCTCTCTTGTCAGCTGCCACCTTCCTGTTTGTGATGAGGCAAAATTTCTGATTTTCTGATAAACCCACTTGCTGTTTCACAAGCCTATATATTTGTTCATCTAGAGATAATTCTTTGTCTCATTCCAGTGGAATTTGTGAAGGAAAAGCACTACACATAGTTCCCTCTTCAAGGGAACTGTGAAGGGCTTCTGACGTGCCTTCTAGTCTTGCTCAGCAGGGCAAGGGTGTAAATGTGAATTTGGGGAGGGCCAGTTAGTTCAAAAGTGAACTTATTAATAGAATTGTCCCAGAAAAAATGGGAAAACTCATTTATACTTACCTTGTCTTATCTAAAGAACATCTGGAAAGCATCACCATCACTAACTCACCCCATTTGCAGTGTTTTCCTAAGAAATAAAGACAAAAGGAAATCTCAAATAACAATGTTTGTGGTCTTTGTTGTGCAGTGCCAAATAGCTCTCCTTATCATAGTTGTATCTGACAACAGCTATTGATACAGTTGTCAACAGTCCAGGATTATATACTATTTATTATTATAGGTTGTTGCATATGATAATGGTACCTACTATGTAACACGATGCTTCAGAATGCAGGACATATGCAGTTGCTGCCTGCCAGGCATGGGGGACAATGTCAATGGTCGTTATATAATGTGAGGTATGACATGACAATTGGGGTCAATAAGGACTCGGAGCTTGGGGTACCAAGGATACCAAAGTATCTATCCGGGCCTGAGGAGTGATTATTCTAGAAATATGGTGTTGAGATATGTGGTGTGTATTCATTATCTACTGAATCTTTCAGTTTAAAATAATTCACATTTATAATCTTATAGCTTCTGTGAGACGGGAATCCAGGAACAACATGATTGGATGAGGCGGCTGAGACGCTTAGAGTGCTCCAGTGAAGGCATTGACCAGGCTGGCATCTCATCTGAAGGCTCAAGTGGGGAACAGAATCCATTTCTGGGCTCCTGTACATGGTTCTTGGCAGGCTTTGTATTCTCAAAGTTTACTGGACAGAAAACTTCATTCCCTGTTGGCTATTGGAGGCAGAGCTCACTGAAGTCAGCCAGAGAGAATCTGCTGGCCAGATGGAAGTTATTGTCACATGTAACCTAGTGGGATGGAAAGGAGGGTGACACCCTTTACCGGTGGTCCATTCTGCTCACCAGAAGCAGGTCCTAGGTCCTATCCACACACAGGCCATGTCCACTGAGCCCACCAGTGTGGCTATACCTGCAGGAAGAGCTGGCCTTAACACAGACAGCACAAACAGAAGTGTGGGTGTGTGGGATGAAAATGTGTGAGATAAGGTACAGGGATGGAGTGCTGGCGAGGCAGAGGAGGCCCAACCAGTGGTGTGGGGGCAGCACAAGACTCCATGGAATAGGAAGAAACAAAGAGAAATAACCCCATGGATCTTCTTGCCAAAAACATTTTAACTTAGGGTGGTGCAAAGGGTTAAGTCTCAGCACTATGAAGCTATCCACAGCCACTGCAGCACACGTTTAATCCCTGGCCAAAGAGGTGACCCACATGGCGCACCAGACCTCTCCTGAACCTCCTACTGCTCCCCTTAGCAGTGTGTTTCAGTCAGTCCTGTTCTGTTTCCCTCTCTGTCTCTGGTAACTCCTCTCACCCCCACCCCCAGCCTAGCCTGTACCCCAGTTTTTGTGTATAGAAATATATAAATCTTTTTTTAAAAATTTTAAGTCAAAACTCATCAAACTTTTAAAACTATAGGAAATGTGGAGACATCTGATACTAGAAGGAAACAGCCTGGCACAAACCCACAAATGAGATACTTCTCATGACAACTGGCCTGTGTTTTCAACATCCCAATGTCATAGAGAAATAAGGGAGTCTAGAGGGCTGAGTTAGGTCAAACATAAGTGCATTGGGATGGTGGTTTGGGATGGACAGCAGGAGAAATTTAGAAATATATTGGACATTAGAATATATTTAGGAATTTTTCGACGTGCTAATGGCATCATATCTATAGAGGTAAAAATCCTTTTTAGAAGTGTAGGATGAAGTATTTGGTGCAAAGTATCTTTAAAGTAGGCTACTTTATAATGGTCCAATATATACCTTATGTTGGGAGCAAATGGCAGAAAGAAACAAAACAAAAAATAGTAAGTCTTGGGATATGACAATACCCTCTAGTAAGCTTTGTAAAAATTCTAAGAAATATCTTCTTTGAAGCTGCTAAGAATAGCTCTGTGTTCCCTTCACACCAGTACAGAGATCTGCTCAAAGCAATTTCTTAAACATTTCTTGTTGAAATCTTTAAAAATATTAGACAAGCATTTGGCTAAAAATGCCAGGAATAAACAAGAACTTAATTTCTCACAGAAGAAGTCAAGAGCTAAGCTTTGCCAGAGTATCTTCTAAGTAGATACTTGGGGCAAGACTCCATATACAAATCAGAGAAAAAAAAAAAAACTGAAAACTCAATCTGAAAAATTATGGAATGTAGTACAGATGGAGCATGAATTTCTTCTATAAACATTTCAAAGGCTACCAATTACACACCAAGCATTGGGTTGAAAACCTGGAAGACAAAGATGAATAAGGGATGTTCCATAACATTAGCAAGTTTACAGTGCAATGTGGAAACAGGCCTGTAAATAAACAGTTACAATGAATGTGGGAAAGCTCCTCTAAATGAAACCCTAAATAGGCTGTCATAAACTCTCTGGGGGACCTTAAAGTGTACTAGAGAAAATTCAACCGAGGCAAGAGCCCAGTGACAGGGACAGCTTTGGTACCCAGAGAGCTTTAAGCAATTTTTTTTTTAAAGATTTATTTATTTGTGCATACAGAACTGGGGTACAGACCAGAGGCTCAGGGGCGGTGAGAGGCTTCACCAGAGACAGAGTGGGGAGCAGAATAGGCAGATCGACGAAGTACACTGCTGAGGGGAGCAGCAGGCAGGCCAGGAGAGGTCTGCCACGCCATGTGGTCACCTCCGGGGCAGGCGGGAATCGAACTCATGTGGAAGCGGCTTTAGATTCTCAGTGCTGTGCTTTAACCCGCTGTGCCACTAGGGAGGGCCTTAAGCAATTTTTTAAAAAAATATTTATTTATTTATGCTTACAGAACTAGGATGCAGGCTAGAGGTGTGGTGGGTGAGAAGATTCACCAGAGACAGAGTGGGAAGCAGAAAAGATCTACTGAAATACACTGCTGAAGGTTGCAGCAGGTGGGTCAGGAAAGATCTGCCACGCCAGGTGGGTCAGCTCCCTGGCCAGGGATCAAACTGGTGCTGCAGTGGCTTCTGAGACCTTCATAATGCAGTGCCTTAACCCATTGCACCACCAGGGAGAGCCCGCTTTAAGCAATTTTGTGTGCGTCCTCTTGGAGGCTTTATAAGTGACTCTCAAAGATTTTCTATTTTTTCAGCTTTGCAAAATAGACAAGACATGTAGTTGGGAGTTTGCTTCCGGTTCTGCTGTTGATGATTATCTGTGTGCCATTGGGTTTGAAATGTCATTCCAGCAGCCTCTCCATTTTTCACTCTGACCTGAGAGCGTTTCCCACTGTCTGAGCTTGGCACGTGCTTCACATGTTTGGAGCTATGCAACTGGCATGGTTGGAATCACACCCATCTGCTAACACTTGACGTGTGTGTGTATGTGTGTGTACATATGTATATATATCCATCAGAACAAGCTAGGCATAACTTACTACAGCAAATTTGTACCTGGAAATCATAATGCTGTGATGACGGGCGAGTTCTGTGGTCATCCAGAAGTCTAGTCAAATTGTGAAGTCGACCTGCATCTTGCTGGTGGTGACTTCCTGGGATGATTCTGGCTTCCCAATGACATGCAGCACTCAAGCAACTATTATCAAGAAGGAAAGTCTTTAAATCAGGAAAAACTGAAGCAAGTTTGTCTTTGCGAAATTGAGAGAAAGAGATTGCACAATGTCATTGGCACTTTAAATTTATTTTTAATAGGAAGCCTTTACCTCTCCTTTTTTGGTCACTTAGACTTTTACTGGTGGTTTTAAAAATGTCTTTTATTCCATGACATTATAGGAAAGGCTTTTTTGGAGCCACAGTTCAGTTATAAATGACTGTAGCACAACTGTTTTTTATTTCCATTTGTTTCACTGACTGAGAATGTAAATTGAACTTTAGTGCTATTGTGCTTTGTTCTGCCTCTCTGTGGAAATGTGTTCTGAATTAAAGCCCACGAATAAACCAGAGCAGTCCCAAATATTGCCCGTCAGCTTTTGAATAGCCTGAGAGCCAAGAAAAGATAGAGAATGTGGTTTTATGAGCCCCAGATGGCGTAGTGGGTGTCATGGATGTCTTTATGTGGAGAGGTCACGGGTTCAGTTTCCATCTGGAGCGGCCTCAGAGCCACTTCATGTCGAAAGGAATCAAGATGGGGCCTTGGGGAAGGGACACTGCTGCTCATCGGTCATGAGTTCCCCACTGCCTTCACCGACTTTCCCTTTGCTCCCATCTCTGGGTCAATTCTTTCTCCTCTTTGTTTCTGGGAGGCTCACAGCTCCTGTCCCACATTCCTAAAGCGAGTGGGAAGGCTCCTAGGAATATTTCCTGGTTGTCCCTCAACTGCTGTCCTCGCAGAGAGAATAACTAAAAGCTTGAGTCCGATTTTCTCCTTTTCAGAGTACACACAGCTACTACACACAGTGATGGTATTTTTGTCTTACTTTTTTTTTTAAAGATTTATTTGTTTATGCCCACAAGAACTGGGGTACTGGCTAGAGTTGCAGGGTGGGGTGCGGGGGTAGAGGAGTTAGCAGAGACAGAGTGGGGAGCAGAACAAGCAGATGTACTGAAATATGCTGTTGAGGGGAGCAGCAGGTAGTCAGGAGAGGTCTGCTGTGCCATGTGGGTCACCTCCCTGGCCAGGGATCGAGCTCCTGCTGCAGTGGCTGCGGATAACTTCATAGTGCTGCGCTTTAACCCATTGCACCAACAGGGAGGGCCTGTTTTTGTCTTACTTTTGAAGACTCTTATTTCAAAAAGCTATATGGATTTGTGGCCATGTTATTACGTCATGTGCTTTTCTTCTATTATATTTTAGCAATTTTTAAAATCTGGTTAAATAAAACACAAAATATAAAATTTACCATCTTAACAAACTTGTAACAAGAGGTAATTAAGCCTCAGAAGTCTAATGCACAGTATATAGCAAATATAGACAATGAGATTATATTATAATTAACAAATTTTCCAGGGTACTAGAACTAAATTATTTCAAGCATTAAAAAAAATGTCCTGTGACAGGCCCTCGGTGGAGCAAGGTGTTAAAGCGCAGCACTATGAAGCTAGCCACAGCCACTGCAGCATGAGTTTGACCCCTGGCTAGGAAAGTGACCCACGTGATGCACCAGGCCTTTCCTGTCTTGCCCACTGCTCCCCTCAGCAGTGTATTTCAGTAGATCTGCCTGTTCTGCTCCCCATTCTCTGAATCCTCTCACCTGCCGCACTCTGGCCTACACCCCAGATGTTGTGTGCATAAACCAATAAATCTTTAAAAAAATAATGTACTATGGCAAGGTACTAGCTATTGCTACATGGGTGGGTGATCACATGACAATATGTAAATCTATCACATGACTAAGTTGTACACCTTGAATTTATACATAGATATCTATCAAATACGTTTTTTGGAAGAAAAAAGAAATTTATCATCTTAACAATTTTTAAGCATACAGTTCAGTGGCATTAAGCACATTCATGTTGCTGTGCTATCACCCTCTGTCCACAGAAATCTTTTCCTCTCGAAAAACTGAAACTATCCCTATCAATCCCCATTACTCCTCCCAGTTGGTCCCTGGAAACCTTAATTCATGGGCTTTTGCTAACTTTCAGGAACAAGTTATAGAGAAACCATTTATCCTCATTTCCCAGGTTCTGAGCTAAGCCCATGGACAGGGAACACTCTCCCTTCACTCCAGTCTCCTAGAGGGAAGTAGAGCGAGCCTGGCTCATCCTTGGTTTTTAGAAGCAACATGATCTCCAGATCAAATCATTGGCTTGGAGCTGTGGGTGCTCAGATCTGCCTGTGACTGGATGGAGTGAGGTCATTTTTAAAAGTGCCTGAAAAAGGGAAGGAAAAACCCCTTTCTCTGATCTGCTTGATACTAACAAAGGGGATGTTTTGATCTGTCTTTTTTATTGATTCAGAGCTCAGTAGGAAAGAGGTTTATTTGTTGTCCCCCCAAAACTCAGCATGAGCCTGTGTACCTGGTGCATGCCACTGATGGGAAGTGAACACATTTTAGTCAACTTGTCTCCAAGTCTCTGAAGATTCCTTCATTTAACTTTCTGCTCAGTCACATGCTAGTTTTGGTGAGCAAGAACCAATTTTATCAATTATTCAGAATAACTCACTTGTAAGACATAATGACTCAGTTAACAATTTTTTTAAAGATTTATTTATTTGCATACAGAGCTGGGGTACAGGCCAGAGGTTTAGGGGCGGTGAGAGGATTCACCAGAGACAGAGTGGGGAGCAGAACAGACAGGTCGAGGAAGTACCTGCTGAGGGGAGCAGCAGGCGGGTCAGGAGAGGTCTGCCACGCCATGTGGTCTCCTCCAGGGCTGGTGGGGATCGAACTCATGCGGAAGCGGCTTTAGCTTCTCAGTGCTGTGCTTTAACCCACTGCACCACCAGGAAGGGCCTCAGTTAACAATTAACTAGCATTCTTCCATCTTGTACAAGACTAACTATATCTCCAACCATGATTTCCCTCAGAGGAAATCATGGCCCTGAGAGAAGCAGTAACTCACTGATCACAAATCCCTGTCTGCAGTTGGGGGCACCCTGGGTGCCAGATGGGAGGGAACCATTCCCTCTGTTGCCATTGACTCTGTTCTTTACATATTTAATTTGAAAATAACTTTGGACTGAGAGAAAAGTTGCACAAATGGAGCCAAAAGTTCCTATATATTCTCAACTGGCTCCCTTTGTATTAACATCACACAAAACAACTATCAAATCAGGGTATTTGTGTTGATAGGTTGCTACTAAACAAACTACAGACCTTATGTGAATTTTACTGGTTTTCCCACTGATGTTCTATCTGCTCCAGGGTCCCACCTTGCACTTAGTTGTTCCTTAGCTGTCCCTTCTGGAACGGTCCCTGTCTTACTTGGTCCTTCACAGTTTTGATACACTTTCAAAGAACACTAGTCAGTTATCTCTATAGGCTGTCTCTTGATTTGGATTTGCTCAATTTTTTTTAATTATTATTAGATTGACGTTTTAAATTTTTAGCAAGAATACTGAGAAGCTATGTCTTGTTCCTTCCTCGGCAATATGCCCTCTCAGGGGTCATCATCAGACTGTGGAGGCAGTCGTGTATGGGGGTCTTCACCATCAGTGATTATTCGAGGGGAACATTTTGAGAAAAGGCAAACACTCTATTTCTCCTCAAACTTTCCCCATAGCTTGGATCTTAGTTATTACTATGGTATCTGCCTAGTGGTAATTTCCGATTTTCCTCTTTGTTCTGCATTTGCTAACTGGAATTTATCTGTATGAAAGAGCTGTTACTAGGTTCCCATTTACTTACTTATTCACATTTCTATATTCATCAGTGTAGACTCATGGATACTTACTTTATTCTCTCAGGTTTAGACTGAATTATTGTCATTACACCTTTGTGGTTCCATTTGTCATCTGCTGGGCCTCTGTTCTCTGCTGCCCCGCCCCCTCCTGGCAGGTGTGAAGGATGCAAAAACAGATCTAAAACCAGAGATAGCCTTCTTTTCACTGTAGATGCCATTCCAACAGGCACGCCATGAAAAAGTCAGAGATTTCTAGTATCTTGATACAATAGTCTAATAATTTATCTTGATTTAAAGATAAAATTTACTAGTGATAAAAATGGTATTCATCGAGTTTTTCTGGGTTTTGAGTGAATAAGTGCTGGTTAAATTGTAGGGCTCATTAAATGCTAATCACTATTGCTTCTGTTCTTATCATTCATGTGCAATATAATTACAAATAGGAAAATTCATAAAGATGTCAACAGAAATTCATTCAGAAAAATTCCTCATTTATAGAATTACAGAATGGGAAGAATACCTACACAGACACACACACGCACATATATTACTATTATAATATTATTATAATATTACTATTTTCTTCAAGTGTTAAGTAGACTGTCTTCAAAATTTCTCCTTTAAATATTTTTCCTCTATCTCCTGAACTAACTCTATTAATTTGTTGGTTACCTCTGCGTAATGGAAGAAAGGGTAATTTTTTATACTTCTTACTCTCCTGAACTTTTAAAGATTTTAAACAATGAACATGTATTTCTCCATTGTAATAAAATGTTACTTAAAAGACTTTGTCATGCTTTCCAGGTTTATTCTCTTCACAAGCATTTTTTATTTTTTTCCCTAGCAATATTGAGATTATAATTAAGATACAACTCTGTATAAGTTAAAGTTTACAATGGGTTGATCTGATGGACTTATACTTTGCAATCTGATTTCTACCACCATTTCCTTTTCATGGTGAAAACATTTAAGAGCTACTCTCTTAGTAACTTTTAAGTCTGTAATGTGTTCTTTTTTTTTTTTTTTCGTTGTTTTTTTTTATTATAAAAGTTTATTTTTACATCATTTTGTACATTTTTATTCCCATCTCGATTGGTCTGTAATGTGTTCTTATTAAGTGCATAACTATGATATATATTCGATCCAGGAATTTACTTGTGCACTAAATGGAATGGGAATTAGGAGGTGGGAAGAAACCTCTGACCAGCATATTTAAAATACTCTGTAATCCTTTCAACCCTGCTCTAAGTGGAGCAGATCTTGTTCATTGAAGAGACACAGCGTTTTTCTCCTGTTCTTCATAGTAGAGTGCAAAGTTGTTTCCTTTCGGGCACATACTCATTTGTTTATACATTAGAATGGTGTTAGGTAGATTATTTTGTTAGCTTGTAAAATACACACAATTTTATTCATAGTTCTCTGTTTGAAAATAGTACCACCAGGAAAATGTGATCAGTTAAAATTTGTCCAATACAGTAAGGAATTTTAATTTACTTATGTTTTGGCTTTGAGAAACAGGATTGCTTAAACAAACTCCCTCAAGACCTTGGAGTGTTGTGGGCCAAGTACTGGATTAAATTAAACAAGCCAAGTTTTCTTACCTAAGTGTAACTGTATAGGAGTATTAGCACTGCATTAAGACAGCATTTGTTCACCACACTCTATTAAAACTTTGAATGGAGTTTTAACCTAAATGGGCTTAATTCAGAAAATTTTTTCTACAGAAATAAACCTTGAAAGCATTACTATTCAAGATGCATTTGGAATAATACCTCCCAGCCTTAATTCCAGTTGAGGTGGACTGATGCAAGGGGCTGTAAGCAGTAGTCCCTGAAGTCCTTCAGCACTAAGTCAGGACTGGGTTCAGACAAAGCCCACTCCAAGGGAAGAGGGAGGGGAAGGGCTGATGGGAGAGGCCCAGTCGGGGTCTGAAATCAGGATGTCACAGTCCTGTGTTGCAGAACTCATTGAAGTCCCCCAAATACTCATTTGCAGAGAAAGTCCATCCCTGCTAAAATCTCCAGGTTAGCCTGGTCATGATTACCCCCTGCTAAGCTGGGAGGACCATGCTACATGTCTTTGAATTTGGGTTCTAACAAGCCAGAAAAGGGAAAGGACTCTTTGGTAGATACCTCAGAGGCTGTGACAATAGAGGCCTGGGCTTTTTTTCTATGAAAATTTAGGGTTATCTCTGATGTTTTGGGTAAGTCCCATACCCTTTAATCTAGTCTTGGCCAGAATATTTAAGTGAAATGAAAACACTGAGTGAAAACCCCTAAAAAATGGGAACCTGGTCAAACAGATGCTTTTATCAGAACAACTCTGAGCTAACAATTAGATTTTTAGATAATGAGGAAATGTTCAGTGACAAACCTACAAAGGACTGTCTTGTAATATTAATAGTGTTGCCTTGATAGTTCCATGATTTTGAGATTAAAGAATGTTTGTTAGGAGATAGACCAAATTTCAAGATCGATTGGTATAGACAAAAGACTCAGCTCACTTAGTGCTGTAAATGATATTTCTTGCTAACGGCTGACTTTACTTACCCAAAGTGGTGATTCACTGATATCGCTTTCACTCTGATTAATCATCTTCTGTAAGACAACAGCTCTCAGAAAGAAAAATACCGGATGGTTTCACGCATAGCAGGAGTATAATGGACTAGGCGAGAAAATAATAAGAATAATGAACAGCCATATACCAAAGACATTTTGCGGGGGTGGAGTGGGGAATGGGATCAAAAATAGGGGGTAGGGGAGGAAAGTGCACGGGACTATGGTGATGGCATAGGTGACTTGGTGATGGGAAACCCACAGGGATTACAATTGAGATGAAAAAAAAATGTACAAAATGATGTAAAAATAAACTGTTATATTATTTTTTTAAAAAAAAGACAACAGCTCTCATCCTCTTTGAATTAGAAACAGCTCAAGGGCACAGCCTTTTCTGAATATGTACTTGCAAATCAATAGCAGGACTCTAACACATTAACTTTAAAACATAACTGAGAAACCCAGGTTATTATATCTGAAATCTCATAATGATCTACTTAGGGAATAGGTCATTTAAATTCATTTTTTGAAGTATTCAATAGGTATTTTCAATATGGAATCTCATGTCTTGGCTCTGGGAAATTTCCATGTATTAATTTTTGAGGAGTGTAAAGCCTGAGTTATTTGTCCACTTACCATTATTCTAGAAAACACAATTTTTAAACATTTAGGTTATTTACATTTTTTCTAGTCTATTCTTTCTAAACCTTAAGTAAATAAAATATTATACCTTCCAGAATGATTCGCTATCATTTTTCATTTCTCTATCCCTCTCACCCTTAGACTCCTTAGTCTTTATCTTCTACTTGACCTACTAAAAACATTGAGGTTATTTTTGGTCACTGATGTTTATTCTAAGTTGGTGCCTACAGAATTTTTCCTTCTATTTCTGATATCTAACTATAAGAGGGGTATGTGTGTATGCAAACAATTCTGCTACCTGAATTATTTGCTTTGCCCCTCACCCCATGTTGGTCATCCCTGCCTGTCAGACATACCAAAGACCCAGGAGCCAAACAGTAACTGTATTTGTGCAGATGCAGGTAGCTTGGGGTCTAGTGGCCCCTACTGAGTGTGCCTGGCAGGGGACGCATCCTTTCACGCCACAGGTCAGCACCTGAAGGTCTGTTCTCCAAAGAAGGGCCCTCAGAGAGGGTGGCCCTGGGCCGTGAAGTCCAGTTTGCCAGAATTATGCAATCAAAGTCAAGCAGATGTGGCTTGACAGACATGCCAGATGTTACCCTTTCTAGAAGAATTATTCACAGCTATAAGCTCCTCCAGGGCCTGGATCAGTTGGCAAAAGCACCTTATCTTGGCCCGTCTACCAGGCAGCCTGCCCAATACCAGATGGAAGCAGATACTAGCAGTGTGTGCCTGGTGCTGAGCTCAAGGTGGCACTGCCAGGAATCTCACTGTGTCTGTCCCAACAGTCTGCGAATGTCAACAGTGCCCCCAGACTATCAACACCTACTCTTTTTTTTTGTTTAAGATTTATTTATTTATGAATACAAGAGTTGGGGTATAAGCCAGAGGTGTGGGGGTAAGAAGATTTAAACACCTATTCATTAACAAAGTTTCTATCGTCTTGATTACATAAATCATTTTTGATACACACACAAAACAAACACCGTACTATGAAGGGAGGAAAAAAACGCTAAATTCAAAAGCAGAAAGGAGGTGAGGGCAATAGCTTGGTGGCACAAGGGGAGTCCTGGTAGGATGGAAGTCAAAGGAAAGTCATTTGGAAGTGACTGTTTTTCTAGGATTTGGGGGGCTATGTGTGGAAGAGAGAAGCACAACAGAAGGTGCAAACAGGCATCAAGAGCGGTCTAGGGGTGATGACCTGACCTGTTTTCTCACATTAAGTTGACTTGTGGAGGTTTAATTGAGAGATAATTTATTAGTGAATTTTGAGACTTAATACTGCAGGTACTAATATTCTGTACTGTTGAGTCATCTCTAAACCTTGGTATCAAATGGCATCCCCCTGAAAAAGTGTGTTTAAATACAAGCCCACATTCTGGGTCTTCTTAGCAAAGACTCACTTCCCAAAAATTTTGTTAAGAAGATTTGGCCAATATGAAAGTTCATCAGACACTCCATTTATCTCTGAAATATGAATGTGCTTGGAATTTGGTTCTTATGGAATTATTTGAAAAATGACTGTGTGAAATTATATATCTGAAACAACAACAAACAAGGAATATGGCCAGGAAACGCTTTAAATGGGAAAATGTTTTCTCTTTTAACCAGATGCTGATCTTAAAAAATAAACTTTCAAGTGTAAACATTCCTGAAATCAGAAAAACGATACATGTTAAGAGGTGAAAACTAGGTTTAACCCAATTTTACACCCTCTTGGCAGCTAAACGTAGAGTTGGTGGATGTTTGTTTACTGCAAATGCAGGGGACAAAGGTGGGAACAAGCATGCAGGAGCCACAGAGCTACCCACCGTCCTGAAACACCCTCACACCTTCTTAATGGCAGGTTATTTGGGGGTAATTTTCCATTCATTTATTAAGATTCATTGAAGAAACTATTTAGTGTCCCTTAAGCTTCTGAGGGAAGAAATTGTATACTAATAAAGTGTTATGGACTTAATTTATCTTTGGCATGAAAGCTGCCATCACAGATTAAACATAAGATGTGACCACCTAAAAGTTTATAAAAGTGGCGTGCTGGAACAACAAAGTCAAGAATTAATATCAAAGCTTATTTCAATGAATTTAGAACTCATATTCATTCCCCAAATCATCTCAGGACACAGCGTCTGTCTGCAGTAGCAATTTCATAGCAGAGTGAATGCCTGTATCCTACAACCTAATTTAAAATAATCAAGACCAGATGTCATTACCAAAAAAGAAGTTTGCACCATTCACCGCCATGACCTGGATCAGATTTCAAAAGTGTCAAATCAAAGCTGTCCCACCAAAGCCTGATTTCTTAATGAATTCCTTATGTATTTCATCTTTGGAATAAAAAAAGTGGGTTGTCTGTTGGGGGGGAGGTGGTGGTAAAATCCAGATTTACAGAAACAAAGCCTCATGGGTGTGATCCTTTATGAAATATGCCCAGTACCGCTGATCTTCTCACTGTAGAGTTATTTACTGCGTCATTCTGCTGCTTTCATTTAAAAAGTCACATCTGAGAGGCAAAACAATATTCAGAGAGAAAGGGGAGCATGACCTGCAGGATATGAAGTAGAAATCTCAACATAAAGTCTTAAAAACAACTGCTGATGTCATTTCTACCTTTCATTCACCAGTTCACTGTGGTCTTTCGGTATAAAGAGGCAGTCAAAGAGCTCTGGGAGTTCAGGAAAATGGGGATCTGCCTTACAGATGTCTTCAGGATACTGAACTTAAAGTATGAAAACACCATTTAGTCATCTACCCAGCCAGTAATCATGACAGCAGCCTGCTCTGCCCCCAACACTGAGCAGGGGCTTTTGTTTTCCCAGAGTTCAAATGGTTCTTCCTGTTTTCATTTGCAAAATTTTAAGCCACTTCTAGGCTCAGAACAAGATAGAGTGGACTCATTTGCCCTTCCTATTCCTACTAAAAATAAGTAAACATTCAACTGAAATAATCTTACAGAATTCTGAAAGCTGGGAAGATGGTGGACTCATCAGGATGTCAAGAATGATGAGGCAGTAAAGTGCTTTATCTCCCATCGACTCCTTATGAAGTCAGGAAGGTCTGAAACCTGGAACCATCAGGGGCACAGACAAATAAGACAAGTCTGTCCAAGAAGCAGGAAAGGAGAAACCCAACAGAGATCAAAGGGTGGGAGGCACTAACTCCCACTTCACAGGCGAGGGGGCATGTTGGGGGCACAATTCTCTTCAAAGTCCCACTGAACACGTCCACCCCCTTCTCCACACCTAGGTCCCAAGGGTGGGGGCTTATTCATCAAAGAGCAGCACAGAAGCCCAGCCCAGCATCTCTCTTCCCTCCACTCAGGGATATAACACCCGAGTCTAGTGATTCAACCCTCCTAATTCCGAGGCCAGAAGGTGGTCTCACACTACAAGAGGACCCCGGAAATCAACAACTACCTCTTCCAATAGCACCAGCAGGGACCTGCAAGAGCCCCAGAAATGCCAGATGAAAAAGACTGACCAGAATCAAACAGTAAGTGCTCTGAAACTAAACTGCCATTGGAATGACAGCCCCAAAACTAGGCCAGAACCTAGACCTTAAAGTCAAAAAAGGTGTCAGGTACTAAAATAACAGATTAAGAATTAAGACTCTTCTAATACCATAGCTAAACTATGTAGGATACAGTAACAATTTCTATTACCATACCAAGTATTAGGAAAATCACTGAGAAAAAAAAATCAACTGATGCTAATACTGAAATGAATGCAATGTTGAATTTAATTGATAAGGATAAAACAGTTGTTTTAAGAATATTTGAACAAGCAATTAAAATTCTCTTGAAGTGTGAAAAAGACAAAAATTGAAGACATAGAAGTAATAAAGAATCATGTGGATATTATAAACTAGAAAATGGAGTAACTGAAATTGCAAAACACACCCACTGGACATTAGAGTGGAAATGGTGGTGGGTAGAACTCCTCAACCTGATGGCAAATCAGTAGTGTTTATTCAATCTGAATAAGAAACAGACAATAGGATAATATGCGTGGAGTCTCAAAGATTTGTGAAACAGATATCTAAACACATAAAATATTTAACATTCCATCATTGGAATCCCAGTAGGAAAAGAGAAAAGCAGGAACTGAAAAAGTGCTCAAAGAAATAATGATTGACATCTCCTTCCATTAGGTGAGAAACATAAAGCTACAAATTCAAGAAGGTAAGAGAATTCCAAATAGCGTAAACCCTCCAAAATCCAAAAAAAGACTCATCATCATTAAACTCCAGAAAAACAAGAAAGGGGGAAAAAGCCTTAAAAACAACTAAAGATAAATAATGAATTCTCTGCAAAGTAAGTCCAAATTATAAATAACATCCGATTTCTCACCTGAAATCACCGAGACCAGAAGTTAGTGGAGTATTTTTCAAGTGATAATTGTTAACCATGAATCCTGTATCTGGCAAAAACGTTCTCCAATAATTATGGCGAGAATAAGACATTCTCAGACTTAGGAAAGTTAAGAATTTGTTGCCAGCAGGCTTACCTTTAAAGACTGGTTAAAAGCAGCATCCCAAACAAAAAATATGTCCTAGTTCGAATTATGATTCACCTCCCCCCCAGTTCATAAGTTGCACCCCTGACCTCCACTGTGTCAGGAGATGGTACCTGCAAGGAG
This sequence comes from Condylura cristata, assembly GCF_000260355.1. Lineage (NCBI taxonomy): Eukaryota > Metazoa > Chordata > Mammalia > Eulipotyphla > Talpidae > Condylura > Condylura cristata. The sequence continues at coordinate 16,994,913 of NW_004567118.1, read as the reverse complement.
GTGACTGGGGTTGAGGTTATAATAGCAGGACCCCACTATGAAAGGAGGGTGCTCACCCAGGACAGCAGGTTGCACAGGGCCCTGCACTCACTTAAAAGGCATGTTTGGGCACAGAACAAACACAGCTGCCTGCAAGTCAGAGCAGCCCCTGAAAAACCAAGCCTTTGACATCTTGATTTTAGGACTTCAAATCTCCAGAGCTGTGAGAAATAAATTTCTGTGGTTGATGTTGCCCAGGCACTTTGTTACTGCAGCTTGAGCTGACTGAGACAGATTATGGCAACAGAAAAATGATGGAAACTTCACAAAGAGAAAGAAAAATGAATACAGAGGTGACATAATGGACTACCCACCCCCACCACTTGAGTTTCTTTATTGAAACCAAGATGGTAAAACCAGTGATGTGGTGCTTGATATATGTAGTGTAAGACAATCATATTTAAAAAATGGTAGGGCTCTCCCCAGTGGCACAACAGGTTAAAGCATCACACTATGAAGCTTTTAGAAGCCACTGCAGCAGCATGAGTTCAATCCCCATCAGGGGCGACCCACATGGCTTAGCAGACCTCTCCTGACACACCGGCTGATCCCCTCAGTGGTGTATTTCAGTCCATCTGCCTGTTGGGCTGCCCACTCTGTCTCATGAATCCTCTCACCCCTTGCACTTCTGCCCTACACCCCAGTTTTTTTTTTTAAAGATTTATTTATTCGTACAGAACTGAGGTACAGGCCAGAGATGTGGAGGGTGAAAGGATTTACCAGAGACAGAGTGGGGAGCAGAACAGGCAGATCGACAAAGTACACTGCTGAGGGGAGCAGCGGGCGGGTCAGGAGAGGTCTGCCGCGCCATGTGGTCACCTCCGGGGCAGGCAGGCAGGCGGGGATCGAACTCATGCGGAAGAGGCTTAAGCTTCTTAGTGTTGTGCTTTAACCCGCTGCGCCACCAGGGAAGGCCCAACCCCAGTTCTTATATGCAAAAATAAATAAATCTTTAAAAAAACAAAAAGATATTAAACTTAGTGAAAAAAATACAGGTTACCGAAGAGAGTCAGGGTTAAGGAGGAGGGAATTGGGGATTGAGGGAACTAGTACATTGGCATTGGAGGTTTGGTGTAATTTGAGTGAAGACTGAGCACATATGGAGTAAAAATGTTACCTCAACATTATGTAGACATGTAAACAAATGACAGATTTAATTAAAAAAAATAAAGAGAGAGGTATACACAGGAAAAAATTACATTAAAGAGAACATTTAGTTTGGAAATGAAATAAATATAGAATACAAAAGTGAAACAGAGTGCATAAAAAATAAACCAATAAATCTTTTACAGCTGTTGTTCCTTATCTATGGTTTCGTATTCCAAATTTTCAGTTATTTATGACCAACAAAAGTCCAAGAAAAAAATTATGTACAATAAGAGACCACATTCACATAAGTCTTGTTACAGCATGTTGTTATCATTGTTCTTTTATTATGGTTATTGTTGTTAACCTCTTACTTGACTAATTTATAAATTAAATTTCATCATAGTATATATGTATACAAAAATAGCTTATACAGGATTTGTACTATCTGTGGGTCAGGTATCCATTGCAGTTCTTGGAACTTATCCTCTGAGGATGGGAAAGGGGTGAAACTACTGCATTTCTAATGCAATTTATGGTTTCCAAAGTACTTTCCTTTTTTGATTTATTGAATTTTTAAGTAATCTCAGAAAATGATAACGCTAACATTTTCCCAAGTCATGCACTTGGAAATAACTACCATTAACATTTGCTTACATACCTTCTCCAATGTGTCTGTAATTACATTAAGTCAATGTTAACTCTACAAAGTATTTTGTGGGTTACACTATTCTTTCTCTATTACTCCTTTTGTATGTTCTTTCTTGGAACTCTCAATTTACACTAGGTGATTACCCCTACAGATTTCATACAGTTGATTGTTAAGATGTCTAATGTGAACACATTTGTATAGTTTTTCTTTAATGTACCTATTCCCTTTTCATTTATTTTAGCATAGAAAAACTAGGGTGTAGGCCAGAGATGGGGAGAGGGGAGGGGTGAGAGGATTCACAAGAGACAGAGTAGGGAGCAGAACAGGCAGATTACTGAAATACACTGCTAAGGAGAACAGTGGGGGAGACAGGTCTGCTGCATCATGTGGGTCAGCTCCCTGGCCAGGGGTTGAACTCCCTGTTTGATCCCTGTTGTGGTAGATCTTCACAACTGCAGCACTGCAACTTAACCCCCAGGCCAGCAGGGAGGCCTCTTCACTTGTGTAATTCAAAAAAACACAGGCAACAATAAAGTTAGCTTCCTTATTGCAAGACAAGAAGTTAGGATCGTGCATGTCCCTGTGGAGTGAGGAGTCTGATGAGGCAGGATGTCACCCAGGCAAGAGGGGTGAGTAGATAGATGCAGAGGCACACAGACCCTACACATGCTCAGCTTCTTTCATCCAGTGGCAAGGGATTGTGGGTCATCTGCACCAGGGCAAAGGAGGGTTTCTCTGCATTTGAACTGAGGAAAACCAAGACTTCAGAAGGGGCAGATGGACAACCATAAAATGATTTGTCACACAGATCTGAGGCCTTGGAAAAGGTATCTGGGCCCTGTTCTAACTCAACGCTACTCAGTGACAGGGTCAGGATGCTAGACAGAGAGACATCTGTGATGGGGAGTTTGCACCCTGCAGGGGACCCAGGCCTGCCTGATTCTCAGAAGACCCAACCTCCAGCCTGCCCCTAATTGCTCTGAGCCTGTGAACTGAGCCAGGGCTGGGCTGTAAACCCCCACCATTTTAAACTGGAAGGAGCTGGGAATGCTGGCAACATATACTTGCCTCTTTCACTCTTAGTGGCACCCCATAATTTTGCACGTACACCTGAAACATACACACTAGTATTAAAACAGAAGATTCTTTTCATTGTCCACATCCTTCAGAGTCAGCCCCAGACTTGACCACTGTTCTCCTTGGTTCCCTATTCACCTCTAGGACAAGAAAGAGAAAACTTAGAATTTAATGCTAGGAGATTTGCATCCTCACTAGAACACCCAGGACAAGTTTCTAAGCTATGCACGTGAATTCAAGGAACAGGAAATATTTTTTTAAGATTTATTTATTTACGCATATAAGAACTGGGGTACAGGCCAGAGGTGGGGGTAGGGTGGGGGAGGGGCAGCGGGAAAGTTTACCAGAGACTGAGTAGGGAGCAGAACAGATGGACACTGCTGAGGGGAGCAGTGGGCCGGACAGGAGAAGTTTACTATGCTATGCATGTCAGTTCTCTGGCCAGGGATAAAACTCATGCCACAGTGGCTGGTGATAGCTTGACAGTACTGAGAGTTAATCCCTGCACCACCAGGGAGGGCCCAAACTTACTGACTTTAGCAGATATATATATATTTTTAAAGTAACAGCTTATTTTTACATCACCTTGTGCCTTTTTCCATCTCAGTTGTAATCCCCGTGGGCTTCCTATCACCAAATTACCTGTGTGTTTACCAGATATTTTTAATGGTGCATAATGTGGTTACTCTGTGGTTTTAATATAAAAGCTTTTATATTTATTTACATAATGTTGGTGTATTTCAAGGATTGATGTAGAATGTCTATTGCTCTACTATTTTCCCTAAGAATTTCAAATCATTTAAAAAAAGCAGCAGTATCTCAACATAAACTCTAGAAAGTATAAATATAGTTGGAAAATTGTTCTGCCTTATCTATTTATAAAATAATAATGCTGGTACTTTAGTAATTATAAGAGTACAGGACTTTAATCAGTATGAACCCAGGAAATTTCAGATACTATATATTGAAGAAAAACACTTAAGAAATTAAATTGTTTCTCAACACACACACACAGAAAACTTTGCTAGGTTTACAAAAATGTTAAGATCAAAAAATTATTGTGTTGAATATGCTACATAGGCAAATAGACTGCTTATCAGGAATGTAGGTTTATTTCATTAACAAAACAAAACAGATTCATTCCCCAAAGAGTATTCTTTAAAGCAGCAGCAATCACAAGGCACATATGTACGAAATACCTCAAGCAAAATAGACACTAAACATTACAAAATATGTTATTTAAAAAGATGTTGAAGACCATTTGTTATTCACATACATTATAAAAATGACATCTTTTAATAATTTTATTCCCTTACCTGTAATAAAAGGAGTAACATGTTATTTCTGCACTCTGCAGCATGTATCACAAACATTTATAACACCTAACTTGGTTTGCTAAAGAAGAAACAGGTAGCTGAATTACAGCTTAAAATTTTTACTTTCAGTGCTTTCACATCTTTTAAAAAGTATTTGGAATTCATAATCTGAAAAGAACAAAAAGCCTCCTTTTCCTTAACTTAGAAAAAGCCTATAGTCGAATGTCTCTAGACAAACCCACTATACAAAAAAAGGAATACATTTAGAATATTCTAAAATATCAGGGACATGGTTTATACTTTGGGATCATCACAATAATCTTCTTCCTGAAACAGATTAGAAGTCAACACATAATAAATGTAAAGGTCAATTATATTAAAATAAAACAGTATTTGATTTAAATTATTGCTTACTTAGGAAGTATAATGACTACTCTCTGGCTAGAGGTGCTACGATTAGCTGTTAGAAATGGCACAACGTCAAGATTTAGTGTATATAAAAACTCTAGGACTCAAATATTATAATGAAAACTTTATAATAATCACACACAAAGTGTTCCTTTATTAGCCACCATGAGCTAAACATGATAAAGACTGAAAAAAATATGGTTGAATTAGATCTTTCGGAATACATTTTGCATCACATATGCTGAAGTGTTGTTCCTCAAAGCTTTAATGTTGCAAAGCTACTTTCTATGAAATTATTAAGGGGTGTTTACAGAAAGGAGATAAACTAAAGCTCCACTTTTAAATGACAACAAAAATATAAAATATTAGTATAATAAAACATTTAAATAGTACTAAACAGCACAATTTAAATACTAGTCTTTTGCTGTCATTAGTTTTACTCTTAAAAATATCTTGGGCTTTTAGGCATGTTTTCTGTTTTAAGAATAACCAGCATCCCTCTCGTGCCAGAGTCCGTATCTACCACTGTAAAAAATCCCCAAACATCCACAGGCCTTCCTCCAGGTCGCTCAGCAGCAACACCGACGTCTGTGTTCATGTTACGTGGCAGGTGGCCAAGTGGCCCACAGTCCGCACTAAAGCAGGACAGCCTGGGCCACCTGCTTGACTGTGGCTGCAGCCTTGTCCAGTTCCTCTTCTGTTTGTTCCACCGTCACCACAACCCTAATGCTGACAAGAAAGACAAAATCATCATGTAAAGTCTGCCTCACCCAAGCCCATTTTTCTGAGTCAAGTTCTACACCACCCAGCCTCCCATTAGCTGATCTACCATCTGCAGCTGCTGTCTCCACCGTGGCAGGGCTGAGCTGGAGTAGGCCCGTGTCCTGAAGCCTATCTGGACAGTTACAGAAGTGTGTTGGGGATAGTGTGAGTCTAGTCAAAGCACCCTGGCAGGGGCTGGCTCTGCCCAGGTTGCCTGGACAACTGGTCTTTTAAGTAATCTTTTGTTGCTTCAAGCACACCAGGCCTGAAGCAGGAGTTCAACAATAGGGAAATTAAAGAGGGTTTGGTTACTCACAATTAACCAAAAGTCATGTGAAAATCTTGTAACAACAAGGCAAGGCAGGAATCTTCATGTTTCAGGAAACTGAAGACAAGAAATGGAACCTGACAGGGTGAGCCTACTCTTTTCTCTGCACTCCCCTCTGCAAACATCTACTCAGTACACTGGGCACATTCTGAGCAGGACTTCACTGGGCATGGAGTCTGAGGACATAGCAGTTTCAGATTTTCTTCCTCAAATCCTGGCGCACACCTCTCAATTGGGGAAGGGAGAAAGGAACACAGGATTGTGAGGGTGTTTCACAGCTGTTGCCAGAGTGGCTCCCAGAAGCCATCTTGCACCCCGTTTCTGTGAAACACTCCAACTCTGATTCTCCCCTAGCCACCTTTTCCCCCTTTTCCAGCCTTCCTCTTGCTGCTGTGTCTCGCATTTGTGCTCTGGGCTCTCCAGATGCAGTGATGGGTCTCCGCCATCACTGCACACTCTGCAGGAAGGCCACCATGCCCACCAGGTGTCAACAAGCATATTTGACAGGTTTAATTTTCCAGACTAGGCTTGAACATCACCTGGGTTCCTCCTTGGCCAGGACTAACTGTGGCCTCTTCCTGTGACCTGAGTGACCGAGTGCCATGAACACAAACCCCCTTCAACGGCAGTGCACGTTCTTCGATACTCAGGATGTTTTGTTGAATGAATGCTGATTTTCTATCATGAGTCAAGGCACCTTCCAATGCAGAACTTCTGGAACCTCTCTAGATGTTCTCTGGGCGTTTCATAAGTGTCTGTCACATGAAGCACCACGTGGTGTTATGGACAGCAGCAGGCCGAGTCCTGCCACCCCCTGGCCTGTGCCATTCCTGCAGGACTGCCCCCAATTGCACAGCTGCACTAGCACAGTGGAGCAGAGAAGTGACTGGCACTTCTATCTCACTTCATTCTTGGGACTGCAGCCATTTAAGTTAAAAGGGAGGGTACTGTGAGCCCATAGGGCTTCTCAGTTAAAGGTTGGGAAACATCTAACTTCAGAACAGAAAACAAATGACATACAGTTGACCCTTGACAACATGAACATTAGGGACTCTGACTCCCCACCCGCATCCTTGTGCAGTAGAAAAGTCTACATACAACTTTTCACTCCAAAACTTAACTACTAAAAGCCTGTTGTTCACTGGTGGCCTTCCAACACTATGAAAAGTTGATTACTGCACATTTTATGTATGTTTTATATGCAGTATCCTTATATCCTTATAATAAAGTAAGCTAGAGAAAGGGAAAAGCTAGTCTTAACAGAAAACCCATTTTTAGCGCTACATTGTAGGTATCATCAGTACCTTAACTTTATAGTCTGTTTACAAGAAAATCCAAGCAGTGTTGTGCAGCCTGACAGGTCTTCCTTACCTTATAGCAGACTCTCAAAAATACATTTCACATGGAATTTAAAGTAGAAAAATAAAAGGTGGTGTTTTATTGTCTACCAACCTTGGAGGTGGGAGGCACTTCTCTTCTTTCTCCAGGTACCGTGCCTGAGTTAGTGCAATGCCTCTGCTCATGCACTGTGTGAAGAAAGGGAATCCATTTACAAAGTGTTTGCAGACACCGAGGCAGTTAACCCAGGGAAGCACACTGAGTGCGGTCCTCAACAGCAGCTGTGGTTCGACTGTCCAATCATAACCACTAAAAACACAATGCACAACACAGTCTGGACAGGGCCATTCTACAGACCCCTCTGGGGCAACAGACTTTGTGCCACACCATCCAGGCCGGAAGCCACAAGGTCATTTGGCTATTGGCACTTTGAGATGTGACCTAATTTTGTATTTTACTAAATTTAAGTATGACTCTAGGTCGTGGTCATCCCTTTAGCCACTGCAGAACAGGACATGAGCAAACAATATAAACGCAGTCCTGCAGGCTAGCTAAGAGTCAGGCTGGGGAGTAAGGTCAGCAGGTCTGTCTCAGAAGGCTGCAAACTTCAAACAACAGCGATATCGCTGATCTCTGGGCGGCACATTTGGACAAGGTGCCCCCAAGCACAAGAGTATGCACTATTCCGCACAGCCTGCCCATACACTAACCCAGTGCCAATAGTGAAGACGCCTGAGAATGCTACCAAAACAAAGCAAACATAAAATCAGACCATGGTAATAGGTTGTAAGGCTTTTTTGGGGGGTAGGGTGGTCATGTTTAGAATTAGATGGCAATGGCTGCACAACTGGAGTGTATACTAACTGCTCACTTGAGCAATTTAAAAGGCAAAGCTTAAGGTATGTGAATCATACCTGTAAGAAATCAATAGCAATAGGTGGTGTAAGAAAGAACAATTATTCCCAGGGCTTGGCAGAAAAGGAATCTGCCGGAAAAGGGGCCACCTTGTACGCTGCAGGCAGGTTTTCTTCTACTATGAACTAAAAATGAACTACCACCAGGCAGTGACGCTAGATTTCTATTGATTCCACATTTTAGAAGTATATCTGGAAAAGTCCGTTAGTCCCAAAATCACCTATACTGGTTCTGTCTAGCCTTGGCTAGTGAACATAGACCACTGTGCAGTTTGCAAAAACAAAAACATGGCAAAACTCTCAATTCTTTGAAGCTTAAACTAAAGCTATAGTGCTGTGACTCTTCTCTCTCAAATATTAGAAAGAAAAAGGGGAGAGGAAGGACAAAGGGCCTTTGCGGTGAAGCCATGGGTGATGCAAAGAAGTGGTGAGCCCTTTCTTGCTTCAACAAGTGCAAATTTTCAGATATTAGTTCGTCGCCTCTCCAGAGATTTAGCTCTTTTCTGTCAAATTTCAAGATGATCTTCTGAAGACAGCCAGGACGGAGCTGGGGCCCACAGGCAGCATTTGGGGAGCTGTTCCCCGTATGCACGTTCACTGTCTCTTCAACAGTTACGATCATCTATGAAGCACAGGGCAATGGCACTGAGTCAGTCCATTCACCCGTGTTCACCTCAGTCTCCCTCTGGTGCACAGTAGTAGTAAAACCTTAACTGCTACTATCCAGTGAGAACAAGACAGGGCAGTGTGATACACAGCAGGTTGTCCTGAGGGGGCTGGAGGAGAGGCCTGGGGGATGAGGGCAGCACGGTGCGGATCACGGCTTGGGATGTGCAGCAGTTCTGCAGCTCCCTGCATCAGCCTCAGCAGCAACTCCGTTTGGGAAACAAACTTAGGTGGAACAGGAAAGCAAGGTAACCAATTGGGATTTTACTGGTATGTTTATTCAACTTATATTTATTTTATAAGCTTGCTCAGTTTTATGTTTGTTTAAGAACTATAACCAGGAGGATGCTGCACTTCCCTTTTTTTTTTTTTTTAAAGATTTATTTATTCATACAGAACTGGGGTACAGGCCAGAGATGCGGAGGGTGAGAGGATTCACCAGGGACAGAGTGGGGGGCAGAACAGGCAGATCGATGAAGTACACTGCTAAGGGGAGCAGCGGGGCGGGTCAGGAGAGGTCCGCCGCGCCATGTGGATCTCCTCCGGGGCAGGCGGGGATCGAACTCATGAGGAAGTGGCTTAAGCTTCTCAGTGCAGTGCCTCAACCCGCTGCGCTACCAGGGAGGGCCCTGCACTTCCCCTTTTTAAAGATTTATTTTTATATACTTATGCATGCAAGAGCTGGGGTACTGGCCAGAGGTTCAGGAGGTGAGAAGATTCACCAGAGACAGAGTGGAGTGCAGAACAGGCAGATCTACTGAAATACTCTGCTGAGGGGAGCAGCACAGGAGAGGTCTGCTGCACCATGGGGGTCAACCCCCGGCTGGGGATCAAACTCATGCTGCAGTGGCTGGGGATAGCTTGATTGTGCTTGATTGTGCTTTCCTGCCTTTACCCCCTGTACCACTAGGATTTGTTGTCTGAACAAATTTAAAAGACTTAACAATTAATATATTGAGGCAGTGAAAGGAGTCTGTGGTATACTTTTCCTCTTTAAAGAGTCTTTTTTCCTGTTTGCTGTGCCTTGGGGGAAACCTGTGACATTTCCTTCTGTAGCAACTGAGAGTCCCTTTACTCCAATCATTCTGAGTGTGACACATTTCCTTCATGAGCTACCTCAGATTCTCGGTGTGACTTTATTTTATTTGAGACAACTAACTCTGGAAGGCCATGCACTGCACAGAGCTGACACAGATCTGTTACTCCATCTGTGGTTCACATGTTGTAGGAGATGGGACATTGAATACGTCATGAAATCAGAGGTGGCATCACACTGCATTCTCCATATTAGGCAAGGGCCTGCCTTTCCTGAGCTCCAGGCTGGCCAAAGGCACCAAAAGGCAGCTACCCTCGTTACCTGACACCTACAGCACATATCTGGAGCAGGAGCCTTTGGAAGGAACCCTCTAGACAAGCATGCCAATGAAGGCTGTTTGCATTCTCAAGTACATCCTAGATGTGCTGCAGATTAAGGTAAAGGGCAGCATTAACCCAGGCACGCATGCTCACTGTGCGGCAGGGCCACTGGATGCTAGAGAGAGTGGCACTGAGGAAAGTGAGGAGGCGAGGATCAGGAGACACGGCTCCACTGAACAGCAAGAGCAAAGCACAAGTGAGTCTTCCCTGGTGGTGCCCTGCACAGTTGGGGCTTTGCCTGTCCAAGAGTGTGCACAATCACTTGGTGCAGTGCACCCCCACCTAAAAGATGAAAGGCTGGCTCTGTAAATGAGAAGCAAATGGATTCTCTAGAAGGCTAATCATTCAGAGTAGAAGAAAGTACACTTTAATATAAGGTGAACACAACCTCAGTTGGAGCTGAAACAGACCTAACGGGACAAACTACAGCTGCCAGTAAAGATGAGTTATAGACTTACCTGGACAGTGCCAGACATGGGATGACTGGGCATCTGAACAAGAGGCAGCAAGCAATTCCCATTATGGGGGGCATTTCTTAAAAATGATGTTAAGACATTGCTTGGGCCCAGGGTAAGAAGACAGTCACTGGAATAACAGATACTTACTTGATTTACAATTTCCTGAAGTAGTTTAACATCTTTTTCTCGAGATCCAGTGCTCTCTTCTAGCTGTAAGTGAAATGCTGGGGAAATGGACTCCCCTACTACTTTTAATCCAGAAATGCTAAAGAAGGAAAAAAACACAAGTATAAGTTCTTTCCAGGTTCAAAGACATCTCACATATAATTTTATAGAGTTGGCAATGCCAAGGCCCACTGGATGTTATCAGAAATTTGCAACTTTATGGGAGACATTATTCAGTGGCTTTTCCAAAGTTGACAGAGAAATGTATGCCCCAGGCAGTGCTTCTGAGTCTAGGAAACACCTGCAACATGGTTTCTGGGAGGCTGGCAGGGAAGAAGTCTTGCTGTCCCAGACACACCTCTGGTTTAGATTTCACAGAAAATAAAAGCATCGTCCCCAGAGCCCCCTAGGAAAGGCCATAGGCCCTGCTCCTCATCCACCACCCACTGGCAGCCCATCCTCACAAGTCCACTCAGCCACAGTTCAAGTCGGGCCCTTTCATTTTCTCTCATCTGCGCTCTCCAGGTCTTAATGCTAATGTTAGTGCTACAAACCCGAGTCTAAATCCAGAATCAGCTCTGAGTGCTCCCCTTCTCACAATTTTAAGGGAGGGTCTGCGCCACCATTTTCTATTAGTGTTTCCTTCATGGACCACTTGTCACAACTGATAAAGTTCCTTACGCTATTTACATTTGAGTCTGCCTCTTGTCTTCTCCAAAACTATATGAATGGTTTCTGGCATTGTTATACTTTGACCACCGGCAATACTTAGAATAAAACGTTTCACTTTTATTTGTAGATTTTATTTACATTTTTGTTTGAATTACAATTACTTCCTTCTCTCCCGGGATTTAACAGAACAGAAAACTACTAAGGGAGGAAGACAGATTTTTTTTTTTAGGGGTAAAAAACATTTACAAATGATCACCATACATGGCATGAGAACTACAGGCCATTATTTAGATAGGTTCGTTTAAAGTCCATTTTCTCCTATAATAAAAACACTGCTTGATTTATTGATTTATTCATTTATTTATTTGACCAGCATACAAGCGGTGGTACATACCTACTGGAAATAGAATTAAACAGCTCATTTTTATTTATATCTATCAGAGATGTCAGTTAGCCCTGGTGGGTAAAATGAAAGATGGGGGATTTGGAGCAGAACGGTAAGAAAGAGCAGGGAGAGTGGAGGACTCTCTGTCTATCAGAATAAAGGACACCTGACATTGGTATTCATGAACTTATGGTGACTCGAATGTGCAGGGCCGTGTTGGCTGGCATATTAATATTTCATAAACCAAGTTACTGGAACCACCACCCACAATCTTCTCTAGCATAAATCATGCAAGAACTTTTTTGTACTTTCATGTGGACACACCCAGAATTTTAATTATTTCTTTTCCACTTTATCTGGAACAGCTGTGATCTGCTTATTTATCAACAGTCCTTTCCTTTTTCCAAAGTCTCCAATTTTTTAGATCTGGAATAGAAATAGGACTTTTGCCACCAAAAGGCATATTTTACCTTAGGACAGTCAAGCAAGCTAAACAAAACAAACTTACAAAAAAACTTGGGCACATGAGTGCCTAAAGAGGCCACCAATCTCAATTTTTTCCTCAACTCTAGAGGAATCACCATGAACTATTCTTTTGTAGTTGAAACACATCAACAAACATGCATACGGTTCACTTCAATTTCACTCATTTTTTTTTACATGTTCTTTTTTCATACAGACAGTATGAGTCCACTGTCACCTAATTCATATATGCAGCGATAACATTTAGTGAATATAGATGTGAGAGCTTCTCCAGTGCTAACCCTGTTACTTCTGGTGGTAGCATGTTAGGGTGTTATTTTCTATACTACTATAATATTTTAATAATGAGCTTGTATCATGTTTAGAAAAGCAGTCATGATTCTTTATAACAATGATGGAATGGATACTCTGGTTTTGTACACATGGACAAATTTCAATGAACTCAGTTTTCGGGTTTTTAGGTACATTCAATCAAACGGACCCAAGTCTATCAAATATACTGAAAATCAGAAAGATGACATTTATTTTTCATTGGTTGTTTAAATGTAGGCCAGATAAACTTTAAATTGGTTGAAAATATATATATAACTTACTCTTGTAAAGCTTTATGAATTTGCTTGCATTTTTCCTTCAATACTGCAAAAATACCTGTATAAAAAACACACACACTTGTTGGTATATTTCTAAGATGTGATTACTAATCTCAAAAGATTTTTTAAAAATGCAGTCCAAGCTCATCAATTTGAAAGTTGCAAATTTTTCCATGTATTAAAAACACACATTTAGACAAAAAAAAAAACTCCTTTCTAAAGACCCTGACTTTTACCCTTGGTATCTTAATTTTACCCAACTTTCAACAAAACCTAGGATGAGGTATTCCTCATCCAACTAATGGTTCTTGTTCATCTACAAATAATCTGGTTGAGAGACCTAAAGGGAATGAACATATTACTTATTTATGTATGCTAAATAATCAGGGGGAAAAACAGACACAACAGTAATGATTATGATTTCTTCCTCTTCCTGATGGCTTTTTTTTCCAAGGAAAATAACTAAAACACATGAGCAGGAAGTGGGCACACTAGGCTATCTGACATAGGAACATATGAATGTGCACATATTTCTGAATTCTTGGAATTAAAACTAATGTCAAATATTCAGAAACACCTGGTAATGCCTGCTATTCCCTTCCTATTTCAGGCTTTGGTGAAGAGGCACTCTTCCTGCCAAAAGTCACATTTAATCACTGTGCCTATCAAGTTAGGTGTGTGTTTAAACGAGGTTTCCCTCAGCATCAACTGATTCTGAGACTGAAGAGGAAAACTAGACAAAAAGTTGTATATACAAAAATTTAGCAGCAGACTATCAGCTCGAAAGATGATAAACCTAGTGATTTGAAGTCTGGAACTGACACCTCCTGTCACCTCTATACATCAAGGGCACTGCTGTGCTGTGGCTCCAGGTCTGGAAAGAAGAGAAGCCAAGTCCCTGGGGCAGATACAACTTCTTCACTGCTATTCTTCCTAAAGATGGTATATAGGGGCCGCCTCCCTGGTGGTACAGAGGTTAAAGTCTCAGTGCTGCCATGAGTTCCAAACCCAGGCCAGGGAGCTGAACCACATGGCACAGCAGACCTCTCCTGTCTCACCTGCTGCTCCCCTCAGCAGTGTATTCCAGCAGATCCACCTGTTCTGCTCCCCACTCTGTCTCTGATGAATCATGTTACCCCTAAACTTCTGGCCTATGCCCCAGGTCTTGCATGCATAAGTAAATAAAATAAATCTTTAATAATAAATGCTGGGTATTATCATTCAGAGCTAGTTTTATGTGATAATTTCTGCTGGCTAATACCTCCAAAACACAAACCATGATTATAATAACCCAGGTGTCTTTGACTGCCTGCAGTTCATAGGTTATACCTGGATTTTCTTCCATGATGTTGAGAGCCTCAATTGCAGCAGCAGCTAACAGGGGAGGTAATGAAGCTGAAAAGCAGTATCCCTGGCCTGAAAGCCGCTAAGAAGAAACAAATGAGTCAAAAACATAAATACATTTCTTTGCCTTTTGTGGGAGCTAAAAATTCTAAAGGCACCAAATCTCTCTACCATCCACTGACTAGCAAGGTGGTAAGGTCCAGCATACATAAAGTTATACATACAAACAAGAATTTTTTTAAGGGACATAATTTTTAGATGTAAATATTATGAGTGATTCTTTAACTGACTAAAAAAATGTGATAAACTATTACAATGAAATTTTAATGTAAATCATAAGTTACATTTAGGGGTAACCAAAAACAATTGGTTTGTTTTTGCTTTTTTTTTTCCTATAAAAAGAACCTACCTGGTGGTCAATTACAAAAGACCTGCCACAGCAGAAACCCCCGATAGAAGCAAGTGAGTTCTCCATATTGGCACTGATAAGGTCAATATCATCAATCTGCCAGAAAAGAGGGAGCATCAATGTTATTCCTCAATGTAAAAGAAAAAAGGTCAATGTCAAGCCTGCAGATAAAGTTGCAGCACTAACCAAGTCAACATCTGGATTCAAGAAAAACTACCTACTAAAAATAAAGAATAAGCCATACAAAATCTATCATTAAATGAAATGTTTTTCAAAGTGTTTCTTTCTTTCATTTTATGCCTTCTTGCCATTTCATCATTCATTGACAATTTAGTCACAGTGGAAGAGATAAATGAAAAGGATAAAATTCAAAACTGTTTGATACTAAATTTATCTGTAAGTGCAAAATAAAATCATTTCCTTGCTGAAACAGTAGTCTAGCCAGCCTTCCATCACAGACGTTAACTTAAAATAAATAAAAAGAAATCTAATAGGGGAACTTTGTCCCTACATTCAATTTACCCCTGCCCTTTTCAAAACTGAAATCAGCTCATCCAAACATCATGGCAATTGATTTTTTTAACCAAACTGGGCAAACTAGTCAGTGAACAACCCTAACATGCTCTGTGCGTCCTCGTTCTCTTCTAATCTCCTTAATTCCCCTGCCATCCTCACCTTCGCTCCCCAGCACCATGTGCCAACCTGAGCACAGGGTATCATTTAGCAATTTACTCAGTGATGACTATGATAACAACCAGTTAAGCCACATTTGGTGTTTTTCTAAGCATCCCACAGATTCAAGGAGGAAACCTTGGTTCTATTCTTTTATAGTTTGTCATGAAGAATTTCAAATATACACACATCCTTTGATATCTGTGGGGGACTGGTTCCAGGACCATCCCCCCATCTGTGGATGCTTAAATTCCTTACATAAAATAGCATAGCCAATTGCATATAATCTGCATGTATCCTATGTATTTTAAATCATCTCTATTTACTTAAGATACCTAAAACAATGTAAAGGCTACATAAATGGTTATTAGGACACACTGCACTGTTTAGGGAACAGTGCTAAGAAAAAAAATGTTGCACATGTTCAGTACAGATATAGTCAGACTATGTAGAATGTATCTTCCATAGAATGTATCTTCCATAGAATGTATCTTCCATCCGTAGTTGTGGAACATGTAGATACAGAGAGCTGACTATGAAAGTAGAGAGAATAAAGAATCCTCAGCACCCAGATTCAATAATTATCAACACATATCCTATTCCAACATACTTATTGCCCTTAGCACTTTTTCTTTGGGGCAAAGCTCAGACTTCATATGGCTTCACCTATAAATATTTCAATGTGTATGTCTAAAATATATACACTTTTCAAAATCATAATTATAGAACTATTATCACACCTTAAAAATTATCAAATAGAGGCCCTCCCTGGTGGCGCAGCGGGTTAAAGCACAGCATTGAGAATCTGAAGCCACTTCCGCATGAGTTCGATTCCCGCCTGCCTCCTGCCCCGGAGGAGACCACATGGCGAGCCAGACCTCTCTTGGCCCGCCCGCTGCTTCCCTCAGCAGTGTACTTCGTAGATCTGCCTGTTCTGCTCCCCACTCTGTCTTTGGTGAAAACCTCTCACCGCCCCTGAGCCTCTGGCCTGTACCCCAGTTCTGTATGCACAAACAAATAATAAATTAAATCTTAAAAAAAAAAAATATCAAATAGGGCCCTCCCTCTGGTGGCACAGCGGTTTAAAGCACAGCATTAAGAAGGTAAAGCCACTTCATCATGAGTTCCATTCCCCTTCCCCAGGGTGACCCACATGGAGAGGCAGACCTCTGCTGACCAGCCTGCTGCTCCCCTCAGCAGAGTACTTCATCAGTCGGCCTGTTCTGCTCCCCACTCTGTCTCTGGTGAATCCTCTCACCGCCCTTGCACCTCTGGCCTGTATCCCAGTTCTGTATTCATAAATACTTCTTTTTAATACAAAAAAAAAATATCAAATATCCAGGGTTCAAATATCTGATTGTTTCACAAAGCTTTTTTTATAGTATTTGTCTGAATCATAATGAAGGTTCACACATTCTGCACCTGTATTCAAGTCCTCATTAACAATTTCCAGGACAACTGATAAGAATAGTTAAAAAGCTAGAACGATGTAATTAGTGCCTTTTTCTTTAGAAGTTTTCATCATAAAACTGCTTTAGTAATTTCACTTATATTTCAATTATCTTAAATTCCTTGGGGCATTTAATTGCTAAATATCAGGCTGTCTTTGAGGAATATACTCTATACAATATTGTTACTGTTTTTCTCTAGGACTATACGTGTATTGGGATGCGATGATCTTATGTGACTTCAATATTCTATAATTCAACTTTTAAAAATATTTTGCACTCAAGCTTTTAACACAGATTGCAAAACTTTTCTCCATGGAATTTGGAAAAAAGCTTCCTTTGATTCTACCACAGGTTGTCGAGGGCAGACAGGCTCTGCAAGTGGGTGATGCTGCTCCTCCCTGATCTCAGGAGCACAAACTGCTAAGACTGGGCATCTGGAGCTCATTTCTCCTCAGCAAAAGAAAGCACAACAAACTCATTCATTATCCAGGACCTGGATGAACTTTGCTGGTGGTGTTTCTGACACTAAACATAAATAAAAAAGCCGCAAGGCTCTTATCTACCACCACACAAAGAAAAATTACAGAAATTAGAGAATTTTAAATTATAGAAAGAAAACCCTTTCATTGCCATCATAAAAACTTTCTAAAGCCTCCCTGTGGTATGAGGGGTCAAGTCTCAGCACTTACGAAGCTACTGGCAGTCACTGTAGCACGAGTTCGATCCATGACCAGGAGATGACCCACATGGCGCAACAGACCTCTCCTGTTTCGCCCGCTGCTCCCCTCAGCAGTGTAGTTCAGTAAATTCACCTGTGCTGCTCTCCACTCTGTCTCTGGTGAATCTTCTCAACCCCTGCACTCCTGGCCTGTACCCCAGCTCTTGTATGCATAAATAATTTAAATAAATCTTTTTATAAAAATTAAAAAAAAATTTCTAATAAACAACTAAAGGAATTTATAATTTTAACAATAAAACAGAAGACAGATCTTTTTCTAGATAAGAGTCACTGAAAGTCAGGATCAAATGCTACTACCAAATAACACAAATTCTACAATTAGCCACTTTGAGTTTCCAGTTTTCCAGGTGAGACTAGTCCCCAGGTCTGGTGAACCAGCTCCTTCTTAGGCTCAGTGAGTGACATACCAGTCACTGAAGTCAGCGAGGAGATGGTTTTGTGCCTTTAAAACATGCCCAACAGAAAGAAGCTACATTTTCTGTATGGAGAAATGTTCAAAAAAGAAGAGCTTACATTGATTCCAAAATGTTCTGTGATGCCTCGGCCATGCTCACCCAGGACTCCAAATGAAAGGCTTTCCTCCAGAAAGATTCTTGCTTTGTATTTGTATTTTAATTTAACCTATGTGTTAAGAAAACAACTTTAAAATACTGATGATTAGCAGCATATACAGCAAATAGGTAAGAACAAAATTAAACTGCAAAGAGAGAAAGGAAGTTAGCCTTCAATATTGGTGGATTAGCATTTGCAAATCTACTAGCCAAAATGTACTTGTAAGCCCAAAATTAATACTTAGGATATATGTAGGGAATGGTGAAAACTTTGACCTAACAAGCATGTTCCCAGGTCAGCTTACAGACTGCTTCAGCTCATAATGTAAGCAAGGGTCCTTTTCATGGTCTATTTACTCTCATATTTTTCACATTTTCTACTTTTTTGGGTGATAGCCCCCAGCCATAGTGCTGAAGCGCTGTCTAGTGTGCTTCTCAGTACAAAAGGCCATAAAGTTTGTTAAATTGTGAGTTCAGTGTGACTGAAGCAATAGCATATAAACATATTAAATAAGATTATCTGTCAACAGGAGCACAGACAAAACAAAGTTGATGAAAAAGTTACCAAAGAATCACAGGAGCCTAATCCTACAGCATAAGGACAGTGTTTGTGACTGGTTTAGAGAAGATAATTATATATGTATATATATATATACACACACACACATATATATATACAGTAGAACATAGCCATCATAAATTGATGAAAACTGACTGAACTTTAGATGTTCTAAAATGATTAAATTTGATTGAATAATAGTTTTTAAAAGAAGAAAATGTTAAAATACTATGAACATAGACATATAATTTATTAATCTATTGAAATACTGGCCTGATTATATACCAAGACACCTGGGGATATGTACATATTCTGCCTTCAATTTAGATTCAGCTGTTTTTTTGATGCAGACAAAATTTCCTTCAATAAGCTTTTACAGTTTGTTTATCCCCTTTGCTTTTAGGTTTACGAAAATTCTTTTCTATCAAAAGTATAGATGCATATGTATCTATGTTTTCCTAATGATTTCATTTTATTTTATTTACACATTAGAAAGCTAACACATGCACTTATAAGTATTTACAAGTACTTTTTCTAGTGTTTGGTCGACTTATCCATATGTGATATGTATATGATCAGTTTCACAACTAAATTAAAACACTGATCACATACCAAGTTTTTAATGTATATGGCGTGAGAAGTTGGGCTAGTCAATTTTCCTGTATCTTACATATTTTTTCTTATGTCAAAATTATACTTTTATTTAAAGTTTAATTCACTACTAAGACAATTTCCCACAAAGACCATAGAAATAATGCTTTATACTTGTTGATCAGTATATACAAAAAGTAAGACACAATAGGTTAAAGATTAAAAGCTAATTTGCCTCCACAGTATGATCAGAGTGTGTTTTTGATACCTATTATACAAAGCAGTGCAGGCATTAGACATTAAAAGTGGTCATAAACAGGCCTTCCCTGGTGGCACAACGGGTTAGGACACAGCATTGCAAGCCAGCCACAGCCGCTTCTGTGCAAATTCGATCCCTGCCCCAGAGGTGACCTACACGGTGCAGCAGACCTCTCCTGACTCGCACGCTGCTCTCCTCAGCAGTTTACTTTGCCAGTCTGTCTGTTTTGCTCCCCACTGTCTCTGGTGAATCCTCTCACCCCCCTCCCCCTTGTACCTCTGGCCCGTACAACATGGCCTGTACCCCAGTTCTGTATGCATAAATAAATAAATCTTTAAAAAAAAAAAAGTGGGGCCCTCCCCGGTGGTGCAGTGGGTTAGGATTCAGCACTGCAAACTTGCTGCAGCTGCTTCAGTGAGAGTTCAATCCCCGGCCCCAGAGGTGACCCACATGGCACAGCAGCCCTCTCCTGCCTTGCCTGCTGCTCCCTTCAGCAGTGTACTTCGTTGATCTGCCTGTTCTGCTCCCCACTCTGTCTCTGTTGAAGCTTCTCACTGCCCCCTTCACCTCTGGCCTATACCCCAGGTATGTATGAATAAATAAATCTTTAAAAAAAAAAAGTGGTCATAAACAAAAAGCACAAATGTCAAATGTTGCCGGTGTTTGTTTAATGATTAACAAGGTTGCTTACCAATTCTGGAAGTGGACAGATAGTTCCAGTATTCATATACAACCCTTCCACTACAATGAAACGTCGAGTCACACGAGCCTTTCGAGGATTCTTTAAAAAGATAAAAAGTCGCATTTTAATTTTTGTAACTCTAAATGCAAAAATGTGTCCTTAAATACTTTCACCTGAAAGTATTTAGCTATCAAAGTCAAGTCTGAGTGCATTGAAACCGCAGGGTTTGAGATTCTGCTATTCTGAGATGAAGAACAGTGTGGTTTCTCCTCTTAAATATGACTTTTCAGTTCACATCAACTAGGCAACCTCACATACATACACACAGTTTAGGCACTAGGAGAGAATATTAAAATCCTCCAAGCCCAGAAAAATAGAAGGGGCCCAAAAATTTCTGGAGAGATAGGAATCTTTTATGTTATACAGTAGTCATGATACCTGGGTTATGTGGGTATAACCAATGATTCAACTTGTAATGGTTAGGATTTGTGCATTTCCGTGCCTGTAAATGTTATCTATGATAAAGAGGAACTCCAAGAGTAATGACAATTACCATCACCACAGAAGTAATAGGGAGTTAGGTGAAGGCTCAAAGGATCCAAGAAAGCAGATGATAAAAAAAAAGGCTGGGTGAAGAAAACAGGGACTATCACAGAATGTTTTCATAGAATGTGCTGGCAATTTTCTATAATAAGTTAAAAAATAAACAAACCCCTGTACTCCCTCATCTACCAAGAATCAGATAAAACACTTTTCCTTTATTACTCCTCACTACGAGGTCAAGTCAAACTCATGTAACCCATACCCAGATGTGCTGGAAGGCAGGGGAGGGACACCTCGCCAGCCCCACTGAGGGCCAGTCACTAATACACCACTCACCGCTAAAGAAATCTGTAGTGCAGCAGTGAGCTGGATCCAGTCTGCCACCACCTTACTACTCAAAGGTTGCTTAATTCTAATGGATAACTAGAAGCTCAAGTTTAGAGTTGAGATTTAAGAGGTATTTTAGAACCCACCTCAGTGAAGCTCAGGGAGTGAGCTTGAGGGTGTGGAGAAATGTTAATGTATACAGACAGCACTGAGTTTGTTCAGTCACCTTCACTCTCTTGTCATTAATTCAAACCTGAATGGCCTGGCAGGGGACATATGTGTCTGCTGGGCATGAAGGAGGACGGGGTAGAATCCTGTCTTTCCTTTCCTTTCCTTTTTCCTTTCCTTTCTCCTTTCCTTTCCTTTCAAAAATGAAGTACTTTTCTCATAACTTTAGAATGTTCAATGAAACAATTTTAGGGAATATAAAAGTACAAAAAAGAATTACATACATACTGATAGTTTAATAAATTTGTTCAAGTCAGGGTTTTAAGTTTATGATATGATAGTTTTTTAAAATGCTGTGAGCATTTCCACAATATTTAATCTTATTTAAAAGATGATTTTCATATAGATATAAAAATATTTTATGAATATACCATAAATTATTTAATTTTTACTCCATATGTTAGATTTAAGTTGTTTCCCTCATTTTGCTTATTACACTGCATTGTGAATAACCTTAAATCTGACACTTTTTTTGACTAATTTTTAAAGACCTAGGTTCAAGGCCTCCCTGGTAGCGCAGGGAGTCTCAGCATTATAAAGCTATTGCCAGCCACTACAGCATGAGTTTGATCCCAGGGAAGTGACCCACATGGCATAGCAGACCTACCCTATCTTGCTTGCTGCTCCCCTCTGCAGTGTATTTCAGTAGATCCGCCTGTTCTGCTCCCCACTCTATCTCTAGTGAATCTTCTCACCCCCACACCTGTGGCCTACACCCCAGTTCTTGTACGCATAAGTGAATCTTTAAAAATTTTTAAAAAGCAACAATAACACACACACACTAGACCTAGATTCATACCTAGGTCAAAAGGCATGGCTATTTAAGAATCCTGGAGTACAAGTGCCCATTTACCTTTTAGAAAGGTTGTGCCAATTCAAACTCTTCCAGTTACAGATCAGTCCTTTGCCTTGTAACAACTGACTAGCTCTGATTTTCACTATTAAAAAGTTCCTTAAATGGCCAGGAAAAAACCTATTTCTCTAACTTTTAGGGAGGCTAGTCTACTTTTCACTTGTTCCATTATTTGCACTTTTTCTTTAAACAGTGCTGTCTTTTTTTTAAAAGCATTAATACAGGACAAAAGAACACTACAAAACAGGATGAAAAATCATCTATGAAATGTAATACTCAGGAGAGTGATAATAAAATTTGACTATATTTTACTAAAATTTGAGTGATATTAAGTCTGGGCTAAACTGCAATATTTTAGTTTCAAATGAAAGATAAGTATCCAGTTTAATTTATAGAAAGTGAAACTGAAAAAAGAATTATTTTTAATATCAAAAATGCAGTAACTCAGAAAGTCTACTTATGTTAGGAAAACATGGTATAGATCAGTAGAAAGGTAAAAACTACAAAATGGAAATACCTATCAAGATGTTGAACTTTATTTCTTGTTATCTTTCATTAAGAAAGTTCCTTGGATTATAAGTTTTATAAGACACACACACACACCTTGAATATGTTTCCAAATTTGTACAATGCTAACTTGGCAAAATAAATTCTATAGCAGACTGTTTCACTGGTCACTCTTTCCAATGCACTGTTCTCTAGTAGCATTCTATTACTGACTCAGAATAAGGCACCTCTTTTTGCAATTTGTAGAAAGAATTTTCTCAGTGGAATGGATCTCAATATTAAGCATTACCCTCTAGATTTTTATAAATTGTGTAATGATGAAACACTGACCTACACATATCAGATATAAAATGTAAAATATGCAGACATACATATTTACCATGAGAATATGTATATGTATTAAGTACTGCCTTTAGACTGCCACCTACACAAAAATAACAGAATCCTCAAGGAAGAACGCAAATAGCAGAAAAATGGAAATTAACACAAACACAAGGAATGAGATGAGCAATTTAATCAGCTATTTTAGTAATGGGTGAGTTGCCCTGGAAAAGTCCACTTACAAGTGTTGTTTGAGACAAAGGATGTGACAGCCAGGTTCCCAGTATAGCCCATACATAATGGCCTCTGCTGAGACCCACAGACTGAATGACCTTTCCCACCCATGTCCTCAGGGTTTCAGATATGAAAATTCTAAATAATGCTCCAAACATGTTTCCCATTATACCTTCCAATCACAAAACCAAGGGGCAGTTCCACTAATCCCCAATGGCCCCCACCACCTGCCTCCCCCCCAGGAACTAAGAAGGTACTTGGGAAGAAATGTGAACAGGCTGCAGCTGGTTGAAAGCCATGCTGCCATGCTGAGACAGGGTTTTCCCACTGTCAGAGCTGCTCAGAGCTCCAGGATAAAAATTGGGGGGAAGGAGGAGAGGGAAAGAGTCTCACTTTGCTCATACGTTCATAAATGTATCTGCTGCCATTATTTCCTCTGGCTAATCAATACATGATTTACTATGATATGAATAAGCCTATCTGAAATTCACTAGGCAAGTCTCTAACATCTAATGAGTTCTGGTCTTATTTTAGAGTTGAGAGTCTCTATCTCTCAAGCCCCAAAGTGTGTGCTGTTTCTCTCTTTCTTTTAGAAAGTTGACTAGATCACCCTTCCCCGAATTTGCCATATATAATTATGGCATTGATGCGGCAATTATAATCAGACTTGGCTCTCCAACAAGAAGTACATTTAATAAGCAAGTACACCTTACTTAATATCCAAATATGATCCGCAGGCAAGTTTTTATGACAAATTATCATTTCATATATAATTTAGCTGGTTAGAAAGTACAAAAGAGGTATATAATTTTCTTCAAAAGAATCATACCTTTTGATCTTCAATCTCTTGTTCTTTTAGTAGTCGCTCCAGGTCAGCCATATCATTATGCTTAAATAACTTAATGTCACTACGTGATGCCTGTAATCCTTTCTGAATAGCAAAGCAGGCAGCTCTATCTCTGCAAGAAGACATAATCATCAAAATGAGGTTTAAAGGACCCTAAACTTCTCAGAAAAGGAATCCTTGTTTTTGTAAAATGACCAATACTTATTTGCTAACTTTACACAGTAAGTACATGAAAACATATTTGAACATTTATAAAACAATGCTTTTGCTTCATCCCATGTTTCAATTCTGTTCCAGGAAGCATATTCTGGTCACATTTCACCCTCTCAAAAATTATCACTCATCTTAGTAAGGTGATCACATCGGGTTTACTCTCAGCAACTTCTAAGACATACGGCAATAGGGCATCTCTGTTCGACAGCTCTGCCATCATTTTGCCACGAGAAGCAATACATGATTGACTACATAACCCAGGGGAGAATTCTGGGTCCTGGAGATTCAAATCCAGTAAAAATCTTTTCAATTGGGCTAATTATGGGAGAGATTTTTTTTTTAATTAAAGTTATATCATTTAAAAGCAAGAGTCTGATCCCCGGCCAGGGAGCTAACCCACACAGCACAGCAGACCTCTCTTGACTCACCCGCTGCTCCCTTTTGTGTATTACAGTAGATCTGCCTGTTCTCCCCACTCTGTTTCTGGTGAATCCTCTCATTGTGCACACCTTTGGCCTGTGCCCCAGTTCTAGTATGCATAAATAAATAAATCTTTTTTAAAAGTATATGGCATTACAAGAAAAGACAGATTAGCTAAGACCGTGAGAAATAAACATGAAATGTGCTCTACGGATTTTCCCAACTTGAGTTTATGAAGCTGGCAAAACTGGAAAAGCCAAGAGAGCACAGACAAAAAAGCTTTAACAAAAGTCTGTTCTTTCTGGCCAAGGTATAGGGAAGGGCAGCCCAGCAAAAAGAAATGGTTCTATCTCAGACTACAAAAACTTCGCCTATCACCTCCATACCAGCAAAGGCTAAGGAAGGACCAGACTCTGATCTTGCAAAGTTAAAACAAGGTTCTCCGAATGTCTCCCTGGGTGGTGCTGAGAAGAATACACGGAGCCCCAGCTTCTACCCCCCCCTTTACCCTCCCTCTCTCAGGCTGGGGTCTGGCAGAAGGACTCCGTGGAAAGCAGGATCTCACCAAGACCTAATAGAAATGTTTTAAAACACACCCCACCCCCACCAGGTGTCAATGGAGGCCAAATGTGGGGTCCTGGATTTGTACCTCCACCTGGCAGTGAAGAGGCAGCAGTGCCCCCTGCCTCTGTTAAAAGATTATTAGAGAAAGCCAATTAAAACAAGTTTAAATATAGACTAAAACAGCTCAATAGGGAAATTCCAGGTTTCAATCAAATATCACTGATCATACCAAGAGCCAAAAGATAACACTCAGAATGAAAGTAACCAACATATGCCAATACTGAGCTGACATATGTCAGCATTCCAATTTTAGAGCAGTCATGATAAAAAGTATCAATGAACAATTATGAACATGCTTGAATCAAATAAAAAACAGAAAGCCAGCAAAGAAACAGATAACAGATTGAAGAACAAAGTAACCATGAGAAAAACCTTAACAATAGGTTCTGCTGCAGAATGAAGAAAAAGAGAGGAAAGAGTCAGTGAATGAAAACATACAACAAGAGAGATAATTCAAGTAAACAACAGAGAGAGTAAAGACTAGGAAAAAAAGAACAGAGTCTCAGGGCCTCTCAGACTATCATAAAAGATGTGATATTCCTGTCAGTGCACTGCCAGCAAAGAGAAAGAAGGCAGAACTACAGGCATGGAAAGAAATGTTGGCTGATAATATTCCAAATTTGTAAGACGCTTCCACCTGTGGACTACAGAAATGAAATTCGAACAGGTAACCCCCAACAAATAAATGCCAAGACAATTACAGTCAAATATTCGAGAGCAAATAACAAAGAAATAAAAAAGCCTTCAAAGAGAAGGCTAAAAAGGGAATATACGGCCCTCCTTGGTGGCACAGCGGGTTAAAGCGCAGCACTGAAAAGCTAAAGCCACTTCCACATGAGTTCGATCCCCGCCTGCGCCGGAGATGACCACATGGCGTGGCAGACCTCTCCTGACCCGCCCGCTGCTCCCCTCAGCAGTGTACTTCGTCGACCTGCCTGTTCTGCTCCCCACTCTGGCTCTGATGAAGCCTCTCGCTGCCCCTGAGCCTCTGGCTTGTACCCCAGCTCAGTATGCACAAATAAATAAATCTTAAAAAAAAAAAGGAATATACTTTAAAGATTGCTACACATTTAATGGAACAATTCCATGAAAAACAAAACTACCTCAATGTAACCAATTAGGGTACAGATAATTTGAATAGACTTTAGTAAGGATATTGAATTCATAATTAAAATATGTCCCAAAATTAATTCTCCAAGCCCTGTGTATTTCACTGGACAATTCTACTTACAGAATTAATAATAATATTATACAATATCTCCAAAGAATAGAGTACTTTACAAATGATTTTATGAATTATTTTATTAACCTGGTACCAAAACCAGACAAAGTCCAACAAACAGCAAATATCATTAGCCACAAGGGGAGTGTAAATTAAAACTTCAAAGAGGCTATAATTAAAAATAACAACAACAAAAAAAAACAGTGAAAACCAAATATTCCTGAGGACGGGGAGTGACTGCATCCCTTAAACTATGCTGACAGTAAAAATACACTCTGGAAAAGAGTTCGGCAATTTCTTAATAAATTAAACCATCAATAATACCATGTGATCTAGCAATTGCACACCTTGCCATATATGTAGGGAACGGAAAATTTAGGGTCATGAACAAACCTATAAATGAATATTTATAATGAAGCTTTAATTGTAACAACTCAAAACAGAAAAACTCAGAAGTCCTTAACAGATGAAAGGTTCAATTGAAGTGCATCAGGGTGGAATAGAACCCAACAAATAAAACGAACAAATTCTTCATCTGCACAGCTTGGTTGAATAGCCAAGAAATTACTGCTTAATGAAAAAAGCCAGTTCTCAATTGTTACTTTCTGTATGATTACATTTGTATAGTAATCTTGACAAGACACAACTATAGAAATGGAGGACAGCTCAGAGGTTGGCAGAAGTGAAGGAGTGGGCAGGGCGGAAGAGATGTAGTGTGGAAGCAGGCAGGAACCTTGTGGTGATGGAAATGTCCTGAGCCTTATATCAATGTCAACATCACAGCTGTGAAACTGTGTTCTTTTTTACCTCCAATACGCCTCCTTTAAAGTGAATTTCTCATATGATATTTAAAATTACGTAGAAAAGAATAGCTGTCTACAGACTCTAGAAAATGAAGTTTTAAGACACTAGGCATAGCATTTACCAGTGAATTTAGCCTGAGCTTCAAGCAGTAAGTCTAGAGGGCAATATAGTATTTATTATCTCAAAAAGGAAAGCACAGTGGGTACTTGTATACAGCGACAATGAATGACAAGGTGGTTGTGGGTACAATGCTATTACTAAAACCCAGAAATATTGTTTAAATTAATTGCTCTTGGGCATCCCTGGTGGTGCACTGGATTAAGCCACAGCACTGTGAAGCTATCTGCAGCCACTGCAATGGGAGTTTGATCCCCAGACAGGGAAGGGACCCACATGATGCAGCAGACCTCTCCTGTTTTGCTTGCTGCTTCCCTCAACAGTATATTTCAGTCAATCTGCCTGTTCTGTCCCAACTCTGTCTCTGTTGGATCCTTTCACCTTCCCATATCTGTGGCTGCACCCCAGCTCTCATATGCATAAATAAGTAAATCTTTAAAATAAACTAGTGCCTCTCAATTTAGTGTTGAGTCTTATTACTTGATTTTTCTAACCATTCTAATGGTCATATGAGGAAACAGTAGCACTCAGGCCAGGCTGTGTGATGGTTGCTTCCAGGTTGTTCAGGGAAGGAGAGGCCACATATACCTTAAAACACCAGGTACAGCCAGCCCTGCGCGAGTAACCTGAGCTTGCTGCACGAGTAGCAGCCCCACCTTGAGTGAGAAGTAGCCGAATAGTGCAGAGACCAAGTAAGCCAGGGTCCCCTCTTTCAGTTCCCTCCTCCATCTATTAATTTACTGAACTAGTACTTATAGAGCACTACTACACAGCAAAACTGTTGGAGGCAATGGACTACTATAAACTGTGGCAAGTGCCATAAAAGGACAGTGTGTCTGAGGCAAGACGAGCAGAGGACAGAATGTGACTGCGTGTGTGTGCACACAATTGCAGGCAAGCAGGTTTAAGAAGAGTGACTCTGAAGGGAAGGATGAGGGCCCACATGATTACAGATCCACAAAGACACCCAATTACTTAGACATAAGGGTTTTCCTCTATGCAGCAGAGTCTAGGCCTGATGTGAGAGGTTGGGGAAGGTTTCCTGCAGAGCTGGTACATGTGTAGCATCAGCAGAATGAGCAGGAATTAAACAGATGAAAGGAAGAAAAAGGACTAAGGACTAGCAAGTGCAAAGAGCCTGAGCGGGGAGGAAATTAGCATAGAAGGCTGCTGAGGCAACAGTGTGAGTACCTGAGGAAAATTGCACAGATGAGCTTTAAAGTGTACTCTAAAAGGCCCTAGATCATAAGAGCCTGTAAATTTACTTTAGGAAGAAAGGAAGCGGAGAAATGACCAGATTTATGTTGAAAAATATTCTGATTATGGTGTGAAAAAGGAAAAGAGAAAACAAACATCTGATAAAATTAAGAGTCACCTAATAGTCCATTCAAAAAAGAGGCTTGGGTTAGAGACAAGTGTTTCTGACAGCACAACCAGCTGCCTGTCTTCCCCACCCCTCGCTCTGCTCCACAGCCCACTGTGCCCCCGACAGTAAATGGCAGCACCATGAACCCAGTAGGCGCCATGCTAACACAGATCTGTTTGGGAGAAGCTAAGGAAGCCCTCAACTCATGGCTTCTATGTTCTAGTATGCCAGGACGCAACATCTGCTGAGAGCAGGAGCCTGAGTGGGGGTGCTGCAGAGAGTGCATTCCCCAGGTAGTGTGCATGACCACAAAGGTGGTGACCAGACTCAGGAGGATACCAGACTGTCACAGAGCTGCTGATGGAGGTGGATGGCTAAGCTTGGCATTCTCAACATCAGCAAGTACAATCACAATGGCTGATAACCAAGTGCCGACACCTCCACACATTATTTTACAGGAGGTCTCAGATTCTGTCGAAATACTTGGCTTGAGTAACTTACATGTTCTTCGGAAAACAAATAAATAAAATCATTTTAGGACGGTAACTTCTAACTAAGGCATTCTCTAGGAGGTGTAGGAGGGTGGTCAACAGTATTTCCAAAGAAATTTTGCTTAGAGTTATAGGGCAAGGTCACTTACACAAACACAATGTCTCCTCTCTTAGAGTAGGCAGGAATAGCACTGGCTATAGTGGCAAATCCATATGAGTATATAATTGCTTCTTCTGTCTTCATAAATTTTGCCAGGCGGTCTTCCAAATCCAAGTGGACATCTATTTCAGTAATAAAAAGTTAAATGGTTATACTGTCTTACGATTCATTCTTCATTAAAGAATAAAGAAAGAAAGTAAAACAAGCAGTTTGGTTATTCATACTTTCCGCTTTGGCCAAAAGGCAAATGTTTTACAAATTACGTAAGCTCTATTAAGATAATTTTGGGCCCAACCTATTTCCAAAGCCTGTGAACTGAATCGGTTACACAACTGTCTATACAAGCCTACAGGGGTAACTCCAGCTCTGGGTTTTGTTTTCGTCACAATCACCAGAGTTCAAGGTCCAGTGACTTTGTCTGCTTTAACTTCCCTCAACCAACAAGGCTGAGGATTTACCGATTTTATTAATGGCTTTTCACATTTTAGCAGAAGGGACCAAAAGGACCAAAAAGGCACTAAGAAAATTCTTTTTAAAAGGAAAGAAAGAAAAAGGAAAGCAATCAACTTAAGCAGAACCTCACATACTTTGAGTGAAGACTTTGAACAGAGGCGGTCACACCTCCAGTCTGTGTCGGCACTTGCTTGTGGCACCTGCCTTTTCTGTGCAGGACTGAGTTTTGTTTGAATCTTTCAATGTATTGGGGAATCAAATTTACAGCACAAAGAGAAATGTGGCCCTTTTACAGAAGCAGCTTAAGAATACTGATATAATAATGAGGATAAATTGTAACTGTTCAAGCTGATTTTTTCCCTCTTACATCATTGCTAATTAGTCACTGACCTCTCCAGGTTAAGTTCTAAGGCTTTAGTTCCTGGGAAGGAGGGACCAGTGATTTCTAGAACAGCCCGCTAACTGGCTGTGAACTGGAAAGCTTCCAAATAGTCTTAAAGTGAAGAACTACCCAAGGGAAAAAGCGATTTTTCTCTTTTAATTATTCCGAGACTAGCTGGAGAACTGGATGACAGCATTCTCAGATACCTTGTCCAAAGCAAATCAAGCAGCTACAGGAAGGATGCAGCTAGGATGTCCATGCCTTAGAGCTTTCTGGGAAGTAGGAAATCAAAGGCAGTATAGTCAGATTTGAGGCCCTGAAAGGGAAGCTGCGGAATGTCCACTGAGGGGAATGCTGAAGTCCAGGCAAGCCCAAGTCCAGGGCGGGGTGGTGTGTGCCAAGTGGCAGGACCCACCAAGGGGGACGGCTCCATGACCACCAGCTTTGGCTGGCTTCAGCAACAGGCTTCATTTCAGGAGCAGCCAGCACCTCCCTCTAGATGCCAGGGAAGACAGGCCCTGCACTGCCTTACTTCCCTGTCCCAGGGACAGGCAAGCCCCTCAGCCTAGGAGACCCCTGGGAGAAGGAGGTGAGGGAGGAGAACTAAAAGATTGAGATACACAAGAGACCACTTAACCCATGTAGGTACAGAATTGAATGTGAGTAGACTAAATATTTCTATGTTAAGTCACAGAGACACAGTGACATATTTTAATTGTTAAGGGTAAGACTTCTATCACCTTCCAAGGAGGTTGGTAGACGAAATAAAGTAACAAATTCTTGGAACATCTGAACTGAGGATCTAAAAAGTGTTAACTCTGACTCACTGATTTATTAGAGGCACAGACTAATCTTATTGTGATGTTATCTAATTAGCAAAAGGCGAAATTAAAAATTATAAAAGTTGGGTCTTCCTGGTGGTACAGAGATTAAAATAACACTATTAAGCTATCACCATCACTGAGGCAAGAGTTCAACCCTCAGAAAGAGAGCTGACCTTCATGGCACAGCAGATCTCTCCCGTCTTGCCCGCTCCTCCCCTCAGCAGTGTATTTCAGTAGATCTGCCTGTTCTGCTCCCCACTCTGTCTCCCCACTCCTCTCATTCTCCGCACCTTTGGCCTATAACCCAAGTCCTTGTATCCACAAGTAAATAAAGATAAATCTTTTTAAAAAGTTATAAAAGCTATAACTTCACAAATAACTATATTTTAAAAGAAGCAGTTAGTTGAGGGTGGTCCAACAATTTTCCCAGTGCAGTCATTTGTTAATCAAACATTCAGTAAATATTACACACAGACAGATACTCTGATAAATACGGCACCAGGAAGAAAAATAAGCTTTCTGTCATTAGACAAAGAGACACAGGTCTGACAGGCTTGTGGCAGCAGTCACTAGAAAGCCCAAAGAGAGGCTAAGCTGAGTCTCTGGTCTGCTGGTCTGAAGCTCTTGAGTCCCTCCTTTACCCTAAATGCATAGCACTCAAAAGCAGAGAATAGTTTTTTATCTTAAACCCAAGATGGAAGAGGGTGACTCCTGGGGGAGACAGGGGAAGATCCCCCTCATCTAAGTGAAACTCCAATTTGATGTGCTCGCAGAAACAGGAATCAGGGCACTGAGTAGCAATATCCAGCTAAGTCCTACAGACTTAGCTCCAAGTGACTCCTCACTGATTGGTGATGAGATGAGAAAAAGTAAACTGAAGCCCACTTTAAATACAGATTTCTTAAAGATATTATAGAACTGTCAAAATGAAATATTTAAACCTTTCACTTAAGTAGTGATAAAATACTAAGCATGCCTTTTCCTATTTGTAAGTCAAAACTCATACCAACAGTCCAGTATCATAGAAAACACATATGGACTACTTGATTTCTGTCACCAATTGGTTAGCCATTTTATTTTCATTTTAAAATGAAAAATTTTACAAAAACAAGGGTTATTTAAGAATAGATCCAGTTCATCAAAATGGGTACCTAAAGGGGAGTTTAGCAGTCCAAGCGTCACATCTACATTGCCACAAGGCGAGTCCTGCAGCACCACTTGGCCCTGTACCTGTGTGCTCACTCTTGCAAGAGAGATGCTGCCAGTGTAAAGCTTCAGCAAAGCCTGGCAACAAAGAGGACCCAGCCTCCCAAGCAGCTGAGCAAGGGTGCGCCTCCCTGTCCTCCTCCTCAGTGTTCTGGAGTGCTCTCCCACAACCCTCATCATGCTGCTGCCCCTCACTTCCCATCAGGTGGTCAGGTGTGAGGGCAGGTCCTCTGTAGGAGTTACAGGTAATTCCCCTGTAACAGTGCCTCTAAACTGGGCAAACCACCACCAAATCAGCCAGCACACTGACAACCTAGGCCACTGGTGAACTGCTTTCAGTCAGTATCTCTATGTTAAAAAGAAAAACCTGCTATGGATACAACTTTTGCCAACTGAGAAAGGGACTGTAAATCATCCTATAGACTTAGCTCCAAGTGACTCCTCACTGACTGGTGATGAGATGAGAAAACAATCTTCTTTGTTTCAGGGGCCTCAGTTTGCTAGAGTAAGTTAGTTTTTCCTAGATGTTGAAAAGTGTTATGGGAGGAGACTTATTATTATAGACACTCATAACCATCTTTTTTTTTAAAGATTTATTTGTACATACAGAACTGGGGTACAGGCCAGAGATGCGGAGGGTAAGAGGATTCACCAGAGACAGAGTGGGGAGCAGAACAGGCAGAACGACAAAGTACACTGCTGAGGGGAGCAGAGGGCGGGTTAGGAGAGGTCTGCCGCCATGTGGTCACCTCCGGGGCAGGCGGGAATCGAACTCATGCGGAAGTGGCTTTAGATTCTCAGTGCAGTGCTTTAACCCGCTGCGCCACCAGGGAGGGCCCTCATAACCATTTTTATACTGATTCACGAATGTGGTAAAAAAGAACCTCTGTGCAATGAATTAGTGACTAATTGGTTCTTTCCAAGTTCCAAAAGTTTAAAAAGGACTGAACTTTTCTTCTTACAGGTACACACTGGGTTTTGGCTAGTGTTAGGCTTGCAAAGCTGGTTTTGTGACAGGTAATTAAGGATCACTGTGCAACTTCTCTTGATGTAAGATAGATACTCTACGCAGTGAAGAAACTCTCAGATCAAGGGAGGGAAGCTAGTCAACAGGAAAACTGCCAGGGCATGTCCTGACTTTTGACATCTGCATCTTCTGTGTATGATCCTTTTCACCGACTGGGGTCATGGATTTGTATGGGTTAAAAGTAACCCAGGACCTCCTCTGATTCACAGTAGGAACAAATGGGGGGGTCGGGGGGGGGGGGAGAAACCACACAGGCAGGAGGCAGAAAGTCCTTTCACTGTTTGCTCTCCTGTCTGGTACTTACTCCCTCACCAGAACTAAGACAGGAGGTAGGGCCAGTGCAGGCCCGCCCAGCACCAGCACAGGGCCTGGCCACAGTGCACCACAGTGCTCAGCCCTCGGTTGCCTCGCTACCAGAGGTATCTCTGGACAGGCCTGAAACTATTCTGTGTCTCTCAGGTCCTTCTATGAAAAAGGTAACAGTTGCACCTGTCTCAAAAATTGGTAGGAGGCCTACACAAGTTAATGCTCCTCTGACACAACAGTGTCTGGCAAGGAAGGCCATATATATTTATTTCCCTTCAGACTTAAACAGGGTTTCGCATTAGGACATAAATAAAAGCTGAAAGCTGTGTTTTTCAAAATGTTTCACATTTAGCATCTTATATGCTCCTTACCAAAATGTTTTAAGCTGTGTCAAGAAGGGCAGCTCCCTTCCCACACCCATGAAAACTGGAATCCATGACGGGTGGGAGGAAGTGGCAGATCTAGGAACTTTATGATCAATTTCTCTTCCTACTCTAAGTAGGAATGCAGTCATGGTTCAGTTGACTGCTCTAAAACAAAGAAAGAAAATATTTGTAAAAATAAACAAGTGAATAACTGTTTACTATTGGCTCTAGAACACAATTAAATGCCACTCTCTCTCTCACCATGAAACCTTGTCATGAATTGTTTTCTCCTCTAGTTTAAACAGCCAAGTATGCAATAAACATGATATGCTCAGCCACAGGTAAACAAAACCTGAATGGATTAAAATCAATGCATAATAACTAAGAAACTCAACAATAGAAAGTCTTAACCAGACTGAGAGGAAAGGAAGGCTGGCATGGTGAAGATCACTCATGTTAAACAATACAAGAAGGAAAACTTTGGATCACAGTCCTTTTGAGACTATTAACACAAATTGTTCAGTTCTACCTGCCCAGACTTTAAAAAGTAAGAGACATTTAGCTCGGGAGATGGAATGAAGCATAACTCAAAATTTGCTTTTGCTACATTATTCATCTAATATACTACCATGAGATAATGAAGAGAATGATCTAAAAAGGAAATTTGCTTTTACAGCAAGCATACTATATTCATTACCTGAAAAACTGAGTAAAGAGCTAGAAGGAGTATTTCTCTCTTTAAACACAGATGCTTAAATGAGATACTTCCAGAAGAAAGAAAAAAAAAGAGAGACAAATTTGAAAGCACCTTTCTGAGGGCTCAGGGAAAGAGATCCCAGTCCTTAAAGCAAACAATTCACACACATATACAAGTGACTTCAAGCAAGAGGAAAGGTCCTCCTATCTGCTTTACAGTTCAGAGTTAAAGGCGAATGCACTCTAAGTGTCCAGAAAAAATTGATTATAAGAGTACTTTAGAAATTTAAAATATAGCCTTAGTTGACCCTGAGTAGCTTCTCTTTTCTTATCAAACACTGAAATTTCAAGGTAAATTAATGTAACAACAGTAATTTAAGGAATTACTTCTAGGATAAGAAAAATATCAAAAAACATTACACTGTAGGTTTGGTATCTTGTTACAAAACGATCACATGCAAGTTAACCCACAACCTCCATCCAGATGCCATAGTCTTCAACTATAGTCAAGTCAAAGATGTACCAATGACCCTTAAAGCTGTTTACAGAAGGGTTGATACGCAACTTATCTGTTCAATATAATCTCTCTGGTGGTTCATCCAGAATCTTAAAGATCAAACCCAATTTAAATTCAAAACATTTGCTCCAACTCCAAGAACATAACATGTGTACAGTATGCTATCATTTTTGTCAAAATGGAGGGGGGAATATATACACAACAGTAGTTGGCATGTCTTTAAAAAAAAGTCTCAGAAGAATTAATAAGAAACTACTGATAGCGGTCTTTAGGAGTAACAGGAATAGGGGATCGGGGTGTCTGTAGGGAAAAGACTTTTCATTCTCTATTGTTAAAATTGTTGAAGTTTATATCATGAACTGAATTAATTAAAAGCCATTAATTTAGGGCCCTCCCTGGTGGTGCAGCTGGGTAAAGCACAGCACTATGAAGCCAAAGTCACTCCAGCATGAGTTTGATCCCCCGGCTGCCCCGAAGGTGATCCACATGGCACGGCACGGCAGACCTCTCCTGACCCGCCTGCTGCTCCCCTCAGCAGTGTACTTCATCAATCTGCCTGTTCTGCTCCCCACACTGTCTCTGGTGAATCCTCTCACTGCCCCTGCACCTCTGGCCTGTATGCATAAATAAATACATCTTCAAAAAAAAAAAAGCCATTAATCTAAAGACGTGGTGTCTGGAAGGACATAGCACATGATATGCACTTCAGGTAATTGCCCTATTTAACAATACATTTCCACAACTCTCGGAAAACTGGTTTAGAAATCTGAAACAGTTTTTCTTTTTTCCCCCCACAACTTGATTTAGCAATAAATCTCTCATCTGTCTGCTCAGCTTAACTCCCAAGCAGGGGCCAAGGTCACACATGCAAATCAACTCCACTAGAAAGAAGGCTTTTAAGAAATCAGTTTATTTACCCCAGCAAGTAGATCATAGAAAGAAAACATTGCTGATCAGATAACAGGCAACCTCATAAAAAATGCCTTTCCTTGTTTTCTCAAACTTACAAGGAAATCTTCCCCCACCAATAAAAACCAAGCAAACAAACCTTGTTTACAATAGGCCAGAGTGAAGAGGGAGACCCTGATCTGAGCTTTTTTAAGTCTTTGATCTTGACAGTAAAACCAGGAATAGGAGTACCTGGTTTCTAGTTTTAAGGCAGAAATTACCAAACTGTAACTGTAGGAAAGTCGCTCAACCTCTCTGTGCTTGCTCTCTCAGCTGAACAGCTGGGATGCTAGAATACAAGATTTTTAAGATCCTTTCCTGCTACAGAATTCTCATACACTAAGAATTCTCATACACTAATCCTGTCATCTACTCCCGATACAAATAATTTAACCAGGAAAACTAGCTATGGAATAAAGAAAGTTACTCCCTTTAATAAAACATCTTACCTGTTATGGTGAAAAAAACACAAAGACCAAGAGATGGAAATGAAAAGACAGCAAAAACTTCCACTCTACTTTCCCACGTGTCACATTTTACATTCTGTAAGCCAGAATGTTTATTCAGGTAATATAGCCACTTGAGCAATTACTTAATGACAATTTTGTAATTTTCAGATGCAAAAAATACATAACAAAACCCACAAAAAGCTAGAGCTGTTTTCCATGACTCTGAGGTGAGGAGTTCATTGTGTTTGCAATCACACACTAATCACAGTATTACTAAGCCTGTCCCAGGTCATCCGCACATAAGCAAATCAATAATCCTTGTACAGAAAGAGCTATGTGGTCTCTAGCACCCCAGTCTATTCTCAGCCACTCCAGTCTCCTTTGTTTGCATCAAAGTATGGCCAGGGCTTGTCCTCACCAATGTGATGTAGGCAGAAGGACATCAACTCAACCCACATGCCTTTTAGGGACTCCTGTACCCCCATACCTATCATCTTCAGCCACACAAAGACGGCGCCCTTGGTATTACAGCAAGGAACTAGGGAAGATTCGATTCCTACACAACTACAGAGAGCAGTCTCCCACAGCCAAATCCTGCACCTTGTTACTCTCATGCGCTAGAGAAATAAACTAGGCCCTCACTCCACTGTCTCATGGTGTATACGCAACAGCAATTATGAGTCCCCTTCCTGAGACAGTGCACCTGAGGTTCTTACAACTCTTCTCCACAGGTGACATTCAACTTGAGACTAATACATCTCTCCTAGATGGTTCCAAATGTGATGTTTTAGAAAGTGAGATAAAGAGACCCAGCGAAAGGTAACAGGCCCCATTAAGAGATGAGCCTTTCCGGAACACCTGAGCACCCCCAGGCAGGCACCTTTAGCTTTTGCACCCAACCAGATTGCCTTCAGACTCATTCTTCAGAAATTTCACTAGTGTCCCAGGCTCTTCAACCAAGCAGAAAGTAGATAAGGCAGCTTTGATTAAAGATGACTTCCTTGATTAATCAATAAATTCAACTTTCTAAAAGACGTGAAGAAACAGTGTCACAAAGAATAATGTTACTTCAACAAAGGGAGAGTAAATTTGGAGATCAAAACAAGGGAAGGATACAAGCAGCTGAGACAGCTTGTCAAAGGAACCTTTGTGTCAAAGGATATAGAAACAGCAAAAGAGTCTTTCCAGACTAGGATTCACCCTCTTTTACCACTAGAGGTTATTTCCCTGAGACTCTTTACTGCACATCAGTAGAAGAATATATTCTCAAGTGGGAACACTTTCTTTTAGGAAGAACCCATTTCCTATTGGTTTACAAACCTATTGGTGCAGAGAATCAAAATGAAGCAAAATATACTGTTTAAAATAAAGCATAGCATAATTTCTCATGCTATTTCAAAAACCCTGTTTCGTAAATTGGTACTTTAAGGAACACACAGGTCACTTCAGAGATTTAGAAACTGAGTATGTTCATATCATCTCATGACCTCACAATGACAATGAAGATAACAGGAAGCTACTGGTACATCTCAGGTTATCACTTAAAGACCTACCACCATTTCCAGGGCATGAATCTGCTTTCTACAAAACCGATGATGTTAGGAAACTAATACTGAAAAGTAGATGGCTTGTTAAATTAGGAAATGAGAGGAAAAAAAAAAAAAAGAAAAACAAAGTGAGGTAATAAGTAGCACACAGCATAATACCACCACGAATCACAGGTATCTTGTTCAAGGAGCTCTAAAATAAAACTAAATCTTAATTTTTCAAAGTAGCAGTCTGTAAAGAAAATGAAACGTACCAAATGTGCCATAAAATCCTCTAGGTCCACACGTCCCCACACCGTACTTCTTTAGAGATGCCAAAGCTGCTGCCTTTGTGGAAGTACAAACAGAAGATAATAATTTTTCTTAAAGAGTTTGAAGCTGACCATTCCCTATTTTTTAACCCACAGCTCTTTCTCCCCTCCCTCCCTCTACTTGCCCTCCTGTCTTAGTACTATGCCAATTTTATTTTTACATTTAGAACAGGTTTTGAGGAAAAGGAGAAAGGAAAAAAAGAGGCACCTGCAAAGACACAGATGGACAGAGAGCTGCTGTGACTGCGGCTGCTTTTCCAAGGGAAAGGTCTATTAAGAGAGACGCCTGCAGAGACACGGGCAGGCTGCCGGTACCAGGACAGTCTCACAGGATATACAGGAAAGCAGGCACAAAGACTCAGATAAAAGCCTTAAAATATGGGAAAATTTTAAGAGCTCAATGCTCAAAACCTGGGTGCCTCAATGCCTTTATATTCTGTTGCGTTTAATGCCATAAATCTATCCTCAACAATGTGTCCAGCCCACAATCCCGATGGGATTTCCTCAATATGTCTGACTACTGCCCAGGTCTGGTTCATTGAAAGCCAGGTTTTCAACTCTGTCATAAAAAAGTAAATACCTTCTATAGCTCTTTCTGACATTCTACATTTGTGTTCATGTTCAGTGTCATAAATCAGCCACGCTGTCTGCCGACTTTAACATATATAATACTTACCTTAACCCGAGGGTTATCCAACAATCCAAGAAAATTAAAGGAGGCAAAGTTTATACATTCTTGTCCATTCACCACAATGTTGTGGCTTGGAGGGCTAGGGAAGAGGGGCAAGAAAAGCATCACTGTACAGGACACATGCGCAAGAATGTTACCCTAGTTGTATTCTAACTAGCTGCATAGCAGTCTCTTCGTTCTTACTTTTAAAAAGTAAATGTAAATAATGATATATTAAAAAAAAAAAAAAAAACCAGATAGTCATTACTTCTAACCTTAATGAGTTTCCTAAAGGGAAAAAAAAAGCTAAGATTCCCAGATGGGGAAAAGTATTTACTTTGGTTTTAAACTCCCTTAAGAACTAAGTAGCTAAGTAAAGTGCCTCAGTGCCTCAGGGAAAAAAAAATTGAGACAAAGAGGGAGGAAATAATAAAAAGATTAGGATCAAAGGCAGAATAAATTATGATCCTGTACAGTTAAGCAGTTTACAAATAGATCTTATTTATAGGAAGGTACTAACAAGTGGGATATGTTCCCAATTTCTAAAGTTAAATAAATGGAAAGCTATTTAAGAGGCACAACCTCCTGGCCTCTTGGAGACGGGGAAGAACTAGGTTGGCAGCTGCACAGGACCCTGGACTAAATTTGGTGTGGACAAGAGATGGGCCTTCCTTTGCTGGCAAACCCTCTAGCTATAGGTTACACTTCAAAACCAGAGAATCACACCATGGGACGTGAATGAAACAGTTCAGTAAGCCACAAAGGCCACTTTAACTAAAGGAAAATATAAGAATAGAATGAAATAGAAAATACCAGAGGGCATCACCTAGGGGAAGGAGAAGGACCATGGCACAGAACATGTTTCAGTGGCATACAGGCAGTGGTCTATGTACTGGGCAGCAAAAAATATACTGCAGTTAGGAAATTTAAGAAAACCACTTTCACTGGTATGTTTTAACACAACTGGTATTCTATTGAGAAAAATTAAAAAAAAGATGCTGAGAAACAAGGAAAGAAAAAGAAAGACCATAAAAGCAGATTAACTCATTTAAAAAAAAAAAATCAAGAAAACAGTAGTTGTAGATAAATTTGCATTCTTTCATCTACAAGAAAGAGAAAAAACCCACCTTTTAGGTGACTGTCATTACCTATGCCTGGCCCAAAAGTGCTCTCTAAATTATGTAGTACATAGGGCATTGATGTATAACTACATACACCTAAAACTTTACATAAAGTTATAATGCAATGTTACTGAAAATAACAAATAGGGCTTCCCACATGGCCCAAGGAGTTAAGTCTCAGCATTATGAAGCTGTCCACAACCACTGCAATACAAGTTCAATCTCTGGCCAGGAAGGTGGCCCACATGGTGCAGACCTCTCCTGTCTTACACACTGCTCCCCTCAGCACTGTATTTCAGTCAATCTGCCTGCTCTGCTCCCCACTCTGTCTCTGGTGTCTCTGTCCTCACCCCCTACATCTCTGGCCTGTACCCAGTTCTTGTATGCATACATAAATCAATCTTTAAAAAAGAAAATAACTATTTTCTTCCTTCTGGCTATATGTACAAGGGATTCTCTTTCAAACCCATCATCACTCACCTTTTCTTTTTACCCACTGTTACCCTGAATCCACTGTGTCATTTAGTTTCTATTTCTTGGGACTTCAGCAAGAGAGTCCATGCCTCTCTGACATGAGGGTACTGGCAGTTCACAAAAAGGTTAAAGAACAAAAATACCTACACAGCCAAGCTTGTACTAGGAGTTGCTGCTGTGAAAATCAAGGCCATTCTACAAAAACAGGAACACATAAATCAAACTATCAGAATAATAATACCCAAAGCCCATGACCCCAGTCAACATGCTAGCCAGAGGCACATGACATGGGGAAGGAGGGATCTTGTTTTGTTCAGCACATGGAG
This sequence comes from Condylura cristata, assembly GCF_000260355.1. NCBI lineage: Eukaryota > Metazoa > Chordata > Mammalia > Eulipotyphla > Talpidae > Condylura > Condylura cristata. Next base: position 16,954,002 of record NW_004567118.1, on the reverse strand, counting down.
CAAGAAGGAAGATTCCAGTGAGAAATGGAAGGTTCATACTGTGCTCTGTGTAGACTCAGGTTAATAAATCATATTGGGCACCTGACACAAGAATTCTGGAACATCAGACCCTTGGGGTCCCTCATAGAAGCAAATAAAATCAATCAAGAGAGACCTCTCTGGGCCCTCCCTGGTGGTGCAATGGGTTAAAGCACAGCATTATGAAGTTTGCTGCAGCTGTTTGGTGCAAGTTCAATCCCAGTCCCAGGAGGTGACCCATGGCGCAGCAGAACTCTCCTGTCTTGCCCACTGCTCCCCTCAGCAGTGTACTTTGTTGATCTATATATTCTGCTCCCCACTTTGTCTCTGGTGAGTCCTCTCACCACCCCTGCACCTCTGGTCTGTATCCCAGTTCTGTCTGAATAAATCAATCTTTAAAAAAAAAAAAAGGGCCCTCCCTGGTGGCGCAGCGGGTTAAAGCACTGCACTGAGAAGCTAAAGCCGCTTCCGCATGAGTTCAATCCCTGCCTGCCCCGGAGGTGACCACATGGTGAGGCAGACCGCTCCTGACCCGCCCGCTGCTCCCCTCAGCAGTGTACTGCCTGTTCTGTTCCCCGCTCTGTCTCTGGTGAAGCCTCTCGCTGCCCCTAAGCCTCTGGCCTGTACCCTAGTTCTGTATACACAAATAAATAAATCTTTAAAAAAAAAAAAAAAAGACATCTTCACAACTACAACCCTTTCCAATCAAAAATAGTTTAAAAAACTATTAGCAAACTAATTAGAGAAGGAAAGTTAAATGACCATTTTATTTGAATCAGAGAAAGATGTGATAAAATGTAATACTGGGGTTTAGAAAACTAATCAAGGTGGGGCCCCTGGTGGCCCATGAGTTAAGTCCCAGCACTACTGAGCTTTCACCAGTCACTTCACCATGAGTTTGATCCCTGATCACCAGCCAGGAAGGTGACCCACATGGCACAGCCAGGCTCTCCGATCTTACCCACTGCTCCACTCAGTAGTGTATTACAGTAGACTCACTTGTTCTGCTCCCTACTCTGTCTCTGGTGAGTCCTCTCACCCCCACACCTCTGGCCTACACTCCAGTTCTTATATGAATAAATAAATAAAACAAATTTTTAAAATAAATAAAACAGAAAACTAACCAAAAGAGAGCTCTCATTAAACTAGGAAGAGAAAAGAAAGGCCTATTAACTCAACAGACTCTTAAAAGACATCAGCAACATGACAGAGGCCCTTGTCATCACAGTTATTCAACACTGCACAGGATGTGTCTAGCCAGTGCAGTAACACAGAAACAGGAAGAAAAGGATGCTCCTCATGAAATAAATGAGAACTCTCTGGTATCTAGAGAACAAATCTATTCAGAGACATGATGAGGTACATGCTCTTGACATCTCTATTCAGAGACAGGCTGAGGTACAGTATGACAGTCCACAAGACTAACTTTTGGGGGAAATTGAAGAAAGATATGTGCAAGCTCTTTATTTCTTACCACTGCATGTGAAGCTATGATTATTTCAAAGTAAAATAGTAGGGGTGGGGGGTATAAGCAAAGTCTTTATGAAAAAAGTTAAAACTTTACTGTAGGATTTAAAAGTGCTAAGTACTAAGCAATGTATCAAATACAGAGTTGGTCAGACTTAGTACTAGCAAGATGCCAAATCAAGTTCCACACATTTCAAGTGAAAAATTTAAGCCCATTTTTGAATAAGATTTGACCAGCTAAATAAACCAAAAGTCAAGTAAAGAATAAAAATTTAAGAACTGTCAAGATGATTCTGAAGAACAAGGAGGTGAGGAAATCACTTGGGCCAAAGGCTATTATTAAATGGTGGTAGTGAATGGTAGTGAACTAAGTGAGGTTCTGGCACAGGGAGACAAAAACACCAAGAGTAACAACAAAGTCAAAACAGATGCTTCATAAAGTAACTTGGTATACAAAATAAGGGAAATTTCCAATCACTCTGGACTGATTCATCTAAGAATGTTGAGACAACTGATTATCATATGGAAAGTGGGCTCATTAGACCTTTAGGATACCAAAGGATTTCTATATCATAAGACCAATGATTAGTAAGTTTAATTTCAGGAAATAAAACTTTTTAAGAGCAAAGATGCCCACAGACCTGAAAGATTCAAAGACTCTCTCAGATCAGACCAGAAGTACAATATGCTCAGGAGAATACTCTGTATCACAATTTTAAAGAAAATAGTAAAGATTTTCATGGCAACAGGCATACATGATAAAAACGTAAGTTTAAGCAAAGGAAAACCATTCACCAAGTAGCTATCCTGTGTGAGAGGCAAATCTAAGTGAACAATGCGAAGAAGGTTCTTTTGGCTATATTTATATTTATTTCTTTTAAAAGTTGATAGGGGCCCTCCCTGGTGGCACAGCAGGTTAGAGTACAGCACTGCAAGCTCTCCGCAGCCACTTCAGTGCGAGTTCAATCCCCGCCCCGGAAGTGACCCACATGGCGCAGCAGACCTCTCCTATCTCGCCTGTTGCTGCCCTCAGCAGTGTACTTCATCTGCCTGTTCTGCTCCCCACTCTGTGTCTAGTAAATCCTCTCACTGCCCCTGCACCTCTGGCCTGTACCGCAGTTCTGTATGCATAAGTAAATAAATCTTTAAAAATAAATAAATAAAATAAAAGTTGATTTTAAATAAAGAGCAAACTGGAGATGCCTATTTTTTCTGGATGGGGGATGCATATGTGTGTGCTGTAACCTGTATGCTTAAAAATATACCTTAATTTTAAAAAGCATATATAATAAAACAAAGATAATTAGTAGAAGATTTAAAAATAAAAATATGTCAGACACTGGAAGCAAGGAGAGACACACAGCATAAGTGTGCTGAAGTTTCATAATTCACATATGAGAGCCAGTTGGTATTGTCCAATGTTAATCAATACACTAAACAAGAAATGGCAGTGTAAGTGCACTATATAAAGGTGACCGGTAACAGGTCTAAAATCAGAAACAAACCAATTCAGAAGAAACAGGAGTGTTGTTTTTCACTCTAAATGTTTCTGACCACTTGTAATGTCATGACTGAAAAAAATGTTTTCAAGAACAAAAAAAGGACAACCATAATACTCAAAATGGAGATTTAAAAAAAAAATTCCCACATTATCCTTAAATAGAAATAAACACTCTTAGTTTCTGGTCTTCAGAAATTTCTAAATGTTTATTTCAATTAAAAAATAACACTATATGCCCTCCCTGGTGGCACAGCGGGTTAAAGCACAGCATTGAGAAGCTAAACCCACTTCCGCATGAGTTCGATCCCCGCCTGCCCCGGAGGTGACCACATGGCGTGGCAGACCTCTCCTGACCCGCCCGCTGCTCCCCTCAGCAGTGTACTTCGTAGATCTGCCTGTTCTGCTCCCCACTCTGTCTCTGGTGAAGCCTCTCGCCACCCCTGAGCCTCTGGCCTGTACCCCAGTTCTGTGTGTACAAATAAATAAATCTTTCAAAAAAAAAAAAACAAAACAAAACACTATAGGGCCCTCCCTGGCAGCACAATGGGTTAAGCACAACACTATGAAGCTACCACGGCCACTGCAGCATGAGTTCAATCCCCACCCTAGAGGTGACTCACATAGCGTTGGCAGACCTCTCCTGACCTTGCAACTTCTCCCCTCAGTAGTGTATTTTTCATTGATCTGCCTGTTCTGCTCCCCACTCTGTCTCTGGTGAATCCTCTACTGCCCCTGCACCTCTGGCCTGTACCCCAGTTCTGTAGACATAAATAAATCTTTAAAAAAAATGTAACACTATAAAAACTACTGTGTTTTTGGCCAATTTTGGCAAGTTTACCTACCTGTTTACCAAAACAGGTCCTTTAAGAAGGAAAATCATCTTACCCTGAAACTATGTTGTAGTTGAGAGCAGGATGGTCTTTGGATACAGGAGGAACAAGAGGTTCTGGTTGCCACTCTTCAATCAATTCTTCCTTTTCCTACAGGAGACCAATGGGTTAAAGTACTGCACAGAGCTAGCCGCTGGACAGGAGCTCCAGCAACTCCTTTTACCTGTTACGTCATGCGTTAAAAGTGTCTGACATTTTGAATTTCATATCCTTTCTTAATCAGAACAAAAGAAGACTGTAAAAATGTAGCCTGTATATATGGAGATGATACACACAGCAACTGCTGCCTTATGACAGGCTCTCACCAGCATTGTTACATGTTTCTCTGTATTTTTTTTCTGACAGGCCGACAAGGCAAGACCAAGGGCATTTTCAACTGATGCTCAAGCACTCATCAGGATTAGGCTGATTAAGTTAACCAACAGATTCCGTATCTGTTTCTACCAATGACTGCACAGGAGACCCAGCAGCCCAGATAAGCCCAGAGAAGGTGTCATGCACACTATGTTAAATTTACTCAGTAGCCCCTGGTACTCAAGACTCTACGGATCCATATAAATGCTCCCAACTAAGTGCTCCCAACATGAGTGGAAGTAAAAGCTTCTTTTCTACCTTAGTGCCCCATGCTAAGAGACTACACATGGTCAGCAGCACAGTTTCCCTCGAATCTTCTTAAGGGTTTGCTGAGCCTCAGCTGGGTCCCTTACCAAGGGAACATACTAACATATTATTAGGGGTCAGGGTGGGGGAAGGCTTTCCAACTCAATCTCTTTTATGAAGACCATGGAGAAAACGTTCACTTAGGCTTCAGAAACAGCTGTGCTTTCCCCAAGCAACTCAGGTATCCTGCCTGATACCTGGGCATGCTGAATCTAGCAGCTGTCCATGCTTTCCTTCCACCATCTCCTTCACCTCTAGCAAAGTCTACAGAGGTCAGCAATATGCATTCCCCTGGGGAGTGACTTTAATCCTGGCATCACCATATTTGCCCAACCTGATATTTCAGTCCTCTGAAATCACACAAAATACTTTAGCATGTATAGTTAAGCCACTACAAGTTTTTTCTGGAAAGATGTAGGAACTGTAATCACACACCAAATAAAAACACATTTAACTTCTTACCTTGACTGTAAGATCAGATCGTTCTTGTAATTTGTAAGTTTTAGAGAAAAGAAGTCTGATTATCCAGAGTATTAGAATCCCCTCCAAAATAAGATGGTAAGCAGGAGCCTGAGTGATATCAAAATAAAAACAAATTAACATTTTCAAAATATGAACATAAATGTAATTACCTGCAATACTACTTCCTATGACCTTTAGCCTATTACTCCTTAAACTTATTTTTATGAACCTTTCATTTGTACTTATTCCTGTTTTCCATTTCTAATAGTAAATTTCTCCTACACCTGAAAAATCTTTAATACTACAGTTTAAAACACCTTTATGAGGGCATCCATGGTGGTGCAGGGATTAAAGTCTCAGTACTATCAAGCTATCACCAGCCACTGCAGCATAAGTTCTATCCCAGACAGGGAGCTGACCCCATGGCACAGCAGAACGGCCCTGTCTAGCCTGCTGCTCCCCTCAGCAGTATATTTCAGTAGATCTGCTTGTTCTATTCTTCACTGTCTCTAATGAATCCTCTCACCCCCTACACTTCCGGCCTACACTCCAGTTCTTATATGCATAAATAATTAAAAATAAATCTTTAAATAATTAATTCATTAAACACCTTTAAGAAACAAAATTAATTTTTTAAAAATTTGGTGAAGAGGGCCCTCCCTAGCAGAATGAGTTAAAACTCAGCACTAAGAAGCTATCCAC
>NW_004567118.1:16923016-16947487 GCF_000260355.1 Condylura cristata | reverse complement strand
AAAAAAAAAGATTAAGGTGATTGATTCACCACAGTTATTTTAAAAAGTTCACAATGAGGGACTTGGTGTGGAGAGAAAAGAAAACTGCTGACAAATCTGTATGTAAACTTTAAAGTCAGTGCAATAATAATTTTAAAACTATACACACACAACACACACACACACTAGTTACATATGCACATTTCTTTCTTTGGAGGTATACAAACATGAATTAGGAGCAAAATAAAAAAACTTCATTAAAATAACATAAAATTTGGGGATCCTCTGGAGGTACAGGGGTAAGTCTCAGTGCTATCAAGCAATGACCAGTGACTGCAACGTGAATTCAATCCCCAGCTACGGAGATAACTCACATGACCCAGAAGACCTCTCCTGTTTCGCCAGCTGCTCCTCTCAGCAGTGTATTTTAATATATCTGCTTGTTCTGGTCCCTACTCTGTATCTGTCTTCTCACCACCCCACCACCCCACCTCTGGCCTACACCTCAGTTCTTTCTTGCATGCATGCATAAATAAATCATTTAAAAATAAATAAAATGACAGAATTTGCTGATCCCTCTTAAATTCATTAAAAAATAAGAACTCGTCTGAATTTTTTTGCTTTTGTTTTTCTCAATAATTGGATTCTAATACGCAAACATCTCATTGCACACCACAAAAAAAAAAATCACCCTGAGAAAAATTAAGATATTGGCTAATTAACAAAATTCATAAATGTCACTCTTTTTACACCTTAGGAAATTCTACATCTATGAGAACTCTCAAATCTCACAGTTATTTTCAAGGTATGAGCAGTTACATAATCAAGTGTACTTATCAAAAAGGAAGCAAAATATATACAATTTAAAGAATATTAATTTCAAAGAAAAAATATCTCAATTTTAGTAGTTCTTATCTTAGTCACTACAATTAACCTAATATTGAACAGTACAGGCCACATTTGTTTCCTCCACGGGTTTTCAAGAAGATCTAATACCTCTAATAATGGAAGGCAGTGTAACTACCTCGGCCAGTAAACAATATTAGCTTTTTTAAAAGCTACTGAAATAAAATTACAATTTAATTGACAATAAACTCTATAAACGCTGGGAGTTTGCCAGTTTGTTCACTACACTATCCTAATATCTAATTTCTAATATCTAATTTGTGTTGTCTAATACCATGACCACTAGTCACCATGTGACTATTTAAATATCTAAATGAAATGAAAATCTATACTAGTCACATTTCAAGCACCTAATAGTCACATATGATTAGTGGCTACAGTACTGAAAAGAGAAACCGCAGAAACTTCTATCAGCACAAGGAAGCTGTATGTTAAGCCGGTATCCCAAATGAATGTATATGTATAGTCTCTAAGGCTGACATTTGGCTTCATATTATCTTACATACATTTTTGAAAATGGCCAGCTTTAAAAAAAACAAAACAAAACTCTTACCTACTCTTCCTATAAAAACCTCCTAACAGTTGTAACCTTTACAAGTTAGAAAATGGGACGTACGTACGTACGTTGAAAAGTGACAATGTCATAGTCCTTAAATCCTAGATCATTACCACACCTGATAAGAACAGACACATTCCAACTTAGTATAATTATTTCCCCTATTATCTTCTCCACAATTCCAAGGACCGGATTCCCTAGGCTCTCCCTAGAAAGAAATTTCCCATTAGCTCCAACTCTGGTTTCTGCGGGTCAGTCTCCTTCGCCCCCTCCCGCGAGTTCCTTTCCTGCACCGGGACGGTATTCGGGCGGGCTTGGCCCCACAGAGCTCAAACCGCGACCCTAGTTTCCGGCTCCCGCCTTTCCCTCCCTCCACTCGGCCACTGGGACCGTTTAAAGGGCCCCCGCCAGTCCTCTCAGAGATGGTAGCCAAGGGTCGGCATAAGTCAGCCAGCACGTCCCAAGCCTCAGCCCACAAATCCACGCAAGGCGTCCCACCTTCCCAGCAAAGGGAGTTTCAGCTCACACCACCAGCTCACCTCGTACAGTGCTTGTACCATCTCCACCAGCACCCACTGCTCCGCGGCAGTCGCCATGGTCAGCCGCTGAGGCTTGCTTCCGGAAGGGGGGGAGTTACGTCATATCTTGCGCCGCGCGACACATTAACATCATCTAGCCTGGTGGGCGGGGCGTGCGAGTACCGGGTACCGCCTCCCTCCCCCTGCGAAGTGAGTTGAGTGCCAAGTGGGGAATCCTGGGTCACCTATGGGGGTGAGTGGACCTTAAGGACTCACCTCCGGGACTGAGAAAGGTGGAAAACGGCAAGCGCGCCCTTTTGGTGCTAGGCCCCGCACTGGGCTCTCTGACTAGAGAGTTACTCATTATTGCCCTTGTCCGGGACAAGCAATTAGGTGCAGGGAGTTTCGCAGTCTCAGACATATCTTTTACTTTAAGTTACGTGAGTAATCCAGGGATGCATTATGATAAGAAAATATACAGAAATATTAGTAAAAAGAGCCTACTCTCAGATAGACTTTGTGACTTTGCAGGTGTTTCATAGCAGTTTGGGGTGGAACCGCAGTGCCTTGGCGGGCACATTCAAACCTAGCGTGCTTGCATACTTGGGTTGCATTTCTTCAGTCTAACGGGGATCGTATGGCAAATATCGCTACACAGTTTGCTTTTTTAATTGTTTTCCGGTATTAAAAGACTGGCATTTTTAGTGATTGAAGAAAAGTATTTCTTGGAATAATTTGTTATGTGTATTTCTTAGTCCATTTTATCTGAACATTTTCCTTGTTGTAAATACACTTTTTTTCCCCCACTTTTCTGATACAAATAAACATTTTTATTAAACCCACACTTTAAATTTTATGTCCTTTATTGCATCTTGGTTGTTAGGCTTCTTAGAAAGGCATTGCTGTTTTCCTCCATAATTGCCTTAGTTTGTCATTTACAGTTAGCTCTTTACTCTGAAAATTGTATTTTTGCATGATGAGAGATGGGTGCTAATTATTTTTTCCTAAAGTGATAACAAAATTTCCCAACTCCACTTATTTGACTAATCTTGACTTTCCCCAAAGCAGTGAATCTGCCATAGGTTTTTAAACCAATTTATAAAAGAATGAACACTGAACAAAATTATGTTACTTTGGGACCTGCTGTGTTGTGAAATTCAGCCTTCTATGCATTATATTTCTACATGGAGTGCATGGAGGAGGACACAGTCCATACCTCTAGGATCTGGTACTGTGCTTGTGTACACTGCCTCCCCTCCAGTGCTTTAGTTCCCAGTAGCAGACACCTGCATTTTTTCAGAGGACCTCCTTTAGGTCTCCAGAACCCATGTTTCCTGCTCCCGTGGAGAATTGGAAGGATCTGAGGAGGTATGTTTCCTGGGGAACCCTTAGTGGTCTGATTGATTTTTTGCAAAGGTCCTGAGGTTGGTGAATTGTCAAAATCTTTCAGGCAGAATGAGGAAACCCAGGAGACAGGGCAGGAGTGAATCAAAGGAAGTGGAGCAGGTGACGTTAAGGAAACCAGTCTAATGGGACTCTGGGACACCCTGAAGACTTGGTTCTCCCAGATGGCATGTGGACTGTTGGAGAGTTTTGAATTGAGAAGTGTTGTGCCCTGATTTGTACTTTTCAGAATTGCTCCACCTGCTATGTTGAGACTTAACTGACTAGACTAGGTAAATGTTAGAACTGGTGTTATCATCAGGGTCAAAGCAGGAAACATAAACCACTTGATTGTTGAGAAAGAAAATCTGAGACCCTTTGCTGCTGCACATCTTGTTTACTCTGTCTTAAGTTCTTTAGGTACCTTTAATGGTAGTGTTACAGGACACCCCAATGTGAATTGGGTTGCCTGTCTGGGTCTTCATCCGTGTGCTTACGATTCAGTCGTGTTATGGACACACTCAAGAGGTTAAATAATGGATTTATTTATAAGGAGAAAGGTAAAGGAATAACCCAGGGAAAGAGGGAGAGAAACACAGGTTAACTAGATGTCCTACCAGTTCTGCTGACTTGGACTCCACCGGCTTGCTGAAAACCGATTGAGCGCCAAAACGATCAGATGCGGACCACCAGGTCCCCCCAGAGCCCACATGTCCGGTTTTATTGCAACCTGGCTGCTCAGCTCTGCCTTCACATCCCGGCGTGCTTCTTGGTACTGATGGGATTTGGAGTTCCAGCATCTGGAGTAGGGGCGGAGTCCATGAAACCTGTACCTGTTACAGTAGCTCCTGCTTAAGGAAGCAATCCTGTTCAGGTGTAGCCCAAAAGCACCTGTCTCAGTTGCACCATGCATGTCTTCCTTTCTGACTTAGGGCCAATGTATAGACTCATCTAACCAGCTTGGCACTCGCCCATAGGCAACCAGGACATACTTAGGAAGTGGCACCCTATAGGCTATCTGCTATCTTCCTACACACACACACACACCGCATACACGCAAGTCCCAACCCCTTGAACTGATTTTTTTCCATTCTTCCTGTCTCTACACCTTTACTGAGAGCCCATCCCATAATTCAAAATTACCCTTCTGGATGCAACTCTTGTGTGAGCCTCTGCTTTCTGGGGGCCTGGGAAAGAGAGGAACCATTAAATGGAGAAGTCTTATATTTTAGAAGCTGTAAGTCAAGCAAGCACATAAAAACCAAGGACACCTTTTCTTAAATTTGCCAATTCCCAATTTTCCCTGAGTTGATCAAGTTTAGTGCTGGTATTTGGGTCTGTTTCTTGCAATTTCTATTGCCTAAAGGAAAGCAACTTAATTTCTGAAATGTTTACCATCACAGAGCTAATCCTCATGTGAGAGAACAGCTGGTTTTCAACTCAAAAGAATAGAGTATAAGTTGAACTATAACTTTATTTCTTCTTTTAAGTAACTTTTTTTTTTATGAAATCTGAACACTGCAGCAATTGCAAGGTTCTGTTTTGTATTCAACTGTATTTAAAGCAGGGGTGTTTAAGAGGTAATAGAAGAAACCAAAGGACTATAGAAAGGGCAGGCAACCTAGAGATCAGCACAATGGGAAAGAAGTGGGAGACAGATGTGACTCAGAGCACAGAGCTGGAGGCTTGGGAAGGGCAAGGCTATCCCTGAGGGCAGTAGGCCAGAACTAGTTCAGAGAGGGAGACTGGTTAAATTGCCATTAAAATAATCCAGGTGGGCCCTCCCTGGTGGCGCAGCGGGTTAAAGCACAGCACTGAGAATCTGGAGCCACTTCGCATGAGTTCGATTCCCGCCTGCCCCGGAGGTGACCACATGGCATGGCAGACCTCTCCTGGCCCACCCGCTGCTCCCCTCAGCAGTGTACTTCGTCGATCTGCCTGTTCTGCTCCCCACTCTGTCTCTGGTGAAGGCTCTCACCGCCCCTGAGCCTCTGGCCTGCACCGCAGTTCTGTATGCACAAATAAATAAATCTTTAAAAAAAAAATAATCCAGGTGATGTGCAGGGGTGCAGGCAGAGGGCCTGTCGGGGAATGGTGGGCTTCTGAAGCAGGTACTTTGAAAGGAAGATTAAGATTTGCTGGTGGATCAAATGGAGAAAAGAAGAGAGGTGAATCAAGGTTTTGTCATATTCACCTCAAAACCAACAGTTAAAAGGTTAAGTGTGTTTTTTCCAGGATCAAGGCAAGCTTTGAGGAGATCAAATCTGGAGGAAGAAAACTTATTGATATAGATAAAAGTGGGGAAGAAGCTGTTCTGAAGGAAGTTCTGGAAGGAGATCAAGGACTCAGTAGATGAAGGACTCACTGGCTGAGTTGATAGTGGACAGAAGCCATCTTTCTTGGGCTAGTGAAGTAGACTACTTCCTGTCTGGAAGTGCAAGGGAAAGCGACTTCCTGTTGGGCTTGTCATGAATGAAGTAAAGGATAATGCCTGAGAGCTCCCTCTATAGGTTTTCCAACCCCCATTTCAGCTAAGGTATCCTTATTTAACTTGCAGTCCTCAGGAAAGACAGTGGTGTAACCAATGATTGAGGTGTGGAAGGAGGTGGGAGGAGCAGGTTTAGGGAGAAATACCAGGTGTTGGTTTGGGACAAATTATTTGCCACACCTAGAAGGCTGCCAGGGGAGATACCAGGTACCAGCTGGGAGACTGGGTTTGGACTGGAGAAGCAGGATCAGAGTCGAAGGTTAAGTGTGGGAGTAGCCAGATGGGCTGGATGGAGCATCAGGCAGGCAGGAAACCGGGGAAGGATGGAGTCCTAAAGCCAAAGAAGAAAATGCTTCAAGGTCAAAGGTCACGAAAGACAGACACCACTAGAGAGCCAAGTCAGAAGCAGACAGAAATGAGCCACACTGACATGGTTAAGAGTGGCTCTGGCAGATTGGTGTAGACTGACACTGTTTGGGATGAGTTGTAGAAGTGGGTTAGCAGCACATATGACTCGACTAGGACCCCCTATACAGTTACACCTGATTGGGAGTCTCCAAGGGTTTAGCTGATATGTTTTCAGGAGAATTAGCTGTCTTTTGTGTGCTGGTTTTCCTCAGATGTTTGATGATTTTTGATAATGTGTTTGATGTTTGAAAGTCTCTGTTTTTCTTTAACTGTTGAATACTTTATCTCAGGCTTTCCCTCAGACATGTCTTTAAGTATTAAACTATCCTCTTTGCCCCATTTGTGTATTTGATTCCATATTGTTTAATCCTTATAGTTCTGTTTCCCCTTCCCGTAGATCCATTCCCTTGTAATATTTTTTTAAAGATTTATTTATTTGTGCATACAGAACTGAGGGCCAGAGACTCAGGGGTGGTGAAAGACTTCACCAGACAGAGTGGGGAGCAGAACAGGCAGATCGACGGCGGGCGGGCCAGGAGAGATCTGCCACACCATGTGGTCTCCTCCGGGGCAGGCAGGAATCGAACTAAGAAATTTCAGCTTCTTAGTGCAGTGCTTTAACCCGCTGCGCCACCAGGGAGGGACACCCTTGTAATATTTTTATAAAGAAGTGTACACCTAGTTTATTTTTATAGTTACAAGAATCAATATGAATAAGACTCAGACTTGATCAGACTGTGCTGATCAAGACATAGTGTAAAAACACAATTTACTTTATGTAAAAATGTTAGGTTTATAAAACATAACATAATGTGTTATGTACCTACTAGGCTCAACAGCAGACAACTTTTGATATAATTTAATAATAAAAGCACTCTGAATGGACTTAATGAGAAGAAGAGGGGTTAAAAGAATATTGGGAAGATTGGAGGAGGGGAAATATGTGGGAGGGGTAAGAATTCGAAGTCTTCATTTTGTGTAGTAAGCTGCTAGTACACAATGGCAAAATGAAAACATCATAAATAGCTGGTTAGCACACTGCTTAAAAACACGAGAGAATCTTCAGAGGTAATTGAAGTGGTTGCTCTGTGGCAATGGAAATCTGGGGTGGGAGTCGGGACAAGACTGTTTTTTGTTACAAGCCTTGTGCTTTTATATAAATCGTTAAGCTATAATATACTGAGAAAAATTAAAATGACACCAAAATTATGTATTCAATTGTCCTATTATTTTACCTAACATTTAATGTAATGCATCAAGCACTTTTTTATCACTGATGTGACTAAACAGTTGATCAATATGTTATTGCAGGGGCTGGAAGATTTCTGTTTGTATCTAAAATCAAACAGGTTTGGTAACATAATAAAATTAACCCTGAAAATTCCATAAATGTCTCATAATGCCAGTGTATTGCTGTATTGGAACCATATAAAACTTTAAAATGGTTTATCATCTAAATCTATAAAGTTCCTACCATAGTGACAGTAATAGTTGACTTTTTTGTGATTATTAGAAAGTTCCACTTTCAATAGCAATACAAGAACAAGGAGCCTTTACTAGGGCTCGGAGATTATGTCCAGAGACAGTTCAGAGCGAGCAGGTGATTTAACAGGATCCCCAAATGAGACCTAATATACATACCAGTGGCTTCAGCTGAGTCATCTAGGGTGAAGCAAGCATTCATATAAACCCTGAACAAAAGTATGATGAGATAAATCGAAAGGATTCCAGAATAGGATTCCATGTTCCATCTTCTTCCCACATTGGTGACTAAGGTTTAAGAGGAGGTATCCCCTCCACCCCAAACCTGGACTAAGTAACATTACATTTTAAAAAAATATTTATGCATATGGAACTGGGGTACAGGTGAGAGGCGCAGTGGCGGTGAGAAGATTCACCAGAGACAGAGTGGGGAGCAGAACAGGCAGGTCATGAAGTACACTGCTGAGGGGAGCAGCGGGCAGGTCAGGAGAGGTCTCATGCGCCATGTGGGTCACCACCGAGGCGGGGATTGAACTCACACTGAAGCAGCTGCAGCTCCCTTGCAGTGCTGCGCCATAACCTGTTGCACCACCAGGGAGGGCCACATTATATTTTTAACATGAAGCTCTATTATGTTTTTCAGGTTAAAAAGATCTCCAGCAGTCAGTGGCTTTCTATGCATAGACAAGAAATTAACCACCACCCTTTATTCCAAACACGTGCATGTTCAGTGTACTGCAATGCTAGTTCTGAACTGGAGTGCATCTTATTTTGAGTGGGAAATAGTCAAGGAGACTGTGTTTTGAATTCTTGATTAAAATGAAGTGCAGGTTTCTAGAGTCAGACATTCATAACTGCGAGCAGCAGGACAGGTTTGACAACATCAGCCTCCTTCGCTGGGTTTCTTCGGAGGCACGTTTGCACAATACCATTTAAAATGCTTCTGAGAGTACCTGTTTTAACTCAGTGGTCCTTTTTTTTTTTTAAATTCTCTGCTTAAATATGATTTAAGTCGGGCCCTCCCTGGTGGCGCAATGGGTTAAAGCACAGCACTGAGAAGCCAAAGCCACTTCCGCATGAGTTCGATTCCCGCCTGCCCCGGAGGTGACCACATGGTGTGGCAGACCTCTCCTGACCCGCCCGCTGCTCCCCTCAGCAGTGTACTTCGTCGATCTGCCTGTTCTGCTCCCCACTCTGTCCCTGGTGAATCCTCTCACCCTCTGCATTTCTGGCCTGTACCCCAGTTCTGTATGAATAAATAAATAAATCTTTAAAAAAACATATATGATTGAAAATGCATTTCTATGGGGAACCAAATCACCGTTGACAGAAAAGGAAGGAGCAAGTATAAAATTTGACTGTTTCTGAAATTCTTTCTCATTCCCAATAAGTAAAACCAGCAAAGTAATCACCATGCAATTGTTACAGAACAGTGTTCTTCATATCTTTGTTTTGGTTACCTATTTTTATTTGATAAATACCTTTAGATCGTTTTAGGTTCACAGCAAAATTTAGAACAGTTCCCAAGTGCCCCTGTGCCCCAGAAGCACAGCCTGTCCCCGTTTGCTCATGCTATGCTTGCGAGTCGATGAACCTGTGGTGACAGCCAAGTCCATGTCTTACATGAACCTTCATTCATGCACACCTGGTTTCACTGGATTTTGCTTTATTGTGCTTTTCCCATGTTATGTTTTCAGATCCAAGATTTATGGCAACCCCATCCTGAGCAAGTGCTTACTTGGTGCCACATTTAGTCAAAGTATATGCATTCTTTTTTTTTTTTCTAGACACAATAACATTGCAGTTTAATAGGCTACAGTAGACTGCAAGCATACCTTTTATATACTTTGGGAAATCAAAAATTGTGATCTTTACCTTTTTTGTGGCAGTTTGGAGTTGAACCTGCAGGATCATGAAGGTATGCTGCACACTCCATGTGTGCACTAATGCATGGCAATGACATTTTTGCACCTCTGCAGTTCTCTTTAGGAGTTTCACAATCCTGTGCTCTATTCACTCCCCCCTTCAACACCCCACACCCTGACAACCACCGATCTTACCATCTACCATAGTACTATCTTCTTTGGAAAATGTAATTGGATCAGGTAAAGTATGTAGCCTTTTGAGACTGGCGTCTTTCACTTAGTAATATTTAGGATTCCTTCGCGTTTCATGTCTGGTTGGCTCACATTTTTTAGTCCTGAATATTTCACTATCAGGATGTAGCACAGTTGGTTTATCTACCGCCAACTGGGCTGTTTCCAAATCGGGCAGTTATTAACAAAGCTGCTAGAAACATCCATGTGCATATTTTGTATGGCTATAAAATTTCCAACCTTAGAGTAAATATCAAGCAGCAAACTGTGTTTAGTACATATGTGTACATACACATACGCTTACAAAATAGAATACGTTGCTGCGGTTATTTTGAAGTTATCTACTAAATCAGTTATAATGACTTCTATTTCGACCTACAACACAACCTCTGGTGAATTCTCCTTTTCATGTCAAGATGAGCTTTTGACCTGTAAAATTTTCCTTCCTCTAGAATTTCTTTGAATATTTCTTGCGAGGCAGAGACACTCACAATTTTCCTCCATTTTGTTTGTCTTAGAAAATTCTTATTTCTTCTTTACCTTTGAAGGAGACTTACAGTAGGGAATTCTGGGGTGATGTTTTCTGATTTCTTTCAAAATTGCATCTTCAATTTTCTTAAGTTTGAAAATACATCTATTTTAAGTTTTTTTTAATTTTTGTTTTTAACTGGGTGACAGTCTGAGTTTAGTGGGTTTAATGTCTGATACTAACTTGGAAATTTTCAGTCATTATTGCTTTAATCATTTTTTTGTCCTTTCATTCTTCAGAAAATAACATGTGAATGAGACACCTTGTCTCGCTTTGCCCCATAATTCCTGAATTGTGTTTTTCCCTTTGTGTTTCAGTTTTAGAATTTTTAAAAAAATTTACTTATTTATGAGTACAAGAACTGGGGTATAAGCCAGAGGTATGGGGGGGGTGGGGAGAGGATTCACCAGAGACAGAGTGGGGAGCAGAACGGGCAGATCTACTGAAATACACTGCTGAGGGGAGCAGTGGGGGGATCAAGAGAGGTCTGCCACGCCATGTGGGCCACCTCCCTGGCCAGGGATCAAACTGGTGCTACAGATAGCCTCATCAGGCTTCACTTTAACCCACTGCACCACCAGGGAGAACCCTAGTTTTAAATTTTCTATTGTCATGGTTTCATTCTCAGATTCCTTCCTCAGTGGTATCCTTTCTGCTCGAGTCCATCTAGTGTTTCCTCTCTTCTGTTAGGAAGTTTCTGACTTCTGACATTTCAATTCTTAGAATTTCTATTTCTCCTCTTTTAGTGCACATCTGTTCTTGCATTTTATCTCTTGCCATTAAGCAGTCAGCATATTAATCTTAGTTGTTTCAAATTCCTTGGTTTCATAATTCTAAAATTTCTGCCAGATCCAAGTCTGGTTCTGATATTTATGCTGTCTTGTCAAGCTGAGTTATTTTGACTTCTTTATGTTTTTTTTTCCTTTAGTCATTTTTTAAAAAGATTTATTTATTTATGCATTTATGCAAGTATTGAGGCGTAAGCCAGAGGTGCAGAGGTGCCAGTGGGGATGAGACAATTCACCAGAGAACAGAGAGAGTGGGGTTAGAATAGGTGGAGCTACTGAACTACACTGATGAGAGGAGCAGCAGGTGAGATAGGAGAGGTCTGTTGTGCCATGTGGGTCAGCTTCCTGGCCAGGGATCAAACTCATGTTGCAGTGTCTGCTGATAGCTTCAGAGAACTGTACTTTTAACCCCTAGCTGACCTTTGGTAACTGTTCTTGGTAGCCAGACATGACATACTGGGTAAAAGGAACTCCAGGAAGTAGGTCATCAGTAATGATGTGGGAGATGCGTTCTGTACTGGCATAAGGCTCAGGCACTTGGTGAGCCTGTACCCTTGCACTGTGAGCATCACTAGTGCCTCTTTGCCTCCCTCCCTGTGGAAAAGCCTCGTACAGAAAAGATGACCCATAGGGAAGAAATCAGAGACAAGAGATTGGAGCTAAGGACTAAAGAGAGCTACTATAAACCTGAAACCTAATAAAGGAGTCACCCCCAATATTGGCATGACTGGATTTCAGATCTTCTAAGGATCAGTGGCTTTTCTCTTAACTTCCATTTGTCCACTTTTGAGCCAGAATGTCCATAGCTGCTGTCTTGTATTCAATTCACTACTGTATTTTAGTTGTGTTGGTGGCAGATGACTTGTCACCAGCTCCACACGTTTGTAGATGGAGAGGAGGAATTATGCCCAAGGAGTTGGATTAAGTGGATTATAATCCAGGAACCTCAACTATACTACTGGACTTGATTGAGATGATCAATGTTGAACTATGAGTCAATGTAAACCAATGTTACCTCAATTTAAAAAATGGGGAAATAAAGAATTACACATTGAGGGAAAAGCTTTGAATCATTACATGTTTTTCATCAAAATTCATAGGTCCACTGGCCTCTGTGATGGCACAGAGGTTAAAAATCTCAGCACTATTAAGCTATCACCAGCCACTGTGTCCTGAGTACAATCCCCAGCTAGGGAGGTGACCCACATGGTTCAGAAGACCTCTCCTCTCTCACCCACTGCTACTCTCAGCAGTGTATTTCTTTTTATTTATTTTATTATATATATATATATTTACATTATTTTTCATTTTGTACATTTTTCCATCTCAGTGGTAATCCTCATGGATTACCACTTCACCCATGTGCCATCACCATAGTCTCATGTGCTCTTCCCACCCTAGTTTTGATCTTGTTTATACATACACATATATTTCCTCCCCCACCCTGATCCCTTACACTGTTGCTATATATTTCAATAAATCTACCTATTCTGCTTCCCTCTCTGTCTCTGGTGAATCCTCTCAACCCCCATACCTCTGGCCTATATTCTAGTTTTTGTATGCATAAATAAATAAAGCTTTAAGAAAAAAATCATAGAGGTCAGATAACTGGAATATATTTTATGCTGGAAAAAAAGAATTTCATGTTTCTACATAGAAATCCATACCCAATTAATATGTCCATCAGAAATGAGGCAGTGTAATTTTAGATGAAAGAAAACTAAGAATTTGTCACCAGGTATTCAAAAAATGCCAAAGGAATTTCTTGTCAGATGTTACTCAAAGAAAACATAGAATATCAGGACTGAAAGAATAGAAAAATAGTGAAAAATATCTAAAAACATAATAGAAAATCTTCTTTTGTGGCAGTTCTTTTAACTATGAGTCACAATTAGAGTAAAAATTATATCAATAATATTGCCTCATAGGTTTTTAACATATGTAGAGGTTACAGATAGGATAGTGTCAATGGGGAAGAGTTAATGGATTTATATGGTGATAGGCTCTATATTCAATTTGACTTGGTAAAATATTAAATTCTTGAATACATTATGAAATGCTAGATACATATTATAATACCAAGAACAATAAGAAATATATAAGGATATATTGTAAAAATAAAACTCAAGAAATTAAAATAGAAATCTTAAAAACAATTCATATACTCCAAAAGTAAACAGTAACAGAAAACAGAAAGAATAAACAGACAAGGAATACTACAGCAGTTTTATAAACAAACAGCAAGCACCTCTCACTAGTAATCAGGAACGTCAACCAGATCACAGAGCTCTAGCTCTTCTCTAGTATCAGACCCACAAAGTCTCAGTGCGGGTAGACATGGGGGGTGAGTCACAGACACTCTGGGAACATAAATCAGCCAGTCTTGGCCACAGCACCGGGCGCTCAGGTCAGAGACAAGAGCTGCGTGCAGGTCCCATAGACTCACATCTGCTGAGATGTTAGCAGTGTTCAAGCTCAGAGTCCCTGCAGGGGTCCCTACTGTAGCCTTCCGGACACTTCCCTAACACACCCCAAACCTTCTCCCTGGTGTTAGAGGATGGGCAAACCTTCTCCCTGGTGTTAGAGGATGGGCAGAGTGGCACTGAGGGTGTGGGTGGTTCCCTAATTTGACCATGAGAACCCAGCAGCTATGACAGCATGGAATTTGCAGTGCACGCGTGGGTTTCTGACTGAGAGTGAGAGGGGCGCACACATCCAGAGAGGCAGACACACACCAAGGTTTGAGAAAAACATGTTTTTAATTATTCTCTTGGCTTGAGCTGCCATTACAAAGACCACAGACTCGGCCGCTTAGACACAGAATTGAATTTCCTCACAGTTCTGGAAGGCAGACATCTGAGATCAGGCAGGACTGGTGCTGAGGCCGCCTTCCTGTCATGTAGACAGCCATCTCGCTGAATCCTCGGCACTCACAGGAAACACGCAGAGTGAAAACACAGAAAGAAAACTTGGCACCCGCATGAAGTACCGGGTACTTCCACCACAGCATCCTCTCACCTCTAGTCTATCTGTGTCCACAGAGACAGCAGCTGAGCAAACTGACACGTCTCTTCTGCTGGCCCAAGAGCTTCTACTACAGTTCCAAATGTGGGGTGCCCATGAACGCAGGCATCACTGTTCAGGAGAGCTGGGCACCTCCATGCCTCTCCCTTGCCCAGTCAACAGCACAGGTGAATCTGATCTGCCTATAACGTCGGACTCCGCTCTGGAGCCCCCCAAGTCCCAATGTCTACCATCTCCTGGACACCTGTTGGCTGCAAGAAAGGACAGGAGAGAAAGGTAAGTTTTTGAGTTACACATACCAAGTAAGTAGCCTCTCTTAGCACCTGAGAGCTTCTCTAGAAGACAGCCTGGCTTTCCCGAGACTGCTCACCAGACGGGAAGACTTGGTTAGATGCGCCACGCGCTGGCTGCCTGAGGCTCCCACCCCTTCGCCAACATCCAGAAGAATCCGGGTGCTGGGCACAAAGCTCCAGGAGCGTCCGAGGGCTGGTTTGAGCTTCCCGCTGTCCCTGTCTCGGGTCAGGTGGTTGGTCACCTGTGCAGAAAGAAACAAGTCTACAGTGCTAGTGTTGGAAAGTCCATAGCAGCAATTTCTACTGCTTCATTTAACAGATGAGAAACAGAGGCCCGGTGCAGAGAAATGACTTCCCTGAGGCTCACTAACTTCTAGGCTCCTGGCTTGTGCCAGAACAAAGATGGCCCAGGCTTAACTCTGAGCAGGCAGCAATAGGACTTGTGTCTTGGAATCAGCGGTGCTGGCTGCACTTTCTTGAAGGGAAGACAGCAGTGGGCTTGAGTCTCCTCCACTTCTAACCCAGCAGGCTGAGACCTGCCCATGTCCTTTGTGGCAGTGGGGGTGAGGGAGCTTTGGAAGAGGGGCTCGGGGCTGGTCAGTCAGCTCTGGTCTGCCAGGCTTGTCATGGGGAAGCACCCTGAGCCTCAACATCCTCTCGATGACGTCCCCAGCCTGGCGCCAGGCAGGGCTATGGCCTGTGCAACACTGAATCCTGACTGCCCAAGCCAGTCTGGCACACAGAGGTGATCATGGAGACTCTGTGACCCAGGAGAAGAGCAGAACAGGAAAATAGGACCTCTTCCACTGTTCTAAGGAACCACAAAATTAGTATAACCTTTTTGGAAATGTGGCAATGTCATATCTAAACACTTAGAAATAAAGGGATCCCTGATTCAGTTGTTATATTTTTAGATTGAAGAAGTCATATGAGATGCTCAAAGACTGAGGTATAAGGATATTTACTATAGTGTTCTTTATAAGAGAGGAAAGTCAGTAATGACTTTAAAGCTCCAAGTCAAGAAATGTTTAGATTGCTACGGTGTAACGGGTTGGTGAAACACTGTCCACAGAAGTTTGTAAATCGGGTTGTACTGGAACACAGCATGCCCGTCTGTCTAGGTCCTGTCTATGGCAGCTCCCAGGCAGGGCTGGCTGAGTGGTTGCAATAGAAAACATATGGTCATCAAGCCTCAATATTGACTATGTGGTCCTTTACAGAAAAAGTTTGTTGACTCCTATAACACAGGCATTAAATAAAATAATATGTGGTTTTATTGCACAGGTAACCAATATATAAATAGATTCTTAAAAAGAGCAGACAGAGAATGTAGACTTTAAAAATTACATCATACGCAAGAAAACTTATCTTAAAAGCATAAAGACCCCTTTCTATGAATCTCTGAAAAAGGTAAAATTACTGACACAGAGACCAGATCAGTGGTTGTCTGGGGCTGGGGGACCTTTCTGGGGTGATAAAAACATTCTAGATTTTGATTGTGATGAGGTGACAAGATTAGAGAGGATAGTATCTGGTAGTCAAACCTCAAACAAGAGGAAAACTACTCCACATGAATATTAACTTAATGATTGTCACTTAAAAGAATATAAAAAGGAAAAACAAAACAGTCCCTTGTCCCTTAGCTACCCGTGGCCTGATCCCGCCATAGTCCCAGCACTCTAGGAAGTTGGATTATGAGCCCTTCCTAGATGGCCACTTAGGGATGCAGACACAGAGATCCTAGCAGTTACGTCTCCTCTTGAACAAGCATGCCAGCCAAGCCCACTTCCTCACCACCACTGCTACGTTGAGGTCCCGGGCCAGCATCTTCAGCTCTCGGGCCAGCTGCATCATCAAGGCCAAGCCTGGAGGAAGAGAATTAGTGGAGGGCAGCAGGAGCTAGGCTGGCTGGAACCGGATCATCCCCCTGAGCCTGGGCTCTGACATTCACCACTCACCTTCCGTCTGCTGACCTCCCAGAAGTGGGGAGACCACTGCAGTGACTGAATCCACAACCACCACCTTCACAGTCGCTGAAGAACCGCTGATCTGGGGGATTGGGAGAAAGCAGGTGATATGACCAATTGGCCTGTGGGGGACACCATTACAGAAACTGCTAAAATTTAAGGAGGGGGCAGGAGAGGTCTGTCACACCATATGGGTCAGCTCCCTGGCTGGGGATCTACTTGTGCTGCAGTGGCTGTGGATAGCTTCATAGTGCTGAGCTTTAACCTGCTTCACCACTAGGGAGGGCCCCCACTTGCTTCTTAAATACACCAAAAAAGTGAGAGCAAATAGCATCACACAGCCTCAAGGAACATAATGCAGTCATAAGAGTGGCAGCCCAGTACCTTTGTCATATAATATCACTTTATCCAGAGATGACATTACAGTACCTCTGATTTAAGGTCAGAAGCATGTCACAGGACTCATCCACAATCAGGGGGAGGTTTGACTACCTCAGGGTGGGGTAAGAGAGCCATCTTAGGGTAGTTCTGTTGTGGCAAGCAGAGAAGGACTTGCTGTCCCATTTTAGCCAGTTCAATCCACTCTCCTATAGATGGCAAGGGAGGGCTAAGCCAATTAGCTTGTCCTTTTTCTGCCATCCTCCCTTAGAAAACTGGTAACTGGCCAAGAGTTAACAACTGGAAGATGAAGAATACATGCAAAAGACCAGGCAGATACTCTGAATAGCTAGGAGTGCCTATGTGAAAAGGGAGAAAAGCCCTCTGAAACATTCAATCAGCAAATGGTTCAGATATGAGGAATAAGGGACAGAGAGAAAAGCACAAAGGACAGTTGGAATCCAGAGAAACTAGGAGGACACATGCTGTGTAGAGACAAAAATTATAATGTAAACAGATGGCAACAGTGTTCCTCTTTGGGAAATAACCAATCCTGTTTGGGGCCATTTCAGCTGTGGAGGGTGAGGGCCTAGAGACCTGACCTAGAAGAAGACAGTGACAGAAAGCAGACAGACTCTTCAGCAAAGTTATGAATTTCAGAAGTTAGCAGAGGAGGGAGTCAGAAAAGGACAAGGCTTAATAGGATCTGGGGGGGCAGACTCCCAGAGGGCTGCTCCCCTCCCTCAGCAGTGTATTTCAGTGGATCTGCCTGCTCTGCTCCCTACTGATTCTGGTGAATCCTCTCACCTCCTGCACCTCTGGCCTGGACCCCAGTTCTTGAATGCAAAAATAAATCTTTAAAAAAAAAAAAAAACCCGTGGGGGTTACAACTGAGACAGAAAAAAAAAAAAAAGAAGCAGCAGTAGCAGCAAGTGCCAGCAGTGAATGGCCAATGGAGTGGTCCACATGGCAGAGAACAGTAGGTAGTCTCTAGGAGCTAAGAACTCTGCTGAGAACTCTGAGTGAACTTGTCAGCAGGTTATACCCAGCTGAAGCTTCCGATGAGAACACAGCTCAGTCTAATGAGACTCTGAGCAGAGGACCCAGCTAGGCTGTGCCAGACTCCTGGTCCATAAGCACCGAGAGCTAAGAAATATGTGTTGGTTGAAGTCACTAAGTCTGTGGTGAAACTTCTCTGTAATAATAGAAAAGAAGCCACCTGTGGTCTTTCAGTTAGACAATGTTAAATAAATAGCTCGGACTTGGCCGACGTGACCTCAACACACAAGTGGGTCATAAACTACTTGCCACTATGGCAAGTAGTGGTTCAACTATTACATGTTCTAAAGTTTGTAAAAATGGTTTACTTTACACACAATACCTTGCTTTGGGGTGAGGAGGAAAAGTTCAAGATGAGTTAAACTATTGATTCTAATTGATTCTTCCAAATCAAGTAGGCTATAAAACAGTGCACCAAATCCTGGCTAAGCCCCTAGCAGATACACCAACGTAGCAACCAAACACCACTGCTAGGCTCTTTTCCCTGTTAACAGGACACAGATGGCACTGCACAGAAATCTGGCTTCAAGCAGAGTGGGCCCAAGATCTGATCTAAGATACACACATACTGCAGTTTTGGCCACGTAGAGAGATATAAAGGAAAGAGGAGAATCTAGTGGTTTCTGGGGAAATATTTTTCTTCCTGATACAAGAAAAGAAACGTCTGTCTTGCACTGCTCTGAATATGAATGTGGTGTGAGGAGACAGATGCCAAGCTTACTGCCCATTTTGCAGTCACAAAGGAAAGGAAAAGAACAAGAGAATTAGACACACCAACCAAGAGTCACAATACTGTGGGTCTGGCAACCTTTAGATTCAGGTGAGATAATTAAATATCCTTGAGATTCAAGGGTCCACCAGACAGTCTCTTACTGGAAGCTGAAAATAATATTAACCAATGCAGTGGAGAAATGCAGGATGATTATGACATGATCCTTGTGCAGATGGGGCTTGCTGTTTAGTGGGAAGTGGGGCGTGTAAACAATGAGGCTGATGAATTAAGCCTCTCAGGAATTCCACCCTGGGAGTAGCCAGCACAGCTGGAGTCACTAGATTGCACATCTGCATTGCCTAACAGACTCCGTCGTAAGACACCTGCCCACATATTGATAGCACCTTGCCTGCTGGTAAAGCAGGAATGGGCAGAACAGCAGGCTCACCTGCTGGGCCACAGCAGTTCGGAAGTCGTGCAGCACATCAAACATCTGGAAGATGTCAAAGGCACGTACCACCTGGATCCTCTGGAGAGCTGCTGCCTGAGGGGTGGGAAGGAGAAGCAGGATAATATGGTCCAGCACCATGACCCCTAAGGGGGTCAGACACCATGGAGATGGTTATTAAGGCTGAGAAAGCAGAAGCACTGAGATGCAGACTCAGAGCCAGGATGGCAAACGGGCTCTTTCTAAAATGGGCCAGTTCTCACAGGGGTGGCTGCCTGGATGCTGAGCTATCAAATCAACTGGGAAAAGAAGCCAGTGGGAAAAAGTGAAGGGCTGATTAGTGATGTCTGTCTTGGGCAGGAAATGGGGCAGAAGCACATATGCTGGGTGATTACCAGCCCTGAATCAGAGAATTCAAGGAGCCAGGAGGGTTTCCTGGAAGAATCACTGGGCTCCTATGATGTCACACTGGGGGTGGTTTGAAGAATACAGACACTGAAACTTGCACAGCAAGTTTCAAAGCCAGAAATGACTATTCATCCAAATGACGACATTTCTTACACTAGAAGAGATACTGGGGTCTTCCTATGCCAGAACCCCAAAGAAACCCAATGCCTCTTACCTGCTCCTCCTCATCTGGAGTTCGGGCTTGCAGTAGTTGGAGAAGGCGGCAGGCTGTCAGTCCTCCATTGGAATCAACATACAAGACATTCTGCTGTAGGCTGTAAGCCACATTTGCAGCCACACAAAGACAAGCCTGAGTAGAAACAGGGCAATGGGTGAACCGGAGTCTAAAGAGGGCCCAGGATGCAGCTCCCCACCAAATCCTGTCCAGGTCCCAGTGACATGAATGGGCCAGGCACAAGCCCTGCTCCCTTTCACCCATTTTCTCCCCTTAAGCCTGGACCCCACAAGCTCCCTGGCTGAAGGAGTCCAGATCTATGCACCCACCTCCCCCATTCTCCTGGATGCTAGTCACACATGTACCTGGGTTTTGCCGCTACCTGGGCCTCCTACGATTTCAGTCACTTCTCCAGTATAGAGACCGGCATCGAGCAGCTTGTCCAAGCTGGTGGCAGAAGCAGAGAGAGAACCCAGGGGATTGGAGGGAAGGGAGAGGAGAAAGAACCAAGAAGCAGCAAGATATTCCTTCTAAGCACTGTTTACACCCAGAACATTTCCAACATCTCTGGCCAGGAGGCTTCTCCTGGTAGAACTTTCTGGAAAGAGGGCATGGCTAAATATTCTCTGTCCCTCCTCCATTCACTCTCAACCTCAAGATTCCCTCTCTAGAGGACTTGGCCACACCCCCATTATCCATCTCAGACCCTCGTGGGTCTCCTTGATAACATTTCTCAAAATTTAAATTTGATCTTTGAAATATTATAGTCATAGGAAATAGAGAAAAAAAAACATAAGGTCCTTTGTACCTTACTTTTCTTTGATGGAAACATTTTTTAAAGATTTATCCACAAGGAACTGGGATAAGGACCAGAGATGCAGAGGTGGTGAGAGGCTTCACTAGAGACAGAGTGAAGAGCAGAACAGGCAGATGTACGGAAATACACTGCTGAGGGGAGCAGTAGGTTGGTCAGGAGAGGTCTGCTGTACCATGTGGGTCACCTCCCTGTCCAGGGATTGAATGCAGTAGCTTCATCCTGTTGTGTTTTAACCCGTTACACCACCAGGGAGGACCCTGGGGTGATTTTTGAATAAAATGTATATGAACACTGGTATACATTTTTTTTTTTTTGGTAGGAAATCAGCATTTCTCTGGATTAAATGTCTAAGAATATAATTGCCAGGTTGTATGACCAGTCACTACGATCAGTATACTAGTATACTAAACTACTATACTATTTCCCTGAGTGACTATGTCATGTTACTTATACAATGTATAAGTACATTGCTAGTCCTTACCAGCATTTGGTGATAACAGCCATTTTTATTTTGGCCATTTTGGTAGGTATGTAGTAATATGTTTTTGTGGTTTAATTGTCATTTCCCAATAACCATGTGAACATCTTTGCATGTGATTATGCCCCCTGTCTGTCCTCTGTGGTGAAATGTTCATTGATGTCTTTTGCCCATTTTCTAAGTGCATTCTTTGTTTTACTATTGAGTTTTATCAATTCCAGATGCAAGTCCATTGTTGAATGTATAGCTTGCAAATATTTCCTTCACTCTATGGCTTGTCTTTTTATTCTCTTTTACACAGCAAAAGGTAAATTTTTTTTTGACTTTTTTTTTTATTAAAAAGTTTATTTTTACATCATTTTTCACATTTTTTTTTCATCTCAATTGTAATCCCCACGGGTTTCCCATCACCAAATCACCCCTGTGCCACCACCATAGTCCCGTGCATTTCCCTCCCTTCCCCCCCCCCGTTTTTGATCCCATTCCCCACACAAAAGGTAAATTTTTATGAAGTATTTTATGAAGTATTTTTCATTTGGTATCAAGTCTAGTATCTTTTGCCTACCCCTACTTTCCAAAGATTGTCTACTGTTTTGTTCGAAAATCTTGAAAGTTAAGATCTTGAAAGTTAAATCTTGAAAGTTAAAATCTTAGCCGTCAAGTCTCTGACCCATTTCCAATTTTGTACGAGGTATGGGCTTTTGGTTTAGACGTATTTATTACCTGTCCTGTCCAATAGCTCCAGCACTCCTGGACCCCATTCCTCATCACAATAAAGGTTCATAAAAGCTCTATCCCTTCTCTGCTAAAGCTTTTTACACCTTTGCCTGCTTGTTTGGAGCCAAGTGAACTTCTAACTACAGAATCTCCATCTTCTCAACTTACACCCACGAACTGCACACAGAACACTATAAGGAAAGCTAGAAACCAGGTGAATCACCGATTCTTCACACCTATATCCCACCTGGTAGTAAGGTGTGTCACATCTCTTCAACACAGCTCCGGTGTCACCTGCACTGCCAGAGGACCCCTAGATTGGGCTCACACCACCTGCAGCACTGCCGTAGTTGTTCCTGGCCTCAGGCCCACCTGTCCCCAGACCCCACTGCCTAAATCCCTACTGTCAGAGTCAACACGGCCTTCCTCAAGGCAGGCAGAGCGCTAAGTTCTTAAGACTCCAAAGGGTGATGGACATGACTTCAGCGCCTGGCCTGTCACCCACGTGATGTTGAAAAAGTCATTTAACCCGAGTCGCTGTTTCCTCATGATGATTTCAAATGTATCACACTCATCGGTGATTAAATGAAATGATGTGCCGGCATGGTGCCTGGTTCTTGGAAAGCACTCTGAGGAAGTCCATCCCTTCTTTGATGCCCAAGGCCAGCATCTCCCAAACAGCTTTCCAGAATCACTCTCATCTCCCCTGCAGTGACCCACTGCAGCTGCAATCCTGCCAGTTTACAGACTGCTCCTTAACTGCTTCCTCTTCCTATTCAGATTTTATAAGCTCCCCAGGCCCAAAGACCAAGTCTCCTTGCTGTTCATCATCCTCTCCTTGTGCTCCTACTTACTCCTCTCTGGGTTCACCTGCTCTTTTCTCTGTTCTATGGGCCCAGAAGCCTGGCCATACTTGTACACACGTCACCACCTGCACATATCTGCCGCCCAGTAGGCACTCTGCTGAGACAAACCTCACACTAAGCTCCCAGTAAACACTCAACCAGTGCGTGATGGCTGTGTGAATCTTGCCAAGAAAAGGCGTTATGGAAACAGCAAGGGGCAATCCAATGCAAAGCCCATTGAGGTGACAGAGTTCTCCATCAAATTCTGCACAGACAGCCCAAGAAAGAGATTAGACTCCCAGGGCAAGAAACTCCCTGTTGGGCCCTCCCTGGTGGTGCAATGGGTTAAACTTAGCACTGTGAAGCTATCCGCAGCCACTGCAGCACAAATTCTTTCCCCAGCCAGAGAGGAGACCCACATGGCACTGTTTTGCCCAGTGTTCCCCTCAGCAGTGTATTTCAGTCACTTTGCTTGTTCTGCTCCCCACTCTGTCTCTGGTGAATCCTCTCACCCTCCGCACCTTCAAACTGTATCCCAGTTTTTGTTTGCATAAATAAATCTAAAAAAAAAAAACAAACAAACTACCTATCGTCTTCCAATTCTTTATCTAAACAATGTGGCAAATGTCACTATTTCTTTAAGAGAGCTCTGGCTCCATCCTGCTGTAGAGTATCAGGAGTGAACCAAGTTCAGGTCCAGCACCCCAGCCCTCAGCGCCCACCTCCACCACTTACTCTTCTTGGGCTAAACTCATGTGGGATTAAGAATCTCTACTCCTAGGGTCACCAGTGAGATTTATGTCCTAGAATGATGGCAGGCATATAGTAGACACTCAGAAACTGTGTATATGGCAGAGGACACTGCCACGTTCTCTCTTGTCCTATGCTTAAGTCAGGTTGGAGGTTGTGTCAGAGAAGAGCAGGTCTCATCAGCTGAATAATTAAATACTGACCTCTTAAATAAGAGGACAGTGGTTTTGTCCCTAGGGGGCCACTAGGTAATGTCCAGAGACCTTTTTGGTAGCCGTAACAAGGTAGGAGAGGAGCCCCTAGCATCTAGAGAATATAGAGGCCCTGGATGTCACCGAACATCCTAGGAGGCACAGGACAGTCACATCCCCCTGCCCTACCCATAAATAAACGTCTATCTGGAACTGTCAGGTGAAAGATTGAGAAACCCTATTAGAGAGTAAGAGAACTTGGAAGTTTTACCCAGGCTCCATCCTGAAAACCCGGCTCTCTGTAGACCCCAGGGCCAGCAGCAGAGCTGGAGGTGGCCATCTCCTGGTCGCCCCTGCCCCAAGTACACTTACTAACCTTCCGATGCCGGTGGACAGGATGGCCGTGGAAATCTTGAGTTCCTCGTAGAGATCGGCGCCATTGAAGGGGAAAGCTGAGAACTGAGCCAGCAGCACCCGCCTCAGGGCCACCAGAGCCTGCGGAAGGGGCGGGGTCGATTCAGGGCCAGGCAAGCACCCTTGAACCCAAAGCAGCCCCGGGTGCTACGCCAAACCCGTCAAGGCAGGGGGGGACCCCAGAGTCTGGTAAGCCCCGCCCCTCTTGGCAAACTCTGGGAACCCTGGCTGCGCGGGCATTGACATTTTCAGCCACAGGGGTGCGGATCGTGGGGGCGGCCAGCTCACCTTGTAGGAAAGACCACATTTCTGGGCTACCTCCTCCAGGTTTGCAGAAACCAGGTCCACCACTGAAAACAAAACGTGTCTTTGGTTGGAAGGGGGCCGGGGAACTTCCCACACTTTGCCTGCGCAGGAAACGGGGTGACTCGCAGCAGGTGGCCTCAGGAGGCTTTTGTTAACTAACCGTCGCAGGGCCTGGCTGGCGAGGGGTACATTTAGGGGCTCCGCCCTTCAAGGGCTAGGTTCTCCCCTCTCCTCCTTCCGGCTCTGCCGAGGGAGCAGGGGTGCGGCGAGCGGCCCCGTGGCGGGGGGGGGGGGGGTGGTAATGCTCCTCCCGGCCG
>NW_004567118.1:16911292-16922559 GCF_000260355.1 Condylura cristata | reverse complement strand
CCACCCTCTCCCGGCTGCCGTTCTAAACGCTGGGCCAGAAAGTGCGGCCAGACCGACGGCCCATCCTAACAACGGGCACCTACCCATTAGGAAAAGCAAGGATAATCCAGATCACATGAAGGGCGTCAGAAGCAGAGGAGCACAGAGGCCAGCCACTTCTCCGTATTTTCAACCAAAGCGTAAAGAATTCAGGGAATATGATTTGTTATCTTTCGATGTTCTTTGCTTTTTGCCTCATCCTTTGGGGAAAAAATGGAGCCATTTTTTCTGGGTTTTCTCTTCACAACCTTAACAGCTAGGTGCTATTTATATTCCCATTTCACAGATGGGGAAACTGAGGTCCACTGGGGTGAAGTCGCTTGCCAAGACAGTGGCACCCGCAGTAAATGCAGAGCAGGCCCTACAGTGGACAAATCCGCAGCTAAGTGCAGAGTCCTGCTGTCCTAATAGCCCCCTGCCCAGCCCGCCCCACTGTTGTGAAAGTTGTGTGTTTTCCTGCTGTAAAGTGGCTTCCTTGAGAACAGAAGTCATGCCGGACCATCTCTGCTTTCCTCTGCAGGACCTACCATTGTTGCCTCACACTTGAAGACATCTGGGGTAAGGACGCAGCGCTTTTCTATCTTAGCTGTGAAACCTGGATCAGCGTGAGCTACGATCTCCTTGAGCCATCGGGGCTCCCTGTGCCTACACACTGCACACATAGGGGGTTGCCGCCTGGGGTTTCGGAGTATAGGGCCTCAGCCTTTACAAAGAATCACTCTGGGAGAGACGCCTGCCAGCCCACGGGCCTGCCTGCGTACACAGTTACCCTCCTCTCACCATCTTCTCCCCAGGCAGCCCCCAGGGCACAGGTGCTAAGGGTCCTGAGCCTTCAGAGAAGGGCAGGGCTGCCAGAAGGGCCTACCGGTGATGTAGTCTGTTCCTGGGCCCCACCCGGCTTCTCACACTGGCCCTGCCTGGACAGCTGCAGCCTCAGATGTTGGTGGGAGGCTGGCCCCTAATTGTTACACTCTGGGATGATTATGAAGTCAGCTGATGGCATCTCCAACCCACCCACACTAAGGGTGGGTCAGCTGCTCCCAGTTTTCTCTCTTCTGCCAGCTTGGTTTTCCTCCAGGGTGACGGCTGTGGTACCAAGCAAGCCTGATGACATCAGAGGCATTCTTCAAAGTGGGAGATGGGGAGGAGACCATGCTGAGGAAGGAAAACCTCCACGTTCTGGATGCACTCGAGCAAATGCCGAAGCCCTTTCTAAACCCCAAGTCCATGAACAGGACCGTCACTACCAAAGGACTCCCACTTTCTGCAAGGGGCAGTTTGGTTAACGTCATGGAGGAAGATTCCATCAGTCTCCCGTAAGACACATCTGGTCCTTTCCTCCTTTTTCAGGCCGCATTTGGGATTTGGCAGAGGGACTACCAAATGAGGTAGTGCTACCTTGACCTGTCACAACCTGGTCCCTGGACACTCAGGGAAGAGCAGGTGTGCAGGTCGGGCTGCGGATTTCCCACTCAAGTTAGTTCTCAGAGCATGTAGCCCTCCTGCTCCAGAAAGCTTTCGAGGATTAGTCAGAGGTGTGTTGACTGTGCTTCCGAGCCTGTTTCCATTGTACCAGCACACAGACACCCACCCAGGCCTCCCTCCAAAGCTCCTGTCCTCCAGCCCTCCCTGTTGGTACATTTGCCCACCGATTATGTCCTCCCAGTAGTCTCTGTGCCTTAGGATTATGGTTTTAGTGATCCTCCTCAGACTCTGGGTTTCCTTTACATCACTGCATAAAACTCTTTGAACACCTACAAGATATCTGGCCCAGTATTAAGTTCTGGGAATGCAAAACTGGAAAGTATAGTACCTGCCTTCAAGGAGCTCCCAGCCTGGGCTGAATGTGTATAGAGGCAGTGAGACTAAGAATAATCTAGCACAATCTGTGCTATGATGGGACTCCTCAAGAAGCCAGAAGTTAGCCAGGATGTAGTTAAGGTTTCTTGGAGGAGGTCATATTTGAGTTAACCCTCCTAGGAAGGAGAGAGTTAGCCAGTGAAGGGGAGGTGGTGGTGGTATAGGTTGTAGACCAAGGGGATTATCTACACAAGTTCATGGGTGTGTAACCTGCTCTGTCAAACATACGCCTGCACTTAGAAGGACCATCTGCTCAGTTTAATGCTTTGCTGTTGCAGACTTGGAATTTCTAGTACTTTTTTAAAGACTTATTTATTTATGCCTACAGAAATGGGGTACAGCTAGAGGTACAGTGGCGGTGAGAGGATTAACCAGAAACAGAGTGGGGATCAGAACAGGCAGATTGACAAAGTACACTGCTGAGGGGAGCAGCGGGCGGGTCAGGAGAGGTCTGCCACACCATGTGGACCTCCTCTGGGGTGGGGGATCGAACTCACACTGAGGCCGCCACGGCTTGGCTTAGCTTGGCGGTGCAGCACTCCAACCTGCTGCACCACGAGAGGGCCGGAATTCCTGATAATTTTATGAAGAAGAGGTCCCCCAAACTAGGTAGCTGGTCCTGATTCTATAAAAGGGATATGGTGTTCTTTCCCCAAGGGCCAAGTAAGCAGGTACAGCCGAAGTCACACTGCTTGTGGGAAACTTCATGGTAGAGTGGGAAAG
Organism: Condylura cristata; assembly: GCF_000260355.1. NCBI lineage: Eukaryota > Metazoa > Chordata > Mammalia > Eulipotyphla > Talpidae > Condylura > Condylura cristata. The sequence goes on along the minus strand of NW_004567118.1, from coordinate 16,919,937 downwards.
TCTCAGGCTAGCAGCCCAAGTTCAAATCTGAGTTCTACCACTCATATATAGCCGTAGACATGTTAATTAAGACCTGGGATCCTCAGTGCCTCATTTGCAAAAGGGCAAACACCCATCCAGCAGGGATGTTGTGAAGATCAGAAAGATTATTATAGCCTGCATATCTTCTAGTGCCTGGCAGCCTTCTCTATCCCTTCAGCACTGCTTTGTGTAAGTAAATCTGAAATATATGTTCATTAGAACAATCTGGAGGATTAATGATTTCAGATAAATGATTCACACTTAAATCTACAAAGTGTAGAGCTGTGTGTGAGAGAATTCACCAGAGACAGAGTGGGGAGCAGAACAAGCAGATTCACCGAAATACACTGCTGAAGGGAGCAGCAGGAATGTCAGGAGAGGTCTGCCACATCATGTGGGTCACCTCCCTGGTGGGGAGTCAAACTTGAGCCGCATGGCTTTAGAGAGCTTCATAGTGTAGTGTTGTGCTTTAACCTGTTGCGCCACCAGGGAGGGCCTGGTGGAAGCATTTATTCCAGATGAGGGCCTGGTGCCAAGTGCTAGCATAGGAGGTTTGGGCTGATCCGCATTTCTCAGGAGATCAGTGGAATTGGAGCTCAGGGAGGAAAATTTGGCCTATCAATTACCCATGAAGCCGGAGGCTGGCCTGAATAAGGGACCCAAGGGTGTGTTTAAGTTTTTGGACCTTGCTAGCACACCCTGGGCAATGGAGCATGAAGCAGAGAGGGGCCAGAAAGCAGGTGAGAGGGGACAGCATGGCACGTGTGGCCCACAGACCTGGGCTCTCCTTCCGACTGTCACCAAGTCCTGTGCGACCTGGGTCCTTAAAGGAGTTGTGACTGCTCTCTCTAGACCAGTGCTCCTGGGCCTCCCTGGGGTTAAGTCTCAGTGCTATCACTGCTACAGCCTCCGTTAGATTCCTAGCAGTGGATTTCATTCATTGCGCCTGTTCTGCTCCCACTCTGTCTCTGGTGAGTCCTCTCACCTCCTGCCCTTCCCCCTGCACCCCAGTTCTTCTATGCAAAAGTTAAAAAATAAACCTCATTTAAAAAAATATTTTTGAGCATGCACCCAAATATATTATCTGTTCTTCTATTAATTTTACATATGATAGGTCAGTACTTTAAAAGTTATAAAATCTAAGTAAATTAGTTTCCATAGTGAACAATAGTAAATAAATGTTTTCTTTTAGGTACTGTAAGATACTGTCCCATCTCCCAGTAGACTGATAGTCATTTCCTTGGGGCATCTGCCCCCACTTTGGAAGGAAGACAAGGTTTTAGCACTGTTTCTTAGAGTGTGGTTCTTAGAATACCTCAAAAGCAGGCAGAATCCCTTAAGTATCTTTTGTTTCTAAAAGATTTATTTACTTATGCATACAGAACTGGGGGACAGGCCAGAGGTGTGGGACCAGGGTGGAGGGGGAGTGAGAGGATTCACCAGAGACAGAGTGGGGAGCAGAACAAGCAAGCTCTTAGTAAAGGTACTTTTGTAGCTTCTCAGTCCTATCCCAGATGGGAGTCAGGAATGTGCATTTTCCATTAAGCTCCTTTCGGGCTGGCTGCACTGTAGCAGAGCAGTAAGGATCTTTTGAGAGTTTCGCAAGCATCAGGACCTGTTGAGTCTGCCCAGGGCCTGCCCTCTAGAGCACCCAGGCTGCTTAAATGGGGTGGCCTTTCATTTCCGTTTTCCCTCCTGTCCTAGGAAGCCCATGCCACTGGCAGACTCTGACTGCAGCTCTGACGACACCAGCATCTCCCCCATCTCATCCACCTTGTTGAATCCTATCAAATTGGCTGTGATCCAGCCCAACAGCAGCTTCTTTGCAGGGATGCTGGAGGGTGAGCTGAACAAGCTCAGCTTTTCATCACTGGCCAAGAAAACAGAAAAGGGCAACATGGCTCTCTGCCCTCACCAATCTAAGTCCCAAACGGCCCCTGGGGGCCTGCTGGACCTCGACAAACCCGAAGCAGACACAGACACCTCTTCAACTCCCTCTGAGTCATCCGTGGTCATGGATGTGCCAGAGCCACCCTTCATCTGCGAACACACAGTCGGGGATTCCAAGGCTATGGTGCGTTTCCTGCCCCCTGCTTCAGGCACCCTTGTACTGGTAGCTCCGTCAGGCAGAGCCGAGCTCCGTGGAAGTGCGAAGGGGCCCAGCTGTGTGCTGGCCTCATGTGCATGGTTTAGGAGGAAGGGCATGACCATGAAGAACTCATTGCAAGCTAGAAGGGCTCAGTGCTGCAGGACATGTTCAGCTCTAGGGCCACCAAGAACTGGGGAAAGCTTATCCCAGTGCAGGGATAAGCTTGTGATAACAGTTGAGGTGGGAACAAAGGTAGAATTTACGCATCTCACTGGGAGGACTGGAAGGCATTTTGTGACACTAGCAAAAGTTCACGGGTGGAAAAGTGTGGGAGGAAATCCCTGGTCCTAATTCAAGGCTTCTCACACTTTGATGTGCCTGCTGATCTGGTCATCTTGTTAAAAGTGAGATACCTGGGCTTTCCCTAGAGGTTCTAATTGAAAGGTCTGGGATGGTGCTGATGACCACATGATGAGTAGCACTGCCCTAGAGTAAGGGAAGGGAGACGGCGGGAAAGTCAGTCTGGGGTCGCTTTCTTGAGGGCTTCCAATGTCCTACTTACTGACATTTTTATACACACTAGGAAATGGCATTTTGCTAACATTTTAAAATAGGCATTGGATGCAATTTGACTTGTATTTTTGGAAGATAATCTGGAAGCACCATTGTTGGGTGGCCTAGAGCAGGTTCCTCAAAGTATGGGTCCACAGCTATCAGTGTCACTTAGCAATTTAAATTCTACACCTCAATCAGAAACTGTGGGCTTGGGGGCCAGCAATCCGTGTTTTAACAAGTCCTTCAGGCTACTCGGATGCACAGCAAAGCTGGAGAACTGTGATGGAGGAGAAACTGAAAAAGGGAGATCGGACAGGAAAAAGCAGGCCCAAGAACCTGAGTGTTCACAAAACTCTTTGAGATCCTAGGCCGGGCTTGGCAGCTCTCCCGTAGTGCAATGTAAGCTCCTGGAGCCATTGTTTGGACCTTGGATCTATCATTTCATTGCTGTGTGACCATGGATCAAGCTACTTGCCCTCTATGAAACTCTATCTCCACCTGGTGGACGAAATCTCTTACGGTCCCAACAGTTTACAAGAAATAGGGACAGGAGGCACAGTGACTTGTGTGAGGCTGCCCTGGGACAGTAGCAAGTACTGCGGTGGGGTGTGGGTGGGGTGTGGGTGGGATGGGCAAGGGAAGGACAGACCAAGTCTAAGAAAGCCTTGGGGGTTCTCTTCCCCTAGATTTCCTGGACCTATGCCTTGGGCAAGCAGCAAGTCAGTTTCTACCAGGTCCTGTTACAGGAGGTGACCAGGAAAAATGACAACAAACCACCCAAGGCAAAGAGTCGCCCATGGATCTTCAACAAGATCTTGGGGACCACTGTCAAGCTGATGGAGCTGAAGCCAAACACGTCTTACTGCCTCACTGTCCGCGCAGTCAATACAGCCGGGGTGGGGAAGTGGTGCAAGTCCTACAAAGTGAGCCCTGGGAGAAGAGGGGCCCAAGGGGTCCGGGAGAGAAGTGTTCCCCTTGGGGGCTGGGAACACCCTTAGGCCCCTTTTACGCCCCTGCTTGCTTTCCTTCTACCTGGACAAAGAGGCATCAATTCCATGCTGCCCTCTCTTGGAGGTTTAAGAATCGCATGGGGCCCATGGGGAATGCATCTGTATTCATCATCAGTATGATGTTCATCTTCCCAAATCACTGGTTACTGGAATCTTCGACTTAGTGCCAGTTGTGAGTGGGCCTGGAAAGAGAGGGAAGAGGCCGAAGGGTGACAAAGGAGGGCACATCCAGGGTGTAAGGGGGAAGGGGAGATGCCTGTGGTTGGAAACACCGGGGAAGCACAGGTTTAATCCTGCCTTTTAAAAGGTTTCTGGTGTTGGTAAGGCTAAGACCCCATTTAGTAAACTGAGAAGGGAGTGAGAAGGAATTCTGAGGCCTTTTCTTGTTTCGTTTCAGTTTGCAACCGTGTGTACTGACTTTAACAGTTTCCCTGAGAACAATCCCATCCAGATCACGGTACAGCGCAAGGAACCCCAGCGAAGGACTGTGTCTCTTGGGCTGGAGGACATGCGGAGGCTGGAAGATCTGGAATACCTGTTTCCCTACTAAGGCGGGGACGGGGCTCTTGGAAGCCCTTCACCTAGCTTCAGCATTGATCCAGAGCCCACAGGAACCAGACCATGAAATGTACCACCAGCACTCTGCCAGGGCACTGCTGACACCCCACGAGCCCAGGGCCTGGCAGGACTGCTACAGGAATGCCACGCCTGGACTGGGCCCAAGCTAGCAAGGTGCTACCCTCACCTGGACACAACGCAGCTCAGGCCACACTCGACCACTGCCCACAGATGCTAAGTCCCCTCCACCCCCAGATCTGGGCTGGGTCCAGGTCCCTCATTAAAGAACTGCAGGTCACCCCCAGGCTCTGCTTTGTGCTGTGGATAGCCTCAGCTGTGCTGGCTCCCACCCACCTTCCTAGTGTCTGCCGGCACTGAGTCCAGGTAGGTGGGCAGACAGAAAGTGGGTGGGAGGGCAAAGGGACGCTACCATCACCTACTTACTGACTGGTTCTGCCGGCACCATCCCTTTCCTTGAGGAACAGACTGGGATGCAACTCTAAAACATGCCTCTAACCTGAAAAACAGCATTTTGGACAGAGGAGGTGGAGCACCCTGAGAACGGACCTGGGGCTCTGGAGGGACGTGGTGCAGAGTACCCAAGCTCAGGCGGCACATCTGATTTAATGCTGCCTCTTTCAGGATGAGGGCATGTACAAGCCGTTTGAGCTCTCTGGGCTCAGTCTCCCCATCAGAAGTGGGATGTGAGACCCTACCAAGCACAGCTGCAGGGTTATGAGGGTCACATGAGGCTGCAATACACATGCTCGCACTGAGCGGGAACTCTGAGCTGGAGCCTCCCGCCTCCCTTGGGCCCCGTCGCAGAGAGGTGCAAAGCGGGAGCCAAGAGCCATGGTGAGAGTTGTGCAAAACCATGAAAGCGGATGGGGTGGGGGACATGAGAAGGCCTGAGCATTCTGTCCAAGGACGGTGTGGAATTCAACCCGAGTAGATCCACCTGAACACTGGAGCAGGCACGTGGAGGCAGGCTGCTAGGAGGGCAAGATTGTGGCCAAGGGCCTGCGGCCCCCTAGTGGAGAGTCCCTTCCCAGGGTAGGATCCCCTGGGGCAGAGAGCCACCACCAGACCCCCCGACCCCCGCAGCACACCACACCCATTGGTGCCAGGGCACCTACCCCGTCACTGCACTGCTGCTTAGAGTCCTCCACAGACACAGCCCTCCCTGCACCGTGAGCCCTGCAGCCCCTGCACGCGTGACCCAGCCAGAAGTGCCCCCTAGAAGCGCTGCAGGCAGAGTCCCTGTGAAGGATGTGATGTCCCAGGCTCTGTGTAGAGCAGCTTTTCTTACTGGAATTCTAGCTGGAGGTAACAGCCGCGTAAGCAGTGCCTGCCACACGGATGGCACAGCCACAGAGTACCCTCTGGCTGCCATCACATGGCTCCAACCAGCCGTCTGCTGGCCTGGGGAGAGGGGAAAGGCAACATCCTGGTCAGTGTGGTTTTGGCTGAGTCCAGTGCAAGGCTAGACAGAACTGATTTAGCACCGTCCTTGGTAAGCATTGGGATTCTAGGACAAGAAATTAAGACATACAAAATATAAATTATTTATTTGGTCATGGAACCTAGGGATCAGTTCTGTACAGGATCAGAACAGAGCTGACACCTAGGTGAAAGGGGCAGCAGCAGGGGCCTGGTAACACCTGGTGCCAGCCACCCCACCAGCACCAGCAAGGTACAGAGTGATGGCCAGGACGGAGCCGAGCAAGAACGTCTTGTGACCTCCCATCTGTTGCTCTGGGGAGGGACTCTGCTGGGGTCTGTGCAAGGACAGCAGGCCACTCTCAGGGTTACCACCCTGGTCTCTGGTCTCCATCAGGATGAGCAGCTAGCCGCAGCCAAGTCCAGGTGGGGTCGCAGAAAATGAGAGATTTCTCATCGCCTCCATCTGTGAAGGGGAGGGACAGGATGGGGTCTCACTTTGAGGAAGGAAAGCTGCCATGCAATCCCAGGAGCCACTACAGAGAATCTGTGGTTCACTCTAGTCATCAAGCTGGCTACTTTTCTGCACTAGTCGTAAAACTCAGGCTAGACAGCCACCTGGCCTGGGGCGCCCAGCAAGGCTGTCTGATTAACGCCTTAGTTTCCAAAGTTATATCCACCTATCTTTGCCCCTCCTGTTTATAGACAGGAGAACAGGCTAACCAAGCTCATACAGTGGTTAACCAAGATGGTATAATGAAAGGCAGAACCAGGATTTAACCAGGCCTCAGGCCTTTAACAAAGAACCACTGCCTCGCGCTGGACTCGCTCTTGAGAGAACGGCCAGGTACTGCCTGGCTCTTCCGTACTCCCTGCATTTCCATAGGCCTCCCACTGGCCCTCTGAGACCTGGCGTCCACACACCAGCTCAGCAGATGTGGGTGCCTGGTGAGCCCTCACAGTTCTATGCCCAAAAGGAAAGTGACGGAGGGACTGCCTTAGGGCAGAGAGCCAGGTACATAACCACCCCTCTCCAAACTCACATCCGGAGGCATTTGTCCTTCCCACCACTCGCCACTCTCTGGCCATCTGGACTCCAGTCAACCGCATACACCTAGAACAAGGAGGGGTGGCATGTGAGACAGGGTGGAGGGAGGAGGGCTTCAAGCCACCCCTACTGCCCCCAAGGATTGGCAGTACCTCATCTGCATGGCCTGGCAGGTCTGTGGCCAGCTTCTGGGCCTTCACGTCCCACACCTTCAGGGTGCTGTCACTGCTACCGCTGACGAGGAGCCGGCTGTCAGCTGACCAGGCGACCTGGTACACGGCAGCCACGTGACCACGCAGGGAAGCCAGGTATCTGGGCCAGAGAAAGATGACAATGGGCGTTAGAACTTCATGTCCAAAGTGTCCTCTATGCCCACAGCAGTGGTTCTCAACCCTGGGAACGTGGACAAACTCTCACTGCCTAGTCCTCACCCCAGACCAATTTCATCATTACCAGTCCTCATGAATTTGTAAAACGTCTCCAAATGAGTTGCTTCTAGGGCTGCCTCTTGCTGGGCCTCTGACCCGCTTAACTGTGCACCTCTTAGAATCCAGTGCAGCCATCTTTAGCCCATCTGCCTGACACGCGCCCGGCACATTGGCTGCTTGCCGACCAGTGGCATGGAGCAACAGCGACAGTGGGCCAGGGCCACCTGCGAATGTCAGGTGATGACGGACGAGCCGTGCCCAGTCCTTAGCGGGGACTGGGTGACCCACTTCAAAGGGCCACTGCGTGGAGATGCACAATGCCTGACACAGGTGCCTGAGGACCCCAGGATTTCCCTTGCTCCTTTTCTCTTCATGCCCACAACTGTGCTTCTCCTCCAACTTCGGCAGCCCCAAGGGCCTACTATCTTGCTACACCAGTGCTTCTCAGTGTTTAATGGCTGCACGCTTGGCCCTTGGCTGTTGCTCTCCTTGGATAGGAAATGGACCAACACTCCCAGTGCCCACGTACGGATGGTCCTAAATGTCTAATTTCATCCTAACAAGCTGAGAGGTAGGAGCCTGCATGTTACTGAGGAGGAAACAGAAGCTCGAGAAATCCAGACACCTCCTGAGGCCAGCTCGTAAGTGGTGGAGCCAAGTTCCTTCCAGAGCGGCAGCATCGCTTCTCTCCCCACAAACGTCCCACTCACTTGCCGGTCCTGCCGTCCCACAGCTTGATGGACTTGTCGAAGGAGGCGCTGGCAATGACACGGGAGTCAGGGGAAAAGACCACCTGGTTGATGAGGGCCTGGTGTCCCGTCATCCGTGCGAGGGGCTTCTTGTCCTCTGCTGGGGACCACAGGAATAAGGTGAAGTCGTCTGAACCAGACACCAGCCTCTCCGGGCCCTGACCCTAGCAGGGGAGAAAGTACACCGTGTTGGCTGTGGTCTCAGGGAGAACCTGGACGCCACTGTGATCAACACCGACCCCGAGGCCAGGGCCAGGAGACACCCTTGCCCTCCCCTAGAAGGAGACTTGATGCACAGGGACAATGCCCTATGTAGTTAAATGGAAAAGTGAGGGCCAGAATGGTGTGAAAAGGGGAGGACTTCACGTGCTCAAGCACACATGCATCTCTATTCTAGGCAGTGAGCACATCACATGGAGGGACAGATAAGGAATCTCTAGAAGGAGAGATGGCAGCACTCAGTGTTTCTTCAAGGACTGGATGGGCATGTGATAGAGATAAGAAATTTCTCACTGCCTTTTCTTTGTTTTGAATCTTAGAATACATGACTGTGTTACTTAAGCTAAGTAAAATGTGCCTTGGGAATATGATAAACAAGTAGAACAAGGGAAATAAAGTAATCCCTAGGACACAGACTTTGGGGTTATAAACTAAGACTACTGAGCACAACAGTTTGTAAAAGGTATGTAAAGAGGGCCCTCCCTGGTGGCGCAGCGGGTTAAAGCGCAGCACCAAGAAGCTAAAGCC
>NW_004567118.1:16904285-16910692 GCF_000260355.1 Condylura cristata | reverse complement strand
GCGTAGTCAGTGCTGAGGGCCATGGTGTTTACCCAGTGGCCATGGCCTTGCAGAGTCCGGCACAGGACACCCTAGGGCAGCAGAAGAGTCAGATACTTACACATACACAGGACTCTCCATCCTGGGGACGTGCACCCCCAGAAAGACAGTGGCATGGGACTTGGCACTCTGGACTACATCACTCAGCGTGACCTTAATCCAATCAAACTTCTGGGCTCAAGTCTCTCCTGGTTTATAAAATGAGGGCACTGGTCCAGATCGGTGTCTCCGAAAGCGCGTTTCATGGAAGGGGCATTACAGATGTCAGGATAAAAGGTTCCAGCCAGGTAAGTGTGGGGTCGGGCAGGTCTGGTAAGGCCAAACAGGCAGCCTACACCCAGAAGCCCCAGTACCTCGCTGATGAACACTGGAACCTCCACTGCAGGACCCCTTGTTCCCAAAGCACCTCCTGACTGGGGACCCCAGAACACACTCGGGAGATACAGGCCACAGCTCCTTGCAGGCCATCTGATGACCCGGGCTTCCCCAGATAGGCTTCTCCCGGCTCTTACGTCATGAGCCCGCCAAACTTTGATAGTGCGGTCCTGGGAGGCACTGTAGAGAAGCCCGTCGCCGCCCCACAGGAGACAGGTGACGGACTGCGTGTGCCCGGTGAGGATGCGCTCGCAGCGGCCCGCTGTTGTGTCCCAGACCCGCACGCTGCCATCCTTGGAGCTGCTGGCCACATAGCGGCACTCGGGGTTCCTGGAGGGGAAGGGAGATGTGAGCTTATTTCTGACCCGTCAACTCCCTTCTTCCCACAGCACCTCCCGTTCACAGCTGCAGGGCCAGGGACAATCCAGTTCCTGACCCCTGCGGTGGCCACAATGCTCGGAGGTTCTCAGCCCTGCTCCCAAGCAGCAATGCCGGGAGGGGAGGCTGTTTCCTATGCCAGCCTCGCCTGCATGTAAATTCCCCTGCATTGGGGAGGGAAGGGGGCAGCCCTGAATTCCTGGCTCCCCATCTGCCCCATTCTGTCAGTGTCACTCACACGTGGAGGGGCTCCCAGCTCAGGCCTGTGATCCACTTGCTGTGGCCTGTGAGGGCTCTGCCCACCTGCTTCCCCATGCTTGGGTCCCAGAGCAGAATCTGAAGGACAGAAGTTGACCAGACAATGCTCCCCAACCTGTCCCCTGGTCCACTGGCCCCTCCCATCCGAGACGCCACAACTCAATTCTGTCCCATCACTTAGGTAGAGCATCCCAGAGTCCCTGACCACCATCTACCTGGCCATTCTTGCAGCCTGACGCCAGCTTCTTGCCATCTGGGGACCAGGAGATGCTAAGTACCCAGTGTCTGTGCCCTAAAAAGCGGGAGAAAAAAGAGGGACTCTTTCTATCTTTATCCCCAGTGCCTAGTGGTATGTGGCATAGTGCAGGACCTCCTAGTAAGTTACTGAGTAAATGAGTGCACCAGCAAAAAGAGAGACAAAGCTTTCTTGGCAAAGGAGGACTCCCCGTCAAGGGCCAGAGCTGTGCAGCTTGCTGCTCAGGTAAAAGTGCTGCTTTCCAACTCTTTCTTTTTTAAGATTTTATTTATCTTTGCATAAAAGAGCTGGCGTGTAAGCCAGAGGTGCAGGGGGTGAGAGGAGTCACCAGAGACAGTGGGGAGCAGAGCAGGTGGGTCCACTGAAATACACTGCTGAGGGGAGCAGCGGGCAGGAAAGGTGAGGTATGCTGCGCCATGTGGGTCAGCTCCCTGGCTGGGGAGCGAACTTGTGCTGTTACAGTGATAGTACTGAGACCTAAGCCCAGGCAAACAGGGAGGCTCCACTTTCTCACACTTTATGCAACCCAAGGTTTAAGGTTTTTTTGCAGAAGTCATTGTAATTCTCATAATAGCTGTACCGTGTGGAGTGAAGAAATTACCGCCCCATTTTCTAGAGGAGAAAACTGAAGCTTAGAAAGGGAGCACACCCTCCACACATGGCCACCAGGTAGTGTGCTCACGATTCTCCAGGAGCAACCCCTGGATCAGCACCTGGGGAGATCCAGACCTAATGAAAGCAGAACTCCAGGGGGTGGAACTTAATTGCTGTTTTCACAAACCCCACATAAGTCTAACACATGCTCAAGGAGTGAAACACATTGTGAGGGGGTTGGGGGATGGAATATGAGAGCCAAGCTCACCTTACTGCCGGCCAGCAGCCCTTTCCCATAGTTGCCCACTGACTCTAAGGTTCACCCTTTTCTTATCTGTATGCGGTTGTTTGAACTCGGGTGCAGTCTCTACCCAGAAACTGCACATTAGAGGATCGGAATCTGCCCGGGGCATCCTCAGGAACTACAGTGCTATGCAAATCATCCGCCCGCAGTGCAGAAGACCCTTTAAATGGCTAACTACATACGGACCCTGGCACGTGAAATGTGGTGTTTCGGTGCTGAGATCCCAGAAGCGCACTGTGGTGTCTCCAGAACCACTGGCCAGGTACCTGGGGAAGAAAAGAGGCCACCTGAGCCCTGCACTGGGGCACTGGGGGACCCCACCCCAAGACATGCATCATGCGTTTCTGATGCTATTGGATCTTCAAGGAAAAGTATCTGGACTGGACTTTTTTTTCTCCCCAGGAAAGGAAGAATGTAATACTAATGTCATTTCGGAGAAGACCCCGAAGGCCATTTCTCAACTCTTTTTTCCCCTAAAAGGAATGGCCACAACGATAAACAGATTTGAAACCTCTCAATCTTCATGATTGAGAAGAAAATAAACCTGGTTTCACAGAGGAAGAATGAACTCAGCAAAGTTAAGAGTCTAGCCCACGTCAATAGCTAGGAAGAGGTCAGCGTGTGGGTCAGCGCGCCTGAGAGCCAGTCCAGGAAGGGCTCGTCCAAGCAGGTATCCTCAGCGTCTGGGGACCATGCCCCACTGGGGAAGTCCTATCCTTGCCATCTGGGCCCAGAGCTTGGGTCTAAAATAGGCAGTCCAGACCTTGCTGCTGGGAACTGGGGGGTACCCTCCCCACCCTGCCACTCTCCTCTGCAGTTCTGCAACCCTCCTTACTTTCCTGTGGGGCTGAAGGCCACAGAAATGACTGCTTCACTGTGACCCTCCAAGGAGCTGGTGCAGCGGGTCACAGCACGGACCCTGAAGATAGCTTGTGGCTGGTAGATGATGTCGAGAACCTTCTCTGTCTCCACTGCCTGTGACGCCAGCGTCCTCTCCAGCGAGGAGACAATCTCAGCATCGTGGACATAGAAAGCCAGTGGCAGGGGATCCTCCTGCAGGACAGTGACAGAGGGCAGGTCCCCCATCAAAGGGCGGAAGGAACGGCTTCTGCAGGGGGGCTGTGCTGTGGGGAGGCGGCACCTGCTTCCTTTCAGTCATCCTGTATGGGACACCTCCATTATCCCCCTTTTGGGGAATACCTTTTCCACCCATAGCAGCAACTGCAGGCTGCTTACGCTGCATTTTAAAATTCTTTATCTGCCTTCCACAACATCCCAGGCGGGAGGCATTCATGTTCTTACTTCATGAGGAAAGAGCAGCAACTAAGTAACAAGCCCAATGTTCTATTTACTGCTAACAGCTAAATTCACATTCTTTAGTGTTCCTCCAACAGAAAATCAAAGTCCTGGATAACGGTTAATATAGGCAAAGTTTTCTAAACCACCACACCATGTTGTACACAGTATAAGAAGCATCCAAAAAGCCGGGTGAAAATGCAGTTTCTGATTCACACCCTCCCCTCAGTGGTAGAGCAGAGTCTGGGGTGTGGTCCACTGTGGCTGCATTTTTAAGAAACACCATCACCCCATCCCTCCCACCCCTCCAATCGAGGGTGGCACTTTTAAAACATTGGCTTGTAAATGAAGAGCACAGGTTTAGAGTTTGACACAATTTCAAATTACCACTTACATCGTGCAAATAATTTCATGCCTCCGGACCACGCTGCAAAATGGGTTTATTAATGGGGGGCTGTGGCGAGGTATTGGACCACGCGCCCAAAGCGTTCAAACGCGATCCCACTCCCGAACGGGTTGGCCCTGATGGTTGGCGCTAAAAAGCCCGAGGTAGGTGGCACCGCCACCAACTCGCCCAAGGGTCTGTCACCCACTGTCGGTGAGTTTTGGGGGGGGGGGCACGAACCCTTCCGTTTCCTGACTGCCTGCGGGCCGGACCCAACAGCGCCGCCAGGCCCAGCGCTTACCTGGGCCAGCAGCGCGTTGCACACGAGCTGCAGCTTGTCCGGAGTGATGTCCACGGGCACATCAAAAGGGGAGCCCAGCAGCTGCCCGCCCTCATCCTGGAACTGCACCAGCAGCCGCTGTACGTCGCGCGCCGCCGCCTCTTCCTGCGCGGGGAAGCGAAGCGGGCATCAGCCTCCCCGCCCGTGGGGAGGAGCCCCGCTTCCGCCGCCCCTGCCCGGTGGGCCCTGGGCCCGAGAGCCCCGCCGCGGCGCCCCCGCCCCCACTCACGCACACCCACCGCCGCCGCCGCGGCCATCCTGCGTCCCCACGTGGAGGAGGAAGACTCCGCCGACAGAGCGCCGCCCCCGTGTCCCTGCGGTGCCGCAGCCCGCGGCATCGCCCTCTGGTGTTGCGGAGGGGAAGTGTTGTCGGGCCGAGCGCTGGGGGTGGGGGGGTCGCCGCCTGCTTCAGTCCATCCCAGTGCCTTGCAAGATACCAGCAGCTTTTGTCTCTTCAGAATAGGGGTTCTTGCCCCATTGGATTGATGAGGAATTCAGGACTCCGAGGCGGTAACTGATTTTCCAAGCTCTCCCTGTCCGAGGTGGGAGCCAGTGGAAGACCGAAAGAGCTAGATTCCAGGCTGCTGTGTTCCTGCGGGGGAGTCGCTTCCCAAGGGAGCCTACTGGGATGAGGGCAGAATGTACAGCCCCAAATCAATTCATAGTTAATGAGCACAAAAACAAGACATTCTCACGGTTTTCAACACTTTAATAATAACAATAACAATAACAATAATAATAGCCTTCCCTGGTGGCCTAGGGATTAAGATGCATGGCTAACACTGAAGCACCTGGGTTCCATCCCGGTCTTAACCCATGTGGCACAGCAGACAGCTCCTGTCTCCGTCGCTGCTCCCCACAGCACTGGATTTCAGCCCACCTGCTCTGCTCCCCACTCTGTTTCTGGTGAACCCCCCCCCCCCTTGCCCTTTTGGCTTCCCCCCCGTTCTTTTTTTGCAAAAAAATAAGTTAAAAAAAATAAATAATGATGATCTGGAGAGCACTAGACTGAGTCAGCAAGTCCATTGGTCTTCTGGAAAAGGACACTTTCAACAACTGAAGTAGCAGGGAGTTTTGGTGCCATTGGACAGGGGCAGGGACATTCCTTCAGGCTTCCTTCTCTCCTCCCTCCAAGGGCTTCTGGAAGTCTCCAGTTGGTCTGGGATGTGGGCAGCTGCTCGGTGTGTCCAAGTCTGTCAGCCCCTCAGCTGTCACTCTGCTCCCAAAATAGCAGTGGTTGGGGGGAGGGAGAGAAGGTTGTTTATCTGAGATGGAGGTGGAGAAAGGACATTATAGCTGAGTCTGGGGGGTGGGCTCTGGGGGGCTCCCATCCCTTCTCCACCTTTCTCTCATCCTTTGGAGTATGAGTGCCCCAGCGCCTCAGGTCTGCCCCTAAGAGGGGGCTGGGTAGAGGTCAGTGATCATGCTGTCTGGGGGGCTGGGGGTGGGGTTTGGGGGAGGGACCTCAGTATCAATGACAGAATCCAGAGGCACCTGCCCCTGTGGCCAAATATGGTCTGAGCCACAGGCAGAGGTGATAAAGTCTCCTGAGTAGGCCTGGGACAGAGGACTGAGACTGGCTGGCTGAGGGGTTCAAGCCGAATTCTTCAGAGAAGCCAACCACAGGACAGGCCGTTAACCAGAGAGCAGTCTCCTCTTGGGAAAGTGAGCCAGGCGGGTGCTCCTTAAGGCGGCAGGACAGAGACTGAGGGGCTTCAAAGCCTGCAATGAGAGCTCAAGCCTTGGTGTGGTGGGAGGGACAGCCTGGGAGGCCCAGGGGCTCTGAGCGCCTCTCAACTCACACTGTGCTTCAAGCAAATGCTGTACTGACCTTTAGATGGGGGGGTGTTAGGGGTGGGTCCATTCTAGGTAGAAGGCTTACCTTCCATCCTGGTGGGGGACAGAGAAGAGAATTTGGAGCCCCAGACCTCAAACCAGGCGCACAGCGCTGGGCCTGGAGCAAGAGGCCAGCCAGCCAGAGCTGCCCTTGTCCCCACAGATGGCAGAGAAGGAAGCCGTGCAGCTGAAGGAGGAAGGAAACCGGCATTTCCAGCTCCAGGACTACAAGGCAGCAACAAAGAGCTACAGCCAGGCTCTGAAGCTAACCAAGGACAAGGCCCTGCTGGCTACGCTCTTTCGGAACCGGGCAGCCTGTGGCCTGAAAACGGTCTGACGCTGGCGG
>NW_004567118.1:16841553-16904180 GCF_000260355.1 Condylura cristata | reverse complement strand
GGCCCATCTGTCCTCACTGTCCTTGGCCCTCTGGCCTGGGGGGGGGGGCTCCCATCACTTTCCTGAACCCAACCTTCTGACCCCTTGTTCAGAGTGCAGAAATTCCTCCAGCTGGGAATTAGCCCAGTGGAAACTGGCATTACTCTGGGCCTTGTCCTGTGTTATTTTGTGACATTTTAGTAACAGCCTGTGAAGCTGTATTCAAGTATCCCCAGCCATATTGCGATAAGAAGCCCAAGGCTCACAGAGCTCAATAACTTGTCCAGGTCTCCAGGTAGTTAGTAGCAGAACCAGGATTGAGCCCCAGTTGCTGATATCAAATGCCAGCTACTTTTCCATTCCCAGAGAGGGGTGCTCCCTGCCCTCCTCCTGCCTGTGGGAGCCCTCTCTGTCTCTGCTCCCTGACCCACATTAACAGTCTCCTCCTCCCCCGTTTCTCAGGAGAGCTATGTTCAGGCGGCTTCAGATGCTTCTAGAGGTGAGCCCCCTTCACTCCACTTTGTCCCCCCCCCACAGTACCCTGTTTTGTCTGAGGCTCTTGACATTCCTAGGAACTGCAGACTGTGTGAGCACCATCCTAGGCTTCACCATCTTATGATAGAAGAGTTCCAAGTCACATTTTCACATGTTAAATATGTTAGAGCAGCTTTTAAAATGATGCTTCCAGAACTTCTGTCATGCTATGACTTGAACTGTTGCTTATTGTGGGGGCTGCAACCGGTGCATGGGATTCCCTGAGGAAAGGGATGAGGCACTAGGAGGGAGAGAGACTGGCACCTCAGGGAGCAGTTGAGAATTTGGGCTTAAGTACATGATCAGAGTAGGAGGTGTCTGGGCTGCGTTTTAGGGATATAATGTGCAGAATGAAGGGAAGCCTCCACATTGCTCTATGCTGGGTTTTGATCTGGTTGCCAGTCTGGAGTGAGTTAAAACAGAACCCTTCTGGAGTGGGGACTGGAACATCCTGTGAAAAGCAATTGAGGGAAGTGGCAATATTTAGCTGAGAGAGGTCAACTTCCAGGTGGGTTTGGGATGGAGAGCTGCCGTCAATTACCTAAAAGGCCATCAAGGAGCAAGGATTGGATTTCATCCGACGGTTCCAGGCAGGACTTAGGGTATAAGGGCAGGTTTATAGGGAGGTATATATGTGGTACGAAGGAGGTTTTCTGATGCAGCTGCCATCAGAAGGGGGTGTTCCTCACCCCTAGAGTTTTGCAAGCGCCAGCTGCATGAGCACTTGGCTGGGATCATCATGTAGCAGAAGGGGACCATCAGGAGTTGGGCTCCTTACTAACTTCGAGACTATGCTGCTTAGTCTCTCCCCAACAAGGGGGGTCTTGGGCAATGGGCAATCTCCAGTGAAGACACAGGAGCCCTGGAGTTGGGGGAGGGAGGAAGATGGTCTGCAGTCCAGCACCTGGAGGCCCTGCTGTCTCCCTCCCCAGCCATCGACATCAACTCCTCCGACATCAAGGCTCTGTATCGGCGATGCCAGGCACTGGAGCAGCTGGGGAAGTTGGATCAGGCCTTCAAAGACGTGCAGCGATGTGCAACCCTGGAGCCACGGAACCAGAACTTCCAGGAGACTTTGAGGAGGCTCAACACCAGCATCCAGGAGAAGGTGAGCCAAACCTCTTCCCACAAGCATTGAGCATCTCCTCCCATTTCTATAGTGCAGGTTCACAAGTTCGGGGAGTGCCTACAGGAGGCAGATCTATTCTTACCTCCATGCTAGAGAGGGAGAGAGCAGAAGCCACAGAACAGCTGAGTAGGTATGTCCAGCTGTGAGTGGTCAGAGAAACCCCGATGCTTGTTTGAGGCCACGCAGCCAGGACTAAAGGTGAGTCTGTTAAATTCCATATGGAGGATATTAATAAAATAACGTATAGTATGCCTGCAACATGCTCTTCCTCTCTTTCTAGAGGGGCAAAGAGGTATCAGGTACCAACAAATCAGGAAGGATGGGTATTGCTGGGAAACAGAGGAGAATCAGGAACCAGTGGGAATGGGAAATCTTTTCTGGGAAAATGGAGTGGGGAGGAGAGATCTTGGGCTAGTGATCTGAGGGTGTTGGCTTCCTGTTCGCAAGAGCAGGAGGGCAACTGACCTCTCAGCCCTTTGCTCCAACACTCAGTAACCCCCGCACACTGGGACCATCTCGAGGTGGGACCACGTGGCCCAGAGCAGACTCAGGGCTGAGGAGTGGAGCTCAGGTACCAATGTCAGGCTCCCTGCCACTGCAGGAAATGGGCCCAGGATAGAGTAGGTGGGACTGTGGAGCAACGGAGCAGAGTGGGGGAGACCAGAAGGAGCTAGAGGGGGGAAGGTGGGCTGGTGGGGTCATCTAATGAGTGCCTCGGAGGAGTGGGACTGGGGGTGGAGGGGTGAGGGGTGAGAATGCCCAACAGAATGGCTGGGAAAAGTAGTTGACCATTGCTTCAGGTTTCTGATACTGGAAACCTATCTCTGCCTAACAGCTCATTGTTTGTGAGACTCCGACAGTGGGTGATGATCCTTTGACTTCTAAGACTTTTGGTGACTAAATGGTGTGACAGATGTTATTAATTTCATGGGGCAAGGACTTTATTTTGTTCATCATTCTACCCCTAGCAACTTGAATGTCATCAGGCTTGTAGTAGTAGTTTAGTAAAGGTTTGTTGAATGGATACCAGTGGTGGGTGAGGGGCAGAATAGATATCTTAATATTCACTGAAGCCGACTGAAATGATGTGGCTGCCTCCTGCACTCTCTCCTCTCTCTTCAGCTCCGGGTGCAGTTCTCTACAGACTCCAGAGTACAGACAATGTTTGAGATTCTCCTCAATGAAAACAGCGAACCTGATAAGCGGGAGAAGGTGAGTGCTAGGCAACCACAGGCCAGCAGAGGGCGCTGTTGGGCCTCTGCAGGGACCTGCTGCTGCTGCCGGTCCCTGTCGTCTCTGGGGACTGCGATGCATTGTCCTAGAATGGCTCATTGTACTGGAATCCGCTCAGAGCCTTTCCTCAGAGGATGTGGAAGAAAACAGGACAAAGGTTAAACGCTTTAGAAAAAAAGTAAATCGTAAGAAGGAACAGTATGGAGGTACCAGTCCGGCGATTACATGGAGCAGTGCTGGATCTTGCCTTTATTTATAGTTCTAATATTTTGCTCATGGTGGATTATTTTTTTTCCATTGCTTTTTGACTTTTAAAAAACATTGTATTCATTATTAGTTATTTTAAATATTGAGCTTTTTAAACTCACCCTAGTTTTAACCTGTGCCTCACCCTGGTCTTAACCTTGAGGAAAAGGACCTGTTGAAACTTTTTCCCCCCGTTTCAAAATATTGCAGAAAGTCATTCTGAAACATGAAAAGTTCACTTATGATCCCAACTTGTTAGCAGAATTTGTTGTATTTTTTCATGTTCCATTTTAGACCTTTAGAAAAACTTAAGTGCAATCAGATTGAACCTACGATTCTGCTTGTGCTTAGCAATGTTTTCTCCAAGCTGCTTTGTGGTTTTTTTTAATAGCTTTAATGGTCACAATACATTTCATCAAGTTAATCTTTGTGCACATTACTTTGTTTCTTCCTTTGGATTTTGTTCTTAGACCATGTTTCCGTGGGGAGATTATTATAACGGGAAAGAATACGAAGATGTTTTGAAGCCCTGCACAGTGTCCAGTCCTCACACTGATGCATGGTTAGGGCCTCTGCGGCCAGACTTCCCTCCTGACCCTCCTTGCCTTCTCCCTCCTTCAGGCAGCCAACAACCTCATTGTCCTAGGCCGTGAGGAAGCAGGGGTTGAGAGGATCTTCCAGAACAACGGAGTGGCCCTGCTGCTGCAGCTGGTGGACACTAAGAAGCCCGAGCTGGTGCTGGCCGCAGTGCGGACCCTGTCGGGCATGTGCAGCGGACACCGGGCAAGGGTGAGGGCTTTTGGCACAGGCGGTTGCCCATCCGAAAACCTGGAGGGTGGCATGCAGGCAGGGCGGATGCTGGCATAGATACCCCAATGAAAATTCTAAAATGCCCTCCCCACCCCAACCCCACCCCTCACCTCCGGTTCAACAGACTGTTCCTCTCATTATTGCTTTGAGCTGCAGATGGGCCTAAACAAAAGTAAGGTATTGAACATATCTTATGAGGAAGGGTGTGACAGTTGATGTTTTTCACACTAAGTTTTCAAGCTCCAGTGTCTTACACTCCCAGCACAGCCCCATGTAGGCCCACCACAGTGCAAATGCTCTGTGACTGCTGTGTTGGAAGACGCTGCTCTGAGCCTCTGGAAGGGGCCTGGCTTTCCTCAACGGCCTTCCCAGAGCATGGGTCCCATGGGACATGGACTGTCTGAGCCTATTCTGCAACTGCATGGAGTCCTTGTCACCACTCCCAACCCGCTTGGCAGCTGGTAGTGAGGGGGCAACAGCTGGTGGTGGTTCTTTCTGGGAGTCTAGGCCACAGCGATTCTCCATGCAGTCCGGATAGACCGAATCTGTAGCCTGATGGCCGCGGAGAATGAGGAGATGTCCCTTGCCGTCTGTAACCTGCTCCAGGCCATCATTGACTCTCTGTCTGGGGAAGACAAGCGGGAGCATCGAGGCAAGGAGGAGGCCCTGGTTCTAGGTAGGAGACATGTTTCAGTTTTGGTTCTGGGGGGGTCAGGACAACGAAGAGGCAGTTACTACCTCAGACTGGGCATTCCCTATCTGTGGAGGTGGCCTTGCTTATTTTTACTTATTTTCTGATTATAAAAAGTAATAGAGGTAAAGCAGTCTTATTAATAGTAGCTAAAAGGTAAAAGCAACTTCAGATGGTTGAATATATAAATAAAGCCAGATAGATAGATAGATACAATTGAATATTACTCAACCCCGAAGAAGAAGGCGGTTCAGGCACCTGCTACAATAGACATGAAGTTGGATGACATAAGCATGTCACAGAAGGACAAATAAATACTGATTCCACTTCCATGAGGCATCTGAGATTGTCAAATTCATAGACATAGAAGATAGCATGGCAGTCTCCATGGTTCTTGGTGTGATTCTGACTTTATTCTTGTAACATCATATTCAGTTACCTGTAGCCACTGCTGCAGCCTCTCCAGTGAGCAGCTTGGGGGTCTGTGTGGAGAAGCCCCACTGTACACATGTTTTTTAAATAGTGTGAACGGTGACTCCCCAGTAACCCCAAAGCTGGAAGGTGTGATTCTTTGGAGCCATAGCTTCCTTGAGAGGTGGAGAGCTATTGGGCATCTCAGCTAAAAAAAATTCTTTCGTTTATTGATTTTAATACATGGACACTCTTATAGCTTTCCCCACCTCTGGTTCTCATTTTGCTCTTGGGAGCCTCACAGAATAAGCCTCATATCTCACCCTCATGATATACCTTCATCTAAATTTGAGTTATTAAGTCCACCTAGGTCTTTCCTCTTCACTGAGATAGTCCCCACCCTCCCATCCTTTATTTATATAATATGCTTTGAAGTTTTCCTTTTCTGCCTGCCTGTGGGCTTCAACTTAGAATGAGAGCAAGAATGCTGTGTCTCAGATGGGTCTACCAGGGCAAAAGCAGGAAATGACTATTCTGGGTTTAAGAGACCCAGTGGGTGGGGGAGAACTGGCATCCCAAGCAAAGACTGGAATCCAGGCTGCCAGCGTGAAAGCAGGGAGAAGTGGGAGGGAGATAAGATGTCTGTGAGGACTGTAAATTTCCTTTCTGGAAAACATTGTGTTACATTAATTTGTTTAAAACACATTCCTGGATCCTTGCCAATCACTGAAGAACTTTCTAAGAACCAGAGGAGCTGTTCAAGGCTGGTTTAGTTGCAGAAAGCAGTATGAGAGTGGCTGAAGGTAGAAGTGTGGTTCAAGGTTTCTCTCCTTTTTTTTTTTTTTAAAGATTTATTTATTTATTTGTGCATACAGAATTGGGGTACAGGCCAGAGGCTCAGGGGCGGTGAGAGGCTTCACCAGAGACAGAGTGGGGAGCAGAACAGGCAGATGGACGAAGTACACTGCTGAGGGAAGCAGTGGGCAGGTCAGGAGAGGTCTGGCTCGCCATGTGGTCTCCTCCGGGGCAGGCGGCAGGCGGGAATCGAACTCACGCGGAAGTGGCCTCAGATTCTCAGTGCTGTGCTTTAACCCGCTGCGCCACCAGGGAGGGCTGGTTTCTCTCCTTTTAAAAAAGATTTATTTATTTATGCACACAGAACTGGGGTACAGGCCAGAGGAGCAAAGGCAGTGAGAGGATTCACCAGAGTGGGGACCAGAACAGGCAGACCTACGAAGTACACTGCTGAGGGGAGCAGAAGGCAAGACAGGAGAGGTCTGCTGCGCCATATGTGGGTCAACTGCCTGGCCGGGGATTGAGCTCGAGCTGAAGAGGCCATGGCTAGCTTCACAGTGCTACACTTTAACACTCGCGCCACCAGGGAAGACCCTGGTTGATAACATAATCTCTTGGGAAATTCTAATTAGTATCCAGGGAGCAGGGTACTTGATATTAGAGTCCTTCGAGAAGCCTCAGCCATGTCTGGTTCTGTATACCTGAGACTCCATAGACCTCACTCATTACCCCATCCTCTCCTTCCTCAGACACCAAGAAGGACCTGAAGCAGATCACAAGCCATCTTCTCGACATGCTGGTCAGTAAGAAGGTGTCTGGCCAGGGCAGGGATCAGGCCCTGAACCTGCTCAATAAGAACGTCCCCAGGAAGGACCTCGCCATTCATGACAACTCACGCACCATCTATGTAGTAGATAATGGTGAGGCCACAGGAGGGTCAGCCTTCCACCGGGGTACCAGACTGTCAGGCACTGAGCAGAAGGGAAGGGGTGCACTTCTTGTCCTGCAGAAATCTTCATTCCCAGCTGAGAAGCCCCAAGGAAACTGAGGCTGGGGGAAAAGAAAACATAAAAGAGTATTTGAGGAAGATAATACACCCTCCCTGAGAATATGAGCACTGGTAGAGTCTTTGAGATCAACTAAATGTAAGAAATAGAGGCCCACTGTGGAGGCAAATTGTCCGGGTAGGAAGTGTCAGAGTAGAAACTGGGTCTCCTGCCCATTCTGTTGCTGTGACTCTGGATAAACCATACATGGGCACAGGGCAGGCTGGAGAGAAGCTGGTGAGAAGATAAGGCCAGCCGGGGTGTTCATGAGGAGAGACCAGTAGGGCTCTCACATTTCCAACCCCACAGGCCTGAGGAAGATCTTGAAGGTGGTGGGGCAGGTTCCGGACCTGCCATCCTGCCTGCCCCTAACTGACAACACCCGCATGCTGGCCTCCATCCTCATCAACAAGCTGTATGATGACCTGCGCTGTGACCCAGAGCGCGACCACTTCCGCAAGATCTGTGAGGAGTACATCACGTGAGCTCCGGGCGGCCTCCAGGGCCTGTGCCTGTGTTGTTTATTGATGGCATGTGACACATTTACAAAATCCAGCAGCTTAAAACAATAATCATTTCCTGTCACATTACAATGTGACTGTGTCACAGCATCTCCACGCCCTCTTGCTTCCTCCCCTTCCCTATCAGCTGTGGACCCCAAGTTCTTCCTAATGAACTTCTTGCATGTCAATCCTTATCTCAGGCCATTATTCTTGGGGACCATTACCCCTGGCACATCTGTTGCATCATTAATCCTCAATCCCCACTGTGACTCTGAGAAGTAGTCACACCATCCTTGGTGTCCAGGTCCAGAAGCTGAGGTTCAGTGAACTGCCTGTGGTGACACAGCATATGGGCAATGCAGTCAGGGTGCAAATTCTAGTTTGCATCTGTCTGCTCCTAGTTCTCACACTTTTACTCTTCCCCCTCAGCCTGGTTGCTTCTTTTTATTATTTATTTATTTTATTTTTTTATTATTATTTTTTAAAGATTTATTTATTTATTCGTACAGACCTGGGGTACAGGCCAGAGATGCGGAGGGTGAGAGGATTCACCAGAGACAGAGTGGGGAACAGAACAGGCAGATCGACAAAGTACACTGCTGAGGGGAGCAGTGGGCGGGTCAGGAGAGGTCTGCCGGGTCATGTGGGTCACCTCCAGGGTGGGGATCGAACTCACACTGAAGCAGCTGACTCGCTTGCAGTGCTGCGCTTTAACCCGTTGTACCACCAGGGAGGACCCAGCCTGGATGCTTCTCTCGATCATGCTTTCCTTCTGTTTTAGGGGCAAGTTTGACCCCCAGGACATGGACAAGAATGTGATTGCCATCCAGACTGTGTCAGGGATCCTGCAGGGCCCCTTTGACTTGGGCAATCAGTTGCTGGGGATGAAGGGTGTGATGGAGATGATGGTAGCACTGTGTGGCTCGGACCGCGAGGCGGACCAGCTGGTAGCCGTGGAGGCCCTCATCCATGCCTCCACCAAGCTCAGCCGGGCCACCTTCATCATCACCAACGGTGTGACGCTGCTCAAAGAGATCTACAAGACCACCAAAAATGAGAAGATCAAGATCCGCACATTGGTGGTGAGTGGGCCCAGACACGGTGCCGGGAAGGATAGTGTACAACGAGCAGGACAGCATGCGCTTGGGGGCACCCAGAGCCGTCCGCAGACCCTGCAGACAGGGGGCGAAGCAGGAGGCTGCAAGAACGCAGTCAGCGCAGTGGGCCTGCTCTTCAGTCTTGGGGCGCTCGCCTTGAATGACCTTAACTCTAATGCAGTTTTTGTCCAACAAGTGTTTTCAGATAAAACTCCAAAGTCAGTTTGTTTCCTTAATCAGTTTCTATACGACACTATCAAACCTGTCTTATTCCCCCTTTTTGTTTTCCAGAAATCATGTTTTCATAGCTCTTTTCCTTATAAACTGTTAGAGCGAGGACCTGAGATGTTGACCTGCTTTTGACTTATATCAAACTTTTAGAAACTAATTTTACATTCTGTCATTGTGAGTTTTCTCTTATGAAAGACATTTTTTCCTAATAAGAATCCAAGTTTTCTGCACATCTGAATTTGTTACCCACAAGCTGTGATTTCTCCACCAATTTTTGTGCTATAACAAGTTTTTGTTTTGTTTTGTTTTGTTTTGTTTTGTAGTCTCAGATGTAATTAGTGTTATGCTGATTTTTCAGAATGGCAGGCAAAAAAAAAAATTGTGGGGTCTGAAGGGGAGAAGGCGCAGGCACAAATGTTCTACCCACTCAGATTTTTTTTTTATTACAAAGTTTATTTTTACATCATTTTGCACTTTTTTTTTTGCCCCACTCAGCTTTTACCCTAACTCAGAAAGGGTGACCCCTGGGCTGAGTTTGTAGCAGGCACAGAGGATTTTCCAGGAAAAGAGAAAGGAGCAAAGTGTTCTGCTCATGGGGATGCACTTGAGCAAAGGGGTCCCCAAGCCTCAGTGTCTCTGATCCTGCGAGGGTGCCTGTCTCCTTCCACAGGGACTCTGCAAGCTGGGCTCTGCAGGTGGCACAGACTACGGTCTCAGGCAGTTTGCTGAGGGGTCGACAGAGAAGCTGGCCAAACAGTGTCGCAAGTAAGGGGCCCTTTCCCCAGGCCCTCCAGCTCCTCTCTGGGGTGTGCCCTCGAGGGTGCCCAGTGGTGGACGGCTCCCTCCTGCTCTTTCCCCCACCCTGGAATGGCTTCACTCTCTTGACCCGAGCCTCTTCTTCTCCGCGTCCAGGTGGCTATGCAACCCATCTATTGACACCCGCACCCGGCGATGGGCAGTGGAGGGCTTGGCCTACCTCACTCTGGACGCTGACGTGAAGGATGACTTTGTCCAGGACATCCCTGCCCTGCAGGCCATGTTTGAGCTGGCTAAGGCAAGCGAGGGCCTCGCCTCTGCTCTCAGGAAAGGACCACTGGAATTTGGCCTGCAGGGCCTTCCGCCAAGCCTAGGAAATATGTCCCCTATGTCCTCTGCTGGTTCTCTGACTCCTCTGTAAGCCCAGACAGGTCATTTCCCTCTGTCTGGCCTTCATTTCATCTGACCAACAAGAACTCCTTTATACCTTCCAGTCAAAGGGGAGGTTGAATAGGAGAATGACATTTTTTCCTGAGAGCTTCAGGAAGTGAACCCAGAAGCACCACCTCCCTCCTTTGGATCCCTCCCCACCTTGCCCTCTCTCAGCTTTCTCCCCTCTGCTGGGCCAGCCCCATGTTCAACCTCCTGTTCTTCTCCACCACTAAAGGGAGGAACTATAGGAAGGAGTTTCTACCAGGCCAGACTCAACCCCATCCATCCCAGTCTGATGGGAAAGAGAAATGGAGGCTCAAAGCAAGGGGGACACCCAAAAGACCCCCCCCATTCCTGCTCTCAGAGCTGCTACCTGTGTGAGCAGAGCCATTTTCTCTCCCTCTGGGCCCAAGCCCTCCTCCAAGCTGAGTCTCACCAGCCACACTCCTTCAAACCAGCTTCCTGCCATGTCTGGGACTGTTTTGTTTGTTTGTTTATGCATATAAGAACTGGGGTATAGGCCAGAAGTGCAGGGGTGGGGGGAGGAAAAGATCCACCAGAGACAGAGTGGGGAGCAGAACAGGCAGATTAACTGAAATCCACTGCTGAGGGGAGCAGCAGGCCAGACAGGAGGGGTCTGCTGCGCCATATGGGTCAGCTCCCTGGCCAGGGATCAAACTCATGCTACAATGCCTGCGGATAGCTTGACAGTGCTGTCTTTAACCCCTGTGCCACCAGTGAGACCCTGGGACTGTTTTAGAAGCAGAGGTTTGTCCTAATTTCCACCTTTCTTCACCTTTCTGTACTTCTCCTTTCTGCCCTATACCCCCAGACCACTGACAAGACCATCCTCTACTCTGTGGCCACCACCCTGGTGAACTGCACCAACAGCTATGACGTCAAAGAGGTCATCCCCGAGCTGGTGCAGCTCGCCAAATTCTCCAAGCAGCACGTGCCTGAGGAGCACCCCAAGGTGGGGATGGGGCACAGCTGTGTTGGGGGGGGCTGTGCCATCAGCCCACCAGAGATGGAAAACAGACATCTGTAGAGGATGGTCAGCTGGGCAGGGTGTGTTTGGGAGCCTTATCTAAGATATGAGCAGAAGAGATAAGCAGTTCCAGCAGGAGGTGCTTAGGTCTTTTCTTAGTTTTAATTCTCTATTTTGGGGTAGAAAATAGAACAATTTGTTATTGACAAAAACAAATGAATGTTCTGCAATTAATGTTGATTTCATGTGTCAGACAGTTATATTTTGTTTCCAACACTTGAAAACACTTTTTTTAACGCAACATTGCATTCCAAAAAATTGCATTTATAAGTTTCAGATGTGAGTCCTTGAGAGTCAACATGTGTCATTCTAACATTAATTTTTCTATCTGGGATATCTGGATTCTGGGATGTAGGTATTAAGTAGGAATAACGAGAGGGGGGATGTGGGTGAACATTACTCCACAAATACCTTTGGGGCCCTCCCCTGTAATTCCCTGCACCCACATGTACACTTTGTCTCAGATTTGCATATGAATAGATGCATACTTCCAGTCAGTAAGGCAGTTAGTTTTTTCAAATGATCAAAGTAATATACTGCAAAGTGAGCAAGAAGCTGGACAGTTGATAAAAAAATGTCTATTGCAATTATATTGCCTCCCCTGGCCACTATAGACCCTTTGCTATTATTTTTAAGTTTTATTTTATTTATTTACACATACAAGAACTGGTGTAGGCCAGAGATATAGGGTGAAAGGATTCACCTAAGACAGATTGAGGAGGCAGAACAAGCAAATCTACTGAAATACACTGCTGAGGGGAGCAGTGGATGAGACAGGAGACGTCTGCTGTGCCATGTGGGTCAGCTCCCTGGCCAGGATGGAGCTCAGGCCAAAGTGGCTGACAATAGCTTGAGAGCTGACTTTAACCCCACTAGGGCTCCACTAGGGAGGCGCTCTACAGAAATCTTTTTTTCTATGCATCTTCTTTTCATAGTTTTAATCAAGATGTAGTTAACATTTTGTGCCCAATTTGAGGGAAATTCTTTTTTTTTTTTAAAGATTTATTTATTTGTGCATACAGAACTAGGGTACAGACCAGAGGCTCAGGGGCTGCGAGAGGCTTCACCAGAGACAGAGCGGGGAGCAGAACAGGCAGACCTACAAAGTACAGTGCTGAGGGGAGCAGCGGCTGGGTCAGGAGAGGTCTGGCTCGCCATGTGGTCACCTCCGGGGCAGGCGGGGATCGAACTCATGCAGAAGTGGCTTTAGCTTCTTAGTGCTGTGCTTTAACCCGCTGCGCCACCAGGGAGGCCTGAGGGAAATCCTTTATGTGTTTGTTATGTCATTCTCTAAATATTTATTAGGGAGTTGTATCCAATTCAGATACACAGCATCATGAATTACTGCAGGTGGCATCATTTGTAAAAGCTGCCTATTTCTAGTCAGCAAGGCTATCTAATATGTCCTACTGCTGTAAAGTCCTAATGTGGATTCTAGAGTTTGCACTTGGCATCAGCCTGTTCCCAGCCACTCCACTGAGTATCTGTCAACCCTGGGCCTGACTTTGGGTTTCCAGCAAAAACCAAACCCATTGTTCTGCTGACTTTATCTGCTCCCTACCCTCTAGCTCCTGCCTATATCTGCCTAGCCTCCCTTTGAACACACCCTAGTGAAAAACCAGCCTTTTGCAAGAAAAGTAATATTGGGTCATTTGATGTTTTGGCTAATCTTTTCTTTTACTCCTCTGTGTCTTTGGGATTCGTTCTCTTACCATATCAGCTGCTCTGGCTCTGATTCAGAGTGGGGTGGCCAACAAGGAGGTGGTAGCAGAACATTCACAACACAGAGGAGGCACTA
Organism: Condylura cristata; assembly: GCF_000260355.1. Taxonomy (NCBI): domain Eukaryota; kingdom Metazoa; phylum Chordata; class Mammalia; order Eulipotyphla; family Talpidae; genus Condylura; species Condylura cristata. Next base: position 16,891,441 of record NW_004567118.1, on the reverse strand, counting down.
CACCCCTGGGCTGGAGGGGTATACTAGTTTCCTGTTGCTGTTGCAACAAATTGTCTCAAACTCCAAGGCCTAAAACCACACATGTGCATGACCTTCCAGTTCTGGAGATCCAGACTCTAAAATCAGTCTCACTGGGCCAAAGTCAAGGTATCAGTAGGGCTACTTCCTGCTGGTGGTTGTGAGGGGCAGTGTCTCAACCTTTTCCGTTTCTAAAGGCCACATTCCTTGGCTGGTGCCCTGGAATCGCTCCAACCTCTGCAACTGTTGTTGCTTCCACTACTCAGTCTGACCCTCTTTCTTTAGGGGCCCCACAAGGATAATCCAGGATTAGCTCCTGTCTGAAAACCCTTAACTTAAATCATATCTGCAAAGAGCCTTTGCATGTACGAGATGACATGTTTCAGGGGTTAGGACGTAGACATATTTGGGGCTGTTCTTCAGCCCACCATGAATTCAGAAATGGATCACCATGAGTTTCAGTGCAGAGGGGTATCAGGCCCCTTCTCCATTGCCATCTTTCATCTCCCCAGGACAAGAAGGACTTCATAGACATGCGGGTGAAGCGGCTCCTGAAGGCCGGTGTCATCTCTGCACTGGCCTGCATGGTGAAGGCAGACAGTGCCATTCTCACCAACCAGACCAAAGAGCTGCTGGCCAGGTACAGTAGCAGTAGGCAGGGCTGGGGTGGGGGCAAGGGGAAGGCTGGGCAGGAGACAGAAATGGTGGAGGAATAAATGAGGGAATGAGCTGTTGGGGGGCCCAGAGAGGAGGCCGAAGGGGATCAACACTGAAAGGTGATGTTGTGGCTTGGTCATCGCAGGTGGAAGTTTGTATGGAGTTGGGGGGGGAGGCGGGAGGTATTGTCCATCCGGGTTCGCTGGTTCCCAGGTCTTGTACAAGACCTGCTGTTCCACAGATGAAAGGTACAGATTCTTTGCAGCCTAAAGGGGGCAGCCGCAGATTCGCAATTACAGTGCCGCCCTATGAGTCCTGTGATGGGACTCATAGATACAGAAGGTTAGTGGGAGCACAAGCAGTGCCACCTAACCAGCCAGGAAGGTGAGTGAGTGGGCATCCAGGAAGGCTTCCTGGAGGATGTGGTGATTTCACAAAGCCCTGAAGAAAGTAAAGGAGCCGCCCAAATGCAGGGGAGGGAAGGGTTCCTGGCAGAGGGAACAGCATTTGCGAAGACACTGAGAATGGAGGGAAAATAGTAAATAGGGGCTTGTCCCACAATATGTCAGCGGTATAGAGAGCAGAGACAAGGTGACACAGATGAGACCAGAGGGGAGCAAGGGGTCATCGTGGAGGTCCTGGGTGCCCGTGGCTCTTCTCCCTTCTAAGCTGTGTAACCATGGGCAAATTATTTGACTTCTTCTCCTAAATGGTAGGCAGCGAGGAGCCATTTGCTGTTCCCCTCCATGGGGACTGGGCAGCTCTTTGTACCTCACTTGACCTCTTCCTCCCCAGCCACTTATGTCCCCGGCAATGTCTTCCCAAGGAGGCTAATTCTGAGCACAACCACTGGTCGCCCTTCTCAGGGGTCTGACTGACTGGCCTGCCGGTGCTGGGGAGGGTGTGCTGGCACGTTCAGTGTTCTTTATCTTGCCCTGCAGGGTATTCCTGGCACTGTGTGACAACCCGAAGGACCGAGGCACCATTGTGGCTCAAGGTGGTGGCAAGGTGATGGTGGGATAAGGGTTGTTGCCATCCTAGAAGGTGCTCCCCTGGAGAGGAGCACACTTGTGTCAGGGGTACGAGGTGATCTGCATGTACCCTCTCTGTCCAACGCAAGAATACTGTACCCTGTTCCATGAGCAGGATGTGAGTTATGTCTTCAAGTGTCTGTGCTTTCTGTTCACAGGTCCAGACCAATTTCTGTCTCATTTTATGGTTTCAAGGGGGTTTTTGTGAAACTCTGTTCATTCTTCTTGCTTTTTGAAGGGAGCAGGGTGCAAGTACAGATTATGAATTTTGCCGTAGGCTAGCTGTTGAGTGCTTGCTCTTCTCCCTTCTAAGCTGTGTAATCGTGGGCAAATTACTTGACTTCTCTGAACTATAGTTTCCTCTTCTGTAAGATGGTGCTTGGCTAAGGACAAAATCACAACTGACTTTGCAGAATGTCACAAAGATTAAAGTATTGGCTCATACTAGGCACTCACTAGATGTCATTAAATGACTCCTATTTTGATTAGGATTGATTTTGGCAGAAAGTAAAAAAATTAGGGTATCAATCTATTTTCCAAAGCTGAGCACATGGGTGGGTGGGTGGGGGTGGGGATGTAGACCTCTGTGTGTGCTGGGAACCAGGGACACCAAATCCACAATTAAGAATGACATTGTCTTCTATGCTGCTCAAGAGCTGATTATAGCCCAGGGTCTTCCGGAACCTCTGATGGACAGACAGACACCTCAAAAGGGAGCATAGGACCAGTGGATGTCTGTCACTGAGGCATGACCTTGTCCTTTCTTGCAGGCCCTGATTCCCCTGGCTTTGGAGGGCACAGATGTGGGCAAGGTGAAGGCAGCCCATGCCCTCGCGAAGATCGCAGCGGTCTCCAATCCTGACATTGCCTTCCCTGGGGAACGGGTACATGTTGCCAGGAGGGATGAAATGATATGGGGAGTCCCCTCTGCTCCTGAGGGCACGTCCCTGGTTGCCCTGCCCACCTGCCCCCACACACCTGGAGGCACCACGGTGCTGTCTGTCCCAGAGAGGCCTAGGATTGAAGCACCTGGATCCCAGACCTGGCCCAACCTCTGACTGACAGCATTTGTTCAGAATCTCAGTCATTTCCCCACAAAGGGGAGGAAGAAACCCTGTCTCTTGGGGCACTGTGAAGATTGACTCCAAGAGTGGTGTGCCAGTGTTCTGGAAATTGAAAAGCTGGGCACCTTAAGTGTTAGGAACTAAGGGAGTGTGGACCCCATGGACCCATGGTCTCGTCCCTTCCACAGGTGTACGAGGTGGTACGGCCCCTCGTGAGTCTCCTGGACACGCAGAGGGATGGGTTGCAGAACTATGAGGCTCTCCTAGGCCTCACCAATCTGTCTGGGCGGAGTGACAAACTCCGGTGAGTGGACGTGGAGGGTGTAGGGGTGGGAGAGGTGTCCCCTAAAAGCACTGTATGAAATTTCATACACATCATGTGAGAAAAGTGCTCTTCTTTGAGGACAGGCCCAGAGGCACTCAAAGAAATGACAGTAGGAGGGACTTTTGGGAAAAACCTCATAGCAACTACATAAAGCCAATGGAGATTGTAAAGACACTTCTTTCTAAACTAGTGAAAGAGCTGAAGTGTATTCCTTCTCAGAAGCAGTGGAGTGGAGTATGCTGGAGTCTTTTGATTGCAAGTGGCAAGAAGTTAACCCCAGCTGAATTAAGTGTAAAGGGAACTTGTTGACTTACGTAAATGAAAAGTCCTAGCAACCCAATTCAGGCGTGGCTTGAGGCCAGGGCTAAACTGTCCCAGGGGCTTGTTCTCCCCTCCTCTCCTGTCCATGTTCTCCCCTTCAGAGGGCCTTTCCCTCTCTCATAGCCAGGGGCAGCTCCAGACCTCATACCTTCTTTGCTTCATATTCATCAGGAAGGAAACTTCTCTTCCCTAATAGCTAAACCTAAGAATCTCCAGTTGTGTTACATGTTCTTTCTAGAACCCATTGCTAAGGCCAGATGCTGTCTATGCTCTGTGGTTTAGTTCATGCTCCCTGGTGCACCTGCTGGAATCTAGAGCTGGACATAAGCTGTCCCAGCCTCGCTGAATGGGGATGTGGGACCACAAGGATGGACAGTGGCTCTTGGGGCAACCCCAAGCCCCACGTGCTTACTGTAGGGGGCTCAGTGATGTCTCTTCCCGGTCCTTCCCTCTCCAGACAGAAGATCTTTAAGGAGAAGGCCTTGCCGGACATTGAGAACTACATGTTTGAGAACCATGACCAGCTGCGGCAGGCGGCCACTGAGTGCATGTGCAACATGGTGGTGAACAAGGAGGTAAGGGGCTCAGGCTGGGGCCTGGTCAGGCCGGGGGTGAGCCTTTGGACTGTTACAATGGTTGTGAGGTAGCATTTTGCCAGAGAAGCCAGGAATCGACTCTTTCCTTGTAGGACCCTTTAGAGGTAACAGGGAGACACACATAGTAATGTTATTTACGCCTGGTTGGGGCTTTGACCCCCGAAGCTTGGGCTGGATGAAATAGAAGTTATCATTAAATGTTTCTCTATATCATGTAGAGCTGAGCCATCGCATAGTAATACAGGTATGAGACTAGGGCTCCACAGAAATAAAGAGGCCAGGTGGTCACTTGCATTTATTGAAGTTCCACATAAAGAACTGAAGAAATGCAAAAACAGTTATAAGCCATTTTAGAACACTCTTAATGGTAACATTCAGTGAACTATCCCAGTTTCCATAGAAACTGCAGTGCCTTGTACCTCTTCACAGAATAATCCCAGGATTTACAAACATGAAGTGAATTCAGAACATGTCAATGAACCCATGAGCCAGTGAAGGGATACATAAGAGTCACATGATGCTGAAAGTCTCCTTTCTGTCCTGCCAGTGTCCTGCTGTGCCTGTAGGCCTGGCCTCATTAGGAGTGACCAGAGCATATAAATTGAGGGGCTTCATGTCCTGACAGGCCAAGTGTGAGATCCACTCTGTTCCCTCTTAGCACTTGACTCAAGTCTTGGATCGTCTCTGTTATAGGGGGGAAACCCAACCTGTGTAGCCTGTTGAAGTCAAGCTGTTGTGCCAGTGTTCAAGTTTCCCAAAGACCACGAAGGAGCCGATTCTGATGCAAAGCACATGAGAGTCTTTACTGCAAGCTCTAGCCTGGGCTCCCAACATGCAGTGACGCAGCAGCCGAAGTTGAGAGCCCTGAGCTCAGGGCAGGCAGGGTTTTTATTACAGAAGAGGGGAGTTTCAGCCCAGCAGAGGGGAGTTTTTGCTCAGCAGTACATTGATTTGTGGACATTGAACAAAGTTATCTTGTCTTAATCCGGTTGATCTATGCATGTAAGATGTGACCTTCACTACTTGGCTGCATACCTTAGGACATCTGGCGTTTCCCTGATATGTACTGGTTACTTGCCTACTTGCTAATTGGCTGTTGCTATAGGATGAGCAAGATCAGGACATTTCAGTTAAACTCAGCCTTGGCACCTTGTTGATAACTGAAATTTAGGCCTAGCTGGTTCAGAAGCATTCTGAAATCTGTCATGGCATCAGTTTGGTCTTTCAAAGCTACCCAGGCCCAACAGGGGACTGGCCTGAGGCCGGGCTGGGCATCTACCAGCCATGTGGGAGTCAGAGAATATTCAAGGGAAGGGGAGGGCAGAGAAAGTGGGCAGGGGTGCAGCCTTCCCCGCCAGGAGCACCAGCTGCTACAACAACCAGAATCAAAATATAGAGCAGCCCAGCAGGATAGAAGTTTACTTCTAGTTATGTCACTTCTTGCCACACTGGGATCACATGGCTCCAAGTGGTTATTTGGGGATCCAGACTTCTTTGATTGATTCACCTTGGGAGTGGTCTCTTTTCAGAGGGTGACCTGGAGAGAGGCCACAGAAGAGTGGGGAGCACCCTGAGGTGCTCCAGCACAGTGGCCTGGAAGTGACAATCACTCACTCTCACATTCCATTGAAGAGAACCAGTTGATGGTGCAAGATGTGGGGGGATGTAGTGCATGTAGAAGCTGCTTTCCAGTCACCCGTGTGCCCCTAGGAGGAGGAAACGGCACTGACCACCTCTCAGCTCCACCTCTCTCAGCTCCAGAGAGACACAGGTGGACAGTCATACCATGAGCAGCTGCAACCTTTGACCCTTCTTGGAACTTGATCCAATCTAGGAAACTTAACTCAATAAAATACCATTAAACTTACCAATCAGATTTTACTGATCACAGGGGTCAGTATGCTGAGACATGCCAGTTCCCTGGGCCCTGGAAGCCTCTTCTGGCCTTGGGAGGCCTTATCTCTCACCTGTGGAGACTGAAGCAGCTTTTAATTTTTTCATTATTTTTTTAAAAGATTTATTTATTTATGCATACAGAACTGGGGTACAGGGCAGAGGTGCAGGGGCAGTGAGAGGATTCACCAGAGACAGAGTGGGGAGCAGAACAGGCAGATCGATGATGTACACTGCTGAGGGGAGCAGCGGGCAGGTCAGGAGAGGTCTGCCGCGCCATGTGGTCACCTCCAGGGTGGGGATCAAACTTATGCTGTAGTGGCGTTAGCTTCTTAGTGCTGTGCTTTAACGCACTGTGCTACCAGGGAGGGCCCACAGCAGCTTTTTAATACCAACACACTACTCAGGCATTCCCTGTGCCTGCAGAGGCTAAAAAGATATTCTGTGGCAGACCCTGAAATTCCATCTGTTTTCGGAGAAACATTCCAGTATTCTCTGAAAGAAACTAAAGCATTCTTTCCAGGTGTCTTTTACACTTCAGGAGTCTGCGCCTGCCTCTTTGCCTCTTTGCCCTGCTGTGGGGAGCTGAATGCAAACAGAGATGGAGCCTGTTGTATGGGGAACCCTTATTCTCTTTAATGTTTTTAGTAAGAGGAGCTTGTAGCCCCTTTATCCATTCATCCACCCAATCAGGGAAGACTTCCTGGGGGAGGTGACATGGGTGAACTGCTCAAGGGAAAGTTTCACAGCTGGGTCAGAGAACATGACTTTAGACACGCGAGTCTTATACCTGCCTCCCATAGGTGCAGGAGAGGTTTCTGGCTGATGGCAATGACCGACTGAAGTTGGTAGTGCTGCTCTGTGGGGAGGATGATGACAAGGTGCAGAATGCAGCGGCCGGGGCCCTGGCTATGCTGACAGCAGCACACAAGAAACTGTGCCTCAAGATGACCCAAGTGGTAAGAGTTGGCCCTGGGGGACCAAGGAGCTGGGTGGGCTCAGAGACGCCCCAGGCCACATTGGGTGGCTCTCTCGGGTGGAGGCCAGTTCCCGTGGTAACCCTTTCGAGCCCCCTGGGTATCTGTTGCTACCACACAAAGAGGAGAGAATCTAGACCTCTCATCCTCTTACATCCATTCTTTGGACTCCCCAAGTGTCCGAGCTCGAGTCCCCCACTGTCGTTTCCTCCATTGCCTTTGCTTATAGCTATCACTTAAGAACAGTAGTAACACTGACTGCTGCTGTGAAGCCCCTGAGCTCCCCCAAAGCAGTGAGGACATGGCTGATGCCAACAAGAGTTTGTGGCTTGGCTGTGAGACCTTAGATTTTCCTAACTGGGCACGATGACCAGCAACTCTGGTGGGACTGGCCACTGCAGCCGGTGTAACGGCGGTGATACATGATCGTGGACCTGGGGTTGCCACATGACACTGTCTTCATTTCACCAAAACAAACTTAGTCCATTGTATCATGTTCATAGAAGGTGAAAAAGGTGCATGTCTCAATTTCAAATGTGCCAAGTCTGCTTCAAAGGCAGGCTCTTTTAGAGGTTTATGGTTTTTAGAGGTTTATGGTTCTTTTTTATGGCTTATGGTGTATGTGTGTGTGTGTGTTTTCTAAGTCCCACAGGGCTTATGTTGTCCTGGCATGGAGATAGGGTAGGGCTGCCCCCCCCCCACTGGATATAACTCATCCTATGTAGTTGTTGGGCTTTAGTCCTTCCCTTCAGCTGTTCAAAACTGGACGTTGTGCAGGAATCACCTGGAGGGCTCCTTAGAACATTTCCCCAGACACTGACTGAGTAGACTGGGAGTGGGACTTACTGTGTTCCTGGCAACGTACTGAGTGTTCACATCTATTAAGTCATTTCATCCACAGAACCCCATCTGGTGGGGTGATTATTGTTATTCCTACTTTACAGATGAGTGTAGAAAAATAGCTGGCTCAAGACCATACAGCCATGTAGTTGAGAAGGGATTAGAACTTTCAAGATTGCCAACCCTCTCCTGGCTACTCCTTCCTTCTCCCTGAGGGGCTTCGAAGTCTCAACTGCATTTGCATCTCCACACTGACATCCCGAGGGCTCTGGGAAGCTGCTCAAGCACATCTTTGCACCACCTCACATGTTGGATACTGGACCTCTGTAGTCTCATGTCCACTGTGATACACCCTGGGGAGTGGGACACCAGTCCCTCCAGCCTGGCTCCTAATCCAATAGGCTCCATCACCCCTTCCCTTAGCCCCACTCTTCCCAGGAAATGATGGGCACTGGATCCATTATCAGTTGCCCACCAGCATCCAGTCTCCCCCTGAATGCTGCCACAGCAAGTGGAACTTTCCTTGTGGTAGGACACTCAGTGCAGAGTTTGCTTAGAAGCTCCGGAGCCAATAATTCTCTTCTTCCCTCTGTGTCTGTGTCTCCAGTATGAGAGCTGTGCGTGTAAAAGGGGCTCCTTGGTGACCAATGGAGGGTGAGGGTACCAGGTATGAGGAAAAAAGGGGACATATTTGGATAAGTGTCTCAAATCATCATCATCCCTGTCCACTTGTTGAGCACTTACTAGCTGCAGCCCCCATGCAAAGCTTTCAATGACTCATCTCCGCAAATCATCACAATATTAAGAAGTAGAGTAGGCATAGCAGGACAGCCGAGGCCCCTGAGGCTTGGAGACAGTGAATATTGTAACTTAGCTAAATCGTGGGTGAGACCTGAACACTAGCTGTTCTCTCTGATTCCAAAACCCATGCTGATGACCATTCTGCTCAGCTGCCCATGTGTGTCTGTTGATAATAGAAGAGCCTAGTCTCCTGGTTCTAGCCTCAGCTCCATTTCTGTCATCCTGAACAACTGCAGGTCTAGAGTCCTGTACTCCTGTGCAGAACAGCTGGGCTGCTTCACATCTGGCAATTGAGGGGAGAGACAGTGGTTGGGTGGAGAATTCGTATCCTGATACCAGTTTTGAAGTCAGGACTAAGCTCACGCCTTGGGGGATACCAGGGTGGCAGGAGCAGGTACTGTACGCCTATGCGCCCAGAGTTAGAATCCTCCTTTCTGATCACCAACCTATTCAGGCATGCAGTGGGCCTGTCACATTGCTCCTCAGGACACGTAAAACATACATGGAGTGGTGGATATTTAGCTTCTACTATCTTAAGATATATGGCCATGGCTAGGTCACTTCCCCTCTCTGGACCTCAAACCCTCCATTTGAAATGCAATCAAAGGGATTGGATTCTATCAAATTGCTTCTAGCTCTCTGATTCCTGCCTTGGCTCAGGTAAGGAGAATAGGCATCACCCAGCTATTCCCAAGGGTCTTGGAGGCACATGTCAAGTTCTACACACAAATTACCAGGTATGTGTTTGACTCTTCAGAGAACAGAATCTGGGCCTTCTGTTTGTCTTGTCCGAAATCTGTCCCCACTGATCCCTCTCACCCTTCCTTCTCCCCCTCCCCACCCCTAGACAACTCAGTGGTTGGAGATCCTCCAGAGGCTTTGCTTGCATGACCTACTGTCAGTCCAACACCGAGGCCTGGTCATTGCCTACAACCTGCTGCAGGCTGATGCTGAGCTGGCCAAAAAGCTGGTGGAGAGTGAACTGCTGGAGATCCTGACGGTGGTGGGCAAACAGGAGCCAGATGAGAAGCGGGCAGCAGTGGTTCAGACAGCCCGGGAATGTCTCATCAAGTGCATGGATTATGGCTTCATTAAACCTGTGTCTTAGGGACTCTCAGGATGCTGGGGATGGTCCTGGGCTGTGCAGAGTCCTGAGCTGTGGGTTCTGGCCATGTTAGTTAAGGCTCAGAGCAGTGACAATGATGTCTCCAAGTAAACAACTTGATAGTTCCCTGAGTTGTAAATCCATTTGCCCTAGACGTTTGCATGTTTCATTGGCTCTCTTGTTCCCTGTTTCCCTTTATCTGTCATATTCCAGAAATCTCTAGAATAATTTTTATCTATGATTTTGAAGACAGGTTGGATAATTCTTTCTGTACCCATTCCAAAGGCCAGCATGATGGGCTGAAGTTCTGTATTTTAGAAAATGGATTGTGTGGTAAGGTGGGACCTAATAGGTGTGTGAATATAAAGGCTATTGGTGTTGTATCTGGATGTGATGGTTTTCATACCCTCTTTCCCACACTGTTTGGACAAGGCTGCCCAGAACTGCATGTTTCGGCTCTCCCAACCCTATGCCTTGTCCCATATCTGTGATGGAAATAAAATTTATGTTCAATGGTATGATATGATTTTTGCAATCTGAATGGAAAGTCTTCAAATTAAGATGGACATAATGAATATAAGGTCAACTCAAAGTAATTTTTTAAAAGATTTATTTATTTATGCATACGGAACTAGGATACAGGTCAGAGGTGCAGGGACGGTGAGAGGCTTCACCAGAGACAGAGTGGGGAGCAGAACAGGCAGATCCACAAAGGACACTGAGTGGTAAACGAGACGAGAGAGGTCTGTGGCTGCGGCTCACTTGCAGTGCTGAGCTTTAACCCTCTGTGCCACCAGGGAGGGCCAACTCAAAGTAATTTAAGCCCCCCTCAACACACACACACCCCCCTAAGAATTTATTAGTTCACATATCTTGGCTCTCAGAGGAAGGTCTGACATTGTTAGACCAAGGTTCAAATGTCACCAGTATTATTTTCCTGTGGGTGTCCTTATCTCTCTTATATCCCTCCTCCATATCTTAGTTTTGACTTCCTCTACGTTGGCCATATTTTCTGGAAGGCTCTCTCCATTTAGTGAGAAAAACAGTGATTAGAAGCTTCATTCTTACATAAGTGCTATAACTCATAATTATTGCAGAAAAGATAACTAAGCAAAATTCCATTTCTCATTAGAATTAAGGAAAAATTATTATTTCATAGATACAATGAAAACATTTGATAAAAAATTTAATAATTCATGATAAAAATTTTCAGTAAATTAAGAATAGGAGACTTCCTTAATCCAATAAGGATTATCTATATAAAGTCTAAGACCAGTATCATATTTAATGATCTCCTGAGATTAAGAATGAGCCAACAATACTTGTTATTATCAATTCTATTTGACTTTGTACTGGAGGTTCTAGTTAGTGCAGTAAAACAAGAACAGATACTGCAAAGCATAATGATTGAAAATCAACAAATGAAACCTTCAAATGAGACACACAACAGGATTTTACAATCTGAAAAAAAATTACAGATAAACTCTTAGAAGTAATAAGTGAATTTAGATACCATTTATAAGAATCAATTGTATTTCTATATAACCGTAACAATCAGGAAATTAAAGTTTAATTGTTAAAATTTAAAAGATTATGCCACTTATAATATTAAAAAACAATAAAATGCCTTGGAATAAATGAGATGAAAATGCTGAAGGACTTTTCATAGGAAACTATACAATATGATTGAGAGAAATAAAACCAACATAAGTGAGAATTCGTCCTATGTTCATGGGCTGGATCACTCACTGTAGACATCTAAATTCTCCCCAAACTGACTTATTGAGTCCATGAAATGACAAGCTTTGAGTTTTGGGGGGGACAGAGATGAATTGTTTCTAAAATGTGCATGAAAATGCAGATTCAAGGATAGTAATGTCTGTCTTGAAGAAAAATAAAATTGGAGCAAAGTAGGCAATTCATAGTGTCAACCTCACTAATTATCAGGAAAAATGTCAAAATTACTGAGACACCCTATAGATCCATAAGAATGGTTCATATTAAAAACACCGATAGAACCAGTGTGGTTGACAGTGTGTAGTAACTAGCCAGAACTCTGATGCACAGCAGGCTGGAATGTAAATTGTTCCTGAAGGAAAGCAGTTTGGCTTAGCAGTTTAGCTTAGTTAGCAATTCTGGGCCTCAGGCTGATAAGGAAGCTCCCGCGACCTTGACTAGGGTCTGGCTGTCTCCATCCTCGTACATGGGCACAGACCCCAAAACCCCAGCTTACAGGTTCTTTTGTAAATAATTTTTGATACTTCCCACCCGCCTAGCTGGGGCCTGGCCAATGGGTGCAGGCCACGGTAGCCCCCTTTGTTACGGTATATAAGCTTGATGCTGAAAATAAAGACACCAGGACTTTTCCTGGTGAACGACTCACGGTGTCCGTCCTTTTTCCTTTCAGTTCCCATCACTTAGGAAAATGTATTTGGCAGTATTCCCTTAAAGTGTTTGGCAGCCACTAAAATGGAATCTCTGCCTAGCAGTAACTTCTAGGTACACAGTCAAAAGAACTATGTACTTATGCACATCTATAAACACGTAGAACAATCAAAGGCAACATTTTTCATCATAACTCCCAAGTGGAAATAACTGCAAAGTTCATATAAAAAGGATAACTGTTACCTACTTATTGAGCAGAAAATGATATACCATTGTATGTGAACAAACTACTGCTACATGCAACAATGTGGAACCAGCTTACAAACAATTCAGTGAATTCATCACATATTTAGTGAAAGAAGTTAGACCTACAGAATATCCCTCTAGAATATCTACTGAGTGAATGGTTGCTGGCTGCATTTATATAGCATCAAAACCCATCTATGACATTAACTGTCAGGATACTATTTACTTACAGTAAATAGTGAAGTAGTGTGCAATGAAGGCAATGAGAATGAATTTTTCAATTTGGGTATTTTCACTGTTGTCAAGCTCATGATCAGTGCATTTTTCTGTGTAGTGCTGTTTCATTTTGAAAGACAATTTAAAAAGTGTGAAAATGACATACAATACTGGATAGAAAGTCTCTGGTACTTAAATAATAGCCAATATTAATTAGTTCGCTTCCTTTAATCTGCTTGATATTCCCTGTTCCTTAGAGCAGCAGTGATGTGACACCAGGATGAGTTCCCCATTCACAGATCTGTACCTGATGGTCACAGGGCATGGGGGACATCAGCATATTTACTTTGCTGAAAAGGGTACTGGCAGTGGCAAAATGGAGAAACATCCGTCCCCTGAGATTCCAAGGCACAGTGGCAGAGGGTGCCCTGTGAGAGTAACAGTCAGAGTAGAGATTGGACTAAAGCCAACCAGGAGCTCTACTTGCCACCACTCCCCAGAGATGGGCTCATTAGTCAGCTGCCCAGCACCTGTGGGTCCAGTCCTTCCCCTTCTTGGGCCTGTAGACTCCCAACTCGTGTTTCTTCTTCCTTCCTCCTCTCCCTCCTCCCTTCTCTTTCTCCTCCTCGACACAGACCTTTAGCTTAGTCACAACTGATTTTTTGTTGTCTCACTGATCTAACAGAACCCTTGGGGCCCCTCTTAGACAACCCCACCCAGGGGTGCTGGACCTGGCTGGGGTGTTTCAAGCTAGTGAAAGAGAATCAAAAGGCTGAAGAAGATAATAAGTAGGGGCCCCAGTGCCCACCCAAGAAGCAGCTCTACTTCCTTTCCACTGTTTTCCTTCACCAGCGTCTTAGGAGTTATATTACTTTTACTCCATATTTCATCATATCCCCAAACAGATTATCCTTAAAATACCTAAACAAAGGTTAGAGTGATTTCTACTAACTGGGGGATTTTCAAGAACAAATCTTCTTAGAGAAGATTTGTCTCAAAGAGAAAGCTGTCAGCATTCTGCTATTAAGTATAAAATTTGGTGGGAATTTTGAAAGCAACAAATCAAAATAAAACCTATTTTGCCTAGCAAGTGAACAAAATATTGAGGTAGAAGACAGGAGAGAGATTTATGGAAATAGAAAATGAACAAGTCACACCTTTATACAAAACTACTTGCTCTGAGATCCTCTTCTTTAGACAGCTTAAGAAACTTAATATAAAAATCTTAAAAATTCTTCCTACCCTAAAAAAAAGCTGAAATTAAAAAAATCTTCCTATTCTATTATTGCCTTCTTTTCCAATGTTTCTAGTGCTTTTCTTTGTACTTTTAACTATACTTAATTTTCTATAAGTAGAGCTATCAATTTGAAATGGTAATCTTTTTGTTAGATATGCCCTATACGGTCATATACAAACTTTCCACCTTGTTGTCTTCTTGTTTTCCCCATTAGGCCTGCAATTTCTGCTTTGTCTCAGTCATTTGGACAGCCTTACCTTAACTTAGTTTTCAACTTTAGATCTTTAGCCAGTCTTCACTGATGACTTTCTGCCAAAACCCCTACAATCACTTATGGGTTGGATGAAGCTCAGACTCTAATAAGTTTGTCAGAAAGGTTTCAAGGGCATGATCTTCCCTGAGTTCTTAATTATATAAAATGCAAAAAAACGCTTGTCTCTATTTTCCATTCCCAGGGGACTGAGTGACTGCGTAGAAAAGGTCACAAGCCATGGCTTGCACTTTCTCAGCAGGGTCACTGTTTACTGCATGAAACATTCTTCTGAGAAGCCATTGCCAACCTGACCCTCTTTTAGTGTTTGTTGTTTTTTTTTTTTAAGATTTATTTACTTATGCATACAAGAACTGGTGTAGGCCAGAGGTACAGAGGGGCAGAGTGAGGTGAGAGGATTCACCAGAGACAGAATGAGGAAAAGCACAGGCCGCTCTACTGAAATACAGTGCTGAGGAGAGCAGCAGGAGGGAAAGGAAAGGTCTGCCACGCCATGTGGTTCGGCTCCCTGGATGGGATTGAACATGTGCTGCAGATAGCTTCATAGTGCCCAGACTTCACCCTTTGCACCACCAGGGAGGCCCCTATTAATGGCCCAGTTTAACAAAGAGTTCAATTTAACAAACATTAATGAAAAGTAAATTTAAAGGGCCACAGATTTTGAACTCTATATAGAGAAATGTAGTGTAATTATATTTTTTGTTGTCTTTCCAAGTGTAGGCAAAGGACAAAGCCTCAACAAATCTCTTCTGATTTAGCACACACACACAAATAAGTTTTCCATTTAAAAAAATGAGTATCGGCCCTCCCTGGTGGCGCAGTGGGTTAAAGCACAGCACTAAGAAGATAAAGCCACTTCTGTATGAGTTCGAGTCCCTCCTACCCTGGAGGTGACCACATGGTATGGCAGACCTCTCAGGGCCCGCCTGCTGCTCCCCTCAGCAGTGTACTTTGATGATCTGCCTATTCTGTTCCCCACTCTGTCTCTGGTGAAGCCTCTCGCCGCCCCTGAGCCTCTGGCCTGTACTCCAGTTCTGTATGCACAAATAAGTAAATCTTAAAAAAAAAAAGTATCAATAGAAATATATGAATAGCAAGACAAAAGTCGGAGGACAGAGCAACACGTCAGAAGCCAGTTATGCCTTTAAGATTTCATTGCTAGAAAGAGCAGCAGAATATAATACCTTTTAAAAACTGCAGAGACATAAGGAATGCTTTAGCATGGCTTCCTAGTTTGAGATCTTCCCATCATCAGTTAAAAGATACAGATGTTTCTTTGCCCTGGAAGCCAGACAGAGCAGAAGATTGTGGAAAATAGCTTGCTCAATTGGCCTTGGGTTGATCCCAAACACAATGTTTCTTTCCAGACCTGAAAACCTCCGAACACTGTCCAACACAATACAATTGTCTGTGATATGTAAGGCATCCTTGATCTGTACCAACACATGAGCGTCCTCATCCAGCTGATGCCTGCTTCTTCTCATTGCTCTTACAAGCTTTTCCTTATATTCTTCCACTACCTCTGCTTTGTTGAGAAGCACAGCAATATGCCTGGGGGAATAACCATTCTTGAAGAAATGCTGGCACCGCTCTGCGACATAGACCATCATCTTTTCTACGTCCGAGAAGGTCCTGTGCTTAACATTGCCTGAAACATCCTGAGCCCACGTAGCTTCACTGAGCATCTCCAGTGATCCACGGGGGATGCTAGGTGGGGGGTTTTTTCTGATCACCTCAATGTTTTGCCATAGGTAATGGGCTATTGGATCCGCATTGCGGACCATTCTGGTGAGCTCTTCTCTTGAGTTCTGATAGGAGAGAGCAGGAAGGCCACTGTAGTGCATGTGAGTGGTCTGGAAGTAGTCCAGAAAGATCCAGAGAATTCCTGGGCAATCCTTTTCTCTCCGAGTGATGGTTTTTGCCTTATTATACCACTCCCCATCTTCAGTACGGAAATTCTGGGCTTCATCAATAATGATGTGCAGAATATCATCAAAGTTATATTTCATGAATGTTTTCCGGGTCACTGCCTGGCAGATATTTTTGTGGCTGTGGAAATTAAAACAACACACAGTTTTTCACAATTTTAAACAGTTTTCTCCAACATATAAAGGAAATTAAAGAGGAAAATTACTCTATCATACTTCTCTGAATATATACTATTGTCATAGATCATTTCCCCGTTAACTCTTAAGAAACAGGATATTTGCATTGAAAAGTGTGCGGTGAATTCACACTGAACCTTATGTGGTGACAATAAGAGGCAAATGTTTACCTGATAAAATCCCTCAGAGGTTGGGTCTCACAAATGTAGAGAATTTTCTTTGTCTCACAGTGAAACACATTTCTGATCTTCTCCATGATCTTCATGGCCATGATGGTCTTCCCCGAACCAGGTAAGCCGTGGACAAACAATTCTTTGGTCTTGTGGAGGTTTTTTGACAAGATCTCATACTGTTGGTGTGTGAGCAGATTTAAGACCTCACAACCGAGCTCATCACTCAAGAATGACGTAAAGCCAAGCAAGACAATCACGAGGGACTGCAGCAAGGCTTCCATTTGCTGGGTGTCTGCCAGTTTATAGGACTCAGGGTAGTCAATGGAAGAACTTGAGTCTCCCAAGTGCTCTGCATTGCCCTCAGGATCCAGGTGGAAGACTTCGGATTTGATGCACAGCTTCCCGAGGTAGCCTCCCAAGTTTACCAGCTTCTGCTTCAAAGTAAAGGCAGTGTCTGTGCATTTCTTTGTTACCTTCTCCCGCAAAATGGTGTAGAGAATTGGGGGGCTGTTTGGTGCTATCAACAGAGCATCACAAATGACTCCCTCCTTCTCTTGCAAGTTCAAGTCCACAGCCCAGCTTCTAGAAAGGATCAAAATTCCCCAGGAGAAACGTTGCACTTGTCTATTTATTAATTTTTCTAGTCCTTCATGCTCTAAGCACAACTCCTTCCAGAGGGATTCGGGAGTATATTGCAGATGTCCTGATGACACTAGGCATGGAAAAAATAAAATGCATTTCAAAAATATTGTTTGCATTATTTTGTATAAATCAGATATTACATTTAAGAGGGAGGCCCTCCAAATAACTGGAGAACTTAAGGGAAGTTCCTTCTAATTCATGTCCCTTTAACCCGTACCCTGAAAATCAGGTGACATGAATGAAGTCACCCTTTTATATATCTCATGGAGAAGCAGAGGATGCCAACCAAAATGGAATTTATTGAGAAAGTAAACACATGTATTCAATTACTCTTGCAGCTTATAATTTAAAAACTGTCTGATAAGCTAATAAGAAAAAAGAGCATGCATGTATCCCACTCCCATCCCTGGAAATTGAACGCTTGTAAAATCTTAGTGGGGGACTGAGAGCTGCATGTTTATCTACTGTTGATAGTATTTCTGATAATCAGCCAGATTTAGCAACTTCTGAGCTAGAAGGCATCTAGTAAGGCTTCCTTAAGAGGTTTATGGCCTTTTCTCTCTTTATACCTGGATTCACAAAACAATCTTACATGGATCTTTTTTTTCTTTTCTTGTTTAATTGTCCTAACAAACCTATAAGGTCAGCATTATTACTGATCCCCATTTTAAGGGTAAGGA
The DNA here is from genome assembly GCF_000260355.1 of Condylura cristata. NCBI lineage: Eukaryota > Metazoa > Chordata > Mammalia > Eulipotyphla > Talpidae > Condylura > Condylura cristata. The sequence goes on along the minus strand of NW_004567118.1, from coordinate 16,873,858 downwards.
AACCTGGCACAAAGAAATTATATCACTTGCCCCAGAACAACAGCCAGTGAGCAAATACTCTGGTTCCAGAATCTCTATTATATTCCCCTTTTCCCTCCCTCCATCATCCGTTATACCTCTTTGACCCCCTTCTCCTTTCCCCTCCCTTCTTCATAACCTCAGAAAACTCACATCATTGTTTAGTGTCCACTAGTTTTAGTAAATACTTTGGCTTTGTCAAATGCCACTGTGTAAATGTCCAATATTTGTAATTCTCAATCTGACTTCATTTATTACACATAATCCCCTCAAACTCCTGTTTTGGTGTAAATGGTAACATTATGTCTTTGTGGCTGAATAGTATTCCACTATATGGATAGACCATATTTTCTTAATCCCACCCTTTTTGATGCTGCAATATAATTTTTTTTTTCAGGAGATGCCCAGGAGTGGAATTGCTGGATTGTAATTTTCCATCTCTCTTTTTTAGGGTTAATTAGCTAACTTTCCAAAATGGCCACCCCAGTTTACATTTCCAATAAGTATGTACAAAGGTTTCTCTTTTTCCACATATTTGCTTTTAACCAAATGTGTTAAATTCTCTCTATTAATGTAAAGATTGGTTAGTACCTGGAAATAAACATTGTTGGAGATCCTTTTTATGTTCAAGACCTTTCTTCGAAAACACTGGTCTACATTTTGGAGGGCTGGCGGATATACTCAGTTGACATTCAAAAGCTTCAAGCAACTCTGAAAGAAAGAAAACTCATATGATTTCATTCCTCTCCACTGAAAATTCTGTGAAAGACAGCATAAGTTGGTGTCTATGTTCCATTTATTTGTTTATTTTTTTTAAAAAGATTTATTTATTTATGTACACAGAACTGGGGTACAGGCTAGAGGTGCAGGGGGTGGTGAGAGGATTCACCAGAGACAGAGTGGGGAACAGCACAGGCAGGTGAAGTCCACTACTGAGGAGAGCAGCGGGCAGGTCAGGAGAGGTGTGCTGCGCCATGTGGGTCAGCTCTCTGGCTGGGGATTAAACTCATGCTGACTCAGCTGAGGCTAGTAGCTTCTGTAGTGCTGCACTTTAACTTGTTGCACCACCAGGAGAATTTATGTTCCATTTAACATAACATAATCTCTTGGCATACAGGCAGATTCTTCACTTTCTCTTAATTCTATGTCAATTTTCCCAAAGATTCACCACAAAAAGAGCCCTCCTGAATCTTGAATGATTTCTCCCTTAAATACAATGCTCCCTCTACTAGGTTTGAATAACTATTTGCTTGAATTGCAATGGACTGAAAACACTCTCTTTTGAAATGTCATCACCATGTGCACATGCACCTCAACTAATTTCAGCCAAACAAACCCCTCACCCAACAATGACTCCTACCTCCCAAGAGCTGACCTCAGGCTAAACTAAGGTAGAAGGTACTCATTATTATGAGTTTCCAGCAAATTCCAACAAGAAGATCTAAAATAATGTACAGTCAACTGAAAAATATATTTCCAAACTATGATTTCTTTCCTTTTTCAGTGGGAAGTTACCACTCACAAAATATCTGATTTTGACTTATCCTCACTCAATAAAAGCTCTGCATATGTGCAAGACATAGAGATTTAGTAAAAGCAAATTTTAATGTGTGTAAGGAGTTCAAAATTATAGAGAATGAAGAAGGACATAGAAAAGCTATAGGAAGAGAAAAAAACTCTCTTACTTGGGTCTGTGTCCACCATCTTGTCCACCCAGTCCTTTACTGTTAGCTTACAGACTCTCTTATCCTTCACCACCCAAGAACTGGGAGTGTCGGAGAACACCACACAGCAGGATGGCTTCACTTTGATCATACAGAGATAGCCGTAGAGACTTTCTTGCTGAAACACTTTCGCAAATCTGATCTCAAAATAATGATCAATCCGATGTTGTGAAGAGCAAAAATGGAAAACGGGCAGCTTGGAAATGGCTACTTCTATTTCACCTATCAAAGACTCACAGTCAACATTTTCCTTAGCACATCCCAGGACTTTCCTAGTATTATTTTCCACTCCAATAAAAAGATAACCTCCCCTGGTGTTTGCAAATGCAGGGACATACTCTGGAATTCTCTTTTTCAGGTATTCTGCGATGCTTTTTGTAGAGAATTGTTTAAATTCTACTAATTCGGACTCAGGAAAAGGCAGGACATAACCATATTTAAAACGGTCTATTTGGAAAACTTGACTAGCAGGATGTTGTTCAAAAATCAAATGTTCAGTGCTGGGAGAGTTTTCATTAATTGGACTACGTTTTACATCCTTTTTCTTGGTTAGGAGGCTTAATGCTTCTCTTGAATTCAAGCAACACACAGAGGTGCCAGATCGTCTGTATAATGAAGAACTCAGGCTGCAAATACGGGGCTTAACCAAATGGTCTGTGGTGCAAATATCATTGCTCCAAGATTTAACAAAAATGTAAAACCTTGTCCCTTTTTGCACTGTCTCAAAAAAATCATGCAAATCTGTAGACTGAATAAGTTCTCTCAAAGCCTGTTCTAAATCCAGTCCCATCTCCATGGAACGTTCTTCTTTTTTTGCCATTTCCACCAGAATCACTCCTCCGCCTGAGTTTAATAAAGCACACGCAGCTTGTATGACTTTCTCCTTCTCTTGCACTCTCTGATTTTTCTGTAGGTCATTTCTGTTTTCTTCACCAAGAGTTACTGCTCCCACATTGATGACCAAGTCTGGGTAAGATGGGTCCACCTCCAGAGGACAATGATTTTTATTCATTCTGATCTTGCAGCTGAAAACTATTAAAATGTTTGCATTATTTCAACTAAGAAATATACTACCCTTGCTTACAAGTCATTCATCCACTCATTAGAAAATACGTAATTTGTGTCTAGAATATGTGCTAGGGGATAAGCAATAGTCCCATCTCTTTAGGGGCTTTCTGGCAAGAGAGGGGACTAATTTAATGAGCAATTACAAACATGTGTGATGTGGGTTATCATAATAGAATTATAATAAAGGGATACCGGAAATCATCTGGAAAGCAGAGTTCAGTAAGACTTTCAGGAGGTAAGAGCTAACGGATGCAATGGAATTGTCCAGGGGAAGTCATCTGCAGTGAAGCATTGGGAGCAGGCGGTATCAGATGCAGGTGCATCTATCTACATATGTACCAAGACTATTTCAGTTTAGAACAATGTCCAATGAATATCAACTTTAGGAATTGAGTAAAAGAAGAAAACACTGCAAAGAGGATAAGTATGGAAAAAGGCCAGGAGTTAGGAGAAAAAAATGAGGAAATATGGAATCAAGGAAGGCCAGAGCAAGGCCACCTACTGAGATTTTAAGGTCTGATGTTGCTGAGCTGGTGCAGCTTGGTGCTAACTCACCACCTTCTATCAAATCAGCATGGAAGGATCTACAGGCCCAACCATATGGCAGAAAGAGGCAACAGAGAGTTCCTGGGTTCAAATCCCAGCTCTGCCGAGTCCTTTCTCATAAAGATCCACTATATCCTTGAGGCTTGAAATGGCAAGCCTGACTTGTTAGTAGGTTCAAGTAACTCTGGACAGATGAAGCAGATGTTGATATAGTTGACAGAAGGAAATAGATCCCTAAATGAAGACATTTAGGAGAAATTTGTTAGATAACAATGAAGGCTGGAACATTTACAGCCTGACCTTTTTGACTAATTTAGATCCTTGCACAGGAATTTCTATTTGTAATTCTGTTTTGCATTCTAAAACCAATGAAACATTCTTCCCAAGATATTTGTTACATGTTCCTACAGATGCTTGGGAATTTCAAATTTAAGATTTTTTTCCTTGCCCCATACAAGTTAGTGTCAAAACAATGCATGGGGATAGTTTTTCATTGGTAACTGTTTTCAAAATGGCAACTGTATCCTATGTTTACTGTAGCACTATTCACAATATCTAAGATCTGGAAACTAAATAAATGCCCTCAAAGGATGACTAGATCACAAAGATGTGGTATATATACATAATGGAATACTTCTCAGCAATCAAAAAAGATAAACTCATTCCATTCACAGGATGATGGATGGAGCTGGAAAAGATTATGTCAGAATCCCCAGAAATAAGTCTGAAGGAAAAAGTAAAATATCAGATGGTTTCACTTATAGGAGTAATGTAGGGAGACCAAGCAAAGGGTCAGAGAAAAAAAAAAACATAAAATTAGCAGGCATGTTATACAGCAAGGAAAGGGGAGTAAGAGGGGTTATAACAGGGGAGGGAAGACTATGATGATGATTCGCAGGTGAGGGAGATTTATGGGTATTATACCTAAAGGGAGAAATAACATATTATACAAAAATGAACAATGTAAGAAAATTAAATAAACAAGGCAAATTCTCTGTTTTTTTTAAGATTTATTTATGCATACAGAACTGGGGTACAGGCCAGAGGTGCAGGGGCAGTGAGAGGATTCACCAGAGACAGAGTGGGGAGCAGAACAGGCAGATGGATGAAGTACACTGCTGAGGGGAGCGAGCGGGTCAGGAGAGGTCTGCCGGGCCATGTAGTGACCTCCGGAGCAGTGTTTGAACTCATGCTGAAGTGGCTTTAGCTTCTTAGTTCTGTGCTTTACCCCGCTGCGCCACCAACGAGGGCCCAGTTTATTTTTTTTTAAAGATTTATTTATTATGTACACAAGAGCAGGGGTACAGATCCAAGGTGCAGGGGGTGAGAGGACTCATCAGATACAGAGTGGGGAGCAGAACAGGCAAAATCAACAGAAATACACTGCTGAGAGAAAAATAGGAGAGGTCTTTTGCACCACATGCGTAGCTTGCTGTAGTGGCTGTGGCTTCATAGTGCTTCAATTTAACCCTTTGCACCACCAGCGAGGCCCAAATTCTCTGGGTTTAAATCCCAGCTCTATTACCTATAGATGGTGTAATTAATTATACTTACTTGATTTCTCCTGAGCTAAAGTCAATGATGACAATGAACCTCCTCACAGAGGTGTTGTCAGAAGTAAATAAGGTACTATTTGTATTTCTAGTATATTATGATGGAAGCCTATACTAGAATTTTCTAGATAAACATAAAAAGAAATGCAGGAAATATGGGGTTGGAATGCAGAGGGCCTGGGGGGGAAACAGGTATGTGTGGGTGAGTAATCGGAATAACTGAATGAGAATAACCAGAGAAATTGGAGGCAACATCTCAGACCTCCAACACAGATTTATCTGTGAGATAAAATTGGGACAGTGCAGATCACAACTGGGGCAAAGAGTTGTGGGTGAACTAGTGGGGACTGTCTGGTTTTGGGCAGAAACTGAAAACATGAACTGAGAAAATGAACTGAGATAGAATTGGCCTCTTGGGAAACTAAAATGAAGGCATACTTAATCCTTTTTGCACCTTTCTCTTTTTTTTTGCACCATCTTGTTGGGAGGGAGAGATTTTTCTTACTTTTCCCTTCCTTAAGATATAACCTTTATGATAGTCCATGTTCATGGATTGAAAGAATCAACACTGGTAAAAGGGCCATCTTACTGAAAGCAATGTATAGAATCAGTGCAATCTATATCAAAACCCCAAGTGCATTCTTCATGACATTTATTTGGCACTATAAAAGGTCCCAAATAGCCAAAACATCCTGAGAAAAAGGAACAAAAAATGGAAATATTGGTCCTCCCTGGTATCACAACAGGTTAGGACACAGCACTGCAAATTGGCTGCAGCTGCTTTCGTGCAAGTTCAATCACTGCCACAGAGGTGATCCACATGGCACAGCAGACCTCTCCTGTCTCACCCGCTGCTCCCCTTAGCAGTGTACTTTGTTGATCTGCATGTTCTGTTCCCCACTCTGTCTCTGATGAATCCTCTCACCTCGGCTGCACCTCTGGCCTGTACCCCAGTTCTGCATGCATAAGTAAATAAATCTTTTTTTTTAATGAAGAGATTATACTCCCCAATGTCAACATATACTAAAAGGCAGTAATATTCAAAACAGCATGGCATAGGAATAAAATCAGATTCAGATCAATGAAACAGAACTGAAAGCCCAGAAAAAAATTTATACATATAAGGACAACTAATTTTGACAAGGGAGTTAAGAGCATACAATGGAGCAAGAAAGATCTCTGATAGTCACATGCAAAAGAATATGTCTACTATTAGACACTATTTTACACCATACACAGAAGTTAGCTCAATTTAAATTAAGGGCTTAAATGTAAGACCTGAAAGCATGAGATATGTAGGAAAAAAACTTAGGTGATATGTTTCTTAACACCAGCCTTACAGAGACATGTTTGGGGACTTGCCTCCAATGACAAGGGAAACAAAAACAAATATAAATAAATGGGTCTAAATTAAGCCAGAAAGTTTCTACTCTGGGTAAAAAAAAACTATTATCAAAATAAAAACTATCCTATGAATAAAGGATATTTATATATCATACATCCTTCAAAGGAGGTAATATGCAAAATATATGAAGGCCTCAAATCACTCAACAGCAAAAAGAAAAAGTCAAAGAACCTGATTTAAAGATAAGCAGAAAATCTGAATAGACACTTCTCCAAAGAAGACATATAGAAACTCAACAGGCACATGAAAAGATGTTTACCATCTCTTATTGAATAACAGGAAGTCTCATGGGTGGGTAGCTATCACTACCCACCCATGAGAATCACTGTTATAAAAAAGAAATAGCTGATGTTAGAGAGGATGTGAAGAGAAGGAAAACAGTTTGAAGAAGCCTGAAAAAATTAAAAATAGAAATTTCATATGATCTAGTTGTCCCATTTCTGGGTATTTGCCTTAATATGAAAACACTAATTCAAAGAGATAAATGAACTAGAGGATTTTAGTCCTCTAGAAATCATATGGAAAAGACAAACACTGATTGCACTCATATGTGAAACGAAACTGCCATGGCAACAGAAACTAAAGTAATGAACAAAACAAAACTAAACTTGTGACTATATTCAGGCAATAGCGGTTACTAGATGGGAAGGAAGAAACAGGGCCGGACTAGGGCCCTTGGCAAGAGAGAAACAGGGTTTCTGAGGATCTGAGCAAAGGAGCCCAGACGCTCTGAGCAAAACTGTACGTGACAGATAGAAACTACACTTCGGAGGGGAACATAGTGTAGTTTATAGTGTTGATTTATAACGCTGTGTACCTGAAACATAGATAATATTGTAAACCCATGTTACCTCAATAAAAAAAAGATTAAAAATAGTCCATGGCAATTCTAACTCCGCTTTCTAGCTTCTGAAGGGCAATAATTTACAGTGGCTGGTTACACGACTAATGTAATAACTTGCAGAACTTGTTTTCACACTTGACAATTCCCCCAAGTTCTGGAACCCCATAAAACTGGCCCCGATGATTAGTGTCTTCCTGGCTCCCCTCCTCAGCCCACCACAGTTCCTCAAACTGCTTTCCTTGACCTTCCAAAACCCACCTTTTTGGCGACTAGCCTTTCAATCTGAGCAAGCAAGCTGGGTCTTCCAGGCAGTGCAGTGATGCAAAGGTGTCTGAGTTCCAGGACTTCTAAAGTCACGGCCTCTGGAGGACTGGGCCTGACGAGGGCCCTCCGCAAGAGAGAAACGGGGTTTCTGAGGATCTGAACAAAGGAGCCCAGACGCTCTGAGCAAAGGAACCCAGAAGCTCTCAAGTTCAAAAGCCCGGGCAGCTGTTCCACCACGCGCTGCCTCCCGCGCTTTCTATGAGCGCTTGGCGCCACTTCCCACGACGTGTATCAGCGCGAGCAGTGAACTGACCAATAGAAAAATGCGCAAGCGCCATACTTCCAGATTATTTCCGACATTGTTAATTTTTTTTTTCTGTTTCCTACCCTCCTTCGTCCTTCTGCCCCTCACGCTGTCACCTCTTGTGTAAATTACAGTTTGACCAAAATGAAATTCCTTAAAGGAGTAAAGAGCAGTTCTAGCCCCGGACAGCCGTCGGGCCCCGCGGGCGCCAATGGGTTAAGCAGCTCACTCCCGACCTTTTGCCCGACCTTCCCCAGCCTGCTCGGGAGGGGTGGCGGGGCGGGCTCTGACTCCAGCTGCACCCTGCGTTCTCACCTGAATCGCCCCAGATTCCTCCGCCCTGGGATGGGGTCTTGGAAACAGGGCAAAATACTGAGTCGCAGTTTTGTTCCTAGGGCTGCTTCCGGTCGGGAATGGGTTGGTTGGTTCCGCCTCTGGGCTGGAGTGGGGGTTCTCAGAAAGCCCCCTTCAGCCGTGGGGTTCGGTGGTGGCTGCAGGGTCCGGTGAACCTGTTTTAGAAAAAGAATCTGCTGTCTGATTTGTTCTGCCAGCCACAGCAAACGCCTGTGGCACAGTGCCAGATTTCTGCCGGGTGATTTGAATTTCTGAGCCCTCTGAGTATCCCATCCTTGGCGGGACTCTGCGCTGCTGCTGGCGTGGATCGTACCTGGTCCGCCCGCGCCCCAGCGGGCTTCGACTGCGTTATCTGTTAACTACTGTATAGTTTCCTCCGGTGAGGAGTTGTCTCAGGGCAGGAGAAATAATTAGCACTGGGGTAATCAATGCACAAGAAAATAAAGCATCTTAGGACAGCTCCCCACCCCCTCACACTCCCATCTATGCAGGTGTCTTTTTCTGAATAAATCTGACTCTGAAAAAAAATCTCAGCACCGGCCCTCCCTGGTGGCGCAGCGGGTTAAAGCACTGCACTGAGAAGCTTAAACCACTTCCACATGAGTTCGATTCCCGCCTGCCCCGGAGGAGTCCACTTGGCGTGGCAGACCTCTCCTGACCCGCCCGCTGCTCCCCTCAGCAGTGTACTTCCTTGATCTGCCTGTTCTGCTCCCCGCTCTGTCTCTGGTGAATCCTCTCACCCTCCGAGTCTCTGGCCTGTACTCCAGTTCTGTATGAATAAATAAATAAATCTTAAAAAAAAATCTCAGCACCCACTTCACAGATTATCACTGATAGCTAATAAAACAGAGAAGTGGTCTGGAGTAGTTACAGATATTTACTTGGATAGAAAATACAAGATCAGCCTCATTCTGAGCACTTGGGGTCCTGTGACAATCTGTTACAGGGCACCCCAATGTGAATTGGGTTGCCTGTCTGTGGGTCTTCACCCGTGCGCTTACGATTCAATCGTATTATGGACACACTCAAAAGGTTAAATAATGGATTTATTTATAAGGAGAAAAGTAAAGGAATAACCCAGGGAAAGAAGGAGAGAAACACAGGTTAACTAGGATGTCCTACCAGTTCTGCTGACGTGGACTCCACTGGCACGCTGAAAACCGATTGAGCGCCAAAACGATCAGCTGCGAACCACCAGGTCCCCCCAGAGCCCACATGTCCGGTTTTATCCCAACCTGGCTGCTCAGCTCCGCCCTCACGTCCCTGAGTGCTTCTTGGTACTGATGGGATTTGGAGTTCCAGCATCTGGAGTAGGGGCGGAGTCCATGAAACCTGTACCTGTTACAATTCCCCCCTTTTGATTTTCATACCACCATATCTTTGGTGGCACAGATTTTAGAGTACAGTCAGTCACCAACATTGTCCATGAATGTCCAATATGACAGCCATAAGTGGAAAATAGTCCATTAGTGCATGTGAAAGGAAAAAAGAAAAAACTTCTTGGTGTGTATCAAAATCATAGCAACAGAACAAAACAAAACTTTAAAAGCTGTTTAAAAGGTTCTCTCAACCTTGATCCCAACTTTGTTCAACTTGTTTGCGCAAGTGATTTACAAATACATGTTAGCTTTTAACCATTTTTGTATTTAGGTTTTGGGATAAAAGAAATGAAAGAATTCCTTGGTGATCAGCTGCAAATGAGCTTTCCCTTCTGTTCAGGAAGAGGTGGCACAGCCACATGACTTGACTGCCCTATGGGAAAGATTCCTGTTGACTGTAATGCCCCTGGGCCTAGAAAGGCTGCAGTATTCATTCTTCAGAGAAAGGGCCCTTCCGCAGCAGTGTAGAAAGCACTACCTGGGACATTAGTGTCCAGGCGTCCCAGTGACCCTCATGGGAGACTCTTTCAGTGGCCAAGAGCAGATCTTAAATCTTCTCATGGCAAAAAGAAACAAAAGAAAAGGTAATTCTCTAGTGGATGAAGGTGTTAATTAATGTTATGTTAATCACTTTATAAAAGATAAAATAGATTGAATTGATATCTTGTGCACGATAAATTTACACAGTGTTATGTATCAATTGCATATCAATAAAGCTGGAGAAAAATTGGAAGAATAAACCTCTTGGAGAATGAACCTACAGAAAAATTCCTTTGGCTACTACCAAGTTATTATTAAAGATTTCCTTCTGGCAAGTGGAATTGGAGAGGCAAAAGATGGGGTAGGTAGTAGAAGGAATTGTTATTTTGTACAAATCTGGGTCATGAAATACTTAATAAAATAAGAAAGCAATATTAAACCTGGATTGGGAGCAAATCAATGCATCTCATTCATTTTCTCATTTAATTTTTCTAGTAACTTCTGTAATCTGAGCAGTTAAAATAAAAAGGCCCTCCCTGGTGGCACAGCAGATTAAAGCACACAGCACTAAGAAGCTAAAGCCACTTCAGCATGAGTTTGATTTCCACCTCAGAGGTGACCTATGTGGTGCCGCAGACCTCTTCTGACCTGCCTGCTGCTCCCCTCAGAAGTGTACTTGTCAGTCAGCCTGTTCTGCTCCCCACTCTGTCTCTGGTGAATCTTCTCATCACCCCTGTACCTTTGGCCTATACCACAGTTCTGTATGCATAATTAAATAAATCTTTAAGAAAAAATAAAAGGTCAGTTGTAATGTCTGCAGGGGTGCCCTCCCTGGTGGCACAATGGGTTAGGACGCAGTACTGCAAGCTGGCAGCAGCTGGTCACAGTAGCTTCAGTGTGAGTTGGATCCCCAGCCCAGTAGGTGACCCACATGGTGCCATAGATGTCTCCTGACCCAACCGCTGCTCCCCTCAGCAATGTACATCATTGATCTGCCTGTTCTGCTCCCCACTCTGTCTCTGGTGAAGCCTCTCACTGCCTCTGTGACTCTGGCTTGTACCCCAATTCTGTATGAATAAATAAATCTTTAGGGAAAAAAAAAAAGAAGTGTCTGCAGGATTTGTTCTTTTACTTATTGAGCTGCTAATATTGTTACTATTCTGACTGTTTCCTCTAGTCACTATTTTGATCCATTGTTTTTCTTTATAACACAAGTCACAGCCCCCTGAGATGTGGTTTGGTCTTTTATTTGGCTTATTTGGGGTGCCCATCCTTATAGATTGTGAGAATTGCTACAGTATGAATTTAGCAATGATTTTAACTGTGAGAAAATTTGTCATACCGTAGAGGGAACTGAGTTTGTGATACCATAAGTCAATCTCAATCTTGGATGCTCCTCATAACTTTCAGTATGATTTTTTTAAATACAAAGATTGTAGAGTTCCTTCCCAGGCATGCAGAATAAAACAACGAATCTATGTTTTCTTAAGAGTCCCAGGAAACTGTGTTGTCAACCAGCTTAAGGAACTAGTGGACTTCCATTTCCTATCTTCCATCACACAATATCAATATCTTGGCTCACTTCTCATGGTGGATTGTTATATCAATATTGATTGTTATATCAATATTGTTTGGTAAAACAAATCTAGTTTGTACCAAATCTGGTTCAATATGGTTAGTATTATCACTTCAAAACTTTGCCCTCATGTGACAAACAGGTGTGTAATTAATTACCTGATTGCAGAAAAATATTACAAACAAATTGCCCAGGATATACAACATTTAAAAAAAAATTATACTTGAGGGTCTCCCTGGTGGCAGAGGGGTTAAGTCTCAGCCCTATCAAGCTATGGCCAGCAACTATGGCTGACTTCAACCCAGGCCAGGGAGCTGACCCACATGGCACAGCAGACCTCTCCTGTCTGGCCCACTGATCCCCTCTGCAGTGGATTTCAATAGATCTGCCTGTTTCTGCTCCCCACCCTGTCTCTGGTGAATCCTCTCACCCCTCATATCTCTGGCCTACACCCCAGTTCTTCTATGCATAAATAAATAAAAATAACTCTTTAAACAAATCATACTTGAAAAATGTCGGAAAAACCAGCAAAGAGTCCAGGGGATATCTGAATAGACAAGGTTCATTGAGCAGTTTGTGATATGCTAAATGTGCTAAGCATTTCATTGTACCCCCTTACCCCCAAGAAGAAACTCAGTTTAAGGGAAGTTAAGTAACAATGTTGTTAAAGTAACTTTTCCTAGTCAGTAAGTGACCAGTTTTCCAGGCCCTGACAATTTAGCAGTGGTTTAACAGCTATTGATTGTTCATGTTTTGGTTCTTTGTAGCAAACATCCGAAACAAAACTTTTAAATTTTGTTGTTATGATTTCCATTTTACATAAAAGTGATGTGTTAACCTGCCCAAATCAGAGCTGAATCCCTGAGGCCATATTTGAACTTTATTTCAACTGATTCTGAACCCCACCCAAGTATGTAGGTGCCCCACAATTCAGAAAGATGAAAGTTCTGGCCATTCCTGGGTAGCACTCTGAGTAGTGGGTGGGTTTCTTCCTCTCATCTCAGCACCAGTCCCACCCATTTCAACACTCAGCACAAAGTTTTCCAGATGATCTCTAAGTGACAGCCTCAGTCCTCTGCCCTAGAACTTAGAGGGGATCAAGGAGCTGAGAGTGCAATGACCTACCAAGTGATTGTATCAGGCAAATTTGGAAGATCCTGTTTGGGTGCCTTTGCACAAGCAGAGGGATATTGACTTCCAACCTGAGGTGTGCACTGCAACTGGCAGCCTCAGAAGTGCACAGCCACCTGCTGAAAACAGCTCCTCACAGGGACCTGCTGGGATGCGATGGAAGAAGTTTCTGGACCAACTGTGTTTCTGTTTCTGACTTCCCTAAAATGGCGGCACTGCACCCCTATATCCTCTTTTGCATAGTTTGGAGAAGAGCTTTTGCATGGTTTACTTGCCCTTTGCCCTCTTCTCTCAGGCCTGAGTTTAGGCATGCGGAGCCTGAAGGCCCCGCTGCACTGAGAGGCTCCCTCCCTAGGTTGCAACACGGAGATGTCTGTCGTGTAGCTGGTAGCTTAGGGAGACTGCCCAGTGGGAAGGAGCCTCCAGAACAATCGACCCACACAGGATACAAAATGGAGTGTACGCTATGATTACAATGCTGCTAAATTAGGTCTGCAGTGGACTGACCCTGGAAATGAATAAACAAAAATGAAAACAGCTGTGATGTGCTGGTAAGACTGGAGATGGTTGTTGCTCATTTTCTAGTTTTTAATCTTTTTATCATGTCATATAGAGCTTGCAATGAAAGGTACATACTTGAAGGATTTTGGTGTGAGAAATGTTTTTCTCTAAACATTTCTGCTGTCCATCATTTAGTTTTAGTTTAGATAATGATTTTGCAGAAACACTTTAAACACTAATGTGATAAATATTCCAAACATTTCCTAGTCTCAGTATCAAATCAGTTACTGTCAACGTGGAGATTCATGCCTCAAACACTGATGTACAGGGAGGCAGAAGAGCATAGAGGTTAAAATGGATTTTGGGGTCAGGCAGACGTGGGTCAAAACTTACTCTGTGATTTAGCACAGGTATTGTTTTTTCAGGCTTAGCTTCATCAACTATAAATTAAAATTAATAAGGACCAGGCCTCCCTGGTAGCTCAGGGGTTAAGTCTCAGCACTATCAGGCAGTGGGGGTTGGGGGTGGGGTCTCCACAGGGGGGTGAGCTGACCCACAGGGCATAGCAGACCTCTCCTGTCTCACCGGCTGCTTCCCCTCAGCAGTGTATTTCGGTAGATCCACCTGTTCTTCTCCCCACTCTGTCTCTGGTGAAACCTTTAGTCCCTCCCACATCTTTGGCCTACACCCCAGCTCTTATATGTATAAATAAATAAAATAAGTGTTAAAGAAAACTAATAAGGACCTGAGTCTATGAATAACTTTGCACATGACAGGCTTTCTAGTTAAATGTATTTTTTATTTTGATCTTCATCTTTATCTGAAGCCATAAATAGACATGAACATATCTCAAATTTACTGATGAGAAAACTGAGTCTTAAAGGGGAAACTGATTTGCCTGAGGTCATCCAGTCAATTGAGAATAGAACTAAAATTCAAAGACAGGGTCACTCTGACTCTAGGACACATCCCCTGGATGTGACCACCTACCTTACTTTGCTGGGCTGCTATACATCATTCAAAAGTTGCTGGCAGGGGGCACTCCTAGTGGCACAGGGGTTAAAGTCTTGGCACTATCAAGCTATCACCAGCCATTGCAGTATGAGTTTGATCCCTGGCCAGGTAGCTGACCCACATGGCACAGCAGACCTCTCCTGTCTCACTTGCTGCTTCCCTCAGCAGTGTATTTCTGTCAATCCACCTGTTCTGTTCCCCTTTCTGTCTCTGATGAATTCTCTTACCTCCTGTACCTCTGGCCTGTATCCCAGTTCTTATATGTATAAATAAAATTAAAAAAAAAAACAGTTGCTGGGAGGATAAAAGATAAAATGTATGTAAAACATTTTGTACAATGTCTGACACTTAAATATACATTGGCTACAGTCAAATGTGACAGAGGAGAGAAGATTGCAGCTATAGAGTTGTTTTGAGGCATTATCCATTGATAGACGTGGTTTATTTATTATATCTGGAAGACTTGGAAGGTAGCCCCTGCTTCCCTTACAAGACCCCCTCACACACACACACACACACACACATGCACACACGCACACGCACACACACACACTCATCCCTGCCACATGCCTCTTCCAACCTGTGTATTTTGGCAACGAAGAAAACCTTCCCTGACTAATGCAGGGTTAATTTGGACTTTAAATGCAAATGGCTTGAGATAAATCTGAAGTAGTAAACAATATTAAGAGAAAGGGGCTATATCCTAATTCCTCATTCTTCATTTCCATTTAGTTGATAATGAAAGAAGAAACAAACAAAAAAAATTGAAAATGACCTCTCTTATTTGAAAATCGCGTTGCCTCTGTCAAGAAGAAACACTAAATGTGGCTTAAGTTTCCTTCTTCCCCTGTGGGTAAGGAAGGTTCAGAGTAAAAACAATCTCTGGAACTCTCTAAATATCCATGTCATTTGATAAACAGCCAGTAGCCAGGAATGTGTAGGGAAGGCATGAAGGTTCCGCTATCACCCAAACTCCCTGCTAATTCTCAGATGTGTGTTATAAATTCATAACAAATCATGGGTCCTCCCTGGTGGCACAATAGGTTTAAGCACAGCACTGCGAAGCAATCTGCAGCCAATGCAGCACGAATTCGATCCCCAGCCAGGGAGCTGACCCACATGGTGCAGCAGACCTCTCCTGTCTCGCCCACTGCTCCCCTATGCAGTGTTTTTCTGTCAATCCACCTGTTCTGTTCCCCACTCTGTCTCTGGTGAACCCTCTCACCCCCCACACATCTGGCCTATACCCCAGTGCTGTATGCATAAATACATAAATCTTATTTTTTAAATAACAAATCATAATGAAAGCTATGAAGGATGTGCATAGCCCCATTATAGACTACTTTCCAAGCCAGCAGCAGAGGGCAAGCGGTTTCTAGTTTAGATGGATGTGTTAACTTGTAGAGAATGAATGTAACAAAAAATTGTGTGTTGGGGGAGCTAGGGAAAGCTTAGTGATCAACCTGGAAAGTTTTGAAACTAGGAGAAAAAAATTTTTTTCTTCTGAGTCAGAGAATATGGAACTAGACACCCTTACGATTCTACCTTTTCTTTCTCTTGCAAACCTGACCTGTCTAGTCCCTGGGGTGGAAATATCCCCTAATCTTGAGATGATTTCAATAGTCTAACATAGCCTGAAGACTTGATACATTTGAATCAGATTACCAAATCTCCTGGCTGAAAAGCTATGTTTATGTAACTTGGCGTCCTGTGTTACTATTGAAGGTACTGATCTCAAGAACATTAGACCCACTTATTTCTATAATACTCAGTTAACAAAATGGCATTTTCATCTATACATTGATCTTTTTTAGCCTAACAAGCATCTAGTCAAGAAAATAATCCAGACTTGGTGCAAAGGGGAGATCAAGTTCTAGTCCTATAAAGCTTGAGAGCCAGCCAGTAGGAAGTGCCAACCAAAGAGCCAGCCTAGAGATAGAAGGTGTCTGGAAGACACCCCATCCCCACCCCCAACCCAGCCAGCAAGGCTGAGTGTGTTAGAAACATCGGGAGAAGGAAGCAGAGTAAGAGAGTTCTCAGGAGACGAAGTCAGGGGTATCATGGAAAGCTTTGAAAATTGAGTTAGCTTGAAGATGAGAGGCATTAGGAGGGAGTATCCCAAATCAGTTTTCTATTTGAGAATACTTCTCTGACAGAATGAACACTAGAATGGACTCAGAAAACTAGAGGCAAGGGACCAACTTATAAATTCATTGTAATTCACAGGTAGGAGATGAAGCAGACTGAGAAAAGGACAGCGAAGTGTGACACAGCAAACAGAGTGGACAGGTCAGTCCCAAGAAACATTCTGTGGTCATACTGACCATGCCTTGAACTTCTCACTTGTATTTGTGAAAAGGAGTAGCCAGCTGCCATATGACTGGGAGAAGGGACTCTGCTCTTTTTGGCTTTCTGGGTTGTTTTGAAATACTTTTCAGAAGCCTGCCCTCTTTTCATAAAGCAGGTAGAGATGTTTGATGGCTTTTGAGGCAAAACAGAGTTTATGAGCTTCCTCTGACAGGGCACATTCTGGACTAAGTGCAAACACAACATTTCTCTCCAGGCCTGAAAACTGCTCACTACTGTCTAAGATGATGTGACTGCCCAAAACACCATCAGCCTGGCTGAACACAACTTCTGTTGCTCCGGGGATCTCAATGAATTCCATTGCTGTTAGCAGTGCAAGTTCATAGCGCCTTCGGTCTTCCCTTCTCCTGCACAGAATTGCTATATCTTTGGGCAGATATCCACATTGGAACAGACTGTGACATCTTTCCGCCACATATTTTGTGATTTGTTCTGTTGTCAAGTTGGACTGGATCTCGCACACCCCAGGCAGAGCCTGGGCACACACTGCTTCCTCGTAGGCAGCTTCCCTGAACAATGCCAGTGTGTCTAGAGACATGTGGCTGGGAGGTTTATCTTTGATCCTCATCATTTCTTTTTTCATGACCATTGCTATTTCCAGAGCACAGTGGATCCCATTGGTGACTACTTTTCGAGGAAACTGTGCAGATGGAGCAGGAAGGCCATTGACATCTGCATGATGGACTTGGAAAGGGTCCAAAAAAAGCCAGAAAATCCCATGGTGGAGGTTTTCACTTGCAGTGCCCCTCACCTTTGGGTGGGTGATGCTCCTAGCCTTCAGGAACCAATCACCATAGTTACTGCGGAAATTCTCTATCTCATCCATCACTACATGTTTAATCTTTCGGAACTCCCATTGCATGAAGTTTTTCCTGGTCACTGCTTGGCAAGTTGTTTGTTGGCTGTAAGGATGAAAGAGAGAACAGGATTTCAGGTATATAAACAACTGGAATATCATACATTCAATCCTCTCTGGGCTGGAGTCAGAGGTTAATACACATTTGGATTTAATGATTCAGTAGTGTTCTGAATACTTCTGAACTGCTCTACTTACAGATTACTTGGCAGACAGAATACACAACTGCAAACCCTACTTCTGGAGCTTATCTGGTTATATCTGCTGGTGAAACTTGAAATTAACCCAAAGAGGAGATTTTTTTAAAAAAAGGTTTATTTATATATTCATACAAGAACTGGATACAGGCTAGAAGTATAGGAGGCAAGAGGATTCACCAGATACAGAGTGGGGAGCAGAACAGGCAGATCCACTGAAATACACTGCTGAGGGGAGCAGCAGGCAAGATAGGAGAGGTCTGCTGCTCCATGTGGGTCAGCTCCCTGGCAGGGAATTGAACTTGTACTGCAGTGGCTGTGGACAGTTTCATAGTGCTGTGCTTTAACCCATTGTGCCACCAGCGAGGGCCCCAAAGAAGAGATTTTTAAACATATTTCCATTAGTAGTAGACTTCTGCTGCTTGACAACCCCTAAAGATGATCTCCTTATTGCTAGATGAAATCTCAAGTCATTTATATTTGTTACTACCATTTCTTTTTATCCTTTTCAGAACTAGAGAACAGTCATAATTTTTATATGCAAAAGAAGTATGGGTTAATGCAGACTCCTCTAGAGCAAGTCTTATCTCCCCCACTTGCTTGTAATACAAAACTAGAAAAGTCTGTTTAGATTTTTATATGGAAAATTTCAAGCTGTTGCTGAGTTTCATGACCTGCCAAGTAGGGTAGCAAGTCTATAGAACTCTGCCTCTCTGGAGCTTCTACCCTGTATACTTGGCACTGTTCCTGTATAGCACAACTTAGCACACCAAAGGAGGGAGAACAAATTAGAGGTGACAAGAAACAACCAAGTTTGCTTTAAGAATATATACACTTTTCCATATAAATATACATATATATTTATATATGTAATTTTAACAAATTTTAGTATTTCTTGCCTCATCTAATTTGGATCCAACTACTCTCATTCATTTCTACAGACATTCCACATGCAGTCCTGGGACTTCTTTTCTCATTTACCTTGAATCATAATCATAGTCCAATTTGGACGGTGTGGGCTTCCTGAATAAAAAAATGCACTGATTCTTATCCATCTCTGTATTCAATTCATATTACAGCTTCAACAGATAATTGTTGAATTGAATTTTCTTTGTAATTGGAATGTTTTAAACTTACTATAAAACATAATAAACAACACAGGCCTTAGCTGTGTACGAGGTCTTTCATCATCTGGCATCTAGCTCCTTTCCAACCATTGCACCTGGCACACACCCACGCTCCCTCAACTGCTCTGTTAGACCTATCCTTCTGGTTCTCTAGTTTTCTATACCTGAGCATCTGTATGTCCTATGACTTTAAAACCCTAATTTTGTTTACTTCTACTTCTGACTTCATGAAAGTATGCCCAAAGAGCTCCTTTGCTGGGGACTATTTGATGACCAGCCTCTAGTTTAAGTTAAAATAAGCATATTTTAATGGTCATGCTAATTATACAACACTCACACTGCTTATTGTTTTTGTCTCCTTTACTGGGGTTTAATGTAGTTTTTTTAATGTTTTCCCCTTCTAACACTACATTCACACAGTATCTAGCATAGAAATGATGAGCAAGAAGTTCTGCTGAATAAATAACCTAAGTCAAAATGATATTACCTTCATTTGCTGAATTATGTAAAAACCATGCCTCCCTGGTGGTATAGGGGTTAAGTCTCAGCACTGTCATTGCTATGGTCTGAGTTGGATCCCAGACCAGGGAGCTAACTCACATATAGTGCAGCAGAACTCTCCTGTCTCACCTGCTGCTCCCCCTCAGCAGTGTATTTCAGTATATCTGCCCCCACTCTGTCATGGGTGAATCTTCTCAACACCAGTACTCTGGCCCACACTCCAGTTCTTCGACACAAAAATAAAATCTTTTTTAAATTCCTGTACTAAATTAAATATTAACGATTTAAGTCAAAAGCAAATTAGCATGTCTTCTTAAATTCTTGATTCAGAAAAAGTCAAACAAATGAAAAATAATTTATAAGCAAGATCAAATGGCGTTTACATTCAAGTTCCCCTAGGTAGGATGTCTGGTTAACTGAAATATACTCCATGTCTTTAGAGCCGTAATAACAAAAAGCATTTAAAACAAGGTAGGTTTATCTTAACTTTTCTTAAATTTAAGGATACAGATTGTAGAAAAAAAACATTTTTAGCTACATAAATTTAAAGTTACAATGAGAAGTTTAAACTTTAATCCAGAAAACCAGAAAGACCAGAGTGGCTTCACCCAGGCAGGTACTTCATTGCCTAAAAGTGACCAGTTGTGGCCCAAATATCTGATCCCTTGGAAATGTGTGTAGAGTTTCGGCTCTTGCACTTTCACAGCCAAGGCATGACAAAATCTCAAACTAAATCAACAAAGTAATGGCACGGTTGAAAAGATGACTAAATGTGTTTCTTTTGTTTAGTAAAACTCTTACGCCACATAATTCTTCAAGCAGTCACTTTCACAGACATAGAGGATCTCCTTTGACTTGCAGTGGAACAAGTCCTTAATCTTCTCCATGACCCTCACAGCGAGGGCTGTCCTCCTGGTTCCTGGAAAGCAGTAGACAAACAATTCTCGTGTCTCCTGGAGGCTCCCGGAGAGCAACTCACACTGCTCTGCTATGAGCAAGTTGAAGAATTCACAGCCCAGTTGGTCACTCAGAAGAGATCTCGAGCCCAGCAAGACCACAACGAGGGCCTGCAGCACACCTTCCATTTCATCCTCACCAGCAAGCCTGTAGGACTGGGGATAATGCACTGGGGTTTTGTGGGGTGTAGGCTGTGTGCTGCGCAGGTGTATCAGCTTTGGAATAACACACACTTTCCCTGTGTAGCCGCCAACAGTTCCCAGTTTTTGCTTTAACTGACGAGCAACGTTTTGGACATACTCATGGTGACCAGTCGTAGCGGGGCCTGTTAAGATTGTATAGAGGACCAGGGGGGTGCTAGGTGCTATAAGGAGAGCATCACACAGAACAGTCTGCTCCTTCTGTAAGCCGAGATCACTAGCCCAACTTCTAGAAAATAGCATAATCCCCCGAGAATAAGGATATATCTGCTTCTTCATCAATTCCTCCAGTTCTCTATAATCTGTAAAAAGCTTCTTACAGAAGAATTCTGGTTTAAATTGAATCTTGTCCTGTGTCACTGAAAATTCAAGGAATAGAAGTCAGTTACTACAATTTGCAAAAACATCATCAGTAATCCTGCAGCGTCTAAGGAAGAATGAGTCTAACATGGTAAAATGTCTGCAAAACAAACAAACAAACAAAAAAAAACCATCCCCTCCTCTCAGACCAGGGCTGTGAAGGGCTAGTTTCTGCAGTTCTCCTACAGGAGAAGGAGACCTGGGAGGAGTCTTCACAGAACACAAGCTCCCTCTCCTCAATCCCAGGTGGTCTACTATTAATGGAGGGTATTCCTTCCTGTTCAGTTTTTTTTTTTTTTTTGTGGGGGGATGGAAACATACCTTTTTGGTGATCAGTGATTTCTAACACATGACAATTTGGGACCCCTGGAGCCACTTGGCAATGTCTGGAATTATTCTGATTGTTACAGCCTTCATAGGACAGCCCTTGCTCAGCAGGGAATTATCAGTAGGACAGAGGTTGAGAAACTATGTTTTAGAAAGAATCCATTGCATTGGAAAGCCAGGGGCAGTTTTTTTTTTTTTTGGTTTGTTTTTGTTTTTTGAGAATTTAGGAATTCTCTAGATTCTCTAATTCTGAGAACAAGAGCGATCTGACAGGCAGCCCCAAAGCATACTGAAGTGCAGCATGGATTTGATGCTGGGAAACAGAAAAGTCACATTATTTCAGAACCATTCGTTATGTCTTTAAAGAGAAAGTTTTGGACTAATTGCTACATATTCCTTCCAAGTTCATTTTAGAAAATAGTTCCCCTAGCTGAAATAAAAAAGGAATACCTGGAAGCAAACGTTGCTGAAGATCTCCCTTAAATTCCAGGACTTTTGTGGGATATGATGGGCTTCTTGGTGCAGAGGAAGTCGGTGAAATCAAGGGAAAGCTATAGTTTGTGATGGAACTGGAAGGGGCTAAACAAACATATGCAAATTTGGTTCAGACAAAAAAGAAAAAGTAAGAGAACTCTTTCCTTGCTTTTTCTCCTGGAGACAGGCATGCATCGTGCTTGAGGCACTCTCACATTTTCTAAGTCTCCAACAGCTCACAGCTGTCATGAAAGGAAGCAGCCTCTGAGTCACACTGTGACTCATCTTCGGCTCATCATTGCACTTCTCTCTTCTGGTGATTTCTAAGGTTCCTTCTAACTCTAATATTCCAGTTCCAAGTCATCTCTAAAAGGAAACGGCTTCCAGGGGGAGTCCAAGAGGGTTAAGTATAGTCTATATTTTTTATAATATGATATTTTATTTTTACATAATTTTGTGCCTTTTCCCATCTCAGTTGTAATCCCCATGGGCTTCCCACCAAGTACAGTATTTTTTAATACTATGATTGTTGTTTAAGTTCCCACTTAAGGTATAAATGGGATAAGTGAATCTCTCTCACTCTCTCTTCTCTCTCTCTTCTCTCACTTATTCTTTCTCTCTTTCACTCCTCTCTCTCTGTGTGACTCTTTCTTATGTGTGTGTGTGAAAGAGAGAGAGAGAGAGAGACTCAAATTTAGAACAAGGGAATGATCAGATAAAACCACACATGTTGTGATCCAAGCTTCTATTATCAAATTTGAAACATATTGACCATGAAGGCAAGTTATAAACTTTATTGTAGCCGCAAGTCTTTTCTTTTCTGATTTGATTACAAATCACCAGGGCTGAATTCGAAGCAGAACTGTAAGGGCAGTGCAAACACTGGGCGCCCCTCCCATCTCATCTGGCAAGTTTCCCCCCACTTGGTGGTGCCCATGTTGAAGACATTGGCTAAAACAATTCAAATTCCAGCAGGTTTCTCTTGAAAGAATTAGTCGAGAGCCCTTCTTAAACAATGCTTCTCTGAAATATGTCTAGCTGAGAGTATAAGTGAGTGCTTTAGACTAGCACTATGAGCCTGCCACATTTTTTCCAACAGGCCTTCACAATATATACAAGGGAATTTTCACTAACTCATAGCAAGGTGGCATATTATAACTTTCCCCCAAATAGAATAACATCCAAGCATTTTTTGACCTCCAAGAGTTCATGTTCTGAGTCTTTGGGATGAAAAACATTAGAGAAAGAACCCAGTAGTGGGAGAACAGTTGTAAGTTGTTGTCTTTAGTTGTAAGAGTTTTGTTCTTTAAAATAATTTACTAGGCTGGCCCTCCCTGGTGGCGCAGCGGGTGAAAGCACACCACAAAGAAGCTTAAGCCACTTCCACATGGGTTCTATCCCCGCCTGCCCCGGAGGTGACCACATGGCGTGGCAGACCTCTCCTGACCCGCCCGCTGCTCCCCTCAGCAGTGTACTTCTTCGATCTGCCTGTTCTGCTCCCCTCTCTGTCTCTGGTGAATCCTCTCACCCTCCGCCTCTCTGGCCTGTACCCCAGTTCTGTACGAATAAATAAATAAATCTTTAAAAAATAATAATAATAATTTACTAGGCGCCTCCCTGGTGCCTAGGGGTTAAGTCTCAGTGCTATCACTGCTATGGCCTCCATCTCCACGTTAGGGAGCTAACCCACATTTGGGGAAACAGACTTCTCCTGTCTCGCCTGCTGCTCCCCTCAGTAGATCCATCTGTTCTGCTCCCCGCTCTGTCTCCTGTAAATCCTCTCACCCTCCTGCACCTCTGGCCTACATCCCAGTTCCTATGCAAATTAAAATATCTGTCAGAGGCAGAAGAGGGGTTCCTCCCTGAAGACTAATGTCTTTACTTCCTCTTTACCTGGTTGAATATCCAGCATCTTGGTCACCCACTGCTCAGTTGTCAGCCTTGAGACAGACCCATCCTTGATGATCCAGGAATCTGGGGCCTCTGTGAATACCACACAGCAGAAAGGCTCCACTTGAACCACGCAGACGTACCCGTACAGAACATCTCTTTGGTACACATTCAGTATCTTGGTAGTGAAATTCACCTTTGGCTTTTCACAGCAAAAGTGGAATATAGGCAGTTTTTCTATGCAGTTTTTGATTACATTTTTTAATACGTCAGGGCTCACTTTTTCGCTCTTACATCCAAACACTTCCTTGCTTTTATCATCCACCCCAATAATTAGATATCCCCCATCCGTGTTGGCAAATGCAGAAATGTAATGAGGCAGCATCTCTCTAATCCGAGGCACAATCTTTTTGGTGGTGAACCTTTTAAACTCCACATGTGTTGATTCGGTAAAGCTGAGTTTCTCCTTATATGTGAGTCTGTCCCTTTTAAAGAATTCTGTGGCAGACATTCTCATACCTTCCTCTTCCTGAATGCCTCTGTCAAGAACTTTCTGAGACTCCAGTGCCCTCACTGTTGACCTTCCTCTCTGGGCTCTAGACTGCTTTTCTCTGAGAAGCTCCAGGGCACTGCTGGCACTCAGGTTGATAGCAGAAGTCACAGCCCTCTGATACAAATTGGAGCGCAAGCTGCAAATCTTTAGGGGGAGGCTGAGAACATCTGGGGTCCATGACTTCACAAAAATCAGGAGATAGTGCCTGTGCTGCATGTAGTCAAGGTATTTCTGTGACCCAGAGGGAAGGAGCTTTTGAAAAGATGTTTCCAGATCCTGCCCCAGCCCATGGTATCCATAACTGTAGGTCTTATCGTCAATCTCTGCTTTGATCACACCCCCTCCAGAATTTAACAGTGCACATGTAGCCTGGATGATTTTGGAATTCTCACTTCTTTTCAAATAGCTATTGCTCATCTTCCTCCTGTTCTCTTCTCCAAAAGTGACTCTGCCCACTTCCACAATGATCTCAGGATAGACCATCTCGTTGTCAGTCTTAACACTCTCCATTGCCACAGCCCCTCTCTATTCCCAAAAATAACAGAAAGGGGTTCCCGTAAGTCATGAGGACAGAAAGTTTGTTCTACATTAACACATTATAATTTAAAACAAATACAATATTTTTCTCAAAACTATGAATTATTAGAGATACATTTTTACATTGTAAACAAGTTTCGATACCACTATTTTCTAAGAACTTAGTCAACATCCTGAGCTCTTCCAGCATAAACAGGATAGATGCTTAATATTTTGCCATAATGGAAAATTTATATTGCTGAAATTTTTAGCTATTTTTCATTTTAAATGAAGGAGTACCCACAGTAAGCCCAGATATATAAGGTACAGGTTGGCATAAAAGCCAAAGCAAGTTATTAGGAATCAGATGATGCTCTAATTTATAATTTGAAGGTGGGAGGAAGAAAGATGGAAAATTAAGAATATAATTTGGGGGCCCTTCCTGGTGGCACAACAGGTTAAAGTGCAGCACTGCAAAGCTGGTCTCAGTCACTTTGGTGAGAGTTTGATCCCCAGGCAGGGAGATGATCCACATGGCACAGCAGACCTCTCCTGACCAGCCTGCTGCTCTCCTCAGCAGTGCACTTTGTCAATCTGCTTGTTCTGCTCCCCACTCTGTCTCTGGTGAATATTCTCACTGCCTCTGCATCTGGCCATAAAATTTGATATTTTTATGTGCCCTTTGCTGCAGCTTTAAAATCTTTAGCTTGGGCCCTCCCTGGTGGCGCAGCGGGTTAAAGCACTGCACTGAGAAGCTAAAAAACCACTTCCGAATGAGTTTGATTCCCGCCTGCCCTGGAGGTGACCACATGGCGAGGCAGACCTCTCCTGACCCGCCCGCTGCTCCCCTCAGCAGTGTACCTCATAGATCTGCCTGTTCTGCTCCCGGCTCTGTCTCTGGTGAAGCCTCACACCACCCCTGAGCCTCTGGCCTGTACCCCAGTTCTGTATGTACAAATAAATAAATCTTTAAAAAAAAAATCTTTAGCTTACTCCTGAAAGAATGCCAATAAATGCCAAATACAGAAATCTTTTTAGCACTTCAAACATTGTTCTAAGTTCTAAAACAACATTTCTTTGTATAGAGTTTAAAAATTGTCCTTCTCTTCTATTCTTTTTTTATTTATTTATATATGCATACAGAACTGGGTTATAGGTCATAGGTGCAGGGGCGGTGAGAGGATTCACCAGAGACAGCATGGGGAGAAGAACAAGTAGACTGAGGAAGTACACTACTGAGGGGTCAGGAGAGGTCTGCGGGGCCATGTGGGTCACCTCCCTGGCTGGGGTCTCAACTGCAGCTATCTTCATAGTGCTGTGCCTTATGCTGAGCATTAACCCATTGCACTACCAGGGAGGGCCTTGTCCTTCCCTGCTGATCTTTCTATCCTTTAATATGGGATCTCTAAAATTTGGGAGAAAACTTGATCCTTTGGGATACAGTCATTAAGCTGCAATGAGCCGCCCTTTGCTTCACAGACCAGAGAACAACTATTTAACTTGAAACTAGGACTCTGAAATAAATGTTTCAGAAATTATCTCCTTAGATTTTGCTAACTGCAAAATAAAATATTTACAAACCCAAACCAAAATTCTTTCTCTAGAATAAAAGAGCCCATTTCTTTTGCAAAGTAGAAGTCATGTGGGTGTTGTTTATATCTACTCAGAGTGGGGAAAACAAGCAGTTATCCAGGGGGCTGTGCACCGTCTTCTGCTACTAATTTGCTTTGGGTTGCCTTGTCATTTTCTCAAAGCAAACAAAAATCAACCTGGTGAATTGTTTTTTCACATACAAGCATCTCCTGTTGATAAATGTAAAACAGATGGCTGCTTAGAGAAATTTCTGACAATGTTTTATTCATATCATAGAATAACAGAAGTGCTTGAAGGAACTTTAAAGAACTTTTAAAGATCTTCTACTATCTATCTCTTAATCCTCCCTATAATATACCCATTTCCAAAAGAATACTTTTGGAATGCTTGACCATCTCCTGCAATGAGTAATTCACTAACTGACAAATTAGTGCCTCTTTTTTCCCAACAATTGCTAGAAATTGTTCCTTATTTTCAGCAGGAATTTGTCTCCCTAAAATCTATACCTTCGGGGACCCACAGAACAAATCAAATTGCTTTTGAACTGACAGTCCTGGAGGGTCATGATTCCCAAGTCTCAATGACATTACGTGGATGATAACAACTACAACAGATACAAAGTTTTCTGAGATTCTAGTCTCACATCCTTTCCACTCATCACAGAATTTCTCATTTATTGTCCTTTACAAGTTTCTCCTTAGCACTGTTGACCTGAGTCCTTCATGCCCTTAATTGCAAACTGCACTAAAGATAGATTATTTAAAATTCTTTTTTTACCTGATGCTCTTGCTTTTCCTCCGGCTGCTTCAGTTCCACATCTGGCTTTGATGTGAATGTTTGCCTCTGTCAAAGGCCCTGTTGCCCATTGATATCAGTCTGGGAGGAGCAGGAACCCTGCCAGTCGCCCCAAGTCTTCATAACATTGACCCACTGAAGAAAGCTGATAAGGACTCAAGAAAAGCCTATGACAGGGCACATTAGCAGACCAGAGTCTGACGTCTGGGAGTAAAGGAGGCAGTAATAGGGAAACCCACAGTTTTCAAACTTCCTATTTCCATACATCATTGAGGACCTCCTGTCCTCATTACTTTTATTTTAAGCTCTATATTCCTTTTAAATTAGATTGACCTATACATGTTTATTATGACCAGTATTAACTGACTCCATTACCTTCCAAATTGCAATAGAATTGCTCTATTTTATTGACTTTATTCTCTTTATGACTCTATTGGGCACAAGAAGCAACCTAGAAAAACGATAATGATGAGAGACTGGCTATACTTGGGTGAGAGGATTGTAGATGATTTTTCATTTAATATCTTTTTCTTTCCTTTTAAAAAGCTTTTATTATGTTCTCTATAGTCAACAATAAATATCATTTCTTTATATTTATAAAAAAAAAAACAAATAAAAGTCAGTTGAGTGCTACCTCATTTGAGGATGCTGGTTTTATAAAACGGGCCAAACTTCTTCAAGTAGGCTGAATAATGATGATGATGATGGTGATAGTGATGGAGAACATAGAAATGTTACCTCATCAGGAAAGAGAGTTTTGTAGCTGTAATTAAGTAAGGATCGTGAGTTTGGAAGACTATCTTGGACTTGTGGGTGGGCCCGAAATCCAATCCCAGGTGTTCTCATAAGAGAGAGATGTGATAGATACAAAAGAGGAAGAGCAATGTGATCGTAGGGGCAGAGATTGGAGTGTCATGGCCATAAGTGGAGGAACATCAGTAGCACTGTAAACTGGAAGGAGCACACAGCGGAGTCTCCCAGAGTTTCTGGCAGGAGCACAGCCCTTCTGACAGCTTGATCTCTGCCTGGTGAAACTGGTGTCAACTTTCTGGCTGTGAGAGAACAAATTTATTTCGTTTTAAGCAACCAAGTTTGTGGTATTTTGTTACAGCAATCACAGGGACAAGTTTACTTCTTCCCTCTAAATCTAACTGTAAATAACCCTGTTTCAATTTGTTTACAATGAAATGACAGGCTAAAATAAGCATCTGAAGTTTGTATTCCTACAAAGTTCCACTTTGCTGGCATTCATGTTTTTGCCTCTTTCATTGAATAGAGTTTCCCAGGTGAGAGGAAGAATGGATACTATGGTGTATAATCAGCACAGCAACATAATAAACTCAAAGACCTGCTCTCAACTTCAACTTTAACCCTTTTTACTCAGCTGACTTCCAAAGTCAGTCTCACTTGTACTTCTACCACTTATCTTAATTCTCAGCCTCGCTCTCACACTGAGATCCCTTTTTTATTATTTACTTTTAGAAAGATGAAAATGACCAGTTTTTATTGGGTATGTGCTGGGAGCTTGACATACTAAATGGAAAACTGAAATTATCTGTCTCATAAATGCAAGAGCTGAGAAAATCCAGGTCTGTCTCATCAAATGTTCTTAATTTTGACCTTCAGTTTTGATATTCTGAATTTTTTTGGAGCCTTTAAAATCAGAAATCTACCTAATTTCCTCTCCTTTTCTTCCCAGTCAAAAGGAAAAACATAACTTGGGCAAGAGGATTAGGAACTGGATTTTTGTTTCTCCCTTTGTTTTCTTTAACATAGGTTGAAGAACCAAACCAGAGAAGGAGGAGTTATGTGAAAGATGAATAAAGAGACTGGCTTTCTCTTCCTTCTTTAACGTTCCCTAGTTAGTTTAATCTCCGAATATGAAGTTTTTCAGATCAGGGAGAGAATTTCATCTTCACTCTGATACCTCTAAAAAACTGTCCCTGACACAAAGTAACTTGAAACCAGTGGTTTGGGCAATGTCTCTTGGGAAAGTGGTCTGGTCAAGTACTCTTGACAAGTGGCTAAGAACTAGAACCCCCGATTTATTTGAGCTGTGCTTATTCACAAAGCATTTCAGGGTAACAGGCAGTTAAGCACAGCTTTCGTGCAAAAGACACAAACGGTCAAATACCAGCATCCATCTCACCCTCAGTTAATTCAGAGAGATATTTAAAGACTATAACGGCCATAGTGACCAAGAGCACAGCACTCGCTCTTCAGTGTCACTCTGACTCGGGGTAAGTCTTCTAGCTTCTATCAATCAGCTATTCTTTTGAGCAACTTTAGAGTGCTGATCCTGGTTCTGACACTTCCTAACGCGCTTCCAGGTCAGGTCCGCTCCACCCCCTGACGTTCGCCTTGCCTTTCTATTGGCTGCTCCTTGCCCCAGCCCCGCCTCAATACCAGGGTCCACGTGACCGTCTAGTTGCGTCGTGATTGGCTGTTTGCGTCAGCCGCACTGGGCTGTGGGATACCGAGGGACTGGGTGGCGGTGGCGGCGGAGCCCTTGAAGGTGGGTGTTGCGGGGAACGAAAAGGCCGAGAATGGGCTGCTATCAGCCTCCCTAGGCCGGGTTGGCGTCCTGGGAGTCCGGGGCGCGGGGTTTTAGGAGTTTGGAAGGCAGGCTGCGTCCTATTGCCAGGGTCTTCGGTTTGAAACCTGACTCCGGCCTTACTGGTGTTTTCCAGCAAACACGAGAAACTGAATTCTTACAGTTTTTCCTTAAGTTGGTGGGCCTTGGGCCTTTTTATTATAATTTTAAAGCGTTCCACTACGTGTAGGCACTGGTTCTGCGCTGGGCGCTGTTCAGAGCTCCACGAGGTTCAAGCTGGGGGGAGGGAGGGCGTAGTGATGTTGAGGGATGGTCAGCTTCACTTTGGAGGTAAGTCCGTTTTACGAATTGGGCTTTTGTAGTCTAAGCGCTTCGGATTTCCTAGGAAGGATTGCTCTTACACGGGGCACCATTCTAAGTGCCGTGGTGCAGCAAGGCACGCTTCTGGTGCTTTAGGAATTCAGCGTGATGAGGCGGGTTAGGAGAGAAGGGGACCGGAATGGGTGAGTAATTGGCCGCTTGTGTGGTGCCTGCGGTGTTGGGAGGAAAGGTGGACCTTAGAGGGGACGATGACAGAGGGAGTCAGGAACCACTTTGCAGGAAAGTTTGAGTAAAGTTTTAAAAGTGTAAGTTGACGTTCTCCAGATTGAAAGAAGCAGTCGAAGGCACTCCCGGTGGAGCAAAGTGAACTGAGTAAGAGAATTAGGAGAGTGTACATTTTTGTGATTGACTGGAGCACAGAAGGGTGGGAGGAGGGGGTTTGCCCAGATTCTGAAGATAGGTAGGAAGGACTTAATGTTTTGTGTTTTTTTGAAAAGATTTATTTATTTTATTTATACTTACAGAACTGGGGTACAAGCCAGAGGTGCAAGGGCGATGAGAGGATTCACCAAAGACAGAGTGGGGAGCAGAACAGGCCAACTGATGAAGTACACTGCTGAAGGGAGCAGTGGGTGGGTCAGGAGAGGTCTGCCCTGGCTTGTGGGTCACCTCCTGGGTGGAGATCGAACTCATGCTGAAGTGGCTTTAGTTTCTTAGTGCTGTGCTTTAACCCGCTGTGCCACCAGGGAGGGCCAGAAAGACTTAATTTTTAAGGATCTTGAATTCCAGGGGAGGAACGTTTTTTAGATGGAGGGCACAGGTTGATGACTAATGGTCTGGGTTAGTAAGATATGTTAGGGCTATGTGTTACAGATAAACGGGTCAGTTTTGACACATCTTGAACGAAAAGTCAAGCATCCTTGGACCATGGGGAGAAAATTTGAGCCACACTTCCAATATTTTAATGTTAAGATGTGTGTGACATTCCAAGTATGTTGATTGGGGAAAAATTGGAGCAAGAGCTCCATTGAGAAAGCATTATAGTTTGGTGGACAATACAGACTATAAAGTCAGGTACTCTTTCGTTCGAAACTTGACTGTACTTACCACTTTCATGATTTTAGACCAAGCTATTTAAGCCTGTTTTCTCATTTGTAAAGTGTACCTACTTCACATGTAGAGGATGATGAGGTTAAAGCATAACCACTGTAAAACAGGCACTTTGTTCTAAGTTTCCCTCTATAGAGATTAGTTGCTGAATGGCCAATACAGATCAACAACTGTCAGTTTTTTAACTATGGTGTATCACTCTGTTGACATTTCTAGACAGCTGAAGGAAGCATGTGGTGTCTCTAGAATTGTTTAGATATTGTCAATATCATGGTGAAAGGGTGGAGAGAGTCTGGTGATCCCAGTACTTTTTCCAGGTCAGGTATGAGACCTCCAGGGAATGTCATTAGACTAAATGAAAATTATCCTTATTATTCAGGTGTTAATTACCACATTGTTTCCTTTGTTTATTCTTGACCTGGAAAAAAAATTAAGTTAACTTTGTATTTAACTGGTTGTGCAAACAAATCTGATAATCAGACCTCAATTCTCTTTCACCTCTGCTGCTAACTTACTATGCCCTCTGGCATATTATAACCTCTCTAGATCTTGGATTCTTAACATAGACCATGCTGCTCTAAAAATTTTGCGAGTATGCTTTCTATCTTTGTTGGCAGATTGTAAATAAAATTGTACCTACTAAGTGAACTGAAGTTTGCTTTTTAAAGGAATTTTAAAATCTTTTTCTAAAGCTTTTGCTGTAAAACTAGATTACAAATTCCTCCAGAGAGATTCCGGAGATACTGTCATCCTGTGTTTGGGTTTATTACCAAAATCAAATGTCTTCTGAGCTGTAAATGCTCCTCCACTTTCCTCCTGCTTCAAAAACAAACAAACAAAAATGTACCTGAAAATGTGTGCCATTTTGCACAGCAGAGTTGCTTAAACAAGCCATGATGGAAGATAAAATGTTTATTGAAAACCATAATGGAAACTTACTTTAAAAGAAACATTAATTTTTTCATAGATAAGCCCAAGTTTTCTTGGATGGAGAAATGAATGTTGGGCTGCTCTTAGATAATATGAGGTGCAATGCACTGATGCGATGATGAGTGAAGTGTAGTCTGACCTGGTACTGCCATTACTTCGGTTTTGGCTTTGACCAGGGTATGATTCATTAATCTTCTCTCTGAGCTGATTCTGTTTTTCCACATTGGTATGTTCTAATTTAATAGATACTGGCTTTCTTATGTATGAGTACTTTGTAGATGTTGCTTTGAATTACTGATATTTTTGTTTTCCTTCGTAGGTTGAGGTAAAACATCTGGCTTCGACCTCTTCGTGAAGATGCCATCATTTCAATCCTGAATGTCATTCAATTCCCTTATTGACTTATTACATTAAAAATGTTTTTTTTTTTAATTCATTGTGTATTTGTTTTGGGAAGGTTTAATGAAGTTTAATGAGAATTAACTGCCAGTATCTATCGCATTCTTTTTTTTTTAA
>NW_004567118.1:16831749-16840957 GCF_000260355.1 Condylura cristata | reverse complement strand
AAAAAAAAAAAAAAAAAGAAGGGGCAAAATGTTAACACAAATAATCAAAGGTAGCCTGAATGAAGAAAATGTAAACACCTCAAGTAATCTTTAAGTTCCCATATAAACATTACCACATGGAACAGTTCATTGCTCAAAACATTTATTCTTAAAATTTACTTAAGCGTTTCATAGAAACTTTAGTAGTCACTGGAATAATTCATGTCAGTCTAGCAAACTTCAACAGCAAACAGATTGAGCTTATTAAAAGACTTTTTCTTTGCACATTCATAGTTAGATCATACTTTATGTCTTCATTGCTTTCTAGCGTTGCTTTCACACTGAAATCTTCACACTACTTTATAAACACTCAAACTGTATTCTTCTTTAGCCAATTTCCGATATGCATAGTTCATAAAAGAATCTTTAAAGTTGGTAACTTATGTTAGCTAACAAAATGGGTCATACTATATGGGAGGAATTGTTTTTCTGAGGTGTTTCTAAACATTAAACAGCAGATTCACGTTTCATTATTTGCACACTAAGAAAAACCTTTACCTCATAGGCAGATACTTTCTAAAGAAAAGGCCTGAATCCCCTTTACCTTCTATTTGTGAGGTCTAACTTGGGTTTTTTCCTGAGAGCTTCTAAATCTCTTGTTCTTTTAAGGAAAGGAATAGGTAATATTTCTATACTGATTATCCTCTTTATCCACTTCCTGTACACTGATCTTCATATCCCTGGTAATCCTGAGGTCTAAGGAGTAGGCCAAACGGTAAGGATCAATAGGTATTTCCTTGCAAATAAATCCATATAGTTGTTTCAAGGTCATATAGTTATGAATTGAGGCTGAAATGTTATGAAATGATGCTATGTATCATGCTGAAAATCAGCCCTGTGACCTTATATTGCAGTAATTTTGTTGTGAGATGCTAATCCCTTTCAATTTTCAGGGGAGTATAGCTTAATTAGATGTTGTACTTCTGTTGGATAACCTGTGATGGGACAAGCTTGGTGACTCCTCACATAATTAAACACACAACGGTAACAAAACACGTAGCCAGAGGTAGCAAGAGCAGTGTCGTTCACCCGGGTTTTGCGACACAATGGGCACACAGTCTTCATTTTGGGTAAAAGGGGAGAATCAGAATTGTAGTCTAGGTGTACAGGTGGTGGTGGAATAGGCAGGGCAGTCAATGATTTGATGGTTTCTTGATTTTCAGATGAGTACCACCATTCAAGGAACTGCAAGAAGAACACTCCCACAGAAAGGCCAGTGGAGAGGGATAAGGCAACACCCCCCAAGGCTTTCTTCAGAGCTGCCTTTATCTTCTCATTAACACTGTTGGGAGAATAGAACAGGAGGCAAAAGGAGAAAGTTTATTTAGAATAATTATAGTGCCATTCTTATACTTCATCTAAATTGAATTACGCTGAATCAAACTGATTCTGTTTGGGGGCTGAATGCTAGATGGCAATAAGGATTTATTCTAAATCTGATTTCAGTATTTTAAGGGTATAGGAGTATACTGTTTTCAGTGAGTAGGGTTTGTGTGTTTTGAGAAAGATTAGTGAAGCTTTGATTAATAGATTTCTATATCACTTAAACTAAATGTATTTTACCTTAGAGGAGAAACACTAGTTAGAAGCAATACCAACCTGTGGTTAAGAATTAAGAGCAAAGTCTTTAGAATTGTATTGATCTGGCCCTCCCAGGTGGCACAGTAGGTTAAAAGCCAGCACTGCAAGCTAGCTGCAAGCATTTCAGTGCAAGTTCAATCCCCGGCCCCAGAGGTGATCCACATGAAACAACAGATCTCTCCTGACCCCACCTGCTGTTCCCCTCAGCAGTGTACTATTCTGCTCCCCACTCTGTTTCTGGTGAATCCTCTCACCCCCGGCTCTTGCACCTCTGGCCTACACCCCAGTTTTGTATGCATAAATAAATAAAATCTTTAAAAAAAAAAAAAGAATCTAGTTTGAATCTGAGGTCTGTCACCTAGTTGTGTGGCTCTGGCAAAGTGCTTAGTTAGCTCTTGGGCTTTGTTTATTCAACTGTTAAATTAGGCTAATATAGATATTTCACTGGGGTGTTTTGGGAATTAAGATAATGTATATTATGTAAATTCTTAGCACAAAGCCTTATATGTGCAAGTGCGCAAAAATGTAGACAGTTTTATAAGGAAGGTTATCAGGATGGGAATCCTTGTTTTAGACACAAGAATTTTTCTTAAATATTTCACAGTGGACTGAAGGTGGTGAATTTCATAAAATTAGGGTAAGATTTTACAACTTATTTATCAAAGATTAGGAGGAAGCATTAAGGCCTTACCTCTTGGCTGGTTGCTGTGTCATGCTGGATTCAGTTGATTGGTGTGCCAGAGCTTGTATATCTTGAACTGTAAGTCGACTTAGTTGAACTCCAGCCAGATTCAGCAATGGTGAGTGTTGCTTACTCTTTCCTAAGATATATCGAAGTTGTTGAACAAGAAACCAGCCTTCCCAGGCCATGTTTACAAATGGATAGGCTGCCAAGAAAGCTCTATAAAACTGTTTCCAGCGAGAAACAGAAGGGGGATGGATTGAGTATTCATCCTCTTCTCTCAGACTGGAAACCAGCTTCTCTAGCTTCACTTTCAGGTAGGGAAGAAGAACCAGAAATATAATTGACTTCCAAAACTGTTTCTTTGGGAGACCAGCACTGGCCAATCTCTGAAGCCTGTGTGTATCCCCCATTACAATCCGTTTCAGGCCATAAAAGTTTTCAGAAAATGAGGCACTGGTTTTAGACAGGTAATGCTGTTGAAGCAGAAGATCCAGTAGGGTGAAGATTTCATCAAACCATCTCCAAAAGAAGCCATAGTGGGCAGGATTTGATTCTGCAAGAACCTAAAACAAAAACAAATTGGTGAATGATACTCATTTCATTACACCATTGTTTTGTATTTACCCCTTTTCCCCTCCAAATTCTACACTTTGGTCTTAAAAACTTCTTTTGGAATTTACTCTAACCTCTCTGAAGTTCCAGCTATTTAGAACAGGCCTCCACATATCGCCAGTTCTCAACAGATGATGCTAATTGGTTATTGCAAAACCCAGACTACCAATTTATTGGTTTGATTTTTTTTACCCAGGTAGCCCTAAAACCTTACAGAAATTAAATACCTTACCTTGACCACATGCTGAAGAGCAGGTCTCACTGCTGTCATTAAACCCTCCTGTGCTACCACCTCAAAGATGGATGGCTGGTCATCCACCACAGAAGCGGTTGTGAGATGAGCCCCATGCTCAGCCATCGTTTCCTGTGTGCACTGGCTTTCACTTTGCCCACAAACTCTCTAGTGAGCATGAACTTTTTGGGGATACCAAATGGTTGCTCGATCTTAAAGGCAATTTTTCTGCAGGATACCCGAAACTTACGGGAACCGAGAAAGAGAGACCTCTTCCGGACACAGAGGGGAGGGGTCTCAAATTAAGGAAGCTATGAACAAAGTTAAGGCAGATGTGAGTGGAAGTGATGTGTGGGGAGGGGGCGACTTGTCCAATGCTCCACACCAGGCAGAGTGTCTACGGGCGGCAGTATTCGGCAAAGGAGCGCCCTGGAGCTGCAGCCAGCCCTGCAGGCTGGGAATCAGGGTATGTCGTGACGGCGCAGACCGCCGGCTCCGAGGACTCGGCGGGGCCAGCGTGGGCCCGGGACGCGAGCACCAGCTCCTGCTGTCCAGTACCCCTGCCACGCCCGTCCACGCGCGCCGACCCCAAGGTAGGCGCGAGCGCGCCTCCACGCCACGCCGGCGGGGCGGTCTCCGCTTTATGACAAAAGTATTTACAAGGTCCCGGCTCTCTGCGTGAAGCACCCGGAAACAGAACGGGCCGGGGGCTCGGAAACGACCTGCACGGGACGGGCGCTCTATACCCGAACGTGGGCCCGGAAACCGGAACCAGAAAACTCTATGCTGCCACCGCCACTTCCGCCTCCGTCCCCGCGAAAATTAGAGCGGCGCTTGCGGACTGGTTTGGTAGTACGTATTTTCCACCAGCTTGTCACTCACTTTTTTAGGTGATTTTCGCGGCCTTGGGGGAAAGCCGCAGCTCTGGGCCTTTCTCCAAAGAGGTCATTTTAGCAAGGAGTTGGGAGCGCTGCCAGGACTCCTGGCACCGACGTCTGAGCCGCGGCGGCTGCAGAAGCTGCGTTTCCCCAAGCAGTGGAGTCGGGAACGGAGCGACAAAAAGCCTCCTGCGCTTGGGAACGTTCTCTCAGCGCCGGGTGGTGGTGATTTTATAATAACCAGCCGGTTTCCAGAAAGAATTTGGAGCGAGCTAGTTGGAGATCGAATCTTTAGCTTTGTTGCCGCCAATTATAACGAAAGTTTAGGACGAGAACAGTTCCTGCTGTTCTTCAAAACTGGGGATGATTTCTTACCGTTTAGGCTTTGAGTTTTACTGTCCCAAGCATAACTGTAGGTGTAAATGGCTCCTAGTCCTAGGGAAGGCTGTGGTATATTAGCGATAGGAATGCGGTAGTAAGAGGGAGTGAGATGAATTCTAATTAGCACGAACTGGGAAGAGTTATCATTTGTATACTAGAATTAATGTAATTTACGGTAAAATGAAGAGGAAGGCACAAAGATTTCCCTACACATGCTGGTCCCACACAAAATAGCCTCCCCCTAACCCACCAAAGTGGTGCATTTGTTACAAACTAATGACATTAAGTTGATACATCACAATCACCTGAAGGCCATAGTTTACGATTTACTCGGTGTTGCATATCCTAGGATTTGGACAAATGTATAAATGACATGCATTCATCTTTATAAAATCATAAAACATTTTCACGACCCTAAAAATTATCTATGTTCCTTTTTATTACTCCGTCAATCCTTGGTAACCACTGATCTTTTTACTATATTGTTTTGCCTTTTCCAGAATGTCTCATAGTTGGAATCATGCAGTATGTAGCTTTTAGGATTGGTTGATTTAGTTGGAATCATGCAGTATGTAGCTTTTAGGATTGGTTGATTTAACTTAGCAATGTGCAATTAAGTTTGTCACATGTCTTTTTTTTTTAATGACTTGATAGCTCATTTATTTTTAGTGCTGAGTAATACACTATTGTCTGGATGAACCACAGATTATCCACTAGCCTAGCAAAGGAGATCTTGGTTGCTTCCAGGTGTTGGCAATTATTAACGAAGCTGCTATAAACATTCATGGTTAGATTTTTATGTAAATAAAAGTTTTCAGCTTCTATGAGTAAATTGCTTGCTGCTGGATTGTGTAGTTAAGAGTACATGTAGTTTTGTCAGAAGCTGCCAAAACCATTTTAAATTCCCAGAAGCAATGATTTTTTTCTCCACAACAGCGTGGCAAACATTTGGCATTGCCAGTGTTCTGGACCTTGCCATTCTAATAGGTGCCTAGTGGTATCTCAGTGCTGTTTTCATTTGTGTTTCCTTGATGATACATGTAGTAGAATATCTACTTTCTTCATGATAACGTTGTTCAGTACCACGGATTAAATTATCATTGGTATATTGATGACTTAAAAATTTAAATCACTGCTTATCTTAAGGCAGATATGGTGAACTACCTCCGCTAGGATATTTTACCCAAATCCAACGTATACGTAAGTGAACTCATCATCTTACTACAGTTTCCCAAACTTGGAAACATCTCTTACATTTTCCTACTTTTATGACTAATACCACCTTGCTTAAAGCTAAAGTGTGGACATTATTGGCTCCAGTGTCAGACTTTGTAGACTTTTTAATCACACTATTTAACTTTTCTATATCTTAAGTTTTCTGTAAATAGGCAAAATAACAGTAACTAACTAGTTATCAGATTGTGAGGATTTAAAAATATAATAAATGTAAAATACTTAGAGTGACTACAAATAATCAATGTTCAATAAATATTAACTATAATGTTATTTAAACCACCATCTTGTGGCTGGGTCATTTCAACAGTTTCCTAAGTAGATTCTCATAGGAGACTATTAATTAAATAAGGAAATACTAAATTATTTAATATTTAATTACTATTAAATACTTAATTACTATTCCCTAATTAAACTATGAATTCCTGACAATATTTTACTTAGACTTAGATCTACACTTTAACCCCTGATCTCTAGTATAATTTCTAACATGTAGTAGTCCTTGATAAATATCCATTGAATTGGTAGTGGAGTCAGAAAGAAGACAGAGGTATATATATACTAAAGTTTAAAAAAAGGGGAGATTGGTCAACAGTTTTACCCAAAAGTGGAGGGGTAAGAGGTCTGAAAAATTCTTGGATTAATGGTGTGTTTCATCATTCACTTTTCCCTAAAATGTGTGCATATCATAGAGAATGACTTGGAAAATAACTTTGTAATTACCCAGCAATAATAATTATATGCCCTGGGGCCCTCCATGGTGGCACAGTGAGTTAAAGCACAGCACTAAGAAGCTAAAGCCACTTCCATTTGAGTTCCATCCCCACTTACCCAAACTCATCCAGCAATGATCATTCATTCTGTTGAAATCTAGCTTTCTATACATATAGATGTAATTATTTTAAAAAAGATTTACTTTATTCATTGATGCATACAAAAGCTGAGGTGCAGGCTAGAAGATGTGGGGCATGAGTGGATTCACCAGAGACAGTGAGGAGCAGGACAGGCGGCTATACTAAAGAACTGCTGAGGGGAGCAGCTGTCAAGACAGGAGAGGACTGTGTGCCATGTGGGTCAGCTCCTAGGCCAGGAATGGAACTCATGCTGCAGTGGCTGTGGACAGACACTTAACACTGAGACCCATTCCCTTGCACCACCAGGGAGGCACATAACATTTTTTGACTCAACATTTTATTGTAAATTTTGTCAAAATATCCTACGTTATGCAACTATTTGACCATAAATGTTTACATTGTTTTGTTTTACACCTACATTTTCAAATTTCCCTTATTTTAATAAGGGAGATACTAATATGTGAATAATATATGACAGTTTTACAGATTTCCGTTTACTTTCTCAAAATTTTAAAGTACTTATATAACTTTCAACTCGCAGAGTAAATGGGCAAAAAAAAAAAAAAAAGGAGGAGAATCCCTTGACTACTCTCCATCCTCTTTCTTCTTCTCTCCCTTCCCCCAGTAAAGCTTAGGGACAGCTAATTTCATTTACCTTAATCATGTTCAGTTCCAGATCCTAGAATCTATATCTTGGTATCCGAAAGAAACTTACTTTTGTGTAAGCACACTTACTACATTCTACGCGCTTTACCTACACTATTCTTTTTTAATTTCACAAGGATCAGAGAGACAGCTGACTTCATTTCACAGCAAGAAGACAAAGTTCAGGCCCGTGCTGGAATTCAGACGTCACACCATCTTTCTTGAGCACTCTTCCTCTGATCCCAACTACCCGTGTATAGACTTAGGCTAGCTCTCTATTGTTCCCTGAAACAGGGAAATCCACTGTTGTGTTGGTTTTAAAGAAAGGAGCAGGGTATTTCACACTCTGCATTCATAAGATTTTTAGAGGACTCTTGTGAGAGGAAACAATGTCAGTTTGTTTAACATATATTAAACTGACCAGTCTCTAAGGTTCACTTTGCAGGTCTTCTCCCCCAACCAAAAATAAACAAGGAAAAAACAAACGAATAAACGCCTTTCCGTCTCCTAGGCAACAGATTCCCTCCGCCTTTCGCGTTCTCTCTCGCGCGCGGGGCTGACGTCACGCGGCGGGGTTCTCTGACATCAGGGCTTCCTGTTCACCATCTTTGTCCCTGGCAAAGTCGGTTTTGCGCAGTGGCTTAGATCTGGAGGAGTCGTGACGTGCAGGAAACCATTACAACACACTCGGGCCGTGCTCTCTGCCTGCTGCCGCCACCCCCGCCCTTGCCTCCGGTGAGTTCAAGGCGGCTAACTTTGGGGTGTGTCCCTCATGAATGGGGTGGGGGAGAACCCAGCTTGAGTCGGACACGGGTAGTGGAAAGGAAATCTTAGAAGCGTGACCGTTGAGGATGAAGTGAGCCGTCGGGTGTGACCGTTGTGAGGAGAGGGTTGGAGAAAAGGACTCCACCACGAAGGCTGTGGCGGAGCGAGGGAATCTTCGGGTGTGGCATCTGTTGGAGTTAGAGGGGCCTGGGCAGTAGGGGAATACGACGCTCGCCGTCGCGGGTTAGGAAGGCCAGCGGCCAGGGGTGTGGCGGGTGGAGGCTGGAGGCGGAGAGGAGAACCCTCTTCCTCTCCTGGCGGCGTTTGCTCAGACTGGAAAATGTCCAGCTAGCAAAAAGGAAAAGAAACTCCCTCAAAGGTTTGGTCAGATGGGCAAACCTCGCCCGTCTCCTGTAATTTGAGGCTAAGAAACCTCTCCCTTACCTTGTGATGGAGGAACATAACGTCCCTACAATCATGAATACCTGAGGGGGGAAAAGGAATTCCCGACGCTTGCGGGAAGTGAAGAGAAACCAGAATTGACCCGAGGTGAGAGGTGAAAGGGAAGGAGAAGGGGGAGGGGAGTGGTAAATCTTAACAAGGAATTTTTCTTTCCGGGTTTAGCAGGAATGATCTGGTATGAGAAAGACTGTAGATCAAGCCAAAAATAAAGAAACTGGAACTTCCTGTTACTTCCATAGTCTTTTGAGTCAACGAATTTATTTGTACTGTTTGTTTCGGGGTAGTTTTCTGTTTGGGGGCTAGCTAGCTTTTTATTGAACTTCTATGGCTACTTCATTATGAAACGGTGGGCATGCTTTATGAAACTTTTGCTGTTTTGAAAGAAGTATTTTTTAAATGCCAAACTATCATTATGGTATAAAAGAACAAGAAAACACATTCAGCCCAAAAAAACCCAGAATGACTAAGAAGGTGGTCTCAGTGATGTACAATTTAAATTTTTAATTACTTTCTTGGTATACTTCTTTTGCTTAGCCTTAGGGTACACTTACAAAGTAATAATAGAAAGCAGCAGATGAAGCTGTACAGGAAAACATGTAACACATTCCAGTGATGACTAAGCGAGGTGGTAAGGTGAGAACTGTTTGCAGGTATCTTAATAGTTTAAACTCCCAAGGAAGCAGAATAGTTAAGTGTGTTCTGCAGACAGACTCGCTGAAAAGTTAGGTGGTCACATTAACATAAAACTAACATTCTGTGGATTAAAGACTCAAGAACGCCCAGTTCTTCCATTTTTTCCCCCCTTTAACACATCCATACTTTAAAACAGTACATTTTAGAC
>NW_004567118.1:16823400-16831464 GCF_000260355.1 Condylura cristata | reverse complement strand
CCCTGCCATGTGGGTCATCTCTGGGGCAGGGGATCAAATTTATGCTAACGTGGCATTAGCTTCTTAGTGCTGTGCTTTAACCCACTGTGCCATCTGGGAGGGCCCAAATTTATTATTTTTTTAAAGATTTATTTATTCATAAAGAGCTGGGGTACAGGCCAGAGGTGCAGGGGCGGTGAGAGGCTTCACCAGAGACAGAATGGGGAGCAAAACAGGCAGACCGACGAAGTACACTGCTGAGGGGAGCAGTGGGCACGCCGATCAGAAGAGGTCTGCCACGCCATGTGGGTCACCTCAGGGCCAGGGATTGAACTCGCACTGAAATGGCTGCAGCCAGCTTGCATTGCTGCATGGTAACTCACTGCTCCACCAGGGAGGGCCTGAGCTTTTTTACAGTGTAATGTTAACAAATTTTAGTCATTTAAATAGCAGTCACAGGTGATTTTAGCTTCTAGGTGTAATTTAAGTAGTAGCTGAAAATACTGTTTACTTTGCTTTATTACTGAATGTATGATTGTCACCTTTCACCCAGTAATAAAAGATCGCTGGAATGACCTTTTTGCTTTATAATTTGGTTGACTTTTTAGCCGGTTTTACTCCATGAACACCACACTGTTCTTCAGTCCAGCTTTATGTGAAAAGGTTTTAATTCATGCCATTTGCAGCAACATGGATGGAACTGGAAAAGATCATGCCTAGTGAAATAAGCCAGAAAGAAAAATATGGTTTCACTCATAGCAGGAATGGCAGGAATGTAAGGGAACAGGGGAGGAAAAAAAAAAAGAAATATATATATATATATAGACACACACACACACACACACATACATACATACATACATACATATATATACTTATATATATGTACATGTTTTTTTTCTCAATATATAAGAAATAAAAGGGTTTAACAGTCTTGTGCACTGTTTTAGCTGCCATTTCCCAGAGAGCCATTTGAAATTAAGACCTTATTTTTTCTGTCCTTACTTTATTTTGAGGAACTGAAGAGGGGAAGAACAGGAGAGAAGGAATTTACACAATGTGTATTTGGTATAAACTAGATTATGTTAAGTCTAGATATATAATCCTGTGCAAGGGGGACTTTCTCAGAAAGGAAGTGACATCATATTCTGGGCTAAGAGTAGTAAGTGAATTTGTACTGTTGACTGTGGCTGCTTTGTTTAACATTGTCCCTAGGCCATACTGGAAGTCCTCAGAAGCCAGTGTCTTGCCTTGTCTGGTGGAAGGGTATTGTCCCTCAGGAGGAGCTCTGTATTTCAGCCTTTTCAGCAAATTCTTGATCTGGAGTTCTCTCTTGATTTGTGCATTCAGAAAAATCTTTGACTTGTAATGCAAACAATAGTTTTCAACATTCTATGTATTTTTTAAGATTTATTTTATTTGTACATATGAGAACTGGGGTGTAGGCTAGAGGTGGCGGGAGGTGAGAGGGTTCACCAGAGACAGAACGGGAACAGAACAGGCAAATTGACTCAAGTCCACTGCTGAGGGGAGCAGCAGGCAGGACAGGAGAGGTCTGTCTAGCCACTTAGTCATCTCCCTGGCAGGGGATTGATTAAACTCACACTGCTGTGGATATGCATAGCTTCATAGTGCTGAAAGTTAAACCCTTGCACCAGCAGGGAGGCCTCAACAGCCTATATTTTGAATAATCTGTGTTCATCTCTGGCATGTGGGTAGGTGTACTCGTTTAAAAAATATACGTAATTTTTTAGGTGAGATTCACATAATTATTTACATGGTGACTTTTAGTATATTTACAGAGTTGTACAACCCACCTTCTTTTCATTTTTTTTTTAAAGATTATTTTCTTTCTTATTTGTGCTTTTTGCTTAAGGCAGGAATTCACTTGATACAGTTTTTCTACCAATAAGGGTAAAGGATATTTCATTGCCTTTGTTTACAATAGTACAAGCTAAGAGAGTCTGTTTTCTCCTTTTCTTTAAGAACAGGGATTCTTATTTTAGGATATGAGTATGGGCTTCTAGATTACTTTATTGCTTTCTCTTTCCTGAGATTTGTGAGTGGGGACATTAGTCTCTGGTTAAGAACATTTAATGTTCACAATGAATAGGACAGAAATATATTTTTTGACATTGAAATTTGGCAGAGGAGGCAATGATGTGTGGGTAGCGAGGAAGGTAGGATTTAAGACTAGGTTAATGCAATACTTAGGAGGTGGTGTTGAAACCTGTTAAGAATTTTATAGTTCTTTTTTGTTTAAGAGCTAGAAAACAGACCATACTTTATGCTCTTTTTCAAAGAAACTGGGCAAAAAATTCCAACATTTTATTTAAAAATCTTAAGTTTTAAGCTTTGAATCTTGATCCCACAGGATTTAGAATAGCATAATAGCATCCTAGATAGACTATATTGGCCATAAGCTATTAGTCTCATCTCTGTATATGTAAATTCTTAGATAGCAACTTTAGGTTTATACAAGGTCTTTTAGGTAAAGGGGTCCTTATTTGAATTTGTTGAACATATTTAGTTTACATTGTCAATGGGACTAAATGATGATAACATTTTAAAATTTTATCTTTCCATAATTATCTGGAAAGATAATTATGAAGATACTGTATAAGGCAAGCTTTTGTTACAGGTTAATTTTTTTTTAAAGATTTCATTAATTAAATTTTTAAAGATTTATTTATGCATACAAGAGCTGGGGTGCAGGCTGGAGGTG
This sequence comes from Condylura cristata, assembly GCF_000260355.1. NCBI lineage: Eukaryota > Metazoa > Chordata > Mammalia > Eulipotyphla > Talpidae > Condylura > Condylura cristata. The sequence continues at coordinate 16,828,760 of NW_004567118.1, read as the reverse complement.
CGAGGTGGGGGTGAGAGGATTCACCAAAGACAGAATGGGAAGCAGAAATGCACTGCTGAGGGGAGCAGTGAGTGAGATAGAAGAGGTCTGGTGTACCGTGTTGGTCACAAGTTAATTTTTAATGATAAATACTACTAAAACAAATTTCTGCTTTATTTAAATTACTTTTAAGTTTTAACTCACCTTTTTAAACAAGGTAATTCAGTGAAATACTAAATACTAAATCACTATTATGTAGGGGTCAGGACTGCAAATAGTATGAAGCTGCCTGAAGGATATATTAAATGAGGCTAATTCTTGGATTGTCCAAGTAGCACACTTTAGAGCAGAGCCAGACTTTTTTCATATTTATCTGGCTCTTTTTCCTTTTCCTTAATTACATTGATTTGTTTAGTGCTTCAGTCTTCTCTCTCAGATACATTTCTTTGTATTGTTTGCCAAGGGTGTTATTACTCAAGTTTGCCAAATATATGATCACTGTTATTTTGATGGTAATGAACAGTTGCCAGGGTGTCTACTAAATCTGTAATAAGTATTATTAATGATGGTGGTAAGGAAGAAATTCATTTTTGAGTTCAGAGGGGATGTTATTAAAAGAAAATTTTAATGTATTTAAAGAAGTAGCTAAGAAAAAGTCTTATAGCAGAAAACATCTCATCATTTTGAGAAAATGTGACCAGGTCATGCAAATTTTGTTTTTTGGGGTGAGCCATTTATCAGCTAGGTCAATTTTTGAAATTTGAATATAACAATCAAAGTAGAGGCTCAGATCCATGTTCTAATTCCCTTATGTTCAATAGGACTGAACAGTTATTTCCCCTTTTTTTGCCTTATTTTAAACTGTACTTGATAATTTATTCTTTGAGGATACTGTTGGGCTAAGAGTAGGTTGTTGGAAATAACAATAATTAAAAAAAAATCCATGTGTAAAGCATGCTTGCCTCTGTATATTTGGCATGAAGAATATTCTACTAATTCAGGTTTTGTTTTCCTGAAAGAGGTTTCTTTCATTGAAAGTAGAACTTAATGGTGATGATGGTAGCAGAATTGTTTCCTCTTTTAACCCTGTGCAACTGAAGAATGCATACGTATTTTGGAGTAAGTCTGTCTTTAGGCAGGGACATGAACCAAATTTTCCTAAGTGGAAAGTAACATGGAGCTATTTTGAAACAAACTTTTGCTTATATATTTGAATGACTAATTGAAGATACATGTACAAACAGTTTTAGCTTTAGGTGTTAGAGGCTTTGAGGAGATAATTGCAGATAGAATTCTGAAACTGTGATAGGTTCAGATTATTGCTTTGGATTTTGCTCCAGTTAGCCTTTTTGTTTTTAAATATTTATTTATTTATGCATACAAGAGCTGGGATGTAGTTCAGAGGTGCTGGGCAGTGAGAGGATTCACCAGAGACAAAGTAGGGAACAGAACAGGTGGATTGACTGAAATACACTGCTGAGGGGAGCAGCAGCTGGTGAGATGGGAGAGGTCTGTACCATGTATGTGGTCAGCTCTCTGGCTGGGAAACAAACTCACGCCCTAGTAGTGATAGCGCTGAGTCTTAACCCTGAGGCCAGCAGGGAGTCCCTAGATACTCATTTTTGAACAAAGAAATTGTTATTTATAAATATTCTTAAAATTAATAAATGTCATGCAGAACATAAATAACTTGGATAAAGGAATTATTTTCTCTTGCTATAGGTGCACATTAAAGATCCAAAACCATGACTGACTCCAAGTACTTCACAACCAATAAAAAAGGTAAGTTAAAAACCTGATCAAAGCTTTGAGAGTCTTTAAAAGGTTTTTTTTTTTTTTTTTTTAAGATTTATTTTTTTATTCATACAGAACTGGGGTACAGGCCAGAGGTGCAGAGGCAGTGAGAGGATTCACCAGAGACAGAGTGGGGAGCAGAACAGGCAGATCGACGAAGTACACTGCTGAGGGGAGCAGCGGGCTGGTCAGGAGAGGTCTGCCACGCCATGTGGTCACCTCCGGGGCAGGCGGGAATCGAACTCATGCAGAAGTGGCTTTAGCTTCTCAGTGCAGTGCTTTAACCCGCTGCGCCACCAGGGAGGGCCAGGTTTGTTTTTTTTTAAGATTTATTTATGCATACAAAAACTGGGGTGTAGGCTAGAGGTTGGGGGGAGATGAGAAGATTTACCAGCGACAGTCGGTGCAAAACAGGCAGACGGACTGAAACACACTGCTGAGGAAAGCGGTGGGTGAGACAGTAGAGGTCTGCTGCGCCCCGTGGGTCAGCTCCCTGGCCAGGAATAGAATTAGTGCTGCAGTGGCTGGCAGTAGCTTGATAGTGCTGAGACTTTAACCCCAGTGCCACCAGGAAGGGCCTAAAAGTTTGTTTTAAGAGTGTCTGATCTCTTCAGACGAGCGTGTTATAGACATTCTCATGGAGGGGGTACTCTGTGGATGTGTATTTGAATGTTTTAAAAGTATAGATCTTTTAAGATGGGACTGTGGTATATATCATTTTGATTTGAAGTTCTGTTTTAGTGAAAGGAGGTGATCCAACATAGATCCATTAAAGATAGATCTGAGAGATTAAGAGTGGAAGAAGCACTTTAATCTCTAATTTTTTTCTTGGAAGTAAACATTTCATAAAAGGGACATTATTAAACTATTATAGATATGTAAAAAAAATAAAAAGGAACATTTTCTTCCCTACTTCTGATCCCAAGGGGAATTCGTTCTGTATCGTCAGTCTTTTTCTATGCCTGTAAGTACATGTTAACGTATGTTTTTGAAAGGTTTTTATCTTTAATGAAATAGGGCTCATGTAAAATCACACACAGGAATTTAACATTATCATATCCCTTGATATAGCTCTGCCTCATTCTTTGTTGAAGCTTTGTCTAAATATATTCTTTGTACTTAAAATAGGATATCTCTAGAGTCAGCTCTTATGATTTTTAGGTCATAAAATACTGAACAGCTTTGGATTTATTAACATTGCCTCAGAAATATAATACTGGCTTTTTGTATGAGGATGGGGGCCTAGGAACGAAGGATTTTTCTTGGGAAGTTCAGTCTCTTCATCTTTTGTAAAATTGTTCTAAATAAAATAGTTCATTTCTGGTGGTATAGATGACTTTCTCATCAAAGACAAACAAGACTAGCATTAAAAAAAAAGATTTACTTATCTATGCACACAAGAACTGGGGTACAGTCCAGAGGTGTGGAGTTGAGAGGACTCACCAGAGACAGAGTGGGGAGAAGAGCAGGCGAGTTGACTGGAGTACACTGCTGAGGAGAGCAGCAGGCAAGACAGGAGAGTTCTGCTGTGCCATGTGGGTCAGCTCTCTGGTCAGGGATGAAACTCTTGTTTTCCTGACTGCAGATAGCTCCATAGTGCTGTGCTTTAACCCCTTGTGCACCCACCACCAGGGAGGCCTGAGGGGTTGCGGTTTTTTTTTTTTTGCCAGTTGTGTCCCTCAGCTAAGCTTAGTTTATATTGCAAGATCACAATTTTTTGCTTTTGTATTCAGGAGTCCTTATGCTTACTGAAGTATTTAGGAATGATACCAACTATTCCATTTATTTTCCAACAATTTACCTTCTCAAAAGTACCTTTTATTCTTCTCCAGTGGCTGAAATATGACAACTTCTCTTCCCTAGATGTTTCCCCTTCCCCTCCACCCCCAGGGTAGTGTTTCCTGGGTTCAGCCTGTTAGTGGTCTTCACATTTTTTTCCCTAAAGATTTATTTGTTTGTTTATCATAGAACTGGGGTATGGGCCACAGAGTGGGGCGTAGAACAGACAGAACTACTGAAATACACTCTTTAAGTGGAGCAGTGGGTAAGATAGGAGAGATCTGCTGTGCTATATATGGGCTAACTTTCTGGCGGGGATTGAATACAGGCTGTGATAACTGATACATATAACCCCTATGCCACCATGGAGACCCTTTCTCCAAATTAACTAAGTTTGGTTTTGACAAGCACTCTGCAGAATACCTCTGCCTTTATATATTCATTTATTTGAGTGCTTACTATGTACAGATCACATTTTCTCAGCATCCTAACCTTTGTAAAGTTTCTGATAAATGTCCTAATTTCCTCCAAGTCAGAGTAGTTGCAATACTATACCTAATAACCCAAATATTGGTTACTTAATATTTTCCTCTTAAAGGAATCCGGATTCCTCTGAGAAATCAGTGATTCCAGGACTAGGGCAAGGGAAAGTTGAATACAATGAACATGAATATCTTGTTCCAGAAAGTAGTTAAGTGCTCAAAAAAATCCTATATCAAGGAAAAGCTTTGTTTTAATTGGTCAAATTTGAGATAATTTGAGAATTTTAAAAAGTGGTAGCTGTAGTGGATTATGTGGATTATAACCTTTAGAATAATAAGTGTACACAGAAATCATTTCAGTAATTAATTCAGGCATGATTCACAAATTAATCTTGAAATAACTAGCAGGTGAAAGTTTGATGAGAAACGAGATATTTAAGTCTTAAATTATTTACTAATTACAAAGAAAAATTATAATGACTCAATGGTGTCAAAACCTGTCATTTACCACCTTAGCCAAGTATTCATTCTTATGATTAATAATACAGATCAACATAATTTTCCTCGCATTAAGAAGAACACACCCATCATTTAAGAATTATGCCTACCAAAATGTACAACCACAATGTAATCAGGAGGGAATATCTGTATAACAAACCCAAAACTGAAAGCATTCTATAAAAATAATTGCCCTGAGCTTTTTTAAAATGTCATTATGAAGGACAAAGGCTGAGAAAGGACTGTTTTACCTTAAAAGAGACAAATGAGACTGGACAATGATTGTAATGCATTGATTTCAGTGACTGAAGGGGGTAGTTCAAAATTGCTTTAAAGGATATTATGAAGACCTTTAAGAAAGTTCTGTAGGTTAGATGCTAATAATGTATCATTGTTAAATGTCCTGATTTTGATCATAATCTTATAGTTATGTGAAATAATTCCTTGGTTTAGAAACTATTTACATCTAAAGAGGCATCTATAGCTCACTGTTAAAATGATTCAGGAAAAACATGTGAATTTATAGAAAGTATGACAGTGGCATAATCTTACAACTTTTCTTTAAGATTGAAATGGGTTCAAAATTAATAAAATCCAGGAGGACACAGTATAGTGGCTTGGAGTGAGCAAGAAGCACCAGAATGTTTTTTACAGAATATAAGCATATCTATCCTGTTTTATCATTTGAAGCTATATAAGGGAAAATAAATGCTGATAAATTTTATTAACTATTCAGTGTTTTTCAGTCATTTCTATACATGGGAGTCACCCAGGGAGGGATAAAACAATGGTGTTCAGATCACATTCACCTCCCCTCACCCCTGGATC
>NW_004567118.1:16822247-16823170 GCF_000260355.1 Condylura cristata | reverse complement strand
TGAGCCTCTGGCCTGTACCCCAGTTCTGTATGCACAAATAAATAAATCTTTAAAAAAAAAAAGATTCGTACAGAACTGGGGTACAGGCCAGAGGTGCAGGGGGGTGAGAGGATTCATCAGAGACAGAATGGGGAGCAAAATGGGCAGATCGAGAAAGTACACTGCTGAGGGGAGCAACAGGTGGGCAAGGAGAGGTGTGCCTTGCCATATGGAGCTCCTCCGGGACTCCAGATCAAACTCACACTGCAATAGCTGCCACTCGCTTGTAGTGCTGCTCTTCAACCCACTGTGTCACGAGGGAGGGAGTCCCCAAGGTTGAGAACATTTGCTGTTAACTTGGTAGATTGGAGTAGGAGAAGGAAGGAAAAAAAAACTTGAATAAAGTTGTTGCAAGTATGAGATTCCTTGCCTCAATTGGGGTGCCTCCATGATTCAAGCTGACTTTATTACTTACACCTCATTAAAATTCTCAGCCTCTTGTCACTCATTATTAAAAATTATCTTATTCTGAAATATTAATTTCTTTCTTTACTAAAATTTCTTTATGAACTTGATTTGGTAATAAGATACTGTCTGTAATGACATAAAAAGATATAAAAGCTCATATAACTTTAAAAAAAATATTTATGCATTCAAGAACTGGGGTGGAAGTCAGAGGTGTGGAGGCTGAGACGATTCACCAGAGACAGAGTGGGGAGCAGAACAAGTGGATCTTCTGAAATACACTGTTGAGGGGAGCAGGGAACCAGATAGGAGAGGTCTGCTGTACCATGCAGGTCAGCTCCCTTGCTGGGGATTGAATTTATGCCACAGTGGCTATGGATAGCTGGATAGTACTCCCCGTGCCACCAGGGAGGCTCTCATTTAACTTTTCAAACCTGTTGTAAGGGGGTCCTGGTAACCTTTTTTTTTTTTTTTTTTTT